>NC_068573.1:11397009-12047236 GCF_025698545.1 Gossypium raimondii
TGGAATAAATTGTTTCTATATTTGTATGTACCTTACGAGTGTTACATAAATTGAGTCAATGTGTGGACTATGTAAATGCGTAAGTTATGTCAAGGCGCGAACTATCATTGTAATGTATGTGTGAACTGATTCTGTATGTAGTCATGCGCTAATTGATTTTGTCATGTATAGGCGAACTGGCTTTGTCAAGTGTGTGCAAACTAATTCCTTAAAGTTGTTATATGTGAACTAACTTGGTATAATGTGTAGATGTGAGCTCTTGGTAAAGTATCTAAGTGCAAGTTGAATCGTTGAAGTATCCTATAGCTCGGGTCTAGCGACCAGATCGGGAGAGGGGTGTTAGAAATTTTGTTTACCTAACATGTTTATATCGAGAATGTTAAGCTTGATAACTTCAAGTTATAAGGAAATGATAAATATGTGCATAAAGATATTCATATTTACTTAGATTAGAACTATTAATGCTAATAGTATCTTTTTAAATTATAAAAACACTATTGAATGTTTTACTTAGCATATGGATTGTATTTCCCATGCGAAGGTTAGATTTAATGCAAGATTTCTGTGCATCGACCTCAGCATCCAATTCGCAATCCCGGTTTCAACAATGTTTGTTGTTTCAAATGTTACTTATGGTTGGCATGTACCTAATAGGTTAAGTTTTATGGTAACGAGATGATGTTTTAATTAAATGTTATATCTTATATTCTAGTAGAAAAATATATATTGGATTTATTGTATGTTATTAGGTTCTTTTATAAAACAAATATAAATTTCCTTTAGTATGATTAATGAATGTTTATTGTCAAATAATTATCATATAAATTGTATAATTAAATTGTGAATTGATCGCAATTGCTTCGGCAACGAATGTGACACACTATAGCTTGGACTCGACAATTAGGTCGAGTTTGAGGGTGTTACAATGTTTGTATAAATTCTTTTTAAATATAAATATATCTTAATAATTTTTAATTATAATTTAATGAAAATATACTGTAAATATAAATACAAATTATTATATTATAAAAACATTTTAAAATCAATATTTATAAGTGAATTCTATTTTGATTACATCGCTAAATGTGTGTTTAAATCTAAATACATATCTTATCACTGGTTTTAATCTCACCACTACAATACTCAATCTCATTTCTACAATAATTAATTTCATTGTAATTGTTATTTTCAATCTCACAAAAACCAGCCTTACAGCTTATCCAAAGAGAGTCTTAGAGAAAATGATTAGAATTTGAAATTAACTTCAACCAAAATGACCAAGGGATAGTTTACCGTTAGGGTTGAAAACTACTTTTGCAAAATGCATGCCATGAAAAAAAAACTTTTAAGAAGTGTTTTTGATTTGGCATTTAAGAAGATAAAATGTCGGTTTTAGACATAAAGTTGTAAAGTAGAAAATTTAATCATACTCATTGGAAAGCAGTTCTCCAAGAGCTAAAAGCTAAATTAAAAAATAATAATAATTGAGGTTTGGTTTGCAAAAAAGAGAAGGGTAAAGAAGTAATTTATTAAATCAAATCTTAATTTTAAACTGGAATTTTAATGGAATTAAATACCGAAACTGCAATATTGTTGTGGCATGCCCCGGAAGAAAAGAATAATGAGATATGGCCCAATCTTGTATGTATGCCCTCATTCTTTCTCCACTAATTGTAAAGACGGTGAATGTTAAAGCTTGGAATGGACCCAGTGACCGCCAGATTGTGACAACTAATATTTACAACCTTTTTAGATCATGAAGCAACGCTTCTACTCCACACCATGATTTAGAGGAGAAAAAACAAGAGCACTTTATATGGGATTTGCTTTAACTATATCTTAGATTCTTTTCCAGTATACTCACTCATTCTGCCATCTATTTGAAACAATAACTTGTATAAATTAACGAGTACCCCAAAAATCCATGATAGATACAGGCTATTATTAACTCATTTTGCCATTTTTTTAAAATATTTCTTTGCAGGCTGGAAAATGGAGGCACAAAGTGGAAGATCAAATGAAAACGTTGTCATCAGTGTTGGAGCATTGTGTTCTCTGAAGGTTGAGCTAAGGGATGCTTGTTTATCCATGCCCCAAAGCTACTGCATCTTCAAAACCCCAACCATACTCTTCAGGCACAAAGAGACCTCTTTTCTCCCCAATTGTTTCTCCATTGGGCCAATGCACCATGGAAAACGAAACTTGTTAGCCACTGAGAAAATCAAAGTCAAGTACTTGAAGGCTCTCCTTTCCAGGGTGATCGGAAGTCGCTATGAAACGATGTCCGAACAATCCAAAGAGATTGAAGAACAGAATGTTTTATCTGATTGGATTGATTCTGTTGAGATGATTAAGAAAGAGGCCAGTTCTTGCTATGCAGGCCGTGATTTTGCAGCAGAATTGGGTGATGAGTTCGTTAAAACAATGCTGCTAGATGGTGTCTTCGTTATCGAGCTGTTTCGTAAAGATGCGGAAGTGGTGAAGCCAGAGCCGGACGACCCGATTTTCTCCATGTCATGTATGCTGCAATATCTACACCATGACTTGATTTTGTTAGAGAATCAAATCCCCTGGTTAGTGCTTGATCTCTTGTATGAAAAATCTAGGCTCCCTTGTGAAACCAAGTCCTTGATTGAACTTGCCCTCATGTTCTTTGCTAATACCTTCACTTCTCATCCCCCTCCTATAAATACAAGCCGTTTCAAAGACGAAAATATCAAGCATATTCTTGATTTGTTAAGATCATCCTTGGTGTTACCATTCCAAGAAACAGTAAAAAAAAACGAATCCAGCTGGCAGCCGATTCGTTCCATCACTAGGCTCAAAGAAGCAGGTGTAAAATTCGTGAAAGCTGTACCAGAACCAGACAGCGTCTTGGACATAAGGTTTAGAGATGGTTGTCTCACAATCCCATCATTGCTGATCCAAGAGACGACTGAAACGATCTTCCGGAACCTGATCGCGTACGAGCAGTGTTTGCCTAAATGTCAACCTAAATTCACTTGCTATGCCAAGCTCCTCGATAACCTCATTGACACCACCAACGACATGGAGATACTGTGCAAGAGGGAGATCTTCGACAACTGGTTGAGTCCCGCCGATGCAACCCAGTTTTTCAATAATCTTTATAATGATGCTTTTGTCAAGGAATTCTATTATTCCGAACTTTGTAATAAACTCGATCGTCATTGTAAACGGATGTGGCCTCAATGGCGAGCATACTATGTGCAAAACTATTTCAGCAAGCCTTGGGCTATCGCTGCTCAAATTTATGCTGTTGTCATGTTGGTTCTCACAGTGTGGCAAACATACATAAAATAGAATTGAACTATGCTGCCTTCTTTACTTGATTTTCTTAATTTACAGGACTACCTGAACATTTCAAAATGGCTGAAAATAGAAAATAATAGTAGAAGTTTGGATCTTTTAACGGATAATTCACATACTAGAGGTTTGAAAGAGTTTTCGCAGATCAATGTATGATCACCTTCGGGAGATTCATCGACCCATCTCCATAACTTGTCTTAGGCATTTGGTCTTCTTCGGTTCAAGCTCTTGGGAGCTTTGCCAATGTAACAACTAAATCAAAACAGTAATTCTCTCCCAATGCACTATCCATCCATCCCCTTAGTTCATCAGCATTTTCCGACTGCAATATGGCCATGATTTTCTCCGATAGCCAAACACTCCCTTCTTCCTTCTTATCAGGTCTGCTTATTGATTTTTTTTTAATTATAAAAAATTTAAAATTTCTAAAAAATTTTAGATTTGTAAAATATTATTAAAAATAAAAAAATATTTTAAAATTTAAATCGATAATGAATTTAGACCTGTCCATATTCTTTTCGAATGATTTTTAAAATTAGTAAAATTTGATAACTTTTAGATTATTCACTATCAGGCTATATCTAAGACCATTTTTGAAATTTAATAATATTAAAATTCTTCCAAATGGTTTGTTTTCAAGTAAATACAAAAATTGAATTAATATACTTAGTTGAAATATTCATACAATTAGTTTATTTATTTTAATAAATTTTAATAATTATTACTTATGGTGAACTATACAAAGTGCTACACATGTAAGAAAATAATCTAGATATATTCGTACTTTTTTCAATTTTATGACCAGAATTAATAAAACTAAAAATTATATATATTTAAATTATTTTTATATAGTTAAAAGGTACAAGTAAAAATAAAACATCTATGCGTATCTCATATTTTTAAAGAATTATAATAACATCGTGGACTAAAATTTTTAAATGATTATTAATATTTTTAATATTGTTTATTTTTTAATTTTATTTAACATCTCTTCATTTTTTAATAATGTTTTACAAATTTATATATTTTTTTAAAAATTAAAATTATTTAAAATAATTCTAATTTTTAATTTTTTTTTGCGCTAACGTGACGTTGGTCAATGACATGGACCACCACTTTAGTAACCCAACAATTGACTTGGTAACCGTTAATGATCACGTCAGCATTTTAACAGTCAAAGATGGAAACATTGGTCAGATGACCTTATTGATTAAATTTTAAAAGTTTAAAGGCATTAGGTGCGTTTTCTGCGGAGGGGCTTAATTAATTTTTTTGGCCAAAGTTCAAGGGTTTATCTATCCCTAAATCATTAATAATCATATTAAAAAGTTACGGAATGGTGTAAAACCACTTTAATTTTATATTTGATGTATGCTAGACTCAATATACACCAAGAGGGGTGAATTGTTGTTTTATAGATTTAAAGCAACTATGACAAGAATTTATAGTAGTTTGACCCCAATTGTCTACATTCAATACCTTAACTTACCACAACTAAGGATTTTCCAAATTCATTAAATTGAACCTTTCAAGGACAAGGTTTAACCTTTACAATCTTTATCTTTTCAATAGGCAAGACATGGCCACTTTCCCTTAAGGATTTCTAACTAAAACCTTAAATAAATCCTCAAAAAAATAAGAAATAAAATTGGGAATGAATTATCACCTCTAAAATGTAGATATATAACAATTACTCACACTCACAATACAATACAATACAATACAATACAATACTTGAAAGAATGAATCACAACTAACCCCACAAGTGTGTACAAGTGAAAATAATAATCAAAATATATTAGAATTTAGCTCTTGGTCTTTGTATACTTGTTTCTTGTCTTCATATGAATGTCATTGAATGATATTTATACCCTATTATTGAATTATGGATGTTTTGAGCCGTAGGAGGGTGCTTTTAGCCTTTGAGAGCATTTATTTCATGCTTAATGCAACATGCAGCAGTATGTCTCGAGACAAGAAGAAAAAAATATAATTGTTGGAGCTGTGGACTCAAGAAAATTTGCAATATGACTCGAGACAATTTGCAACATGTTTCGAGACAAATACTTGATTGTTTCAAGATAGGGCTCCCCTGAAGCAAGTTTAGCTTTGATGTTGGTTTGTCTTGAGACAAACAAGCTTGTGTCTAGAGATAAGACTCAAATTATCTTGAGACAATGTTGGGAAATTTAGAAAAACAAAACTTAGAAATTTTTTAAAGAACTTGGGGGTACTCGAAAAATTTTGTAGAAAGTTTGAGTCATTTAGAAACTTTGTTTTTGAGTTTGTAACACTTGAAAATATAGTTGAACGTGATTGAAATAATTTATGCAAATTTGATTAAGGGAATTTAGAATTAAGTTTGTCATATTAAAACCTTTTAAAATAAAGTATAATATTGTAACACCCCTTACCTGACCTGATCGACGGCTCCGAGCTACAAAATGCTACATTTGTTGCCGGAGCAACCACAACTATTTACAACACAATTAAACATCTCAATATACTGGCAAGTATAAGAATACATTCACAACACGTTATTTAATCATTATTGGGTTTTATACAAGCTTACAAAAGCTCTTTTGTTAACCTAAGGTCGAACTAGGACCAAATTGTAAAACTTTCAAACTATCGGGTTGTGACCGCCTCCCTCTTGAATAACGAGAGGGAGATAAATCAATACTCCAATTACTAAAAAGAAATATTGCAGCTTACTGCAAGTGTGACAGGTAAGTTATAATATTTGTAATGTTACAATGGAACACTAGAGTATTCCAAGGATCGAACCTAAAAGAGTTGACGATTGAACAATTTCTAAATAACAAGCGTGTGGAATAAAGAGTCTAACCAACTAATCACAGAAAATTATATTATGGAAAATCATAAATTTAAGAGAAATTAAACTAATTTACAATCTAGCTAACAAAGACCAAATTGTAAAATGTATGAAATTACAAAATTAACAATTAAATAACAGATGGTGGTTGATTGATCTCGATGTGGTTTACCTGTAACATCTCGATTTACAACCTAGTCGAAATAGTGATTTCAAGACCACAAATTCGATGAGAAAAAAATTATTTTTACTATATTTTTATGGCCTAAAATTTCATGAAAATATTTCGTGAAAATTTCGTTCAAAAATTTTGACGTTTGAGCACTCAAATTAGTCAAAAGGACTAAATTGTAAAAAAGTGCAAAAGTTGAGTTTTATATGTTAAAGGTATTTAATTGTTATGAAACTATAAATTAGGAGTCCTTATATGGTAATTAGACCCCTAATTAGTGATGGACAAAAATGGACATGAGATAAGTGAAATAGAATTTTTTTAAAATAAGGGCATTTTAGTCATTTAGTAAATAAATAGAGTTAAAAGGGAAAAAGATGTGAAAATTTTGTGTTCATCATCTTTGCTTGCTGCTGAAATTTGAAAGAAGCCATAGCTAGGGTTTATTCACTTTCTCAAGCTCATAGTAAGTGATTTCAAGTCCCGTTTTTAATGTTTTTTATGTTTTTGGAATCCCGGTAGCTTAATTTAGCTTATTCTAGCAATAATTTAACCTAGGGTTTATATTTGGAAAAATACCCATAGGTGAAATATTTTTATTTTGATGTTTTATGATAGAATATGAAGCTAGAAATTATATTAAACAACTTTTGCTAGTCGATTTTAAGTGAAAACGAGTATATTGACATAATTGGCAAAAATACCTAATGTTCATAAGTAAGTGTTAGAGTAAGAATTTGATGTTCTCATAGAAGAAAAAATGTTTAGCATGTTATAAAACATCAGAATAAGAGATGAAGTTTAATTTCTGAGCTTTGGGGCAAAAGTGTAAATATGCAAAAGTTTAGGAGCAAAACTATAATTTTGCCAAAATTGAGCCAATGACTGTTTTGATGAATGTGAGTATTAAATAAGCTAAATTTTGTATTATAGATCAAGAAGAACGAAATTCGGAGCTAGACCGGGGAAAGAAAAAGATTGAGGACTAAAATGTTAGATTTGATCACATTTTTGTACCGATGTAAGTTTACGGTAAATAAATGCAATATTTCAATAATTATTATTAATGCTGCTATTTTCCAGCAATTATGTATTTATTTCATGAAATTATTTAATGTTGACTTAAGTATGAGATGACAGAGAATCAGTGATAAAAACCCTGTTGAAACATTAAGAATGTATTGGATACAAATGTCATGACATTTGGGTAAAGAGATCCCATGTAAGACCATATCTGGGACATGGCATTGACATCATTGAGATTATGAGAGGTCCCATGTAAGACCATGTCTGGGACATGGCATTGGCACCGAGATGAGAGGTCCCCCGTAAGACCATGTTTGGGACATGGCATGGGCACCAATACGAGAACTCCCATGTAAGACCATATCTGGGATATGGCATTGGCAGTACAGGAAACATCCCATGTAAGACCATGTCTGGGACATGGCTTTGGCATGTTATTATCAGATATGAGGCCCAAGTATCCTTATTATTCCAATGTGGCTCAACGGGCTAGAAAACAGATTATGTTCTATGGAAGTTCAAGTAAAAGTATAATTAGCAACTTCAGGTGAGTTATAAGAGTTAAGAATATGTTATGATATTAGTGAGAACCAATATTTCAGCAAGAGAAGAGTAAGTTGTAATCTTAAGTTATCTAAATAGGTAAGTGAATAAACAAGTAAATGAGAGTAAGTAAAGAGGAAACTTAAGGACATGATACTTGCATATCATTATTTGTGTTAAATGTTGTTATTTATTTACTTGTAAACTTACTAAGCTTTATGCTTACTTCTTTTATTTCTTTTTCTTTCATATAGTATTACCAAGCATAGTCGGGATCTTGAAGACGTCGGAGAGCGTTCACACTATCAACCACCACAACTCGATATTTTAAGACGATAAATGTTTTGAGCTATGGCATGTATAGGGACTTGGTCATTTCGATTGTATATTCTTAAGATATGACCGAAAGATGATATGTAAATATTTGATGATGAATAGTTATTAAAACGGCATGAAGGTGTTTGTTGTTATAAATGTCTAGGTGATAAATCATGCATAGAAATCATGAAAAAGTAAAAATTGGTAGTGAATCAGTTTTGAGACAGCAGTAGTGACGTGATTTTGAAAAATCACCAAGGATAGTAGAAAATGAATTAGAGGGTGGATGAGGTATAGAATAAAATATTATTGAGTCTATTTTCATAGAAAAATAACAGTGTAGACAAAGGAACTATATATTCTGAGATATTTGCAGTTTAGTTAGACAAGGTCAAAGTGGTTTTTGGAATCCCCTGTTTTGACTTTGGAAAATCATTAAAAATCGTAAAAAATATTTATGAGTTTTAATTTATATGTATAGATTTATTATTGAGTCTATTTTCTATAGAAACAAATGAGAACACCATATGAATTATGTACAATGAGATAATTAAATTTTAGTGATGAGAGGTCAGGATAGTCAATCAGTGAAACAGAGGAGAATTTAACTAATAAACTGATCCAATTGGGTGAACCAAAAATTCTGAAAAATTTATGGTAAAAAGACATATGATTCTAGTTTTAGGGAAAATTTACGGATCTAAATTTCTAATTTTTTATCTTGAGTTATAATTAATTTAGTAACTACTATGCAGGTGGACAGCTTGTTGTGAATAGTGAAATTAATTTCAAAAGTAAAATTTTATGCCCTGAACTTTTAAGTTAAGTCAAGTAACGCCTCATGCTTGAATCCGGCAACGGTTTTGGGTAAGGGGTGTTACATTACCAATCTTCGAATTAGGGATCCAAATCGCTTAAACTCCTAAAATGACTTCATTTTGCCTCTTGGTCTCAATTTTACCAAGTTAGATAAATTAATTCGGATTATCTCTCGATCTCACCAGTTAATCCGAAACTAATGAATTGGTGCCCAAAAAAGATCTCTTCTTGGTCTCACTTGCCTAGATATTCCCTTAGGGTCGTCAATCTTAAGTTTTTAGGTTCATTCAAATTAGTCCAATTTATTACGATTTGGTCCCTCATCCAAAAATCAGCTCACCACATCTCCATTAACCAAAACCCTTAAAAGTTTAATTAATCTTGCTGAAAATAAAGCTAATGAACATAAAAATGAATAGTAAGGAAGCCATTAAAGAGAAACTTAAGAAAAATGTAAAAGTTTGGATTTTTATGCAAGAAAGCTTAAAATGCATGTAAAGAGAAGCATTCAACAAGAAACTTTAAAACAAAAAAACATAAAAGGAACAAACTTTAACATATTTAAAGTAAAAGAAACTAAAATACATTAAACTAAAGCTAAATATGTCATTACAAGCAAGGTACATGGATTGAAAGTGCAAATAAACCTAAGCTACAGTGTTAACTAACTACAAGAGCACTAAGAACAAGAAGAAAGTGCATTAAAATAAACTCTAAAACTAAAAAAGAATAAGACAAAATATAAACCCTAAAAAAAGTGCAAAAAAATTAAGAGAAAACCTAAAGAAAACCTAAAGCTAAACTAAACTAATGTGACTTCCCTTTTGTCTCAGCCAAATTTTGGTTGATTTAAGTAGCTATTCTAACCCACTTTTATTTCCCAAAATGCCCTTGAATGGGACCTTAATGATTGGTGCTTCAGTTGGACAAAGACTACTATTTGTGTCATTTTTTGTCCCTTCACGATGTTGGTATCGCGATACTCAAGGGGTTTGAAAAAATTCGGTTTGAAAATGGTTTTCTTGCATAGTGAAAAATTAAAATTTCGAAAACCAACCTAGTTTGTGATATTTATAGCAATATACCTTAGATTGAAATCGTACCTGTGTTTTTGGATAAGCGAATCCTTGATGTTTTCTGACATTCAACCAAATGATCTTCTCCACTATTCTCATACCACGAACTGCTTCGAGTGTGGGCTCGAACAAATTGAACCTAAACACAAAACTAGAAAAAATTTCTCTCCTTTTTGGGGTGAAAACAAAAAAATTTTTCTCTTCTTTATAGAAACTGAATTAATTGTTATTCTGAAAAAAATATGTTTAACAGTTGAGATTTAATTCTCTCTATTTTTTGACAGAATAACAATCTCTCAGAAAATTGTGTAAATAACACTACTGGTGCCATCTATTTATAGGAGGAGAAAGTAGAACCCTTGTTGAGTTGTAGTGATTTTTTTCAAATAGAAAAATAAATTTCTACCTAGAGTAGGAGAGGGGTGGATGGCACACCCTAGTATTCCTACTAGGGTTGCTGCCCCTTTCATGTTACATGAGGGATTTTGGGCCTCTCTCACTTCGGGTCCAATTATGAGTACTTCCTTGACCTTTTTGACCCAGTACTCTGTAATATGACCCAACTCGATTCAATTTTTCTATTTCCTGAAATAAAGGTTAATATTTATATATAAAACAATTTTCTCATCCTTATTTTACCCTAAAATTTTTTTGATGATTTTACCCCTGATAAAATTGTGATGATTTTGTCGCTAGTAAAATTTCGAGAAATATGTTTAATATTTCTCAAATCAACATGTTCACTATGACCGGATGATTTATTTTCAATTTTGGGCTTTAAAATAATCCAAAAATATGAACTTATTCTTCTCATCATTTTTAAATAATCCATATAGGATTGCAAATTTCCATTTTCATTTTTGGAAACCTACATTCATTTCCAAATGATTTCATTTTTCCATTTCGGAGAAAACCATAATCATTCCTGAATGTTTCTCATTTCTCTTTTTCTATTTATTTAGTTCATTTTTATCCAAAAACACAATTCATTTATGGTTTCAACGAGCTAGTGGAGGGACTGATTGGACATATATAGTTGAGGTTCAAATGATTTATAAACCCATTTAGGCACGAAGTGATTCCACTATAGTATCATGGCTGAGCTCTCCCCAATGACATACAATTATGAAAGTAACTACTCGGTCCTCGTCCAATGACCTTGTCATAAGTGTGTTACCCTCATAGGATATCCTTGATCTCTTTGGGATAATACCCACTCTCCCAATATTATCCTATTTTATCTTATGGTAATCATTACATCTTCTTTAATGAAAAGTCAATCACTACTAAATAGTGATCAAGTCATCCATCACAAAGACGGACGACTTGTGACCATGTTTACTTTTCATCAACCATGTAATGCAAATGAGAGGATATCATTTACCCATGTTTTGGGCAATGAATTCCACTGTTATGAATGACACTACATACTACAGAAGTCGTACACCCGACGCACCAGCTTTTGGTTTCTTATTTATTTGAATTTGAACTCAAACTTTTACTTACATAAAAGTGTACGAATCACACATACATAGTTCGCCATCCACTCAGGATTTAGGTATGCCGCACTATGAATTTCACAAGTGAATAAATCCATAAACAAATTTAGGATCTATTCTGCTTGGGCCCTGTCCGATGTACTGCCAATCCAGTCAGTCATATCTATGTCATCTTCTGGGAGTCATTTGCTCCGATGCCCAAGGCAAGACATCTCCCCAAATAGTGTTAAGAACACTTTCGCTAGATTTGAAGAACTTAGGCTTACGAGAGAAGCTCCCTATGCTACTGATCGTTTGTAGGTCTACTATTAGGAGTTGGTTTTGGAATCATTTTTATAGGGTTTTTTATATTTACCGAAAGCTTCTCAAGCACCTCTTGACTCCAAGGTTTGAAGTCATTGATGTAACTTTCTTCAAGGAAAATAACATGAGTTTAGACTATAATAGTTTGCTCTTTTGGGTTATAAAACAAGCCACCCTTTGTTCCCTTTAGATATCCTACAAACATGCACAATTTTGTCCGTGAGTCCAGTTTCCTCTCATCTTTATCCGGTATGTAGGCTGGGCATCCTCAAATCCTAAAATGATTATGATTCGACTTCCTACCATGCCAAAATTCGTATTGGGTTTTCGATGCTGCGTTAGTTAACACATCATTCAGAATATAGCAAGTCGTCTGTATAACGTATCCCCAAAAAGAGATTGACAAGTTCGAATAACTTAACATCAAACGTACCATGTCTAACAGAGTTCGATTCTTTCTCTCTACCACGCCATAAAATCTCATTCTTTATGAGGTACCTTAAGAACTCATCGGATAAATATTCCCCACCTTGGTCTGACATAATTGCCTTTATGGGTAAACCTAGTTGTTTCTCCACTTCCGCACATAACTCTTTGAATTTATCAAAGGTTTCACTCATGTGGTGCATCAGGTATACATACCCATATCTGTAATAGTAATCAATAAAAGTTACATAATACTTGTAACCACCTTTTGCACTAACGCTCATAGGGCCATATACTTCAATGTGCACAAGTTCTAGGGGTTTTACGATTCTCATTCCTTTTGCATTAAAAGATCACTTAATCAGCTTGCCTAATCAGCTTACCTTATAAGCAAGATTCACATTGTGGAAGATTGATTTCATTAAGAGAAATTAATATGTCATTTTTCACAAGTCTAGTGGTTCTTTCTTAGTTAATATGACCAAGTCTCAAATACTAAAGGTATGCTTTATTAGAGTGAGAAGTTTTAAGTTTCTTTTTCAATATTTTAGTCTCAAGTAGTGTGTACATCTTTGGTTTGATAAAAGAGAGATTATTTGACAAATAAGATTGCGATTTCTAAATATTGTACTTCCATTGTTAAAAGTCTCAGTCAAGTTGTCTTTATATAAACATGCAACAAAAATTAAGTTTATTTTGAAACTTGATACATAGAAAACGTCTCTTAAAATAATGTTCCTAAATTTATCAAAATAAAGATGTACATCTCCCACTACTTCAGCTACCACACTTGTTTTATTCCCGGTCCATAACGATAAGCTCTTATCTCTAATATCTTTCGTCTCCTCGAACCCCTGTGGAGAAACATAAACATGATTAGTGGTTCCCGAATCAATGACCCAGTGGTTTATTGAATCCTCCACTAAACAAGTTTCTATCAGCAAGAGTTCTATACCTTTGCCTTTGGTGGTCAGGTATTCCTTCCACTCTTTACAGTTTACCTTGAAGTGTCTGTTCTTACTGCAAAAGAAGCATTTAAACTTAGATAAGTTTTTAGGCTTTCTAGTTCTTTTCCTTTCCACTTGTGGTGGCCCAAAGACTTTAGCCTTTCCTTTCTTAGCATGTTTTCCCTTCCCTTTTGAGGAAGAAGTGACAATTATGTTTGCTTATGCTCTTCAAATTGACTAACCGCCATTCAAAATCAACTCATAGGATTGTAACTCATTCATGAGTTGTGTAAAAATTAGGTTTATTTTTCCAAGGTTATATGCATCCCGAAAGCTAGAAAATCCTTGGACAAGCTCTTGAACACCATCTCAATTTGAACGTACTGGTCCAAATTAGCCTCATTGTTTGTGGCCTCGGCAAAGTATCCCATAAGAGTAATCAATATGGTCTTTGTCCAGAGTGCTGGGCTTTTGATTGGCATTCATCAAGCTAGTGATAGTAAATTGTCGAGCCAAGGCAGCTAGTCCTTCGAACATGTCTTTTAGCTGATCCAGAATGTTTCCCATTTCTCTTTTTCTATTCATTCCGTTCATTTTTATTCAAAACACGTAATTTATTTCTGGTTTTATTGATCTAGCAGAGGGACTGATTGTCCATGTAGTTGAGGCTCATATGATTTATATTAAGTTCTTGCTTTTCGCCTATTAATTATAAACTCATTTAGTCATGATGTCATTCCACTATAGAATCATTATTGAGCTCTCCCCAGTGACATACCGTTACGAAAGTAACTATTTAGTGCTCGTCTAATGACCTTTTCATAAGTGTGTTACCCTTATAGGATATCCTTGACCTTTTTGGGATAATATTTGTTCTCCCAATATGATTCTATTTTATCTCATGGTAACCATTACATCTTTTTTCATGAAAAGTCGATCACTGTCAAATAGTGAACAAGTCATCCATCACAAAGATGGACGGCCTGCGACCACGTTTACTTTTCATCAACCATGTAATGAAAATTAGAGAATATCATTTACCCATGTTTTGGGATGTGAATTCTATTGTTGTGAATGGTGCTACATACTACAAAAGTCGTACACCCAATGCACCAGCTTTCGATTCCTTATCTATTTGAAGTTAGGCATTTACTTACATCAAAGTGTACGAGTCACACATATATAGTCTGTCATCCACTCAGGATTTAGGTATGCCACACTATGAATGTCACAAGTGAACAAATTCATAAACGAATTTAGAATGTATTCTCCTTTAGTCCTGTTCGATGTACTATCAATCCAGTTAGCATAACATACATAAGACTTCCTACTACCGAGGTATAAGAAACTTTTTTTCATTTTCTCTCTTTCTTCCGATTTCTTTGGCCAGTCCACTAAAGAGAGATGAAATCCCAAAATAGAGGGTCGATTTTCCTTTTTTGAATCAGTTATTACATGATGCTCTAATATCTTGTCATGTGCGAAGCCTAAGACAATTCTATCACTTTATTCTTTCGATCCCTTAGGATTTGAATGCTTAGAACAAAATTAGCTTCTTTCGAGTTCTGTTGCTAAACTGTTTGGTTAACTATAATTTAACCGATGACATAGTCCCTAAATCATGTCCAATAGTAGAATGTTATTGGTATATAGAATCAGAAAGACCACCTTTCCATCCCCTAAATATTTGTAAACATAAGGTTCATCTAGGTTTTGCTTAAATCCAAAAGTCTTAATTGCTTGATCAGATCTTTGCTCAGTTCCACCTGTAACGTCCAGCCCTACGCCCTTTTAATGTTCGAACATTGCTTGTAGAAACATGACACATAAAGTAAGCTCTGAATGTGAATGGTGTTAAGAAGTGATTAAATAATGGAATCGTTCAAGTTTTGGTGGGTACTTAGTCTGGCGAGTCCTTAAATAGTGATGGTAGGTGGAGCGATAATCGCCTAAGTGTCTCTCTTAGCGTATAATCGAATGACCAAGATGAGGAATGCTCTACGCCAGATTACTATGACATGCTGGAAGAAGTATGCGATCTGGTTTGGTGGTACTGTGTAGGTTAAGTTATAAGGTAAGTTGGTTGAGAACTAGCCAAACGTGAACCAAAATAGTCTTTGAAAATAGCCAAAGAAGGGAAGTACTCAATTAGTTTCTCCAAAGTTAAAGATATTTGAAAATACAAGCCAGTACCTGATGTGGATTTTATAAGGTTCCAATGAAGGCTTTCGTCTTTTTTAAGACCTTCAAATCTGAATGAAGTGAGTTCTCTCCTTTTTTGCTCTATTTTTGAAATCTGAAGCTGGGAGGGAATAGAAGTGCCCTCTCAAGTTGAGTCTAAAAACCTAGACTTTATCAGAAAATTCTCCATGCCAGTGTAAATTTATGGATATAAGTAAGTGAAGAAGTAGGGCCTTGCAAATTGAAAGATTTTGTTGAAATTGTTCGTTTAGAAATTTCCTGAAAAGCTAATTATAGGTTTTTCTCTCTATAGGAACAATAAGGTAGTTATACTTAATACTAAAGTTGTTGAAGAGATGAAATATAATCAAGGTATATCTTTTTTATCAGAGGTTAAATCAATCATCAGAAGAAGAATTAGGCCAAAATTAGGATACCTTTTGGGAAAAGAAAACTTCTATCGAAAAGAAGAAAATGAAAGGCTTTCATAAAAATTCTCGTAGAATCGAGAATGACGTTTTCATTCTGTACATGCCAAATCATGAATTAGTAACTGCATCCAATCTCCAAAAAAAATCTCAATTGTTTCGAACTTTCTATTTTTGGAATGGGAATATTTATGGAATCCCCATGAATAGGATTAAACCTTATTCTATGGCATTTACATGAGATTCTTCTTTCTTTTTTCTTAAGGAAGTCCTCGAGAGGGCTTAGTTGATCCATGATTAATGTTTCAACTTTTGTTTCCTTTTTGTTTGTTTTGAGAAATATATCAATCAATTCTGATTCTTTCTTTTTCTATTGATTCTTTTCTGCTCGAGATGTATGGATCCATGAATTTTTGTGTCTATATTGATCCTATTCATGGACTAACAAAAATGTGTAAAAGCTTTATTTGCCTCTGCCATTCTATGAGTCTATTCCTTTTTGCATATGGTATCGCCTCTCCTTTTGGGAGCATCCACTAATTCGAAACTTAATTTGAAAGCCATATTTTGATCCGAACATTTTTGAGATTCCCCTAATAACCAATGAATGGCAAGTGTTTTTCCTTATGTGGATCCTATTTTAATGGGAACTTGATGAGTCGATCTGCCTACACGTCTTGCTTTTACAACTATACCGAGAGTTCCTCCACGTATTGCTTGACATAAAATAGATAGTGCTTTTGTTTCTGTCTTTTGTTGAATCTTTTTCAAGGCTCGATAGATAATTTAACAAGCCAATAAATTTTTTGTGTTTCAGAATATGGTTAACCAACATGTTAACTAATCGATTACGATAAATTGGATTGGATTTTGCAATTTTTTTCTTTTGTAGTACCTTGACGTGATAAGAGCGTGAAAGGGGTTTAAGAATCCATTTTTTTATAAGGGTTAAATTTATTTATTTTGGCTTTTTGACCCCATATTGTAGGGTGGATCTTGAAAGATATGAAAGATCT
This sequence comes from Gossypium raimondii, assembly GCF_025698545.1. Classification (NCBI taxonomy): domain Eukaryota; kingdom Viridiplantae; phylum Streptophyta; class Magnoliopsida; order Malvales; family Malvaceae; genus Gossypium; species Gossypium raimondii. The sequence continues at coordinate 11,413,927 of NC_068573.1, forward strand.
CCCTCCAAGCCGTACATACGACTTTTATCGAATACAGATTTCCACAGAATTCCATATGTATCTATGAGATCGAGTATGGAATTTTGTTTACTCACTTTAAATTGCGTATTTGTTTCACTCCCTTTCCTACTAGGACTGGAAATCTTGTATTTTACATATCCATACGATTGAGTCCTTGAGTTTCCAAAATAGTTTAAAAAGAAGTGTTTTGAATCATTTTTATTTGACCTAGACCTTTCTAAAAGAGCCGAGGCATTTCGATTTGTTTGTTGACACGGATAAGGTCTGGGAAAACCTCTAAAATTATTTCAATATTGGACCTTGGACATAAAATAGTTTTGAATCGAATATCTTTAGAAAGAAAATCTTTTGTCTCATGGTAGCCTGCTCCAGTTCGCTTACGAAACTTTCGTTATTGGGTTAGCCATACACTTCACATGTTTCTAGTGATTTTGTTTGAGATTAAAGCGAAGGTAAGCGAGTAAATGAACAGATCTTAATGATGATCTTTTCTCTTTTACAAGCAGTGGACATTGTAGTACTTGGGAAGATCTTAAATCAAAATTATAAGTGGCAGTTTAAAGGGTTCAAGAGAGTTCGTGAGTTTCGTAAATTTATAAACTAATTTTTACATGCATGCTTGCAATCTAAACGCTTCTATTCTCAATGACTAAATTATGAAACTGAAACTAATAAATCATGATACTATCTCTCTTATAAGAAAAGAAGTAAATGCATGTATATGTATGAATACGCTAGTCATAAGCAAGTCAGTTAATGAAAGGTATTTGCATGAGGTTAAAAGAATGTGTTACATGTCTGAAAAATGTAAATGCATCTGTTATGATGAAATCTAAAAGAGATAAGTCAGTCAAGTATCAGTCATGCATGATGAGTCTGTGTTTGTCCTCGGAGTCGTTTAATGGGGCCCATTGGGACTATAAACATGAATCTCTGATAAAGATAAGTCCATGGTCATGGCAATCGACAACCACAAGACTAAAACTAAAAAATATGAAGCAAAATCTCGCAAGAAACTAAAGTCGACACGACTTAAGTCTAAGGGACTAGTGGCCACTTGGGCGTGTAGGATTAAATTGGCTTTCCACTCAGGTAACACCTTCATCAGCTTTCTTGTTGTACCCTATCGATATTTCTTAAAGGCTTCATCATGTAATTGACAAAGCTCACCCAACTTAGTCTCAAAAGTATAGTTTTTAAGACTGGAGTTGCTCCCTTAAAGAGGATTCACTTTCCTCCAATGACGCAACCCTGATACTTAGTTTCTGCACTTGTCCTCTGACTCATTATTCTTGAGCTTCCACTGCATAATGCATGAATCCATGCTCTCCACCTTATCCTTAAGAGTCTATTCTCGATAGCATAACTCTTCAATCATCTCAGACTTCAATTTAATCGACTCCTGCAAGTGAGCAACTGTGGCCTTATACAATTATAGAACACCACGAGAGACCCACTAAAGAGCTCGTACTCTACAGACAGAGCCTTGGCAGAATTAACCACCTAAGAAAAGGGGGACGGACCTGACTTCGACATAAGGTAGGAGATAAAAGCCTTTTTCCATTATTGAGGAATCAAGTCGTATTGATGCTAGAAAATTAAACTCAAGGAAATAGGGGATAGTCTAGAAGAATACAAGTTACACTAAGGAAAGAATTTGTCGTTCTCAGCGGAAGAGAAAAGTTGGGAATGGGGAATGGAAGGGATCACAGGCGAATCCTGTGGAAAAGTCTTTGTAGGAATTTTCACTTGGGAAGGGCCCATATTTGGAGTAGAAGAATCTGCTACTTGGGCAAATTCCATGAGGACTGTTGGCGTAGCTGGTAATAAGGGAGTATTGGAATCAAATGTCCTTTCCTAAGTTTACGCCATTTGGTCGGTGGGGGTTCACTTTTACCAATAGTCGAGGCATCTTCACTAGCCCTTAATCGCTTGTGATCTTTGGTAATGAGTTTCCTAAGCAAAGTAGCTGAAGCTCCCTTATTGCTTTAGGACGCGCTCAAAATGGCTTTGATGTCCATAGGTGACTCTGGGTTAGACGAAGTACGAGGTTTGGGAAGGAACATTAGCTTCTCTTAAAGAAGTAGAAGTAGAAGGATAAATACTTGGGGCGATAAGCCAATCTTGTGGATGTATCCTACAAAAATCATAGAAGAAAAATGAGGGCTCCCTTTTACACCCAGTTAGCACTCGCCCCAAGACAGAGTTGCCATTATGAGGCCAAGTATTTGAAGCCGAAGTAATATTGTAACTATTTAGCCAACTAATGCGATCAGATTTCCTTCAACCATTGGGGATTTTGTCGGATAAATAGAATTGGAACACATTTCTGACTGTAACCAATTCTACCAATTCAAGAGTACACCCTTTATTCAGACGCTTAATTTGCTTTTTAACAATCCTTAAGTCTATGGGCTGGCTGTGAGAATCAACAGATTCCGCAAGAAAAGACTAGCATGTGGGGAAACCAAAACCACCATTGAGTTTATAGGTAACACATATAAATTACCTCTTTTTTCCAATGTAAATTAGAAATGCTATTCTGGATAATAGGGTGAAAGCCAGAACGCTCGCTGAAGTGGGTGAAATCGATGCTAACCCTTTGCTTGGTAACCCTCAGTTGATAAAACATTTGAAAGACTCCCAAGAGTGGAGGTTCGTTTCACATGCAACAATCTAGGAAGTAAACAATGGGAGTCCTCTACGACAAGGTCAATAGTTGCCCTGATGCAATAGCATACTTCAATAACACAGAGTAGAAGAACGGGTGTAGAAGCATGTGGAAACCTGCCTCTAATAAAATCAAGGGAAGGATGAAATCCCGAGAGTTATCGCTCAATTCACACCTCAATGGCTTCTCAACGTTGAAAGTAAAATTTGGAAAACAAAAGCCTCAGACTATTAAGAACCTGTCTACCTCCTCTTAAGACATAGTGCAATCGAACTATGGGTAGATATGTTTAGAGGGGTACTATCGGGGCTTTGAAGACCGAAAAATGGGAGATTTCTAGAAGAAGAAGTGGAATCGCCTTGGTTGTGAACACGACCACGAACACTTCTTTTGGACATATTGAGTAAGACTAAGTAAGAAAAAGAAAAGTGAGAAGGAATGATATTACCTTTAAGTAATCAGAAAATTTGAGCAGGTGAAGGTTGTGAGAAGAGATGAGAAGACAGTTGGGGGAAGAGGAACCAAAAAGAGTTTTATTAAGAATGGGGTGTTGAATGAAAAAACTAAGGTTTTAATTTAAGGGGCAAACGTATTAAAGAAGACACTCCATGAAAAGTTGTTTGAATTCCTTAATAAGGGCCCGACAACCGTCAAAAAGGAGTAAACTTGAGATATCCGTACTTAAGTCTTAACAGCCAGAAATCTAAATTGACCCAAGGAATAGTCTGATGATATCTTTACCTATGAATTTTAGGGAAGCACACCAATATAAAAGGAAAGGAAGGAGGACATTTAAGGTATAAGATGCCTCTACGAGAGAAAAAAATTTCGAGGGAGAAATTTCTTAGGTGGAGGAAATTTGTAACATCTCGTCCGAAGCCCTCTAAATGGTCAAATGTTGTTTGTAGAAACATGACACATAGAGTAAGCTCTAAATGTAAATGGTGTTAAGAAGTGATTAAATAAGGGAATCCTTCAAGTTATAGCAGGTAGTTAGTTTGGCAAGTCCCTAAACCCTAAACTTAAGCAGTGATGGTGGGTAGAGCAATAATCGCCCTAGTGTCTCCTATAGTGTATAGGCGCATGACCAGTATAAGGAACGCTCTACGCTAGACTATTATGACATACTAATAGAAGTATGTGATCTTGTCAGGTGGTACTATGCAGGTTAAATTATAAGGTAAGCTGATTGAGAACTAATCAAATGTGAACTAGGATAGTCAAAAGAGAAATGAAGTACTCAATTAGTTTCTCGAAAGTTGAAGATATTTTATAAGACAAGTTAGTAGCAATGTGACTTTTATCAAGTTCCAATGAAGGCTTAGGTCATTTTTAAGACCTTCAAGTCTAAATAAATAGAGTTCTCTCCTTCTCTTTTGCTATATTTTTGAAATTTGAAGCTGGGAGGAAACAGAAGTATCCTCTCAAGCTGGGTCTAAAACCCTGGATTTTACTAGAAAATTCTCCATGCCAAGGTAAGTTTACGGCTGTAAGTGAAGAAGTAAGGCCTTGTATGGGACTTATCTAGGATTAAAGTGAAGGTAAATAGGTAAAGAAACGTACCTTAATGATGATCTTTTCTCTTTTACAAGCAGTGGGCGCCGTAGTACCTAGAATGATCTTATATTAGAAATATGAGTGGTTATACAAAGGGTTCTGGTGAGTTTATGAGTTCCGTAAGTCTCTAAAGTGGCTTTTACATGCATGTTTGCAATCTAAAAGCTTTTGTGATAAATGACTAAATCATGAAACTAAAACTAATAAAGCATGATACTATGTATCCTATAAGAAGAGAAGTATATTCATGTATATGTATATGTATATGTATATGTATATGTATATGTATATGTATATGTATGAATTCATTTTTCATAAGCAAGTCACTGCATGAAGGGTTTTTGCATGAAGTTAAAAGAATGTTTTACATGTGTAAAAACACGAATGCATCTGTTGTGAAGAAATTTGAAAGAGATAAGTCAGTTAAGTATGAGTCTTGCATGACGAGTCTGTGTTTATCTCTAGAGTCGTCTAAAGGTTCCGTCGGGACTATAAACAAAAAATTTTGATAAGGACAAGTCCATGGTTGTGGCAATCGAAGACCATATAGTGTAAGACCATAACCAGAGGGGTATGGCGTCATATGGGGAAGAAGACCATATAGTGTAAGATCTTGATTGGGACATGACATCATATGAAATATTTAAAGATTGATTCGTTGAGTACCAGATGACGAGGGGCAAACCTCACGACAGTGAGTTTAGGCAAATCCCTGTTGCCAAAAACACCAGTTTCTATAAGGATGCCTTTGTGGCTATTTTTGGAAGGAACGCCTTTGTGGAGGATCTCAGTAGAGTACGATTTCTGATAAGAATCAGGGTGGTGAAGGGCAAACCTTACTAAATGTGAGTTTTGGGAAACCCCCATCATCCAATAACCTATGTTAAAAGAAGCTTGTGTGGCTAGCTCTATAAAAAGGGAAGGCCTTTGTGGCGGAGTTCTATTAAAGGAAACGCCTTTGTGACAATCACTGTAATGGATGCCTTTGTGGCTATCTCTGTACAAGGAAGCCTTTATGACTACCTCTGTTAAAATGATTCCTTTGTATTGTAGATGATGGGAAGCCTTTTGTGGCCATATTCTTTAAGGAAGGCTCTGTAGCGATTCTTTAAAAAAAAAGGAAGGCCTCTATGGTTATCTCTGATAAGGAGCACTTTAGTGGTGTAATATGAAGAACCGTCTTTGTGGCAACCTCCGTAAGAAAGGTACGCCTTCATGGAGCAGTCTGAGAAATAACCCTTGTGGAAACCATCCGAAGATAATACCCTTGGGAAAAATCTGAAGAAAGGGTCTGCACGATAATTGGGAAAGCATTACCTATTCGGAAGAATAGTGATTTTTTGGGAAATAAGGCACACGATGAGTTCCGAAGGAAAAACCCATGTTGAATGTCATAGCAAAGTTCTAATGTGGAATCAGGTAAAGATGGGAAATTCTCTCACTAAGTTTTGTTAAACTTCCTCCTCTGTGTTTTATGTCTCAGGTAAAGGCCACGCCAGGAGGGACGACGTTAAGGTTGCGCCAAGGAAATGGCAAGGTGGGCACTTATGCATACAAGAGTAGGATAACCCAAGCGTGATCTGGTCTAAAGGGTTAAGCAAATAAATTGAGAGTGCCATTTATAGGCCCATGTAGTATGAGCAGAATGAGATAACTCAGTAAATGTAGTCGGTGATACATTTCGTAAAAAAAAGAAGAGTAAGACTAAGTTATCAATTAAGACACATGTTTGTAAGTCTTTGCTGATTGTAAAGTCTTCATATTTGTTTGTAACCTAGAATATTCTTAGATGTTAAAATTAGTTCAAGATAACCAATGAGATGTATTATTCAGAAAAAAAATTTGTTATCGTGTTCAAGTTTGAGTCCGTACAGGTGTAGTAACCCCGAGATCTAGATCTTGCAAATCAGATCGGGTCTAGGTTGTTACACGGCTCATGGCCATGTTTACTTTTCATCAACCATGTAATGTCAATGAGAGGATATCATTTACCCATGTTTTGGGTTATAATTCTATTGTTGTGAATGATGCTACATACTACAGAAGTTGTACACCCGGCGCACCAACTTTCGGTTCCTTATCTATTTGAAATTAGGCTTTTACTTAAATCAAAGTGTATGAGTCACGCATACATAGTCCGCAATCCACTCAGGATTTAGGTATGCCACATTATGAACATCACAAGTGAAAAAAAATCCAAAAACGGATTCAGGATCTATTTTGCTTGGGACTTGTCCTATGTGATGTACTATCAGTCTAGTCAGTCACATCTATGTTTCTATCTTTTGGGAGTCATCCGCTCCGATGCTTAAGACAAAATATTTTCCCAATTGGACTTGATAGACAACATATTAGTCTTTAAATTAGTTTTCTCATTTCCAATTAGACTAAAGACATGTTTAAGTTTGTATATTAATACAAGTTGTCTTTCTGTATTACAATCTTACCACTTAATATCGCTTAGTATTAGTTAAACATTAGACAACAAGTAAGCAACATTCGCTTCCATTTTTCTTTGCATGCAAAAACCATGTGAGGAAAATATAAAAAGTATTAATGTAATTCATGAATAATTTTATTAACCAATCTGTTTGAAAAAACTACAAGTGTACTTAGACGAAAATACTACACTCAATCATAAGTTAAGCCCCTAATGTCACTCTTGGCCAATTTGGGTCTCAAAATAAGTAAAAACGAGGCATTAACAATTATTAAGTCAAGACCTAAAAATTACAAAAAAAAATATAGAAAAGACGCTAATATGCTTGAAAAGAAGCTCCTCAAGTATACCGAGGAAACCTAATTTGCCATATCAAATTATGACAGATCAGGTTGACGTCGCGACTTTGGGGTTCCAAGTCGTGACGCAATTCATCGACTTCCCTTGTCACGATGCCATGAGTATCACATCGCGACCTCATCAGGCATTAAGTGTCGTCGTGACTTCATGAGCTTGGGGTTGCGATGCCACTCTCTGTGGATTTAATGCACGACATTGGGGGCTTGCTTGTCGCAACTATACTTCATGTTTGCACATTAACCATTTAGATACAAGTTCAATGCTTCCAAACCAATTCATATTTGAACCTAATGATTCAACCCAACTTTAACAAATCACCAAATCATGCAAATTGGTAAACATAAGGCTTATGAATTTTTTAAAATCTGAGAGTTCAAATGGCATTAAACATAAAATCATGAACTAGACCTTTTCTAACCTTAACATACCAAAATCAACTTTAACGTACAAATTAACCATACGTTCACCACATGGATGATCATCACCAAAGAGAGAGACCCTATATATATGCCACAATGTTAAGTACCAAAATTAACATACTCGTTCCGTCTTGTTGATAGTGTGATATCCGCACTGACCCGCCTTTGAGATTTCTGATGATTAGGGATCTACATGTCAGGAAAATAAAAATAGGTAAGAATTTAATTCTTAGTAAGTTAAAATGGAATTTACAAATCTTAACCTTGATCATAGGTGGGCATGTTAACTACAAAAAGAACTAGGCACATATCTAGCTGAAACAAGGCACATAATATTACAACATACTGAGCATAGGAAACATAGGTATCCATATGTGTCAACATTATAAACATAACCAAAATATCACCAAATTTTTCCATTTCATATAATATCATCATAATCACACATACATTCACTAAACTACTAGTTTATGCCAATACAATTATAACCACATACTTTTATAGCTTATCAAATCCGATTCATTTTTATTTTTTCCTATTTCAGGATTCAATTTTAATATTTCACCCAAAGTAACCTTAATAAAAACAGATCCGGATCGTGGGTGAACTACAATGCACCAAGATAGCTCATATGAGCATAAACTACACCAGACCAAAACACCGAAGTGCAAAGCCCATAGGCATCAAATACATATTCATGTGTAAATCCATCCTTCCACCAAACCAAGGTCTCGAAAGAGGATCAAAACTCGATGATCCACAACAAATGCTGGATCCTGAAATGACATATCATACTCTCCACATCATCAACAAACCCATACAAAAATGGACATATGACACTATTGGCATTGTAACACCCTGTACCCAGCCCGGTCGACGTGCCCAAGTAACAGGATGCTACATCAAACACAAAACTCATACGTATTCACAAAGTCTCAGTTATGAACAACAATCGCCATATCCAAACATTTATACAAGTTTAAGTCTAAAATATCCTAGGCAATATTAAAAACGACTTAACATACCTTAAACAACCCTAAAAAAAATTAAAGCATTCTTAGGAACCATTTAGTAAAATTTCCAAAGAGGTCATGTAGGTCTCGATACTCAATTGCAGGTGTCAATATTTTTGAAGATAGGTATCGATACTAGTAAGAAAATCGATACCAATCTAGCATTATGTCAAATTTTAAACGAAAGCATTTTATCGATACATGGGCAAAGGTATCGATATTTTAACCTGAGTATTGACACCAAATTAAGCTACTGTTTTTCTGCACATACATTTTAACATTAAGGTATTGATATTTAAGCTCGAATATCGATACCTCTGTAGAAATCAACAAGAACACAACAAAACAAAGGACACACTTATACTCAACAATTATTCCTTTCAGCATGCATCATTAAACACATTACCAATTATCAAACATTCATAAAAATAGCTCCAAAAAATTCCAAAACTCTAAAGTCCAAAATTATAATAAAAAAATGGTAATATTAATAATCAAATGAAATTCTAAACCCATATTGCCCTTACTCAAAGAGTTTAAAAATAATTATAAACCACCTACTCAAACATTTATTGCCTTTCTAGGATCACTTCCTTGGTCGCTTCACACCAAAAACACTACTTATCTGCAAAGATCTAGAATAACCACAAAGCATACATAATATCAAAGGTTAAGCAAAAGCATACTACAACACATGCACAACCATATTCTCATAGAGTCAAATTTACATGTTCATGCTTCATTTATTCATAAAACTAGCATATACTCTCAGATGCAATTACACTCAACTCGTATATATAATTCATTTTACGATAATTCCTCAAGACAAAACAATGTATTCATGCTTTACTAGCTCACCAATCTAGCTTATATATTCATCTACATTTACACAACATTTTCAGATATTAATCACTTTATGATAATTTGGCAACTTGGAAACATGAAACATAAAACTAGACTCTATCACCACACATTGGATACACAGATCTCCATCACACCAATGACTTAAAGAGTCTAACATATCCAATAAGTTTAACTTAAAGCTAAACACTCTCCAACACACCAACATATCAGTGAATGAAGCTTGGCTCGACATTCCTTTATCCCTCCAATTTATCCTGGGGCCTAAATGCCCAAATCACAAAACTCAAGGGTGAGTACTCATAATCCTATTGTATGCAAACTATATCCGACGATTTCATAAGAGCACAAGTCCAAAGTATCCAAATATACATACATTTAATTACTGTTCTTATGAACTTAATCTCTGTTCATAAACATCGATTCACATCACAATTCATACACAAAGCACACTTATCAAATTCTGATTTAATTGCACTTTAAGTGCCACAACTACGTTCATTGACCCATCACATATCTGTATACATAGGAATGCATTAAAATCAGATTATCACATACCAGATACCAATATTTTCTTACTTTACCTATCACGTTAGCATCACATTCCACAATTCAACACATATATGCTTACCATTTTCTACACATTTTCACTACACATTTATATTGCTAACACAACATCATCATTGTCATTTGGCATGTTTAATATGCCCACAACTAACACATTCACAAGAGCTATCACAATATATATTACATGTCACATTATCAGAACTTAATACTCAATCCACATTACACGGTCACATACTTTGCAAATTAAATTAGGGCTATAAGAAAGCTTACACTCAGAACATAGAGTAGAGGTTTAGGCTACTCCTAAGCTCCCAATTAACACTATTAATTGTGTTACTAGTAGAGATTCCAAACACTCATTGTTCGCGCTTTCACCTAGTCGCCGAAAGCCTAAACTAGCTTTTCCTTTCTTTTCCTTTCATCTTGCTCGTCGAATGCTCCAACGGCTCTGAATCTACACCAAAATTAACCACACAACAAACATAATTAATATTCAACCATAGACCCACCTAAGCCACCAAAAACGTAGACATTAGTTAGTTCCTCCTAGAACTGAAATTTTCGACTAGCATAGCTAAAATGCAAAAATCTCAATTCCTACTTGTTCACTTTGATTAAAACTAAAACTGATTCCATTCATATAACTACTTACTTAAGAATGATTCTCAACCTTCAAACCACTCTAAACTACTCAGAATCATGGTTTTGAAATTTTGACATACAATGGCTATCTTTCATGAAAACTTAACAAAACCTTGAAATCTTTTAACGAAACTTTAAGAAGAGTTTAGAAACCTTCTAATCACATCAAAACAAGTTGAAAAACACTTTCAACATTGATTTCATTCAAAATCTCAAATTCTACCATTAACTCCGCAAATTCTAACATTTACACAAAACGTTCAACTTAATAACTTAAAAACTCAATTTAAATAGCTAGAGTTCATAAAAAACTATTAGGAAAACAAAAAATTACTTTGATTGAGGGGAAAATGATCATTTGGTGATAAACCCGAGAAAACCCACACTTAATGCTATGAAGATGATATAAAATAAGGGATTAGAGTTTTGAAGATTGAAATTGAAGGATGAAGGTTTGGGGTTTTTTTCTTCCTAATGGACAACACAAAAGAAAACGATGAAGGGTCCTTTTTCTTTTCTCTTTTTTAACATAAAAAAATAGGGTAAAAATGGGGAAAATTGGGTTGATTTTAAAACTTAGTATATTTTCTTTAAAATTACTCTTAAATTACCCATTTTACAAAACAATCCTCTTTTTAAAATTGGAGGTCTTATCTATATTATTTTCATAAATTGATTTAATTTTAAAAAATCCATAGTCGAATATATTTTTGGTTTACCATACTTCAAAATTTTCGAGCTCATTTTTAGCCAAAATCCCTAAATTAGCCTAAAAACTTCTAGGCCCAATTACAGGGTGTGATAGGCATGCCAACTGTATCCTAGTTTTTCTACTAAGTTTACAATGGTATAAACCATTCATATATGTATACACATAAGCAGCGATCATCAGATTTGAATTTTCGTAATTCATTGATCGAAGTTAAGTACGATCACACATGAAATCAGTGATACATGTAAAGATCTTTTTTCATTCTTATAATCACAATTCAATAGAGATAGCATTGTTTAACTTATCACAATTCACCCTTATTCATTTATGTTTTCTAACCTCATATGTCAAATTATATTAAAATTTATCACAAGTACAAACATAGATAAAATTAACAATGAAATTAAACACAAGCACGCTGATCAAACAAGGAAGTATAGTGATCTGTAGTAATTTGATACGTCAAATTAGGCTCTCTAGAACACTTAATAAGTTTGTTTGTAAGAAATTTATGAGTCTTTTCTATGTTTTTTGTAGTTTTTATATCTCAATATTAATAATTATTTTTAAATGGTTTTACCTATTTTGAGACCCAAATTAACAAAATGGTGTCATCGGGAACCTAATGGTATGTTTTAGTTGGTGTAGGGAGATAAAAATAGCCAAACCTTGAGGTGAATTACAATTGACATGGGTGTTGCGAAATTTATGCTAGGATGTCGCGACACCGAGCTTCGTTTGCCTTGAGGGTAAAAGACTTTAACAAGAACTCAACCTGAAGCTTACTATCGAGAGAGTCGCGTCACTGAGGGTGTTGTATCATGACACCGAGTTTCCAAGGTGGTGATATCACTGAATGTTGTTAAAGTGAAGAAATCGTGGTCACCACCAAGGATGTCATGACACTAGCTTGTGAATGTTGCGACATCAAAAACCCTAGATCCAAGAGTGTGCCACTATCGAGGGTGTCGCGAGAACGATGCCTGATTGGGGGAAAATGCTACAGGAGTAGTCTTTTATCTAACACCAGCCCAATTCAACACACACATTTTAAGGGTAATTTTATCATTGTTAGGGTTGAATTTTCAACTATATTAAAGACTTTTAGCTGTCAACTTAAAAGAGAAACCTTTCTTATCATCCTTTTAGGTTTAGTTGTTAGTCTTTTCTTCATTGTTAGATTTAGTCTTGACCTTTCTAAGCTTAGCTTCTGTAATAGTTAGTTTTGTTAGTTTTTACTGTAAATTTTAGCTTTGTTTACTCTCAAAAGTGTAAAAATACTAAATTTAGCTGTGTTTTCTTCCTCATTGTTATTGTTGTCATCTTCTTCAAATCCATTAAAACCCCTAATATTTCTCTATCTTTACTTTTTATGTTTTCTCTCATGAATCATTTGAACATGTATTTGGCTGATGTTTGTGTGATGATGGTGAGTAGCAACTAAATCTATGGTGATTAGTTGATGGAAATATTGGTTGATTAGTTTTTGGTTTAGGGATTAAATCTTAAAAATTAGACTAAGTAGAATAAAATTTAAAACCTAGAATTGACAACTCTAGATGAATATTTAGATAGGTAAGCCGACGAGGGGAGTTTATTGGGAACCAATTCAGTTGTCTCAGCTTAGTTTGGTGAGATTGAGAGATAATTGAATAAATCGTTTAATTTGGAAAAATGGTGGGTGAGAGGTAAAATTGAACCAATTAGGAATTTGAACCCTTCAAATTCCTAACCCAAAAATTAATCAACAACATGAAATTCAACCAATCGCTTTTGCCTATTGAATTGTTAGTAATATACTTTTGACTATTTTACAATTAAGTCATTTTTAGTGTTAGATAGTTAAATAATGTAATCACCACTTGAATATGAATTATCTTACTATAATATTTAGTGAGTAGCTAGCTAGAATTCTTGCTTGCATGCATCTTCCTTGTTAATCACCTTACCACCCGAAAATGTTCCACTTTAACACTTCAAAATATTACAACTAACCTGTCACACTTGCAGTACACTGCTGTATTTATAATTGTATTTGGGTCGGTTCATAGCCTCGACGCACGCATGCTGGGGCACGATCAAGTTGTTGGCACCGTTATTGGGGAGTTTTTGTGATCAAGTTGATTTGTGTGATTATTACATGCTTTTTTAGGAAGATAATTGGCCAAAGCTAGGTGTATAAATACAACACTTTCTTTATTTTTTTTTTGATTGGGTATTCTTTTAATTATTAGTGTTTCATGTGGTTGCAGCTTTGGTGTATTGCCTCGAAACAACAATGAGTTAGTCCCATTTAAACCTAAGCCAGAAAGATTAATAGCGGATGCAAGAAAAGGTCAACCTCTAAGAGGAGATCTACCACCAATAGAACCACCAATTTTTTATCCTCCGATCGACAATCCTAGAGTTGAAGATTCACCCATAGGGCTCCCAAACATCGAAAAGCATGCACATCCTTTTCGATCAAGGAAAATGGAGAACCAAACACTATATGGTTACTTTATGTTGAACTTGGAGACGGTGCGAGGAAGTATCAATCACCCAGCTATTAACGCTAACAACTTTGAGATCAAGTCGGTCATGATTCAGATGATCCAAAGCAACTTGCAATTTAAGGTCTCCATGAATGAGAACCTTAATCAACACCTTAAACTCTTTCTCACCCTTTGTGACACTTTTAAACATAACAATGTATCTGATGATGCTATACGTCTTCAGTTATTTCCTTTTTCTTTGTGTGATGGCACGTTCTTGTGGTTGGATTCACCTTCGGTGGACTCCATCACGACTTGGGACGAGCTTGCCAACCATTTCCTTTCCAAGTGCTTCCCTTTGAGTAAGACCATGAAGTTGTGGACGGACATCACCAATTTTCTGCAACTAGAAGGAGAATCATTGTATGAAGCATGGGAATTCACAGTCTAGTCTATACAGAGCATCTGCGGGGGTGTGCATGTCTAAAACTTATGCTAAGGGTTGTCAGCTCATTGAATATATGGTAATGAATTCTTATATGCGGCCGACTGAGCGGTTCACATATAGAGTTAAACCACATGTGGTGATTGCGATCAGTGGTGAGGATAAATCTCAACAAAACCCTGATAGGCTTAATAACCTCGAACTTAGCTCCAATCAACTGCACATTCCCACCCAATCCCATCTCATGGGAGCTCATGTAGGTAATGAGAATTAAGGTTCTAGTTAGGGCAATCATCAAGAGAATAGCTATCTTGAGGTCAACTGCATGGGGAATAGAGGAGGCAACCTATATTTCAACACCTATAACCCAAGGTGGCGCGATCACCCTAACCTTAAGTGGAGAGGAATCGAAAGGGGGACCTCCAATCAAAGAGTAAGCAACTTTAACCATCCCCGACTAGCCCTTTAATAATAACTTTCGCAACATTTAGGTCCAATAGGCTGAAAGAAAATTCACCTTTAACAATGACCCTCGATGCCCATTAAAGTTAGCAAACTCGAGGAAGGGATGCATTCAATGCAAGAAAATGTATGCCAAATGTAAGGTCAAGTAAATCAAATCCTTCAAGCCTTGCAAAACAATGTTACCTCGAACATCCCTAGTAATACCGAGCCTAACCCCAAGAGGGAAAGGTGATAACTCTAAATTATATAGACTTATTTAACATCTTTTTACTTAATATTTGAGCAAATTTTGAGTATATTTTTATCAAATTATATGAATTTAATTCATATTAAGACATCGAACATGATTTTAGTAAGTTTGTAATTTTATTAATTTGTAGAGTTAATTTTGCATAAAATTAAGTTATATTGTTACATGTTTAATAAACTGCTTAATATATTGTAGTGGGACCATGGAATTGACTAACATTAGAGAAAATTAAATGTCACACATTAACAAATCATATGAACAGCTAAAGCATGATTGGGTTTAGAAATTTTACCTTGACCCAGTTGAAGTTGATTGCTAAAAAGAAATCTGATTGTGTCTTGAATTGGGTTAAAAAAATGTCCATCAAAGGGAAGAGAAACCCAAATTTGGCAAGCATCAAGAGTAGCCCGAAAATCAACTTTTGGAAGATTTATTTGGAGGTCCTTGCACTTAGGAAAGAATAATAAATCAGTTCCTAAATATTGCCTAAGAAACCGTCCAACCCCTAGCACAAATCAAGTTAGAATCAAGCAAGAAAATCAAGGAAAAAAATCAGCCACTTTCCACATTTCATGGTCGACCAATAGAGGGAGCATTTCAAGGGATCTTTCAAGCTATTTTTAGCAAACTCTTATGTCACTCTTCTACTATAAATACCACTTCTCATTCCAATATCATTCATCCATCATTCATTCATTCATTATTCATTCTTCACTAGTTCATTTTCTCTCCTTTTCACGCATAAATGCATTCATTCTCCCCATTCCCCTTAGTTAGCGATTCCTTGAGAAAATTCTCTCTTGGCCAGCCACCTTGATGAGCATTTTGCGAAGGACCAAACACAAGGATTGAAGAAAGCCACGGCACCAATTTTTGGAGGACAGCCGAAATCATTCAAAGTTTCTTCTTCCTTATCTTTATTTTGTTCTTAGTTATTCAATATGTTCGCAAATTGTTTTAATGTTTTTTCATTAACAATGATAGCTTAATTTTGTTTCGGCTAGAATGATTACATTAATTTGACAAAGTTTATTTGATCCATGTTTATAATGTCTGTGCCTCAATCGTTCATGCTTTCAATTAAACTCATGCATGTATTTCATTCATTAAAATGTGACTGAATGCATTAGAATTAGTTGATCAATCCTAGCCAAATGGCGATTAATGGACACAATAATTGAAAGATGCATGCTTAATTTAGATCCTAGCCCTATTAAATTAAAGGTTCATAATAACTCGAGAGAGCTCTATTACCTTGCATAACTTTCAGATTTGTATGATTAAATTGTTTCAAACATAATCCGTCCCTATTACTTCACACAACTCTAAGAAACCCTTAGTTAAATATAATCACGGTAGTATGCTTGTTTTTCTAAGCATAAGATTCCGAAAGGACTTATAACTGGTTTCAAGTTAATGAAAGATTGAGTTGCAATAGAATATTTTCTAGACATTGTTAAGCCTGATGAAAAATGAATTAATTTAAATATTGTAATTATTCTAGCTCATTCATGTTATTATTGCTGAAGCTTATGAATTTGCTGCGAAACCATCTCATCTCATTCATTGCATTTAGATTAATTCATTTGCATTTAGTTAATATTAATGCTATCCATCACATAAAATTATTGTGTTTTCTTACCAACTTGTAATATTTAATTTTGCAATTATTTGATTAACATGTATAGTCCCTATGGAGATGATAAATCTTATACTTATTACTTGATAACGACTGTGTATACTTGCACAAACTTACGAGTTGTAAGTTTTTGGTGCCGTTGTCGGTGACTATTAATTTAATCATTATTTGTGAAATTATTTATTAAAATTTGGTTATTTATTTTTAATTAATTAATTAATTAATTTTGTGATTTATTTTTAGGTTTTATGAGCATAGATCGAGTCATCGATTTACTTATTGTAGACCTTAAAATCGAGCGTACATTTAGAAAAAGAAGATGAGAAAGATTAACTCAGAGACAAGCCACAGAAATGTACCTTGAAAATCAAAATGACGTTCAACGGAATGGAGCCGCTAATGTTTATAATACAATCCTTATTGCTGATGATAAGGATCGTGCTATAAGGCAGTATGTTGCGCCACTCTTTAAAGAGTTAAATTTGGGAATTAGGAGACCGGACATCGAGGCACCGCAGTTTGAATTGAAGCCTATGATGTTCCAAATGTTTCAAACAATGGGACAGTTTAGTGGTATGCCCACAGAAGATCTACACCTTCACCTTCGACTATTCATGGAGGTGAGTAGTTCTTTTAAAATAACAGGTGTAACCGAAGATGCATTGAGATTGAAGTTGGTTCCATACCCATTATGAGATAGAGCGTGAGCGTGACTTATTTCATTACCAACCAATTCAATTTCTACATGGCAAGAATTAGCAGAACACTTTCTGGTGAAGTATTTCCCACCTAGCAAAAATGATAAGTTGCGAAATGAGATTACCATTTTCTAGCAAATGGATGACGAATCTTTATACGAGGCATAGGAAAGATTCAAAGAGTTACTTTGTAGATGCCCTCACCACGGGATTCCACATTGCATCCAATTGGAGACATTTTATAATGGATTCAACACACACACAAGGTTGGTTGTAGATGCTTCTACGAATGGTGCTCTCTTGTCGAAGTCTTATAATGAGGCTTACGAGATCATTGAGTCAATAGCCAGTAACAATTACCAATGGTCAATAAATCGAGCAGCTTCAGGAAGATGAGTAGTAGGAGTTCATGAAGTAGATGCCCTCACTTCACTCTCAGCTCAAGTATCTTATATCTCCACAATGTTGAAACACTTTACTAATTATTTTAACCATGTTGCAGCTCAGCCACCAAGTCAATTTTGATGTTGTTTCTTGTGTATATTATGGGGGCAATCATTCTTTCGAGAATTATCCATCAAATTTCAAGTCAATGTATTATGTAGGGAATCAACACCAAAATAGAAGTGGGCAAGGACCACTTCTATAATCATTCATGGCGTAACAATCCAAACTTTTCATGGAGTAACCAAGGAGCTGGACTGAACAACAACTACATGCAGTACAGAGCAAATCAACCTTTTGGGTTCATTCAAGCTTAAAGCTCAAAAGCAAATTCTTCAAATCATTATTCTTTCATTTTCTCTTGTAAATATTCTCTAAAAGCTAGTGTAAAATCATTTATGATCCACATATCTTTTTATTTAGAGCTCATACTTGCAAAAATCACCTTCATAGAAGTTGTCATTTTTCTTCATTCATCTTATCACCAATTGTAAATTTGAGGGGTTTTAGTTGAGCCTTCAAAACTAAAAAGGGTTCTAATTTAGCCATAAAAGTTAGGGAGAAAGGTTCTATCTAAGTATTGAGAAAAAGATAGAGTTGTAAATGTCATATCTTCTCCTTGAAAGATATCAACTCTTATGGTGAATTGAGAAAACTTTAGTTGAGGTATTCCCAGGTAGTAGAGGTAGGCAATTGTGGTCGAATAACTACAAATTGATTTGTCCAAGCTATTATTCCTTTCTCTTTTATTTTGGAGTCATCCAAGACATTATCACATTCAATGAAATCTGCATTAAAAACAAAATTATTTCTTCTAATCCAGAAATGCCAACAAGTGACACCAAAAAGAGTTGGTCAAACAATAGGATTGCAAGCAAAAAAATCGAGATTTAATAGGTTAATATCAAACCAATCCTTTAGGTTGATGTTAAAGTGTCTTTTATTCAGTTTGATCACCACCAGCCATGTCGCCACAGTTAGGGAACAAAACCTCAGAACATGATTAATGGTTTCTGTCAAATTTCCACACATCTTACAACTTGCATCAGAAGTAAGGTGCCTTCTCGCTCAGCCATCACTAGTAATGTAACAACCCAATTTTGACCCTAATCAGACAAAGTGGTTTTGGGACCACAAATTTGAGTCAGAAAAATATTTTAATATTATTTTTATATTTGCAGTATGTGAATTAATATGTGTGAAAATTTCGTATGAAAATTTGATCGTTTGAGTGCTCAATTTGATAAAATGACTTAATCGCGTAAAATGGAACTTTAGGGTTTAAATCTAAAAGCACCTAATTGTTGTTGTCTTTTAAAATGGGAGGAGTTAAGAAGCAATTAGACCATGAAATAGATAGCAGCATATGAAAAAATTGACCTTACTATATATGTTATATATATTTATTATAATAAGGTTAATTTAGTCATTTGGTAAGTTATAATATATAATTAAAATAAGTAATGAAAAGATGAATATCTTCATCTTTCTTAGCCGAATGTTGAACATGAAGAACCCATCCATGGCTTTTTAAAGTTTCAGCATTTCCATAGCTAGATTAAGATCAAAAATCAAAGAAATCAGAGTTAGATCGGGAAAAAATTAAAGTCGTCGACTAATCGCCCGGTTTCGATCTTCACTGTCTGAGGTAAGTCTATTAGCAATTTAATGATATTGAATTAGCATATATACATGTATATCTATTGTATATTTGATGAGCTGTAATTAAAAGTATATAAATTGAATTAAATGTATGAATTTTATATATGTATATGTGAGGTTCGAATATATATATGTATATACATGTATAAGTTATTGAATTGAATTAAAGTATGAAATATATATATATGTATATGTGAGGTTCAAATATATATGTATATACATGTATAAGTTCTTGAATTGAATTAAAGGTATGAATTTTACATATGTATGTGTGTGATTCGAATAGATGTATATACATATACAAGTACTTGAGTTGAATTAAAAGTATGAATTGTAAATATTTATAAGATTCGAATATGGATTACAAACTTCTTGAGGTGAAGTTAATGTGTGAATTGTACATAAATGTTTCAAACATGTGTTTGCTATTAAGAATTATATCAGGAATCATCTTTGTATCTGTGATGTTCAAGTTTTGTGCCTAGCAGGCTTAATGCCAATGAAATTTTTCAAACTTAATGTCTATCAGGCTTAATGCCGGTGAATTTTTCAGACTTAATGTCTAGCAGGCTTAATGCCAGTGTTCTGAGTCAGGCTTCAAGCCTAGCAGGCTATATGCTGGTGAATCATTTAAAATATGTGTTTAGTAAGTTCTTTGTCAAAAAAACAACAAATGAATTATAAAATTATAATAATTAAGTATGTGTTATTTACATCTTATTTGATAAGTATATATATGCATTTAGTTATATACCTTTGAAGTGTATATTCATTCGATTATAAGTATTTGATAGGTATATATATGCATTCGGTTATATACCTTTGAAGTGTATATGCTTTCAATTATAAGAATTTGATAGGTATATATATGCATTCGGTTATATACCTTTGATGTGTATATGCATTCGATTATAAGTATTTGATAGGTATATATGCATTGGTTGTATACATTTGATGTGTATATGCATTTGGTTATAAGTAGTTGATAAGTATATATGCATTCGATTATAATTATTTGATAAGTATATACATACATTTGGTTATATACATTCAAATAAGTACAAATATTTGGTTACCAATAAAATGATCTAAGGATAGCAAATGTTTAAATAGTAATCATATGTGGTATTTGTGATTTCAATAAATGTACATAGGAAATTATATGACTCGTATATATTTTAGTTATGCTAAAGACTTACTAAGCTATATAAGTTTACTTTGTTTGTTTACGTCTCTCTGTTTTATAGACTTAAAATTCAAGCTTCAAGCTCGGGGATCGTCAGCAAAGTTCATCACTCTATCTTCTATTTCGATATTTAAATGTTTGAACTCAACTTATGGCATGTATAGGCTGGATAATGTTTTGAATGTCGTATTTTGATATACTGTAAATGTAAATAATAGCCATGCGAAAATGGCTTAATTCCTTATGGTTTAGTTTGTTTGCAGTGTTTATGTTTTGTTTTAAATGGTCAAAAAGTAAGACTTATAATTATGCATATTTGATTATAGTTTAAGCTTATTATATGTAAATATATGTGATGCACATGTCTTGATTTAAAATAGTTGATTTAGTTTTGGATTTAGTCAATTGGGCGAACATACATAAGGTAGAATGACATTTAGATTGAATGTTAATAGGTTATAAATAATGAGTTAGTATTAGTCAAAAGTTTCACATACTTGAAATAGGATTTGGATTTTTTTGTATGAATTTGGTTTTGGCATATCGATCAAAAGTTAAGTATGTTTTGGATAAAGTGATTGTTAAATTGAGTTCATGAAATGGTGTCTATGTTAATATATTCGATTATATGAGATTATAAATCATGTATAATTTGAAATTAAACTAATTATGTGTATTGAGATATTTGACTTGTAAAATTACACATTCGCTTATGTTCTTTTAAATAACTATATATATATATATATATATATATTCATTTGTATTAGTTGGTACTATATTATAGTGTTTCGAATTTGAATATGTGAATATGTGAATATGAATATGAATGGATAGTTAAGTTCAAGTATATTTTGAGTTAAAAAAATTGTATGTAAATGGTTAAAATTCTTGAATTCAAATGAACGTCTGTTCTGAGTTGTATTTTGTTTAGTAATGTCTCGTAACCCTAATTCGACGACGGATACGGTTTAGGAGTATTACAAGTAAGGACCCTATTTAAATATATAAGCCACAGGAAGACTCGTACCTTTTGAGGTCCCGGTAAGTGGCACATCTGATGCCAAATTTTATCACTCCTATCCCTCTCCATCCCATACATTGACACTTAAGCTGAACAAACCGTAAATGTACACCTCTTACATTACCCCATCCAATAAAATCGTCCACGTCATGAGTAGAATAAGGCTTATAGTTTAAAATGCTCAAAACCATTGGAGGCGACAAAACGGATTTAATCACATTCCAATTCCAATCCCCACTTGGTGATTACCATATCATTACTGGTACGTAGTCAATGGCTATATAATCGGGTTGTGTACAAATGTCCACAAGATGGCCCATTCTTTCACCCAATTATCTCTCCAAAAATCAACATTCAAACCCTTCCCTACATTTCATACAACACCTTCCATTTAAAGCCAATTTTCATGAGGAAAGCATCATTTTGGTAGTCAATTTTCTTGAAACCAAGGCCTCTATTTTTTGTATCTTTGCATAGATCATCCCACATGACAGATTTATCCTTTTTTCTCCTCTGTGTCCCCAGACAAATTTGCGAGTTATCTTCTCCATTTTCAAGCAAACTCCCTTTGGAATAACCATCAATTTCATAGCACAAATATGAATAGAAGCTACGATTGCTTTCGTTAACGTGATTCTACATGCTAGCGAAAGCAATTTATCCTTCCACCCTGCCAACTTTTTCTTCATGTTGTTCATAATGTATTGGTATGTATCTTTTGTCACTCTTTGATGTAGAAGTGGCACACCTAAATACTTCTCCAAATTATCCACATGGGAGAAACCAAGTCCACAACTAATATTCTCTTTCAATTCGTGAGGAACATTTTAGAGAAAAAGATATGAGTTTTCTGTACATTGACTCGATGTCCAAAGCTGACACAAAAGTTCTCAAGCACCCTTTTCATAATCGACATCTGATTAATAGAAGCCTCACTGAGCAAAACCTGTAAAAAAAGAGATGGGAGATACCAAGGCCATTCTTAGATAGTTTTACAGATTTCCACTTTCCTTTTTGGACCTCAATATTAATAATTTGAGCGAGACGCTCTATACAAAGAACAAAGAGGTAGGCCGATAAAAGATCACGTTGCCTTATTTTACGAAATAGGGTAAAGACACCTGACAGATTCCCATTATAGATAACTTGCATGGTTGAAGAACTAACACAATACATAATAATTTGTTGAACAGTACCTGGAATTCCAATATCTTCTAACGTATCCTTAATGAAGCCCCAATCAAGTCTATCATAGGCTTTCTCCAAATCAATTTTAACAACCATCCATTGTTTCTTTCCAGATTTCCTATGCATAGAATGGATGATTTCTTGAGCAACAATAATATTGTCCGTTATGCTCCTTCTAGGGACAAAGCTTGACTGATTTGGAAGAACTCATTTCTACATCAATGGCTTTAATCTATTAATTATGACTTTAGTCACAATTTTGTAGAGCACTGTGCAGAGACTGATTGGTCAAAATTGGGAGAGGATTCAGGATTCTCCACTTTCAAAATCAAAACCAGTAACGTGTGATTAAGCCAAATCTCAAGCCTACCACCATTCCAAATATTCTTCACGAATTCACGAACACTATGCCCAACCACTGGCCATTTTTCCTGATAGAATATTTCACATATCCTATCAATTCCAAGAGCTTTCAAAGATGCCATCTCGAAAACAACCCTCTGGATTTCCTTATTCCTGATTGCGACCTTTAAGGATTCAAACTCAGCCTCAGATATTTTATAAAATAACCCTCGCTGGAGAGAGCCACTGCAAGTTGATAAATCCTTTGTGAAAAGAGACTTGTATAACTCCGTGGCCATTTGTTGCAGAATGCAGGAATTATCACACCAACTGTCATCACTAAGCTTCAACATGCTAATCTAATTAGATCTCCTTCAACTAATAGTACTTTCATAAAAAAACTTAGTGTTTCGGTCCCTATCACGTTCCCACTTACAACGAGCCTTTTGTTACCATAAGCTTGTCTTTTGAGTAAGCACTTCTTTAAGGTCAGATCTGAGTTGTTTCTCTAAATTTGGTAGGAGCTCTGAGGGATATAGATCAAGCTTCTTCTTGATTCGTTTAAATCTAACCATGAGCAATCTTTTCTTACTACTAGTGTGACCAAAGAGTTGAAGTTCCACTCCTTAACTCCAATGTGGCAGAATGGGTTGAATATTTTTCGAAGAAGCTTGACGAATCGAACATGTCTCTCGAAATAGAACTTGTGGACAAGGTCCTATGGAAGTGGCATTTGGGGAGATTAAAGGTTCTAGTATGACTCTCTTGATAAAGGTTCCAATTGTGAAGGATCGGATGCGCTACGGAGAGTTTGTTGAACAAGGTGTATTGGAATTTCCACAAGGTGAGCCATCGTCAACATCACAATAAGTGTGATTTCTCCTTTTTCTATTTTTTATGGCCCTTAAAATTATTTGTTGAAATTGTAAAGGAGCTGCTAGCTCCAAATTGGGTGTTGTTCTAAAAAATCTTCTGCAATTATAGAAACCTAATATTCTGGTTTTGATGGAAACGAGACTAAGTGGTAGAAAAGCTAATGATATCATACAAAGAACTAGTTTTGATTGCTCATATGGGGTCGAAGCGAGGGGGTTCTCAGGTGGTATTTGGCTTCTTTGGAGGCATAAATTGAAGGTAGATGTTCTCGAGGTTTTGAATTAGTTTTTCACTGTCAGTGTTTCAGTTAAGGTATGAAGCAAAATATTTTCTTCACTGCTATCTATGCAAGCCCTAATGCAGTGAAACGAAAATCTGTGTAGACCCATCTTGCATTTTTAGGCCCCCAAGAGGATGAGCCATGGTTGCTAGAGGGCGATTTCAATGCTATTTCCTTTTGCAAGGAAAGAAAAGGAGGTGCATGGAATCATACTGGCGTTGATCATTAGTTCTGTGACTTTTAGAAGTTTTTGTTTGCTCTTGTTGCACGTTTTTTTAATCTTATTTTTGCAAATGATTTTTGGGGATGATTTTGTTGCCGTCCTCTCTAGTTTAGTGGATACTCGGTTCTTTTGGTGATTTTTGCCCACCACTTTAGACCATTCGGAGCTGATTTTCTTATCGTATATATTAACTGTTTACAGTTACTCTAGATATGTCGTGCTTGAGTTGTGACATAGTCAATTGTCAACATGTCAACATGTTATATTGATAGTGAGGCTAAAGCGTTTGTTGTGTTGATGAAGTTTGTCCTTCATCACTTATGACAGGTGTTTGTTGTTTTTTTCCCAAATTGTATGGTCCCATTCATGAAATGAATTAATGAATTTTCATTTTAAGAAAATAAAAGCACGAGTTTAGAAAAACTTTTAAATCAATGAGAATATCCTTTATTATTCATTTTATTACTAAGTTGATATTAAAAAAGATAATTTTTTTATTTTTTAAAATAACAAATTTTATTTATTTGAATTATATAATTGAGTTGAAATTGAATTAAACCTATATCTAAGATTAATTAATTATTAATTAATTTTATTTAAATTCAAATTTATAAAAATAATTTGTTGAGAATTTAACTAAGATTAGATTTAATTAGATAAATAGTAAATTTTATTGCTAAGTTCTCACACAGGTATAAGCCTGAAAAATCAACCACCCGTGAAAAATGGAATTAAACTATTAGAGGAGAAGACGTGCTCCATCATTTGTTTTCAATTTTATTTTATAAAAGGTATTTTATTTTTCATTGTTATTTCTTTTATTATTGAATAACAAAATTCCACTGTGAGATCTAAAATTATATTCCGTCTTCTCTTTATTTTAATATTCGTTTTTTTCTCAGATTACAAAAGCTTTTTCTCAAGATTATTAAAAAAATAGGATCATTTTTTAACATTATTTCGAGAAAGATCCTTTGTTCGATGCTTTGAACAATATATGATTGGTAAAAATAACTCAATTTGTAATGATTGTTTTATTTTACCAAAAAGCAAATTAGTGCGATTTGATTACGCATGCAGTCGACGTGATTTGATTAGGTACATAGTTGGGTAACGTCATGAGAACTAACTATCTAATTTAAATGATTCACGTAGTTGAGGCCATTAATTAGAGTCAGATTCTTCTCATTCGCAAGGCTATCGAAGAATTAAATTGTGAGAGTTGATCCTCAAGGTTATTCATTTGACAACAATTAATTGTTGGGTCGTTCCCATAATTAATTTACCATTACGAAAGAATTTGTGGCCTAAGATTGCCTCTTGATCACTTTAACAGGCTTATCATCAAGTGGTGAGACATCTATAATCCATGATCAAATCAGAAACTGAAAGTAAAGTTACACATGAGGCTAGAGTTTTTATCCTTTTAGTTTAATCTACTTTTATTTTGAACTTTTATATTTGTTCAACCCCTTACCTTATTTACATAGGTTTGCACAAGTTTTGGGCACAAAATTTCCCATAACACATTTTTGTTTGTGAGAAATCATATTTGTGAGATAAGATTCTACTTCTCTAACTATGAATTTAAATTCTAGTTGAAGTATAAGATTTTTTATTTTGGTATATTTAGCACACATCAATATTTTTTTTCATACAATTTTATTGCTTTTAACTACATAATTAAATATATTAATTCATTATTAACGATACATATTGTTTTAAATTAATTATCTTTTAATTAGGGCTATATTTATATACCAATTATTATATTCTTTCATCACACAATTATTTAGTTTCTCATACATATTATATAAAAATATTTTAAAGTCACTCTTATTTATTTTTCCTTTTGTTTTATTGTCTAATATGAAAGTTTTACTTTTGTAGTTGTACATTCTTATTCATTCTAATTTTACTTTATGTTATTCTTCTAATTATAATTTTATAATATCTCCAATTTACGACAATAATTTTTATTATAGTTTTATAACTTTTAGGTAATTAATCGAAGATGATGACAATGATGACAAATTGAATAAAAGATCAAGACAGAAGATGATGACAAGTATAAAATTATAGAAAAAGATTAACATAAAAATTTAAATATATTTGTAATATTATTTACATTTTCAGAAGTTCAATGTTGATCGAAAATGACGAAAAAGATGATGGATTGAAGAAGAAGATGATTTTATTTTAAGTTGTTAGGAAGTTAGTTTTTTTAAAAATATATTTATAATATTATTAGTATTTATTTTTAATTTTTTAGGAAGTTGGATATTTTAAATTATCTACATGTACTTGTATTTTAAGTATTTTTAGGACGCCAAGTTTTTCAATTCATCTGCAATTCATTTCTTATTTTTAATAATCTCAATAGTTATTTATTAATGAAAACAAATTATTATAAAATTTAAAAATCTCATCCCAAAAATAAATGGAGTGTTAAAGAATATTTATAAAGTTTAATTTGATTATATTTGATATAATTTAAAATTGCTTTTTAATGTTATACAATTAATTAATTGTGATTTAAAATTCTTAATTTTTGAATATTATATATTAATTAATTTTATAAGAAATAAGAAATAAAAATATTTTATTAAATAATAAATAAACACTCGGAAACTAGTAATTAAAAAAAACACCCATTCGATATGGGATTTGCTTTAACTATCTCTTAGATTCTTTTCCAGTATACTCACTCATTCTGCAGCTATTTGAAATGAGGACTTGTATAAATTAATGAGATACAAGTTATCATTTCATGATAGATAAATCATGAAACTGTTGTAATTAGTGTAGGATCATTGTGCTCTCTGAAGGCAGAACTGAGGGATGCTTGTTTATCCATGCCCCACAGCTACTGCATCTTCAAAACTACAAACGTAGGCTCCCATTATAAGGGAATTTAGCCATTCTATTTTAATCCTTAGAAAAGCTGGTGATTGAAAAAGCAGAAATGATAAACGGATTCAAATATGGATCAGGACGGCCTAATAGCACGTGAAAACAAGTGAGACGAATTTAGATCAAACAACAAAATACTTGAGTTTGGGAACATGCACTTATATTATATGTCGCAGTTCAAAGTCCGTGAGTATCGCACATAATGCATCCCGTGAAGGTCTATCATTAACATGGGGGTCATTTGGCTCACGAGAGTTAGCCCGATTCAAAGAGCGGTTGGATAAACCTATCAAATTGAAGCCTGAGTCCAATGATGCAAATATGGAAAGATAGGCTATCTTGGTAACTAAGGGAACTAATCTTAGAATATTGAGAAAAATCATATCTCATAAAATTAAATTTGTTATTTAAGGGATAGACTAATATCGTCCATCGATGTAACTTGATCTAAACCGTCAATTTTGGAAAGCTTAACTATAAATAAAGAGCCTCCCTTCACTTGCAACTCATGCATAGTTTCTGTGATCTTTTATTTTTTAGTGCCTTCTTTTGGTTAGAGTTGTTTCTTTTATATAAATTGATGTGTTGAAGGAATTCTTTGTAAATCTTTCATTATTTGGTGTTTGAAACGAAAGCATCGCCTAAAACCGCATGGATTACGAGACTAAAATTCTAGTCTATGACACTTAGAGATGCACAAGAAAACATTAATAATAATTTTGGAAAATAACTACATCAAGAAGGTTTAAATACCAAAAAAGTGGATGTGAAAGTTGGGACGTGGGTTCAAAGCCTTAATGAAATTATCCTTCATTTCATGTCCTGCATTATTACTCCTAAAAACCACCCTCAATTCCATGAGATGTATCTTTTTGTGAAGCTTAGCTCTCTCAACTTCTTCTATATTTATCCAGTTTCCTTCCAATTCTAACCAAAGGTCTCCGCGCAGCAGATCCAAGTTTTGAAAATCTCCAACACTGAAGTCTTTAGTATGATTGCAGTCGACTCTAGCAATGATTCGATCTAATCTCTGAAGACTTGTTAATCTCCCAATCCCTTTAGGATAATGGCTTAGCCTATTACAGTCACGAGTATAAAGATACTTCAAGTTGATCAACTTCTCCATCTCTTTGGGTAGTTCACTACAGTTGACGATATTCAAGTATTCCAAATTTCGCAGATCACAAACTGATTCAGGCAATTCCAGACTCTGATAAGAAAGAAAAGTGAGATATCTCAAGTGAATTAAGTTGCCTATTTCTTCTGGAACTTGGATTTCTTCAGAAACTTTTCTGATTCTCGGCAACTGAAAATCCAATAATCTCAGGCATTTGGCTTCACTGAATAACTTCTTTAAGCCTTCAGAGGTGACATCATAGCTTTCGCCGATTGTGATAAGAGTCCTCAATTTTTCTACTCCGTTTATACAAATAGGAAATGAGTTGGGTTGGCTGATTTTTATACTTGAATGACGAGCTCTTTTGGAAACTAAATCCAGGTTCCAAGTTTCTTTCGAATCAACCTCCTTCGTCACAATCTCATCTTTTGTCATAAACAGGAGACAGTCATGTACTAAGTCATGCATCTTACCTACAAATATGTTGCCATAATCATCCCTTTCCAAATCTTGAAAGAGGGAACGATCTGCCAAGTACTCAAAGTATTCTTCACCTTTCAACTCCATCTCCGAATCGTCGTCGACAGAGTTCAAAAAGCCTTGCATCTTCCAGTGCACAATCAATTCATCTTTCCCCATCACATAATCCTTGGGAAATATAGCACAATATAACAAGCATCGTCTTATTGTTGAGGGTAAATCATAGTAACTCAACAATAGAGGTCTGAAAATATATTCTTCTGCTATCTCTAATTCCCAAAACCCACTATTCAACACTCTTTCCCATTCCACTCTCCTCCTTTTTTGTCGTAGCAAACTTCCTAATTCTTTTGCAGCAAGCGCCAAACCTTTACACTTTTTTGCAATTCTCATCCCAACATCCTCTAGATCTCTACGCTCACTCTCCCCCCTTCCAAAAAATGCTTTTGATTTAAGAATCTCCCAACATATCTCGTCTGACAACAGTTCTAAACGAAACACATGAGATGATCTAATCACCTTGACCACCGATTCTTTTCGAGTAGTCACCAAAATCCTAATTCCATGCTTGCAATGTTGCAGAGCAGCTCTTAGTGCTTCCCAATCTGCTTCACGCTCTGTCCAGACGTCGTCGAAGACAATAAAAACTTTTCTATCCCTGACTTTCTCAGCAATATTGTCCAACAGGCCTTGTAGTGAAATTAAATCTCGAGATGAACCACATCCAAGGCCTTCTAAAATCTCTCTTGCAATTTTGATCTGATCAAAAAAGTCCGAAACACAAACCCAAACTACATCGTCAAAGGAGTTTTGACCTTTAACATGATTAACCACCAATTGAGCAAGAGCAGTTTTCCCGATCCCACACATCCCTATTATAGAGACGGTCTGAATGGATCCTTCATCGCTGGTCAATTTGCTCACTATGTTGTCTCTAACATCATTTCGACCTTTGATCTCAGAGACATCAACATAGGCCGTGGTTCTTTCTAATCGTCGAGGTTGTGTAATTTCACTTCTAGCAAAATGGTTTCTATCTTTCTCTCTAGCAATTTCATCCAACTCTACATTGATTCTTCGTATTTTATCACCGATGTCATACCCCCTAACAACTTGACCACCCAAATTAAAAGGTAACCGTGAAAGACGTACCTTCTTCTTGGGGACCGAAGCACTTTCAGCTTCATCTGGCTTTAATTTGGAAAGTGCAGTAGTCCACTCATCAAGCACGTCCTCCATGTCATACGCTACATCTTTGAGCTTATCTATCCATCTCTTTACACTTTTGTCCATAACTTGCTTTACCTCAGCATCTTCAACCACTTCCTGGATGACCTCAAAATTGCTTTGAAGCTTTCTGACTTCTTCCTCAACGCCTATCACCAGCTTCAGCTCTTGCCACGCAGTCTCAAAAGTGATAGTCGCTAGTTGCCCCAAGATGAAAGAAACAAGTGCTGCGGCCATTTCAGGGACAGTGTAACTGATGGGTGATTAAGCTTAAGCCGGGGCAGATGGTCAGCTTCTCTGGAATTCAGATCTTATCTTTTTCCACCTTGCTTAGAAGAAAAAGCAAACTACGGTCAACAATTCAACTGCAACTTCTACAATGTAGGACTTTCTATAAAAATAATATAAAAAATAATTAATTACAAAAGTAGGGGGGGAAATTTTATTTTGTTATGGTGTAAATCGGTGTTGTCTAATACACCCACGAATTCATTCAATTTTCCGACTAATAATTAACCAATCATTAAGTTATTCTTTTCAAAAAATATATTTATTGTTAAAGTACTCGTATTTTTCAAATATACACATGAGAGAAACAAATTTTTAAAAACTTCACATTTCTTTGACTTACTTTTCTTTCTTTTCTGACATTTCACTGAAAAAGGGTTTTTTTTTCATTTTTCCTTTGTATATTTGTGAAAATACAAATATTTTTTAAAAAATACATACTGATGTCATTTGATATAGTAACGATACCAATAAAAATTCTTTTAAAAAATGTAATGATTAATTGATGATTAGCGAAAAGTAGAGTAATGTTGCCAGTGTATTAGGCGACATCGGTTTATATTGTAACAAACAATTCATTTTGATAAATAACTTTTCTCCAACCCATTTTTGTAATTAATTAGTTTTTTAATATTATTTTGTAAAAACCTATAATGCATAATGTATAATTTCTTCATCTTGGGGTCCCAAAAAAATTTTTTATTGTTTCGAATAATTAAATGATTAGTCATAAAATGTGAGAGATCAAACCCCAACATCATAATTAATAGACACCACACCTCATGATTTAAATTATTATATAATTTTTATAATTTTAATCAATTTGATTGTTAATTTTTAAGTTAATTTAGTGAAAAAATATTTTTGATATTTAAAATCTTAATTAACTTTAAATAATTTTACTTTTTGAGTAACCTAATTTTAAAAAAAAAAAGAAAATTATGACTCCGGCAATTATGGTGCTTGGTGGAAGGCGGAAAGGTGTTTACTGTGGTTGTAGTGGTTCTCTTACTTTATAAATAATTTAATTTTTTGTTCAGTTGTTTATTAAATTAAATGAATAGTGGCCCCATATGTTTATTGAATATTATAATTTTTACTTTAATTTTTTACGTAATTAATATTTAGATATTTTAATTATTAAAATTTATTTTTACTAAATTAATATTTAGATATACTCTTATTAATTTACCAAATTAAACTAAAATGTTACTAAATTTATCACAAAAAATTATAAATTCTATAAAATAAATCAAACTAAAAAACTTTGACACAAATATATCCTTTTTTTTACACTAATTGTAATATCAAAATAATTTTTTTTTAAACTTAAAGGGGCTTAAAAGAAAATTTACAAAATTTAGTGGGGTTGGGACCCCTACTAATGTGACAACTCAATTTTCGTTGCTGTCAAAAAGTTAATGTCAAAGCTGAATTTATTAAGCCAATGATACGAACTCGTCTCGTGATGTTTTGAGTCGTATGTGTTGCCCAATCGTGAATTGAGTAAGGATGGATTCGTTTCGGTTTTAAAATGAAACAAAATAGAGAAAATGGCTTCAAACAAAGGTAATAAACAAAATAAAGAGGAAACAATAACAAATTAATTGGCTAAGACCGAAAATAAACCAACAATAACGAATTGTTGACCCGAATCTCAAAATGGTCTTTAGGTGTTTTTCGGTTAAAGGAAACAGGAAAAGAACCTTGACCCACTATCAACTATGATAGGAACCAAAGGTATATTGAACGCCACACCAAAGGTGATAAGTTCAAGAACAAAGAAAAGATGGACGCCACAAGCTATGCTTGATAAGTCAAATCAATTCGAAGAACAAAGAGAATTGGATAGCTCACAATTCAAATATTTCATCTATATTCAAAAAAAGTTCCTCCCTCTATGGTGATTACATCTATTTATAATGCTAGAACAAGGTAACCGAATGGTCAAAACATCCACTTAATGTGCCATAAAAAACGATGTCTTTTCTTATTCTTTGAACGAAATAACTCCTTCCATAAAATCACTTTAATTCAAATTGATTTGAATGTCTTTAATGGCTTAGAAAATGACTCTTGAGTTGTCCTTGGCTAGTTGAATAGCCACCATCTCTTAACTCGCTCCTTAATAACATTCAAAGGCTTGATTAATTTCTCTTGAAAGCTCCAAAACTACTGGAAGTGGAAGAGTTGTTGCTGAATTTTAAAGGGCATAAAATGCTCTTTAAAAACTCCTTTAATGATTTTAAGCTCCCTTTATAACACCCTTTAATTGTAACTCAAAAGAACTTGAATGACCACTTAATTAAATGTGTAACAACCTTGAATTGTAACCACTATAAGCTAAAAGTCACCTGCAATAAACACATTAAAATGAGTTTATTAAACAAATGAAAACACTTATTAATCATAACAAACATTAAACTTACTTAAATAAATGAACTAAAACATATATGCAATAATTATTCTAGCAACTAGTTTAATTAAAGAAGCATAATTTAAAAACTTAATTTATGCATCAATAAATAATCCTAGGAACTAGATCAATTAAGAACAACACTTATTAAATAAAGTTCAACAAAAACACTTATTAATTAAAACTAAGATGAGTTGAATAAATGTCCAAAGAACTCATTTATTAAACTAAGATGCTAAAATGCATGGTTTTGAAATGCAAATTTAACTAACATGAAAGTTACATAATTAAACTAACTTGACTTAATTTAATGATGCAAACTTAACTAACATGAAAGTTACATAATGCATGACTTTATTAAATGCGAACACATATTAATGATGTGCAAACTATGACATAATTAAAAACACAAACTAAAATAACTAAAATTAATGAATCAAAGTCCTTTTTTCCAGCACCAAATTGACAAACTAAAATTAAAAACTTCATTTTGCACTTGGGCCCCTCGAGTTTGGACCAATCTCGATAGCATCGAGTTGTGTCGTAACATGATGCGACCGGGATCGCATCAGCCAAGCCATGTGAAGAATTTAAAATGAAAAGTTTACGAATTAATTAGTAACTAAATTGATTGAGATACTAAGTATACAGAACAAGGACCAAATTATAAGATGAGTGAAAAGAAGAAGCTTGATTAAAGCTTTGAGCAAGCCCTTAAAAGTGATCTTTCCCATCAATTGCCACAAACCTTACCGTAAACAACTCTTGGCCATTGATTTATTTTATTTTTATTAGATAATGAAGGTTAATTGGGTGAATCGGTGATGGTGGGAGAGAGAAAGCATAAAACAAAAGAAAAATTGCTTCATTTTCATCTTCTCCACACCCACAAAGGAAAGAAAGAACTTGCAACAAAGAATTGGTAAGGTTTTCCTTCGATTTTTGTTGGAATTTTGAGAAAGAAGCCCACTTCTTAGAATATTGAATTCACGAAATTTTAGTGTGAAAACATGTTGAATCTAAGGTTGAGAGAGAGAAGATCAAAACTTCGAAAGAAAATGAGGTAACTTTTGCTTGAGGCTCCTAGAATGTTAATACGAAGTCAAATTTAGATTCGATCAGGTAGATTTGTAAAATACTAGAATTTTTGGATATTAATATTTTAAGGGACCAAATTGAATAAAGAGCATTTATATTTGATTGTTAATAATTCTCATATTTGATTATGAAACTGAAGTTGTTTTTATAATTGTATTTTCGAGCGTAGTTAAAGACCATACGTAAACATCGAAAATGAAACGAAAAGAGAAGGCAAACATCAAATAGATATCGTGATTTGTACTACTATAATTTGCTTTCAAATCTTGTTTCGTTGAATAGCTAGTTGACATACTCAAAGTATGAAATAAATATCAAAGTAATTGCATTGAAAGCTTTGAGATGATGAATATGATGTTGTATATAAATGAAATTGTGTTATAAATGATGGATACTATGATATGTTTATATCGACTTAAATTATAAGTGATGATATCTTAGTTTTAGCTATGATGATGTGTGTTCATGCATTTTCATTAAAGATTCATGATGATTGATAATATGTTTCATGATATTGAACTTGTAAGTGGTTATTGAACGAACATTGATGATTAGCTATAATGATAATGTGTTGTTAAATCGTGTCGGATAGAGTTACTGGTATAATTGATATGTTATAGGGTTAGATATATCTAAGATTGTTAGCGTTAGGTGTCTTGTGATGTATTCTTATATTCTCAAAGGGTGAGAGAGTTTGTTGGAAAATATGAACATAACATATATAATATAATTAATTACATGTTATTATTATTTACTATCATAATAGGTTAGTCCAAATTAAAAGTGATCTAATTTGGTTAAGGTTTATTGGGCTTTAATTATTAAATAAAATATGGATCAAATATGTGTAGATACTCGAGTAACTAATTTCTAATTGATGATGGGCTGATTAGAAATTAGAGTTAATGTGCCAAAGTTATATAACATAAGCTAACTTTTCTAATATCTCATCTTTAGAAAAAAGAGAGCCACCTTCTAACTTAGGTAGATTTGAAGCGAAGAAATCACCTAAGGCCGCACGAATTGTGAGACGAGAAGTCTAGCACCGTGACACAAGGTCAATGTTGGAAAGGGTCACAAAGAAAAGCAAAATTACAAATGGATCAAATTATACAATGTGTAAATTTGAGGGTTTACTTTTTTAGATTCAAGACTAAATTAGTACAATGTATAAATATTGAAGAAATGCTACCAAAATTTAACACCTACTATGTAAAATGCACTTGTACATGGGCTTAGGGGTCGGAATATGATACCAAAGTTGCATGTTGAGCCTGTTAAATGCCTTTTCTTTTATTTTTGGAAAAGTTTTTATATTCATGTGAGATGGGCTTTTTGGCCTCTTCTTGGTGTTGGAATAGGAAGAAAGTGGATTTGGGGCCTTCAGCCTAAGAGACTGTACATTTCATCCTCCCATTGCTCTTAATTTGTTTTTAGATTTAAAACTAAATTCATTATGCAATTAAAAACTTAAAAAAAAAACATTTTGGATGAATATCTAATAAATAAATTTAAGTAAAAAATCATTTTTATTAAGAAAGAGTAATTCATCCATAAATAGTTGAAAAGAGTGAAAGTAGCATTTGAATCAAGTTCGAACTTCAGAGTCGACATTATTGGAAAGGAATATCACATTTAGTCCAATAAACCGGAAAGAAAAAGGAAAACCCGATTTGGTAGGAAGAAGAAAGAGAAATAGATAATGTGTAGTGATTTGAGATTGGATTATTGAAATTATAGTGAAAATTCGTTTGATTGATTATTACTAATATATTGTCCATAAATTCAAACCAAGAAATGATATATGAATGGCTGAAACCGCC
Source organism: Gossypium raimondii (assembly GCF_025698545.1). NCBI lineage: Eukaryota > Viridiplantae > Streptophyta > Magnoliopsida > Malvales > Malvaceae > Gossypium > Gossypium raimondii. Next base: position 11,449,745 of record NC_068573.1, read on the forward strand.
AGACAGGGACTTCCACATGGTAAGCATACCAATTTACGTTCAAACCATATAATTTTATACTTTATATCATAATATTTGGGTGTTAATAATATATCATAAGATATATGTTTTGATTGACAGCACAACTTTTGTCTGCTTTTCCTTTTTCCTTAATTTGGCTTTGATTATAGACATAGCCTTTGGCTGCTTCACCATCCCACGTCTGCTCCTTTTGGATTTTTCTTGCCAATTTCCACTCCTTGCTATCCCACGTCTTCTTTTGTCTTCTACCATGCAATGCGTCGCCTATTTAAGGATCAAATAATTGCCCATTTAAGTAAAATTTCTGATTCTCAATTTATTAAATTATCCCAATTTTATTTTTAAATTAAAAATAAATAGGAATCCAAATTGATAAGCAAAGCAGATGATATTTTATATAATAAAAATTAATTTTCTTATACTTTAGAATTTTTAATAGTATAGGAATTAAATTTATATATTTTTAAAATTTTAAATTGATTTATTTGATTTTGTCTTATAATACAATGATCTCTCCGGTACTTTAACCTAATTATATGGTACATTAATAGCAGATTTTTTTAAATTCATTTTTATAAGCGGGTTAAGAAATCTCCGTATGTTCTTAATTGATATTAGAAATCTTATCACACACATATACACGTGGAAACCACAAATTTAAAACACAAATATGTATTTAAAAATAATAAATAATAAAATTTATGGTTTGAAACTAATTAATAATAACACATGAAATAAAAGTTTAATTAATTAAACACGTGACTATTAGACTTGCCCATGGGCCAAGTCGCTCTACTAGCCCGGCCTGACTTGGGTCAGGCTTGGACAAAGATTTTTTTGTACTTGAGCTAACTTGACTCAAATTTAAATTAAAAATTAAAAATTTAATTTAATTTTAATTATAAAAATATATAAATATTAATATAAAATAATATAGTTTTAATATTTATTATTTTTAATGCTAAAGGATCTTTAAAGCTTTTGAACTTTTTCAAAAAACTCAATTAAACCCTCATATTTTTTTCACTCGGTTGAACTTTTGAATGTTAAAATTTCAATCAATTAAACCATTTGACCGATAAAGAGTAATAGCAGTCATTTTGGGGTTTTTTTTCCACGTGGTGAAATATGGTATCTTATATTTAAAATCTTTAAAAATAATACAAATTATAGAAAATCAAAAATTATTTAAAAGATTATAAAATATATAAAAGTTAAAAATTAAAATTATTATAAATGGAAAAATATAAATTATTAAAAATTAAAATAACAAAAAGTATATAAATTATGAAAAAATTAAATTTTTTGTAAAAATCATGGAAAATTAAAATATAGAAAATTATTAAAATATTCTAAAAATAAAAAGGTGCAGAAATTTAGATGTAGAAAATTATATAAAATTTAAAAAAAATTCAAATTATTCACAAAATTTATAGAAAAGTACAAAAAAATATAAATATATAAAAATGTCTAAATTTTATATGCAAACTTAGTTGTCACTTGCCTTCTCAACCCATTTTTCCACCTTAGTTTGCATCTTAAAAACTTCCCCTATTATCGACGATAGACAAAAGGGGTGCAAGCTTTGGGGAGATCCATAGTGGACGAGCACAATAGATGGTTGTAGGGATCAAATGATGGTTAGTGTGTAAATAATTTTTTTATGACTTTTCATATATTTTTAATTTGTTTTATAATTTTTATGCGTAGTATAATAATTTGTAATTTTTATTACTTTTTTTTGTATTTGTAATAATTTTCTATATTTTTTAATTCTTTTCAAAAAATTTAAATTTTTTTTTTGTAATTCATATACTTTTTATATATTTTTAATATTTTTAATAAAGTTTTAAATATTTTCATAATTTTAAATTTTTTTATTTTCATAACTTATATAATTTTATGTTATTTTATTAGTTTTTTATTTTTTCATTTTTAATAATTTATATAATTTTTGTAATTTATAATAATTTTATAATGTTTGTATTTTATATATTTTATAGTTTTAAGTATTTTTACATATATTTTTATGATTCTTTTTTAATGATTTTTTAATGATATTAAATATCAAATATCAAATTTCGTGTCGTAAACAATCCCCAAAATGACTATCATTAACTTTAACAGTTGACTGTTAACTTTAACATTAAAAGGGTTTAATTTATTGAAATTTTAACATTCAAGGACTCAATTGAGTGCAAAAAAATTATAGGGACTTAATAATTTTTTTAGGTAAAGTTTAGGGGCTTTAAAGACCCTTTAGCCTTTTTTAAAAAGGTTTATATGAAAATAGGTACCCAAACCATGCAACTTTTCTCATTTAGGTACCTAAAGCTTTTTTATTTTTGTCAAAGTAGGTACGTAAAGTTTTATCTGTTACCACTTTAAGCACCAACTCTTAACTTCCATTAAAAATGTTTTGAACTAATTAAATTATGACTCATGGTATTTTAATTTTAATAAAATATTTAAATTAACATTAATTAAATTTTAAATTAAATTTTAAAAATTCTCTTTTTCCCTCTCCCTCTCCTTCTCCTTCTTCATATTCTCTATCTTCAACTTCTTAGCCATATATGAAATAAAAACCCCATAAAGCAACTTATCATTGCCTCGAAATAGAGAAAATGGAGGTTTTCCTTTCTACCATTTCTTTCTTTTCTTTCTTATTTTGAGTTTTTAAAATAAAAAATGGGGGTTTATTTTTAATGGAAAAAAAGATGAGGGTTTATTTTAATATTGAAAATGGGGGTTAGTTACTTTCAAATAAAGAAAAAGAAAATGAGGGTTTGTTTTAATGGGAGAGATTTTAAGTAGAGTTTATTTTAAAATTTTGTAAAACCTTCTTTGTAGAGAAGATGAAGATGGAAGTAGAGTTTGCTTAGATTTGGATATTGTGAGTGGGCTTTGAAGGAAATTGAGCCCATCTCAATTATGGGTTTGAAATTGGGCCAGACTGCTCGTACCAGAGATAATGTAGATGTAGATTAAGATGAAGATATGATATTTTTTATAGAATGTAACACCCCAAATTTTTTGATCTAGCAAATGGTATTATTCCAGGACATGATACAGTGAAATTGTAACACCCCATACTTGACCCGATCATTGGGTCCGAGCTATTAGGTGTCACATTCGTTACCGGAGCAACTACAATCATTTACAAATAAGTTTCATCATTAATCATTACATTATAAGTATTACAAGTGTAAAACATGATATATAATCACTCTCAGGTCATATACGAGATTATGAAAGTCTAATACTATCTCGAGGTCGAACTAGGACTAAAATGAAAAGTTTTCTAAGTATTTCAGGTGGGTGTCACAACTTCCAAGGCTTGGTGTTGCGACATTGAAAATAATAGCCAAATTCCCAACCTAAAGACCAAATTGCAAAGTTTTCAAAATAAAATAAAACTGGCTTCACAACCTAGAGCAGGGGACGTCACGACGAGATGGCTTGATGTCTTGACATTTAGTGTGTGATGTCGTGATATTGCAGGTAGACCCTTGAATCCTTGTTTCAAATGACAACAACTTTACATGCTTAACATCCATTGGCCTCAATGTAACAGCCCGGTTTTGACCCTAGTCGGACAGTGGTTTCGATACCACAAATCTAAGTCAAAAAATATTTTAATATTATTTTCCATGCTTATAGTATGTGAATTGACATGTGTGAAATTTTCGTGATTAAATTTATCCATTTGTGTGCTTAATTTGATAAAAGGGGCTTAATCGCATAAAATGCAAAAGTTGCATGCTATTTGTTAAAGTGCTATATTGCTATGACTTTTATAATGTGGGGTCCTTATGGTGATATTATACCATTAGAATTATGAGTGGACTTTTATGGACATGGATAGTTAATTATTAAAGTTATATCATTAAGGTTAATATGGTAAATGTATAATAAATGTAATTAAATTAAATAAAAGACAATATGGCCATGCATTCATCTTTGTTTTTGCTGAAACTTGAAGAAGAAAGAAGCCATTTTTGTTGTTTTTGGTTTGGCACTTTGAAGCTTTAAATTAGGTATGTTCTTTGCTCGGTTTTTGATAATTTTTACGTTTTTGAGATCGTTGCTTCGAATACTAGCTAACTCATGCTTGAATTCTTGAATTGGTTGTGGATTTTGTGATTTGCCATTGTTGATAGCTTGAGATTTTTGTGGTTTGATGATGAAAAATAAATCTTTGTTGATAGATTATTATGTTTAATTAAGTGCTTTTTAGTAAAAATGTGTATTAAGGATTAAATTGTAAATTTTGTAAATTTAGGGGTCAAAATGTGAAATAAATGATAAAATTGGGTTGCTAGAGACCTAAGGTAGATTCGGACCAACTAGGGTATATTGAAATTTTGAATATTTTGAGTTGTTTTGAAATAGGGACTAAATTGAGAAAATGTGAAATGTTAGGAGCTAAAATGCAATTTTCCCATTTATGTGTTTTTGGATGAAATTGAATGAATATGTGAATAAACAAGCCAAATTTGTATTGAATTAGATCAAGAAAAGAAGAAATCGGATTTGGAACGGGGGAAATGAAAAGTGGTCGAGTAGTCGTTCCATATCGTTCGTCTTTGTCCTAGGTAAGTTCGTAAGTGAATAATTGATGTTAAATTTAATGTATTTAATTTATACATAGCCGAATCGAAATGTATGTATGTATACTACAATGTTGAATTGTATTTAACATAGAAAAATTAATTACGAGTTTAATTCGATTGATTTACGACATCCGATAACCATACGAATCACAGGAATGATGAAATGTGATATCGTGTAAGACCACGTCTGGGACGTTTGCATCGATTTGAGATTTACGTGTAAGACCATGTCTGGGACATTGGCATCATATATGATTACGTGTAAGACCATGTCTGAGACAATGGCATCGTTATTTGATTACATGTAAGACCACGTCTGGGACTTTGACATTGTACGGGCTTTTGAGCAGTCAGAGCATCTTTTCTTTGAATCTGAATGGTATATCGGGAAATTATATGCCAAAACCGAATGTGTGTTTGAATTGAACAATTTTAGGTACGTTTAAATTATACTAAGTTGAAAATAAAGGTAAGTATTATGTATAGCATGAAAAGATGAATGAATTACTTATATATGAGTATATATGTATGTGTACAAGATTTGTAAAATTCGGCCTACTTGTATAATTTGTTTGTGTACTTTGAAAGTTATTTGCTTACAACTTACTAAGCTATTTAAGCTTACTGTGTATTTGTTTATTCATTGTTTATTAGATTTTGGAAGCTAATTACGAGCTCGGGAATCGTTAAAGAAGCCTGTCACACTATCGATCTCAATCTTGGTATTTTGAAAGCTTAGAACTTTGAACATATGGCATGTATAGACTAGTTTTATTATGTTTGGTTTTGATAATTGTATATATATAGCCATGCGAAAATGGCTTGATCATGATGCTAATGTTGTGTATATTCGGTCATGGTATAAACTGATTTTGGTTAGTATGTTTAATGGCTGGTAAGTATAGTGTTTTGGTTATATGTCTTAATTGAGTAATGTTATGAATAGCTTATGATTAGTTCATCTTGGATAAGCTTGATACATGGTATGTTATGTCTTTGTGGATGATTCTATAATTCGGCTTAGTAATGAGGTAAAATGATGATTAAATATTCGATTATGTATTGTTTGTTTTGATTCGATTATAATGGCAAAGTATGTACATTTATTATGCTTGAATGGTTGGCTAGCTAAGTACGGTTGGTGGAAGTAAATATTGAATATGTTATATGATTGTTTTGGTTTATATGCTTTGTTTGAGGTTCGGTAATGAAAGATCAAAAGGTTAGGTTTAATATTTGAGTTTTAAAATGTGCCATATATGAGGTTAAATAATTTGGTATATGATAAATAGGTACTTTGGTATGAATTGTTTCGGCACTAGTGTTTAAAATTGGTAATAATCATAATTAAATGTGTTAAACGGAGATGCTTGTTTATGTGTATTATATACACATACCTATTATGCCGTATAGAAGTTTAAATATAGATTAATAAGTATAACATGATTGGTATGGTTATGAAATATTTAATAAATTAGGTTAATATTGATTCGGTAGATATACATAGAAATGGTTTTTGTATTTAGGGTAAAATGCGTATATTATAATGACATCAAAAGTATGTTTGGTTATATTGTAATGTTGCTAATGTAGTATATGCGAATGGACATTAAGTTGTATATATTGATTCGATTGGTTTCATTATGTACATATACGTAAGTAATGAAATGAAACGTTTGATATTTAGCTAATGAAATTATGTCTTGATATATTTTTGTATATGAAAAGTAAGGATATATGCTTGATTATAATTTAATTAGTAAGTATGTGAACATGGCTTTGATGTATACAATTTTAGTTCGAATTTGATAATTATGGAACATGTTTAATTGAGTTTTTGATGTATGTTAGCTTGATTCAAAATTTAGAATTGGTAAATGAATTGTAATGGTTGAATTTTGAAGTATGCTTAATTATGATTCATGATTAGCAAAGTACAACTGAATTGGATTGGCTTTATGATTCATGTAATCAAATTTAGTATAAGTGAATTGTGGATATTCGAGTTTGATAATGTTATAAATGAATCGTTATTCTTTGATGCATGAAAGGTGATAAATGATCGTATTGAACTGTGTCTTGTACGGTAATGCCTCGTAACTCTAGTCCGGCGATGGACACAGGTTAGGGGTGTTATACTTAAGGCTCCAAATCAGTCATTTCATATACCCAAACTTGTCAAAAACATTGCTATTGTAACCACCCGATAGTCACGGGTGCCGGAAAGTGCATTTCATGGACTCCGTTTTCGTAAATCAGACATATTTACGAAGTTAGTTGTATAGTTAATTAGGTTTTGGTTTAGTGAATTTGCATGAATTAAGAGTAATTAGGTAAAAGGACTAAATTGCATAAAGTGTGAAAGTTAAATTATAGATTAAAGAAAAATTCAAGGGACTAAAGAAGCAATTATGCCATTACCTTAAAATGAGGTGGCATAAGGTATATATTTATAAAAATTTAAAGTTAAAATATATATTAGAATATTAAATCTTAATTATTAAGTATATATATTATATTATAATAATAAAATAAGTAATAAAAAGAAATGAAGAAAGAAAGATAGAAACGAAATAGAAAGAAGAAAGAAAGAAAAAGAAAATGGAGAAAGGAGAAAGACGAAGGGCCTTAGGGCTTTCAAAGTTTCAAGTTTAATTGGTTAGTCAATTTAGTCCATTTTTTCTTGTAATTTTTTTATGTTTTTGGAATCCCTGTGTTAAATACTACCCAACTCATGTCGAAATTTTAGAAATTATTGAGTTTTTAAATGTTGTCTATGTTGAATAATTTTAGTATTAGGGATTAAATTGATAGATTTTTAAGTTAGAAATGAAAAGGATTAAATTGTAGAATAAATTGTAAATTTTGAGTAATAGGGACTAAATTGTGAAAATTCAAAATTTAGGGATTTGAGTGAAAGCAGGGAGTTAAATTTAGTTTAAAGTGGAATTTGCATGAAAATATAAGATTAAATGTGAAGAAATAAAATTAGTCTCGGTTTAGGGACTAAATTGAAATTTAGGCAATATTTGAGTAAAAATTGAAATATTCAATATGAAATTGAGTTGTGTTGTATTGATGAATTTTAATTGTTTAAATTCCGTAGCTAACGTCATCTCGAAACCCTCGACTAAAAAGGGGAAAGATAAAGTCGACGAGGGATAGCTCAGAATTTCTGGTTTGTATTTCTATAATTCGAACTTAGTTATTAATTGATGTATTTCGATTAAATGTTTATGGTAAGTGATTGAGGTGAGTATTTGACATTTTGATATTGAATTGAATTTATATGTATATGTGATTATATGAAAAATTGATATTGGATATTGATTTTTTTGAATTGTAAAATTAAACCCTATTAACTGTATCGGACTAAGTCGGATATAGATGGCATGCCATAGGATTGGAAGAGTTCAGGGATTTCTTCGACTTCGAGTCGATGAGACACTAGGTGTCAATTTACTACTTTGGATTAATTCGATGAGACACTAGGTGCCAATTTACTTCGGTTTAGCCGATGAGACACTGGGTGTCAAATTATTACTTCGAATTATCCGATGAGGCACTGGGTGCCAAACTGGTGTGTTTTGGTTGGATCCGTGTATCTGTCTGATTTCGAGTCGTGTTAATAGGGGTAAATGAATAATAAAGTTTTTATAATTGATATTGAAATGGCATTGTCGAAGGTTTTAAAAAAATTAAAAATCAACTCAAACGATGGAATTTGAAAAAAGATAATCAATTGCTCAAGTCATGTAAAGAAATTGAGTCCCAATACGTTAGGGTACAATTCTTCATAATTCCCGAACTTTGAATATCACTTTATTTTATATGAAAATCTTCATTTTCAGAAAATAACATGCCACACCTAATATGTTAGGACACAACAAGTTAAGTTCCCAAAAATGATTTTTATACTCATGCATTTTGAATAAAGAATATCCTCGGTTATTTAAGATCATCAAAGAAAATCAGAACCCAATACGTTAGGGCTCAATTTCCCTTGAAAATCCCAAACTTTGAATATTACTTTTATTTAAAAAAAAACCTTTGAATCAAGAAAATAACTTTGATGCATTGTCAAAACCAAAATATATTTTCTAAAGGGCATGTTAAAAAGTGGATGTATAATATCAAAACAAATACTTCAATAATTAATTACATGCGTATATGTATTTACAAAATATATATGCACAAGTATAATATACAATGATACATATAAAAGATGGAATGGAATATATCAATCAAAAACTAATAAAAAATGCACGTATGTATTTGAAAATCGTGAAAATAAACAAAAAGTATGAATATGTGTATAAATTTACAAAATAAAAATGCATAAGTATATATGTGTTGGAAAATCATGAAAATACGTATATGTATATTAAAACACTTATATATATATGTATAATAAGTATATAAATAATAGCATATATATAAAATAATATATATTTATGAAAATGTGTATTTTGAATTGTAAAATATGGGAAACACGTGTATTTTAAAATACATATGTATACATATATATGTTTTTTTTAAAAGTGAAAATAATATTATAAAAACGTATATGCATATTTATAAAAGTAAAAAACTAAAACATAATAGTATATATATACGTATATAGAAGTAAAAGAAGTAAAATAAAAATACAAAAGAAACGGTCTGAAATATATACAAATACATACACTACATAAAAATGCATATATGTACATATAAAAAATGCGTGCTTAGGAACATAGAAATAATAGTGATAATAAATAAATAAATGGCATAATGATAGTAATATAAAAAGGAAAAAAACAGAGGAAAATAATAATAAAATAGCTCGAAATGGACTAAATTGAACTGAAACGAAAAAATGGGGCAGATTTTGAATGAATTTTAAAAAGCGGACCAACTGAGCAGCAGATAACAAAGAGAGGACCAAAGGAAATTATCCCGCCTTCCAAAATCTTTGCTCAAAGAATGGGCCAAATAGAAACAAAAATTAAATATGCGGCCCAATTTTGAAAAACAAAACGGGTTTGATTGAAACGCGTCACAAAAAGGAGGACCTAAATGCGCAATTTCCCCATTCAGGCTATAACGCACGGGTCCTCCCCTCCGGGTCTGGTCACCGCGCGGGTCATGCCTGGGTAAAACGGTGCCGTTTTGCTCTGTTATTTAAAACAGATTTTTCCTCTAAAATCATTTGCAACCGAATGAAAGAAAAAAAATAAAAAAAATGCCCTCTTTTGCTCTGCTAGGGTTTCGTCCCTAGCATCCCTGCGCCGCCGTTCGCCCGTGCCAATGCTTCGATCGCGACGAAGTTGGCAACAATCCGGCGTCGTCGACAAAGAACGGTAAGGTTCCTCTTCTCCCCTTTTTTTATATTTTAAATAAAGTAAAACTAAAAGAAAATAAAAATATATATGTAAATATAAACAATACGCACTGCCAAGTAAAAAAGAAAAGATCACCTTTGCAAAAACAAATGTTATATTTCTATCCACTCTCTTCTCCCTCCTTTTTTTTCCTCTTTACAGATTCGCAGTGGCTTTTTATAGCCCGAAAAAGAAAAAAGAAAATAAACAAGAAAAACTATTGCTTGCTGTTTTTCCTCCTTTGGACTCCTTGAACCCGTTTTTACAGGCGTTCGTGGAGCAAATGGCACGCGTAGAGAAGTCGGCCTCGAGGCGTGCGGCGCTTGGGCACTTGCTGGAGGCGAGAAGGCTGCGACGCTACCTGTTGCTTCTGTATATTTGCTTTGGGCTATGCTAAAATCGGGCTAGGGTAAAACCTAGGTTTTGGGCCTGTTAATGATATTGGGTTTGTAAAGATGGACTCTTTATTTGGGTTTTTTTTACTTTCTGTTTTGGTTCATTATTTCTACACGCGGGCCCAGGCAATAATTGGTATTACAAGCATGGTATGAGAAATGGAAGTGAAATAATGAATTGAAAATAGAATGTGAAATATGTTGCAAATATATGACATATATGAGTTAGAGACTCATAAAATGAATATAGAATGGATAATGCAATTGTATAATGACATGTGAAATAAATTGTGAAAAGCTATTTATATAGCAAGTTTGAGAATTGAGATATTTGTAAAACAAATGAAATATGATATGGTTGTTGTAATATTTAAATATTAATATGTGTTTATATTTCAATTGTATATTTGTAATTTCTTATCTTTAAATATTCGGATTATAGAAATACCACTGAGTTTTACTTAGCGTACGGTATTATTTTTCGTGCGCAGGTTAGGTATTTGATCACCGATTCAACATCTAACAACGATCCCGAACTCAAATGTGGTGATGTTTATCTTTTGTGTCTAAATAATAGTTATTTTGTGGTTTGATTGTAAATGAGGTTATAAGTTTAATATTGGTTTGTTATATACATATGAATATGTGTTTGTGTTTGAAGCTATATCCTAGTATGGTAAGTTGAACCAAATCTAGATAGGTGCATGTGAATTTAATTTTATATTTAAGTGCTCATGAACTAGGCAAAATGGATTGAATATGTTTACAATTTGAATTTGAATGATGTTTTGATAATATAATTGCAGTACCAATAAAGGTACATTGGTTAGACACCTAGGATGATTGTTTTGAAATTTTGGATGTGTTTGATCGTGTTTTGAATAGGTTGAACGAATGATTTTTGAATTGCTTAATGTCCAAGCTTGTAGGGAATGGTAAACTTGTCATTTAAGGTACATTCTGAGTCCACACAGCTAGGCACACGGTTATGTGAACCCTGCAGGTTTGAAATTTTTTTAATATTTTTTGAAAATTTTTCTGAGTTTTCGAATTAGTCCCGATTTGTTTCTAACAAGTATTTTTGGCCTCGAGGGCTCAAATAAGGGATAGTGTGTATGAATTTAATTGGTTTTAGATCTGAATATTATATGATAGGAAATGTTTGAAATTTATGTCTGTTTGATCAGTAAACATTGGTAACGCTCTGAAAGCCTATTCTGGAGACGAATATGGGTTAGGGATGTTACAGCTACTAGATCATTAACATCATATACAAGCATGATTATAACCAAACTTACATAACCATAACCCATATACAAGCCATTTTAGACCATTTCTAAGACTACAACAAATGTACATTCCTTTGACATAGAGAAAAAGGCTATACAAACTTAGGATGAGTTGATTGTTGTCGTCTGGATTTTGACTTCACTATCTCGAGGTTTTGAGGATACTAAAACTTGCGCACGAAACAAACAAATTAAGTAACATTCCTATATTTTGCAAATTACTTAGTTCTTTTCTTTCAAATGGGCATTATAGGATACTAGTACTATCTCGGTACGTAGCACCTTCCATTCGCACCATATGTCAAGACGAATAAGAGGCGTTACATTGAATCTTAATTTTAAATATTTTTATTTAATTAAAAATGTCACGTACTATAATTTGATTGGTTCAGAAGTTTTTTTTAATTGGAGTCAACATTTGGCACCTAAAGTGGTAACATAATAAAACTTTAAGTACCTACTTTGCTAAAAAAAAATGTATGTAGCTAAATGGAAAAAGTGGCATAGCTTAAATATTTATTTTCATATAAGCATTTTCAAAATAGTAATATGAGCTTTTAGATAAATTAGACCGAGTCGATAAAATATTTTTTAAATCGAATCTCAGTTGAATTCATAAACACTTTTAAAAACAATTTTTACTTCAATCAACAATATACCAAATATTAATAATTCATATATATAATTTTGACCTAATTGTTTGCATATGAGATAATTGATAATTCAAAAGTCATACTTGGTAGATTGCAAAAGTAGGAGGCACAAATCCCAAGATAAGATTATAGACTTAATCGTCTTATGACTTTGCCTAATCTCATGGTATTGAGTGAGTAATCATTTATTGCTTCATATCTTCTGCTTTATTCTTGCTATTTATTTTGACATTAAATGGTATGAGTTGGAAAACAGCCAAGAATATTGGACATGGTTTGCATTTTTCACTTATGGGTATAAATTAAAACTTTATAATATCATTGGAGATCTAACTAAAATTTTAAAATATTCTAGAGATTTTATGAAAATTTGCAAAACAATTTTATAATTTTCAAAAATTTATGGGCCTAATTAAAATTTCTTTTAAAAATTAAGGATATAAGTAAAATTTTAAAAATTTTGGAGGGCTCATATTTATAATCCTTTCATTATCATTCCTAACAACTTTTTTCTATTTAAGTATGATGATTATGTATATATTGTATGACATGTGACTCATATTATATAAATAAAATTTGACATAATCCTATTATTTGTCACTATTTTATTTTATAAAATTTTTATAATATATTCGTAATTCATATATTTAAGGAAAGGTGGCAGTGGCAGTTATTTAAATAGTAATCTAGCTTTCAGTTTGAATTTGTGTACCAAAATCCCTCGTAATAATGTAGTTAAACCCAACTGTTTCCGCGTTGCCATGTCTGATTAGTCCATCTAAAGTGGTACCAATTTCCCATCGTTTTCGTTGAAAGCTACGGCCATTTGCAAGCAACCCCTCACCCTCACCCTCACCCTCACCGTCACTTCACTTCTCTTCCTTTGCTTTGAAAAGACATTGCATGCCCACAACAATATATATTAAAATATAACACAATACAAAATACATTAAAATATAATTTAATATTTCCGCTAGTTGAGTTTTAGCTCGATTCGTATGGGTATTGTTACTAATGCTGGAGAATGTGGGTTCGAGTGCGCTGAAACGCATTTTCCTCCTATTTATGGATAGGGAGGGGTATGGACAGTTCTAGATATTATGTAAAAAAAAAACAGATATGATCAAAACCTATAATGAGATTGTTCAAAAAAATTCAGGTTAAGTCAATCTTTAATCAAATTAATTCGGGTTTGTTTGGATTTTTTTTATTTATTTCAAGTGCTTTTGAATTTGGGTTATTCATATTTGAGGCTCTAATTTTTCAAGTAGGATCATATTGATTAACATCATTTTATGTTTAATTCATTTCAATTTTTTTTTTAGTTTCAAGCTACTAATTTTTATGATAAAATTGGAATAGGTTGAATTTGGGTATGAATTTCACATATCATCAAAATTGAGAATTCTAATAAGAAAACAAAAAAGTTTCACAAGACTTTTCTATTTGTATTTAGTTAATATTTGTATTTATATTAGAAAGAGTTGTACTTTCTCAAGGTTTAGATATATTTAGATTTATTTTCTTTTGGGTTAATATATCATTTTCTATGTCTCAATTTAGTATTTAAGTTCGGCTTTAATATTCCATTTGGTACCCAAGTGAAATGCTATTATAGGGTCCAATGAATGTTTGGCACGTATGGTCTAGTAAACAATTCTCAAGTACCAAATTAAACATTAAAATTAAACTCAGATACTTAATTAAAGAAAACCCTTAAATATTAAAATAAACATTAAAATCAAACTTAGATAGGAAACAATATATCAACCCCTACCTTCCCATTCTTCTTTTCAAGTTCAATCATTCAAACCTTTTTAAATGGCAAATGTTCTTTTTTTCTCCTCATCCATAAATTTCAACTTTTTGTCATTTTCCTTTGAGATGCATAATAAGATTTTTTTTTTAATGGTAGGCCACACTAAAAGCTGAGCCATTCACATGTTAAGCCTTTCTTCGTGACTCTATCAGCCTAATTCCTTAAATCTTAAATCATGTTACATAATAAGATTATAAGAATATAATATTACAAGTAGAGTGTGAGATTACTTTGTTTGATTTATTTGGTTTGAATGTAAAGCTTAGGTGTTTGATTGACGAAATGTAAAATTATTTATAAGCACATTTTACTCCATCGTCATTCTAATAGATTTAAAAATATATATATAAGTTTAGTCTCAATTTTCATAAAATTATGATAAATTATTACAATTCTTACCTTTTATTACATTTTATATATTAATAAGTAAATATGTTATGTATTTATTCAGTCAAATAAGAGATTACTTGCAAGTCAAGTTAACAAAATATATTTTCTTTCTAGAAGATTTAGTATTTAGCATAATTTATTTGACCTACGAATTTAGCTTATAAATAGGCTCTTTTACAACCTTAGAAAATACACCCAAAGATTAGAGCTCATGACACTTTTCGAGAATTTTATTTTTATGTTTTGAGGGTTATTTGTTTTCGGGTTTCGAGGTCTAGTTTTATCTCCATCTATTGTACTCTTCGTTCCTTTGTCATTATAGTAAAATTATCTTTCTCCGTGGTTTTTTATTCTCTTTGGAGGGGTTTTTTTATGTTAAATTTGTATGTTCAATTTCTCAATTTCTTCCACTATTTTTACTTGTTCGTTGCTTAATCGGGTCGATCCCCAACAAGTTTTAAACTTGATTTAAGAAAAAAAAGAGAGAGGCTAAATTGATTAGAATAATAATAAATAAAAGAGAAATTGATCCAAAATTTAAGATTACGCCCGTAATTTGAAATTACCTAAGGAATATATCACATTAATATTACACCATATACTATAGGATGACTATAATGTGAAATTACGGGATGATTGGAACGTTGAAATTGAAACACCCCTAAGATCTTTTCGAAAGTTAGTTGTCTTCATCTTTTAAGTGATTATTACTCTTGTATAATTTATTGACTTTTATAATTAATTAATTTTAAAAAATTAATATTAATTAGTTTACTCATTCAAAAGTTTTTAATGCTTAGAACTACCCAAATCTCTCCTCAACTCATAAATAGAAGGAAAATGCGTTTAAACACACTCGAACTCACACCCTCCTGCATTGGCAACAATGCTCATGCTAGTCGAACTATGGCTCAATCAACTATATCAATGAAGTCTTATCTAGTTACGTGAGTTTTTTTTAATTTAATCTAAATTATTAATTTGATACCATATTATAATATTTTATTTTAATTATAATTATTCGCGTTTTTCCAAAAATAAAATTTATTGAAAAAAAAAGTTTTCTAATTTTTGGCATTAATCATCCATTTAATACCAATAGAAAGACTTTTACCAAACTCAAACCAAAATCCAACAAATAATTTCAAAGATAGCTGGCAAAAGGCATAAAATAAAATATTTTATATAATCCCAAACTTTTCTTTTCTTTTTCTTTTACATATTCTTCTATTTGTCATCAACAATTAAACAAAATGCATTTTATCATTTTGTGAAAAAAAAAACTGTGAGATCCAAAGTTATGGAATGAATGCAAAGCATGAAATATATTTAAATGATGTTTGGTTTAATTAACATTCTCAATTTCACATTTATTTTGTTTTTTTCCCTAAAATTTTATGGTTTTTTATTTTTACATAATAAATTATTTCACACTCCAACTTTACAAAAAAAAAGTGTTTTAATGGTTTTTTCTTTTAGTTTTCAACTTACATTGTTTGTCAAATCACCTAAAATAAATAGAAAAGTTATTTTGCTAACATAACATCCATGTGGTAGTTCACGAGTATACTATGTCAAGCAATTAAATAATTTTAAAATTAAAAGTATTTTATACTTTTTAGTGTTTTTAATATTTTTTGAATTTTTTAAAATTAATTAATTCTTGACATGATATCTATGTAATAATTAATGTGTATGCCATATCAGCAAAATTCATAAACTTTAATTTTTCCATCTATTTTGAGGTGATTTGATAAACAATACAAATTTACATATTAAAAGAGACAAAATTTAAATAAAAACTAAAATAATTTTTTATCCTAAATGAAGCAACAAAATAATGTGCACATTTCCTTTTCTACAAATTAATTAATTCATCCATTCAAAAAAAGCAAAGTTTGAGAAAATAAACAATGATTAAACATATGATTTGAGAGAGTTTTGGAGTTTAATTAGCTCAAAATCAATAAAAATAAAATAATAAGGGTTTGGTTTGACTGCATAGTAGCAGTAATACATATAGGTATTGTCAAAGAATTAATTAATTTTATTTTAAAAATATTTTATATTCAATGTATTACTTTTATGAAACTTCTAAAAGTGTTAATTACTTTTAAAATTCACCTCATCTAACACTTCCAAATATATTTTGAAGTCCAAATTCTATAAAAGATCCAGTAATATGTATATTTTTTACAATTTAGTTCCTTTTACTATAATTTAGGATAAATCTTAAAATTATGTATGAATTTTGATTCAATGGATAATTTGATACATGAATTTTGATTTAGTGCAATCATGAGAGAAGTTAGCTTTTTTTTGTGTGTGTAGTATTAAATCAAAATTTCATCATTTTGTGAGGGGTAAAGTGCAACTTTACCATGTATTAATTTAAGACTTCATATATTTTAAAGGGCCAAATTTTAAATTTTCAATTTTAGGTGGGAGTCGGGGCCCCTGCCAACCTTCTGCTGTTGCCCCTGGGTGTAATTATACACATGAAACTTGATTGTGGTTCAAATGTAACACAAAACTTTTAACATTTGAATGTTAATCTCATTATAAGTTTTTTTTTATCATATTTGGTTTTTTAATAGAATTCCCTTAAATAGGAGGATAATGTGGTTCAAGATACTCGAACCTACGATCTCCTACATTGACAATAATATCGATACCAATCAAATTAAGACTCAATCTGTCGTTAAAGACCATATATTTAAAACAATAAAAAAAGTTTAAGGTATCAAATTATAGTAATCCTAAGAACCATTAAGTATAAAGTCCTTATATACAATCTATTTTATTTATTTAAATAATAAATTGGTAATAAATAGTGTACCCCAGCAGTTCCTTTATTCTTTCCTCTGTTTTTGTTCATTAAATATTTGCATTTAATAATATTAATTAATTTTAAACTCAAATGAATTATTTTAATATTGAAAATATCAGATTTTCTTACATAAGAAAGCAAAGAAAAGAAAGAAAGAAAAAAAAGGACACTTTTACACAATTCACAAGAATTGTCAAAAACTTAAAAAGTGGGTCCCAAAAATACTATAATGGTAAAACTAGGGATAAAAGAAATGCTTTGAAAGGGGTCCACTTAACACAATAGGTAAGAAAAATATGGAAAAAGCTTTTTTTCATGCACTGCTTGCTAATTAATTGCCAATGGCTGTCGTAACTTCCCTTTCAATTCAAGCCTAAACCCTCTCTCTCTTTCTCTCTTTCTACCCCAAGGTATGTATTTTCCCACTCTTTAACATAACCTCCCCCAAAAATAAAAGAAGAAGCTCTCTTCTCCGTCTTCTCTTCCATTTTCTTTTGCTTCTGATGCCTTTTGGGGTTGCAGAGGAAAAAGAAGTTTGAAAAGTTTCATCTTTTTTATTTTTTTATTGTTTTCAGACTGGGTGATGTTGTGGCTCTAAAAAGAGAGAGAGAGATATGGGTTCATGTGTTTCAGTGCATAAGAGCTCTCAAGAGCCAGCCTCAGCCATGAAAGTTGGACTTTCTTTTGGGTCTAAAACAGATAATAACCTCATCATTCCACCATCACCTGTTAAGGAGAAACCAGTTGCCAATGGTGACTTTGCTTTCATATCTCAATCGCCCTATACTTTCAAAGACTTTGGTAATTTTCCTTCTTTTTCGTTTTACCTTTTTGTCTGTGTGTGTGTTTAGTGAAATAAATAGGTTGGAATTACTTTGCTTGGTTACGGGGTAAAGACAATCTATTTGGCTTTTGTCTCACTTTTTTTTCTTTTAATCTTCAATGGAGTGTGAAAAAATCTATTCTATTTAACTTGTTTTTTCTCTGTTTCAGGATGATGTTTTATTTTTATGATGTTAGATCTGAAATGGGTATTTGGTTTGTCAGAGTTTTCATTTTTCTTACTATCAACATGTTGATCTTTATATCAAGTAGTCTTGTGTTCTTTATTTAAAGAAAAAAATATGAATATATTGTTGGATTAATGAGTGATGATGCTTGTAGTTATCTATTCTTATAAGGTTATTTTTCAATGTCTGCCATGAATGATATGCCTAATGATATTTGTGTAGGCCCTCCTGATTCATGATTATGAGATAAACATGGTGATATTTTCATTGTCTTTTTCTTGGTCGTCCATGTTATAGTTTCTTAGCATAATTCTGGCTTGTTTGGGGACATTTCAAAACATTTTCACTATTATATGAGTGCAAGCTCTTCTATTTTAGCTTAAATTTTGGACTTTCCTTCTCCTTCTTAGATGATTTTAGACCCTTTCTTTGACCTCCCCCTGCCCTCCATGGTAGTATATTTAGTTTGCTTGTTAATTAATCTATCATGGATTAGAGCTCAGTTTTCTAACTTTTTCTGAACATAACACTGTTAAACATGATGAATATTGTACAAAAAGGTAGCTATCCTTTGGTTTTTTTTTCCACTTGTCTTGCAAGAAAAGTCATTGGCCGTTTTGGAATGGCTAGGCCCATTGGAAACTTGTTAGGTTACCCGAAAACGACATCGCTAATCGCGAATTCTAGTATGACATAAAATAAAGCTAATTTTTCACATATATGGCAGTATTCAATTCGAAGTTGAGAACCTAACTTTAGCCTTATATATCCTTGTTTAATGACTTACTGTCCAATGTGGAATAGATAGACAAACCAGCAAGTAGCAATCTTTTGATGTATCTATCTATTTTTGTAAGTATATAGGGGGAACCTTTTTTGTGGTAAATTTATTAGCCCTTGATGGATGGACCACTCTTAAATAGTAGGTAGCTGCAAAAGAGTTTTAAGGGAGTTGTCTTTTAACTGTCAATAATTTGACATAAATGGAGATTAAAACCCCAAGAAAGACAACTTGTGGATTATGTTGTGGTCCTTACTACATGTACAATTTATGTGTCAATACAGTACAACACTCGGAGATAAATCATGGGACTGTTGTTGCTGATGTATATGTCCATCGAATGTCAAAGCGATATAGCGTTTTTCCAAGGATGTTCTGTTGCTTGCTACATCATATACATGTTACAGTTTCTGAAAATTGTACAGTTGTAATGTTGAACATCATGTTGATATTATTTTCTATATTACTTTCATGATAAACATTTCAATGTATTTCAGCATATTCATCAATTTGCTCCCTTTTTGCTATCTAAATACCTTAAGCTGAAACAATTTTTTATTCTGCAGGTAGTAAAGAAGAAACCTTTTTCGATTCCCGAGCATATCTCGATTCTGATTGTGAGGATGATTTCTTCAGTGTCAATGGTGGTAAGAATAGTATAACTGTTCGAATTAACTCGTATAATGAGTACTGATTGCTGTAATATGACTGATACTTCGCTTTCGAGTTGAGTACACGTTCCTTTTTCGAGTCTATCATAGTTTTGTCATCCAAAAGTTGTAATCTATGTGCAGATTTTACTCCGTCTCGTGGCAATACCCCTGTTCATCATAGCTTCTCCGTCGGGACAACACCTCGAGTTAGCAAGGTCACCGTGGAAGGATCACCTATGTCTGTTCTGGAAACATCCCCGATGGGAAAAAAGAAGAAGCTCCTCGAACTGTTCCGAGAGAGCGTTAGAGAAGACCGAAACCTTACTTCAAAATCTGCAAATGTTACCCCTTATCATGTCTCTGGAGCTACCTCACTTTGCAGTAGTGAAAGGACTGCTAATGGAGATCATGATAACCCTATGTTCAAGGAGAAGCCATTAAAGTCTATGCAATGTTGCCTTCCTAGCTTTGTTACATGCAGTAGCTTCAATGAGAGGAAGAAGAAGATGAGCCCTGCAATAGCTGTAAATGATAGGCCTCAATATCCATCAATTCACTAGCACGTAGGTCGACGAAGCCAGATTCTCGACTTCTAGAGGCTCGAGATTAAGTTGGAAGTTTTGTTGGAAGTAGTGAAGTCGTTGGATAATGGTGATACATAAATATGGGGATTAGAAGGCATGTAAAGAGGATCCAAGTAAATGTTTGATGTAAAACTCCTATTAGGAATTTTACCAACTCAATCAACCATAAGTGAAAATTTTCTTTTCAACAAGAAGTTAGCTCATAAACAAGTGCTTTGTAATAAAAGGGCAAAAGAATCAAAGGAAAAATAGTATATGACCCTTGTAATGATATGTTAAGCAATTGAGGCCATATCCGCAGGCTCTCGGTACTTTCAAGTAAACTATGCTATTTAAATCCTAGTTGAGCTTTTTACATCATATATTATAACAAAGGTTATGCTGAAAAAATAGGTAAATTAATCCTTTTATATTTCGAAACGTGTAAATTAATTCTTAAGCTCATAATCCTTATGGTGGATGTTAATTTTGCCTTTGCTCGTCTGTTTAGGGCCCTCGTACAAGTCAGAGTAGAGAATTTTTGAAGCAAGTGAATCGCTCCGTTGAGATTAATGCAAGGAGTTTTCAGATGTCTCTCTGCTTTTGAGTGAGAATTTTCCTTTGATGGTGGTGTCAGTTTGATTCTGCCAATGATTTGGTTGAAGCCAATTCATTGATATTGATAGAATGTCTCTTTGCTTCAGCACTTTGGGTTTGTTTAGTAGGTGTTGTGTTTTTTTTTTTTTTTTTTTGTTCTTTTAAGATTTGAGTTGCTCTTGTAGGATTAGTGAAAGACAAAATTATAAATGACTTTTTTAGATGCTTGTTTTGGTAAAATTGCTGATAGCAATTATACTTCTAAGTAAAAGTTGTAGGGTTAGCTTGAGCTTAAGTAATTATGTTTGAATCTGTCAAATGATCGTTTAGTATTTCAGGTAATTATTGAGATAAGGGAGATGCCTAATGATTTTAAAGCTTAAAATTCTTTGCTTAGACTCTTGTGCTTTTAGTGTCATTTTAGTTTGAATTTCCAATGCATGATTATCTGTAAATTATCCTGAGGCATTATCGATGAAAATAATAAATTAAGAGAAGTTAACTTGAATGTGGGTTGAGAATTTTGTTTGAAGACAAGCAAACGCTTAAGTTTGGGGATATTTGATAGGTGCTAAAAGTAACATGTTTTTAACCCATTCTTAATGTGTTTTGGGTGATTATTCAATGTTAATGGTGAATTTTTTACTCCTAATCCTTTAAATTCATGTTTTATACTTAGAAGAGAATTTGAGAGCAAAAGGAGCGAAAAACGAGTGAAAAAAGAAAAATCAGAGCAAGTTATAAGAGCCACACGGGTTGACCCCTTCCACACGGGCTGCCACACGACCATGTGGTAGGCAGTGTCAGTTTCGTAAATTTGGAACCTAAACTGTAGGAAAACATTATTTTTAGTTTTTTGAGCATTCTAAGACGTACATATGACAAAAATATGAAGATATGAGCGAGCCGTCATAAAATATTCAAGAAAACAACTCGAAAAACACCATTGAAGCTGATTCTGAAGCATATTTCCGTCAAGATTGAAGGCTCCCAGTTGATTTCTCAGGAGATTATAATGAGTTTCTTTGTTTCTTGTGGTTATATTGTCTTTGAGATGTTTTTATTTTCAAGCATGAACTAATTTTCTAAATACCTAGGAAGATGAACCCTATGATGAACTCTGTCGTTTGATTTTTATTTTACGCAATAAATCTGTAGATCTTGTTTTTATTATCTGTGCTTAATTCTTGGTTTGATATTTTTAGATTATTGATCCATGTTTGATGTGCTTAAATTAGATGAGGAATAGACCCTATTTAAGAGTAGATCTAGTGTAATCGAGTGGAGTTGCATGCAATCCTAGAAATAGGACAACATAAATCTATCGGATTAGAGTAAAATCTAATAGGGGAATCCATAAATCTATTTAATGCGATAATAGAGGTTTTAATTAGAAAGAAATTTCAATTAATAAACCTAGAGTGAGTTGCTCTTACTCTCGAAAGAGATATTAACATAATTTAGGGATTTATATGGATCAAGATACTAAGTAAATAAATTGCGTAATTTAGATTGATAGTGACAGATGAAGTCCGGGTGAATTCTTTCCTAGGTATTGTTTCGCTTCTTGGTTATTATTCGATTATTTTCCTAAATTTTTCTTTGTCGTGTTTGTTATCAATTAATTTAGTTAATTTTAGTTTTCAATCAATCATTCGAATTTATCGATTAAGTAATAGAAAGACAATAATTACTAATACTTTTAGTCTTTGTGGGAATGATATCTTTACTCACTGTAGCTATACTATTAATTGATAGGTGCATTTGTCTTAATCAGATTTTTAGTTGATTTCGTGGACATCATTAATCAAACCTTGATTCAACACAATCTCTATTTCTTTTCTAACATGTTTTAAAGCCTTCAATATTCTTTAAGTTTCTCTAAAGTTTCTAATAAAGGCAAATTAACGTATGTTTAACAATTGGAAATTTTACTCAATGGGTGGTGTCCTACATTAATAATCTAACCAAATTTTGCTTGAAAAGCCTACCTATCTCCTTTAATGGTGGACGATAATGAATGAAAGAAATCACCATTTTTATTCTGTTCTTTCTTCTCTGTTTTTCAGTGGAAGGAGAAGATAAGAATGCTTTTCCATTTCTTCTCTCACCCACTATTACTTATATATATAATAAATTGATTAACCATAATTAACATAAACTAATAGATTAATCAATGGTTATAATTTCATCTCAGTACACTTAGTACTAATTGATGGACAAGATCACATTAGTCCATTAGCCATGAATTAATCACGGTTTAAAAGCAGTTAGATCCTTGGTTTAATTGTCATTTAAGGACTTATTTAATGTTATGCTAAATTCTCAATTTAGTTTCTGTATTATAATTAACAACTTCACTTAGAAATTCCCATTTTTAATTCCAAATACATCTCATAACCGCTTTATTAAATTTTTCGATTAACTCAATTCAAACAGTTCGACTTTGAAACCGAATTTTTCGACACCGACAAAAATAGGTCATTATAGACTATCTGCTACATATCATGTTTGAACAACAATTAGGACCAGTGTTTGAGTTGCTTTCGTTATAATTCGGCGTTTTAGAGGAATTTTGCTAGAACCTTCAATTTGCGAGAGTTAGACTAATTTAAGCGTATTTGAAGCGAAGGAATCACTTAAGGGCACACGAATTACGAGATGAAAGTTCTAACCCCATGACACTAAATATAAAGAGATAGTAAATCACCATAAAATTAGAACCCCTAAAGATCTTTTGAAGGGATTAACCTCAATTCTAAAAACAGAATTTTGTGGCTATTTTGATAAAAAAAGATCAAGATAGTGTTGCTAGCTATATCCTTTCAAAAATTAAATTATGTGATATTAGATATTTGGATGAATTTTCTAAAAAATTTCTTCACGAATATCAGAAATTAAAAAATGAAAATATAGAGTTTTAGAAAACCAATACTTTCATAAATTACCCCACCTTGGGATGAGATATGTATAAACAAATATATATCTTATTTAGAAAAGCACAGTAAAACATCTGGGCTTTCCTATGAAAATTTAGATTCTATAGGAAATAGAATTTATTTTGCAAGAGAAAGAATAACTTTGCACTGCTTGCAAACTAAAGCGGCTAAACAAGTCAAAAATAAATTAGGTTATAAATATTGTTCTAAAATATTAGAAAATGAATGGAAATTTGGGTGTAAACAAATATATCCTAAAACCTATAAAAAACGTAAAAAATATAAATTTAGAAAATGGAAACCAGGTAATAAAAAAATTTCTGGTCAAAGTCAAAAAGTGGTAAGGAAAAAGTCTTCCAACCAAAAGAATCAAATATGTAAATGTTTTATTTGTGATGAAGAAGGTCATCTAGCTAACAAATGTCCTAATAAAGGGAAAAATGCTAGGAAAATGATCAAAAATCTTGAAGAACAAGATTTAGAAATATGTTTCATACAGGAAACAAATCCTAATGAAATATTATATGAATTAATATCAGAAACTGATTCTGATGAAGAATATATTTTTATGTTTAATATAGGAAATAATTCTAAAAATCAATTAGAAGAAATTCCTAATTCTGAACAACAGAATATTAAATTAGGAAGTCTAATCGGAGAAGAAAAAGACTTTTCTAATGAAATGATAGAGAAGATTAACAAAAATCATATCTCTAAAGAAGAAATTTATAAGATCTCTAAGTTCAAAATCTGGACACAGAGACATATAGAAAAAATTAGCGGTAATACAGTCGCTAAAGATACAAGAGGGGGATTAACAGAAATTCCACTCTTTACTAAAGAAAAAATTAAGAAGATTAAAAAGAAATATCCTCAGGTTAGATATATTCATTTAGGGATAATCATGATTACTATTAGAGCCTTATTTAGAAGAGGACATGATATTCCTATAATTGCTGTCCTTTTAGATAAAAGATTTGAGAATCCAATAAAAGCACTTATTGGAGGAATTCAGTCTAATTTACATACAGGCGTAATAGGATTTAAAGTTAAACCCAATTACTTTATTTCCATTACAGATCCTCTAATAGAAGAGTGTCTTTGCCTTAGAATTCAAACAAAAAATTCTGATATTAATGATTTAGCAGAAGATCTAGCAATCAGTTGGACTTCTATTAATGAATATACAAATACTGCTGAAGTAGAAATAAAAGAGATTAATAACAAAATTATTGAACTGTTTGAACCAAACCGGTTCACTACTGAAATTCAGCCTAGATTATTAGATATAAGAGATCTGTCAATTCCAAGAGATTGGATGATAGATAAAATTAGTAATGCAAGTACTTCTAAACTAGTAAGTACTATAGAATACATGTCATCTGGAAACAAATTATATTTTAAAAATAATTGTATAACCAATACAAATGAAAATTTAGTTTTACCCTCTAGTTCTCAACCCGAAGAAGAAGAGGATAATATTAGTACAAACAGTACACCAATAGGAATTAAAACTGTACAAATTCCTATATTTCCTACTGAACCCAGTACTAATTCTAGAAAAACTAGAATGGAAGAAATACAGGTTTCAACGATTGATAAAAAATCAAAAGTTGGAATAATTATAAGAATTACATTCCAGTTTAGTAAATATAAACCATATTCTCTAAACGCTATGATAGATACTGGAGCTACAATCTATAGTTGCAGAATGAATGCGATACCTGCAGAAAAATGGGAATTAATGAGAAAACCTATAATAATAAAAGGTATAGATGGTAATAAAACCATTATTAATTATAAAGCAAAAAATATACCAATCTACATAAACAATGTTAGATTTGTAATTCCTAAAATTGTATGTTTTCCTAGTATGCAAACAGATATATTATTAGGAAATAATTTTATACTTAAACATTTACCTTTTACTATTGACAAAAATAGTATTTGGTTATCAAAAGAAAAAGATTTTATAAAAATACCTATTGAAAATAATAATAAAGTCGTGTGTAATAAAAAATTTACACCTATTAAATTAGATAATTATTCCTAAACAGTTGCTGATTTTTTAAGCAGGTCTTATGGATAGAGGTAAAAAACCTCTACATCAAGCAATAGTTGGTGAATGGACAACCGTTCACAAAAAACCCATCAAAGGGAAAGCAGAATCAACATCCAAAAAAGGATTTGTACCTGCACAACAAACACCATTTTATCCTAACCAATGATATTATGTGTCTTATCCAATGGTAAACCAACCACTTGGATCAAATGTTTTAAATTACCCAATGGTAAATCAACCGATGGAAATACTTTTCATTGACCCCAAACACGGTGAGTCAATTACAATGGTCCCAAAATCCGAATTCAGTATCACAAACAAGTTATGCTGAAGTCATTAAGGGAGCATAGAATTTGTTGAATCAACAACAAATTC
This sequence comes from Gossypium raimondii, assembly GCF_025698545.1. Classification (NCBI taxonomy): domain Eukaryota; kingdom Viridiplantae; phylum Streptophyta; class Magnoliopsida; order Malvales; family Malvaceae; genus Gossypium; species Gossypium raimondii. The sequence continues at coordinate 11,476,101 of NC_068573.1, forward strand.
AAGAATTAAAAGATCTTTCAAAATTAAAGATTTTTATAATCACGGTTTATCACCGAAATTTATGATTTTATAAATGAAATATGGAAAACCCATGTTTCACAACAAAGAGCTAATTTCGAAGAGCTCTTACAGATTTTCATCTTTCTTAGTTGAAAAACAACTAAAGAAAATGAAGTCAAGATTTATTATTAAAATCTATTTTATATAGAGAATGGGATGAATTCCACTAGAATTCATTGATATTAAAGAGATAAACAATCTTCTTGATATTATTCAATATTTTATTCATAAAGGAAAAACAATTCTATTATGAATAAAGTATTTAGAATATGTATGTATAATAAAGCTAGGAAATTATTACCAGTAGAAATATTCACAAAATAAATAAAGAAATTTGCGATGACAAATTCAATTTCAAAAAGCTTTTTCGAATATTTTCTACAAGCTTATGTTTTCTTGATTATTTAGATAATGAATTTCCTACTTTAAAATACGAGACTTGATCATGAACCATTTGATATAACCAATATTGAATGGGGTTTTACTAAAGAAATAGTTGTGCAAAATCTTTCTTTTCATCTTTTAAAAGATTTTCCACTATTGTAAAGTCATTTTACAAAACATCATAAACAATGATGATTTTATTACTATTTTCATATTGATATTAGTAGTCTAATTGGTATAGTGAACAAGAAAATTTTTATCAGCCATATCAAATTTGGATTATTAAAAAGATGATTGGAACACCCCAATTATCTGCTGTAAATGAAGATAAAGAACATTTATCAAAAACAATTGATAAATGTTATAATAAGTTTGAAGATTATCAAGTCCAAACAGGATTAGATTTATTATCACAAGCCCATTATCTTCTCTATGATGAAGTCTACAAACTCTGGACGGATGGTAGAAGAATTTTGGCATTTCCGAATGGAAACATCCAGGAGGAAAGAAATGAAGAATCTGTGAAGCTATTAAAAAAGATTGTTGAAATGGAGATAGAAGAATTTCCATCTCACATTACAGAAAAAATCAAATATACATGGGAGATGTGGAACTCACCACCAAGACTCTCATCAGATTCTTTACATTTGGATGAGATCGAAGAAATGAATCTCAACAACATGCAAGAGGGTTGAAGTCAACAAAGATGGCAACCTAATGAATAATCCACATACCAACAAAAAAGATTAGAAACGTGGAAATCATGATGATGTAAGCCATGATGGAAGCAACCATGAAGGCTAATCAAAGACATCCAGATGCAGACAACAAAGTCCTGCAACGTGGAGTCTGTCATCAAACCAATGATGATGTAAGCAATGATGACACAAGCAAGTGATGGAAGCGTCCATTAATACAAGCATGGAAGGTGGAAACAACCAGAGCCATGCAATTAAAGTCACAAAAAGACAAATGCGACGTGGAAGCAACCATATCCATTTGAAGCCGAATCCTTATCAGAAACACTGTTCGGGATTCGAAACACAATTGTATAGAATTTTTAATCTCCTCTATAAATAGAGAGGAAAGTTCAATTGTATAGGCATCGAAAAATATATAGTTTACTTTTCTTTTTAGTTTTTCTCTCTTTTGTAAACTTATCTTATGTGAATAAGAGTCTATATTCAGAATTATTCTGGCCTCTCCACTATAAAATTTAATTTATCTTTGTAGATGTAGATGTAAATGTAAATTATTGTTTTTAAATTTAATTTTAATCGAACACTTCTAAATATGAAAGTAGATCAACCAAATCAAGAGTTTTAATTTAAACAAGTTTTGTTTGTTGATATTCCCAATTGCACCCTGATCTGGTTCTAAAATGGATGCTGTATGCTTTTGCAGCTTTGAACAAGCTTTCCCATGTTTTCATAAGTATGGCTAATGAAATAACTTTTTATTTCACTGATTGATATAAAGTGATTTGCATTTTGGAGAAAGAAAGATAGCAACAGTTTAGTTGAAACTCCAGATATGAAAATGGGAAAACTAAACTGACCCCCCCCCCCCCTTTCCTACGCAAAGCTAAAGCTGTTCCACACTCCCCATGCCCCCTACTCTCTGCATATATAAATTATAAATTCATCAAATTGTTGTTCAGTCCTTGTATTATATTTAATTTCAAGATCTAGTCCATTTACTTCAATTTTATGTCCTTTGATCATTTCACTATTATTAATATTATATCTGAGTTCAAATCACTAACTTCATTAAAATATTCCAAATCATGAGACCATATAAAATTAAAAAATTTCGAGTTTCTCAAATCATGAGATAGAGACGAATTTTTTAGAACATGGCAAATTTAGAGACTTCAAGTTTTAGTTTTTTTTAATCTTTTAAAATTATGTATTGGCCTATTAAAATATTTTTTCGTGATTTACAAGAATAATGTAAAATTGAATAACGAACACAACTAGAGTAATTTGAACTCAGACCACATCTGAGATAGTGAACACTCTAATCACCATTCCATTATATCATACAAATTAAAGTAAAAATTGAAGTAGGCAATTTGAATAGAAAACCACAAGTTATCCTACAAATATCCATAGACGAAATTGCCTTTCTTTTCCTCGACTATCGGCTAGAATGATAGCAGTGGGCCTCTCATAGCTCTGAATGATGCTCTTTGAAAGTCGTCACAATGCTCATCTATTCCCATATTATTGGTTCTCCTTTCACAGTGTTTCATATCCATCTAACAAAATAAATAAATAAATAAATAAAATGCTTAAAAAATTTTATGTCCAAAAACTATATGTATACAAAATTTTATGTGAGAAACAATTAAGGTTTTATTTGAAATGGTAAATGTTTAAGTTCATTTGTGACTTCTTTTTAGATTTACTTTGAATTTAAATTATTTTTAAAATTTATATAAAATATTAAAAAAAACTGTCTCATAATAACATTCTACATTTTAAATAAATGATTTTTAAATATTTTCTTAATTGAGCTTGTTAAGTATGACTCCTATTTCAATCAAATTTGAAAAATAATCTTTTAGTTAAACTCTATTTATTTGTTTCAATCAAACACTGATTAGTTTAGATTATTTTATTATTATTTGACATATGAATTTAGCCTATAAATAGGCTCCTTTACAACATTAGAAAATACACCCATTAGATATTAGAACTCATAACACATTTAGAGAATTTTGTGTTTACGTTTTGAGGGTTCTTTGTTTTTTGAATTTTCGAGGTTTAGTTTTTATCTCCATCTTTTATTGTACTCTTCGTTTCTTTTGCCATTATAGTAAAATTATCTTTGCCCGTGGTTTTTTATCCTCTTTGGAGGAGTTTTTTCACGTTAAATTTGTGTGTTCAATTTCTCAATTTCTTCTGCTATTTTTACTTGTTCCTTGCTTAATCGGGTCAATCTCCAACAAGTGGTATCAGAGCTAGTTCAATTTTCATAAATCAGCCCATTCAGATATGGCAGCAACAAGGTTTGAAATTGAGAAGTTCGACAGTGAGAGAAATTTCAATCTGTGGCAAGTTTGGATGATGGCAATTCTAGTTCAATCCAGTTTGAAAAAGGTTGTTACCGGGAAAAATCCTAAGAATCTAAATAAAACAGAATGGGAAGAGCTTAATGAAAAGGCTTTATCTGCAATCCAGTTGTGCCTCGCGAATACGGTATTGCAGGAGGTATTGATGGAGAAGACCTCATCTGCCTTGTGGAAAAGGTTAGAAACTCTTTATGCAACTAAGTCTCTGGCTAACCGTTTAGTGTTGAAACGTCTATTTACGTTTCGCATGAACGAAGGTGAGCTTCTTAGAGATCACATTAGTCAATTCATTACTCTTTTAAATGATTTAAAGAACGTTGAGGTTCATATTGATGATGAAGATCAAGCTATGCTATTATTGTGCTATTTACCCCCTTTATACAAGTCTTTCAAGGAGACCCTAATTTATGGCAGAGACAAACTCTTGTTCGAAGATGTGAAGGGTCATTTGTTGAGTAGAGACAAACTCGACAATGAGCTTCATTTGGATGGTAAGGCAGATAGGCAAGCTTTCGTTTTGATAGCATCAAAAAAACGAGACAAAAGGTATCACTATTATAAAAAGTTAGGTCACGTCAAAGCATATTGTTATAAACTGCAAAATAAAAGAGCTGCTAAGAGTAACGAAGAAGATGTAGCTGGTGCTAATTTGGCCGATAAGAGCGGCGATGATTTCTTGTTAGTGTCAACGAGCTATAACTCTAAGCTTATGTCCGAGTGGATCCTAGATTCGAGATGTTCTTTCCACACGTGTCCCAATAGAGAATGGTTCTCCACATACAGTTCGATTGAAGATGGAGTTATGCGCATGGGAAACGATTCATCTAGTAAGGTAATTGGTATTGGTACTGTTAAAATTAGGATACACGATGGGACAATTAGGACACTCTCAGATGTCAGGTATGTACCTAATTTACGAAAGAATCTCATCTCCTTGAGTATTTTAGACTTGAAAGGATGCAGAATCAACATCGAGTCGAGCGACATTAAAGAATCTCGTGGAGCTCTAGTTTTATTAAAAGGTAAAAGAACTAGCAGTCTTTATATTCTGGAAGGTTCTACAGTGACTGCTAAAATCGGACGTCCCTCATCCGTTACAGGTTCGAAGTCAACTCGTTTGGAGTGGAGGCAACTTGGTCATAGGAGGGAAAAATGTATGACTATTTCGTTGAAGAGAGGTTCTCTTTTGGATGCAGGTTTTGAAAAGTTAGGGCACTGTGTTCGTGAAAATCAGACTTGGGTTAGTTTTGATTTGGTAGTGTATAAGTCGAAGGCTAGAAGTCTTCCAATTTCTAAGAACAGATTCGACTCAGTTAATTCCCTACATAGTTCAAGATAGACTCGTGGCGAGATTTGGAAAATATAGCGTTGTAGAAATATGAGTCAAGGTGGAGATTTGTTAAGTATGACTCCTGTTTCAGTCAAATTTGAGAAATAATCTTCTAGTTAAACTCTGTTTATTTGTTTCAATCAAACACTGATTAGTTTAGATTATTTTATTATTATTTGACATATGAATTTAGCCTATAAATAAGCTCTTTTACAACCTTAGAAAATACACCCATTAGATATTAGAACTCATAACACATTTAGGAAATTTTGTGTTCACGTTTTGAGGGTTCTTTATTTTCCGAGTTTTCGGGGTTTAATTTTTATCTCTATCTTTTTTTGTACTTTTCGTTTCTTTTGCCATTATAGTAAAATTATCTTTGCCCGTGATTTTTTATCCTCTTTGGAGGAGTTTTTCCACTTTAAATTTGTGTGTTCAATTTCTCAATTTCTTCTGCTATTTTTACTTGTTCCCTACTTAATCGGGTCAATCTCCAACAGAGCTAATTTTAAATTAACACATAATATCAAATCAATTTAATAGCTTAAAAGCTACATGAATAAAATAGTGGTTAGATTTATATTGATAGTAAAACCTGATTTTATCATCTTTTTAAGTTGTTTGAGGCAAATACATTTAAATATTTGCATTTTTTATGTGTTAATATTCAATATATTATAGTGTATAAAGATAATCGACATGTGAATTTTAATTTTAAAATTTTCTCTTTAACATTAAATAAAAATATTCATATTTTATTAGTTTCTATGAATCATAAAAGTATATATAAATGATACTTTCACTGCAGTAAAACAGGCTTTTACCGGCGTTTTTTAGGCCTATAGCGGCGCTTTCACGACCGCCGCAAAAAACGCTGCTATAGACAATGTCGCTAAATTTTGCGGCGTAACGCCGTTAAAAAACATGACCTTTAGCGACGCTTTACCCACAAACGCCGCTAAAGAACGTGATCTTTAGCGGCGCTTTTATCACAAACATTGCTAAAGAACATGACCTTTAACGGTGTTTTTATCACAAACGCCGTTAAAGAGAATAACCTTTAGTGGCGCTTTTATCACAAACGCCGCTATAGAGAATGACTTTAGCGGCTTTTTTTTCACAAACGCCGCTAAAAGTACCGTTCTTTAGCGACGTTTATGAAAAAACGCCACTAACTTTGGCAGATTTGTAACATTCAATTTTCATCCATATACAACACTTCCTGTAGCATGAAATCCAACCAAAAATAGCAAATCTAAATGATACTTCAAATTCAACGAAAGATATATGATATAAATTGATAACTGAAGTATAATTCAAAATATTCTTACAATAATGTTAAAAGTTACAAAGTTAAAAAATATTCTCTCCATAACTTAGAACTCTTTAAATTTTTAACCCCAAAAAGTGATTGATAAAAATATTACAATACCTAACGCCGACCTCCGGTTTTCTTAGCCGCAACTGGCAGAAGTAAATCCTCATCATCCGACTCCACATCTCCATACTGCTACATTCCACGCCAACCAGTTTTTGCTTCTTCCTGACACTCTTCGAAATTATTAAGCATCAATTTTCTCTCATTCGATTCCCATTTCATCCTCTTCTCCAACCTAGCAAGACCGTCCTGCAAATAAAACAAACAAATAACACGCCCGTAAGATTTAAGAAATTCGATACAAAAATTAGTAAATGGTTGACACTATTTTGTCACAGCAAGGATGACCAAGATATGACCCTCTAAATTCATGAAACTCAAACATTTAAACATATCAGGATTTTTAACACAATCAGAGGTTGAGTAGAACAGAGAAGGGATAATTTATTGTTCAAACCTTCAGCATTGCTTCATTGATGCTATCCTCCGGGTCCTCGGTAAAGAACGTTACAACGAGACAAGTATCAGTTCCCTGTCCCTTGATTTTTCCCTCAGAAGTATCCCTTTCCTCTATCACTGCCTTGAATTGCAGTGAACTTCCTAATGTCTGCTCACTCCAATACTGGGCAGCCTCAGTACCAAATTTATCATCGAGGCTTGGAACTTTCAAAATGCAAGATCAGTATAAGCGAAAGCAAGCCAGTGTTGCTGATAATGAAGCATCAATAGGCCGTAATTGACTATAGGGAACCAACTCTTGGTTTCTATAATCGAGATAAAACACTTCAAACCTGTCATTTGAAGACTGAACTCCTCTTCGAGGTGCATTGACAATCTTCACACGTCAAACAAGATGCATTCAGTACCAAAAATGAAAAGAGAAATGAAATGTGAAAGCACAAACATGTCAAATGGCACACGAATATGCATAATATGTGGGACAACCATGATTCTTAATTTTAGAACATTGAGAACCATTGTTTCACAATTTCTCCTGTTAGCTTTAAAATATTTTAGAATGCCTTTAGTATTTAAATCTTGTTGTGGGTTCAAAATTAATTGTGCCAAACGGACTTTTGGAAAATTTTGGCACTCCTCACCCCCACCATTCTTTAAACAATAACAGGAGGCACAATATGAAACCAGTTGAAAATTTCGCAGCCAAAACCATTCACATAAAGGATTACAAAAAAGAGAACATATTCAGAATCAAGTTTACCGAACTAACCAGTGCCATCTACCATGGGACCCTTCATTGAATATTTTATTTCTACAGTCACCTGAGAAAAATATGTTGACATATGATGAATAAAGGTTCCTAACAGTAACAAAATAATATTTTTTAAAAAAATTACTCAAACCTATTTTGCAATAGGGAGTGTTCTCAAAAACTCTCTTGCTTCCCGGGCATAAGCAGCCGGCTTTTCATCTCTACGAGGATTGCCAATTTTTGGACACTTAATGCTTAAAAGATTGACTCGGCATTATGCAAGAGGACTGCCATATGGGGCAGAATCATCAGCCACAACAATGCAGTCCCCGCTAACCACCTCCACAACCTAAGTTGAAAAGTTATACTATTATAAATAGTTACAAAAAAAGCTAAAAACCATATACTAGTGGTACAAGAAACAGTTTCTGGTATGAAAGAAATCTGCTAACCAAAGAAGCAGTTTAATTAATTATATACCCAAGGCATCACATAAAGTAGTAGCATAACTACACAAAGATATAGGTACAGATAGCTTCTAACTTTAAATTTGCATAGTGGATAGGAAAAACAAAGTAAGCTAGAGATTTAAAACAGCTCATTGGAGAAAACAGCTAAAGAAATATTTAAGAGAGGATTAAAGATATAGAAAAAACCAATCTCAATAAAAGATCTGAAAACAAGAAAATATTCTTTTACCAATAAATCATGACCAACAAAATGAGATAGAAGAGAAAAAAATCAAGTTCCTTGCACATAAACACTTAAGACACATCCCCAACAACAATCTCAAACATAAGAAATCTTTTCTTTAATAAATAAAGGTGATCTTTTGAAGATAGTTCAAGTGTACAAACTTCTCCTCGAATGAAGAACTGCCAAATTATTATCAAGAAACTAATGTTTTGGAAATAAAAGTTTTTACAAGCAAAAATAGAACAAAAGAAAATTAATTCAAGTCAAAAACATGAATAATAGAAACTCTATAATGCAGTACTTAATGCTAATATAACATATTAAACATATTTTAGGCATGCACAGAAAAAGAAATCCAGGAACTTACATTTTTCACAAGCTCCAATGCAAGGTCTTTCGCAGTTTCACCTTCAGGATAATAAACTGATCCAATCAAATTGCTAAATTTGTCAACACCTTCAAGAACAATGTAGACCTACAACATCAATGTTGACTTTAGGATATATATACAAAATGTACTCACACAAGTCGACTTGAAGTCTTTTTCACTCACATCTCTATTCAAGCAGCGAAATTCTGTAAAATGTTTAGCTTCTCGCCCAAATGGATCAGGGGACACTTCAGCAACAGTAGCTGCAGACACAGAAAGCTTCTGTGCAGATGTTAATTGAGCCCATGGCTCAGCTAAAGCATTTCCATTTTGATCATCAGAGGTCAAATCCGTTTCAACAACAGTTTCTACAACAGCCTTTCTACCCATTGAAGGGGACTACATGAACAGGGAAAAGAAGGTAAATATTCACGGAAAAAAAATTAGCATGCAATTGAAATAAAAAGGCAAAACTGCAGTCTATAGTGCACCTGGATACCAACAACAAACACTTGCACGAACTGAAAATCTGGGAGTAGATAGACTCGAATAGTACTACCATCACGAACTTGCTCCATAATACCTTCCATTGGCTTACCCTTATTTGTAGCCAGAAGACCCATCACATCCAAGTTATTAGGGCCACCAATAGCAGATGAAGGTAAATCCCAGATAGAAGCCTCAGTAGCACCAGGCACCTACAACCACAATAAACATTTTCATTTGATAGCTACTCATTGTTTCTAGGTCAGTTAGATGCCCAAATATAATTGGGAGGGGAAAGAGATTACCTTGCTCCATCGACCCACACATTGTTGGTTGGCCTGTTCCTCAAGATGTAGCAGTTCAAAAAGAATGGGCTTGCTTCGCCTTTCTGCTGTCCTTGCTCCCTGACTTGGACAAGCCAGGCTCAGATAACCTAAACACCAATTTTTAAAAAAAATGTTGAATCACTTTCCCCAGTATCACGAAAAAATTGACAAACGAATGGCCTTATATGGTTTTATATGGGTTTTCATTGTTAAAGAGATAGAGTTTTTGATCAGTTAGGGGAAATTGGGGAAAAGAAATTGGGGAGGAAAAATGATTTCTTGATCAGTTAAGATTTTCAATCAATTAGGAGATTTGGGAAAAATTTCGGGGAAATATGATTTGGGAAAAAAATGGAATTTCGGTGTTTAAGTCAAATCTGATTTGGGGAAGAAAACGACACCGTTTAAATCAAATTGGTATTGCAATATTTGTTGCGCTTATAAAAAGCGCCACTAATTGTATAAATTTTGTGGCATTTTTAGCAAAAACGCCACTAAACAATTAAATTCTTGTAGTGAAACGGCGCCATTTTGAAAAGAATTAATACATAGTTGCGGCATTTTTGGTTCAAACGCCGCTATTGCTTACCTTTTGCGCCGTTTTTCTCATAAATGCCGCTAATGATTGACTTTTTTTACAATTTTATATTTAATTATTATATAATTCATATGAATTTAAATAAATAATTTTTGAAAATTTAAGTAATATTTAAAAGAATTAGATAAATTTTAAAATTTTTATATAATTTTTTATGTAAGAAAACAAAAACAAAAACAAAAAATTTCAACATATGAAAGAAAAAGCTTTAAAAACTATAATGATAATTTTAATATATTAAAATTCATATTATCTCTTTACAATTATATAATAAATTATTTAATATATAAATTAAAAACTTAATCACCATATACCCAAAACACTTTAAATTTATTTTAAATAATAGTATTTTATTTTTTCATTTTAACATATATTTTTATATGTTTTACTTTCAAATTTTTTCTACGTGCCATTATTTTTTTGAAGATTTTAAATACTAAATTAAAAATAAATTGTATTTTAATTCATATATAGAAACTAGTTAAATAATAAATAGAAGAGGATGAAAGAGTGCATGAGTTGTCGAAAAGAATACATGATGGCCACTTGGATGATGGGTGAGAATACAGGGAGCAAAATGGTGGCATTTTGTTTAAAATCAGACCCTAAACATTAAACCATAAACCTAAGCCCCTAAACCATAAACCATAAACTTTAAACACTAAACCCTAAGCCCCTAAGCCCTAAACCATAAACCATTAACCTTAAACACTAAACACTAAACACTAAACCATAAACCTACACCCTAAACTATAAACACTAAACTCTTAACACTAAATCATAAACCCTAAACCTTAAACCTACATCTTAAACCCTAAATATATATTACAAGGGGCAAAAGTAATTAAAAATGAATCTTATTGCTTACCTAAACCCTAAAATAAATTGATTTTTTGTCATTTTATCAAAAACCCTAACCCTTAAACCCTAATAGCTAACCTTTAAAACCATGAACAGTACTAAGACCTTAACTATAAAATAATAAACCCAAACCCTAAACTCTAAACCATAAAACCTAAACTCAAAACTCTAATCCCAAAATAATAAACATTATATTATATATCCTAAACCCTTAAACCATAAACATTAAACCTTAAATATTAAACCCTAACCCTAAAATAAAATGATTTTTTACGGTATTTTTATCAAAAACTCCGCTAATGCCACTAAAGCTCAACAATAAACGACGTCGTTTTCTCAACTTTTTGCGACATTTTGCGAAAAGCGCTGCTAATGCTTGATCTATAGCGGCGTTTTTCAACAAGCGCCGCTAATTCTCAATCTATTGCGGCTTTTTTTTAAAAAGTGTCGCTAATGCCACTAAAGCTCAACAACAAATGACGTCGTTTTGCTCAACTTTTTGTCGTGTTTTTTTGAAAAGCGCCGTTAATGCTCGATCTATAGCGGTGTTTTTTGACAAAGCGCCGTTAATGCTCGATCTATAGCGGTGTTTTTTGACAAAGCGCCGCTATTTCTCAATCTATTGCGACGCTTTTTAAAAAGCGCCGCTAATGTCACTAAAGCTCAACAACAAACGACGTCGTTTTGCTCAACTTTTTTGTGGCATTTTCCAAAAAGCGCAACTAATGCTCGATCTATAGTGGCGTTTCTCAAATATTTCCGCTAATGCTCGATCTATTGTGGCGCTTTTTAAAAAGCGCCGCTAATGCCACTAAAGCTCAACATCAAACTACGTGTTTTGCTCAATTTTTTTGTGTCATTTTCTGAAAAGTGCCGCTAATGCTCGATCTATAGCGACGTTTGTTTCAGAAACGTCGTTAATGCTTGACCTTTTACGGAGTTTATGACATAAACGCCATTATAGCTCTAACCTTTTGCGGCGTTTTCATACTAGCACCACTAATGTACAACTTTTGCGGCGTTTTTGGTTCAAGCGCCGCTATAAACGCCGCTAAAAACCTGTTTTACTGTAGTGTTTGCTTTTATTAAAAAATAAAATTATACATATATTTTTTTTTACAATGAGAATCAACAAGGGGAAGAAAAGGGTTGGTGATGTGGCAATTTACCCTAGAGTGGCGGAGAGTCGTCATGTTTCAATGGTATAAATGATGGTGAGAGTGGTTGAAAGGGTGGAAGAGGAGAGATCATGTTTGGGGGTTAAGGAATTACTTTTGTCCTTTGTCTATTCTCTTTTAGTTCTATTAGGGGAATGAGAAGGCTTATATAAACGGGATAGAGGATACATCAAGTGTCAAGACCTCATTGGTGGCAAAGTCACATATTGTTCCTTTGTAAAGGAGACAATATGATATTATAGATCAGTGATGTGACATCCTAGGGCGACCTAGTAATCAATGTGTGTAAGATTCTATACACTCTTGACAAGGGTAGTCCATGTTAGAGGTTTATTTGGTACGAGGTCCACTCGGGATAGCTCAATGTTAGAAGTCCACCTGGTGTGAGGTTCCACCCAACTCGGGGGGGTTATATAAAGTAAGCTCTTTCGAGTCAATTGGACACGATTGAGATATTTGTTGAAGTTGGAGAAATTTTGAGAATTTAAAATTTTAGACTATGGTAGCATTTAAACTTGAATGAGAAATATGTGAAGGCATGTGTTAAATGGCGATGCGTCTTATGGGTAACTGAGATAGCTCATGCTTAATGACGTTAGAGTCCCTTTTTCTTCCTCTAATCTACCTTCTTTTTCTTATTACGATGCTCCTACTTTCGCTCAGGGTAATGGGCATAGCTGACAAAAAAGTCTTTAGGTTCTATCTTAAAGCCCACAAGAATTCTCCAAACTGCATCACTAAGACCATGAGTTCATGCCTTATTACATGATAACACTCATTCCAATCTATCACTAGCAATAACATTTATATCAATTTTGTCCTATCAGTTTGGACTCCTTTTCATCAGACAATATTTCCTAATGTTGTGCAGACTATGAGTATCTTCAACCTTTGCACAGTCGGCGATACTAGCTTCAATCACTAGAAGGCTTGTAGCAGGAAATGGGAAAAAGAACATCACCTTTGCATAATTGGAAAACCTTAATATATTTTCCCCTTAAGAGGTGCATGTTGTTTCGCGTGTGGTCTTGCATTGACATTGTCTTTTTTCGAGCCATCAATATAAAAAAACCCTTTTAGTGAACTCGACTTAAAAGAGATACAATATGTAACACCCCATACCCAACCCGATCGCCAAGTCTGAGTTACAAGATATCACATTCGTTGTCGAAGCAACTATGATAAAATATAATTGAATTTAATAATTAATACATACTATGTAGTTCAAAACACCATTGCAACATGATTTACAATCATATACGAGCCTTATACGAGCTTACAAAAGCTCTTTAGACAACTCAAGGTCAAATAAGGACCAAATTGTATGGAAAGTATGATTCCATTAAAGGTATGAGTGAAATTTGTCCATTATGTTAATTAAGTGATACATGACAAAGTATGGTTAGTGATACAAGGGTTCAGGCGAAGTGCAGGGAAAATATATGACATGATAATAGACCCCGCAGTGGAGCTTCGATGATGTCTGTCGGGATAGTAAACATGAAGGCCAATATAGTGAGGCTGTAGTCTACCGGGACGATAAACATGATATTTGCGGGGATAATAAACATAAGAAAATGCCAGTATGACAGATATGTGGAAAGACCATGGCCATGGTGCATTCTGGAAATGGCGGATGAACCACATTTGTTTACTAGGGTTTCTACATCTCAAGGCAATGATGGGCAAACCTCGGGCAACGCTGAGTCTGGGTAAATTCATATCACCGAACATGAAGGTTTATCGTCGAACATGAAGGTTTTATGTGGTGCTTTTGTGGCAAATTCTCTGAAAAGCTTTTGTGGCGAATTCTCTGAAAAGCCTTTGTGACAAACTCTCTAAAAAGCCTTTATGGTGAATTATTCATAACGACTTAGTGGCAAAGTTATTTGGGAAGCCCTTATGACGAGTTATCTAGAAAGTCTGTATGGTGAATTCTATAATGGCTAAGTGCGAGATGTTAGTCTGCTTTTGTGGAGAAATCTTGGTATGCCATAGTAGCATTTTCTGAAAGATTTCTCGACAGTGTAACCGACGGGTGAGCCCGTCATAGTAACCCACCAGGAAAGAGAACTTTGTATATCTATAATTATAAGTGGTGTAAGTGTTCGCAAAACTTGGAAGTTCTCACGTTATGTATCGAAGTCATCTGGGATTATATTTGATGATTTAAGTGTTCACAAAGATACGGTGTGACTAAAGTTCTGTCAACCGCAAGAGCTAGGTTAAGAATCCGCCAAGAGTAGCATCTGTAAGTATATCATTCCAAGAAATGTAACCAAATTCTATCTTCAATGGGGATTATGATATAGGATCTGCATTATGGTATGAAGCTTGAGAATCGTTCATGGGGCAGAATGTGTATAAAGTGGTTAAATATAGAGATATTGGACATGTAGTGATCTGCTAGGAATAAAAAAAAAATCCTCCAAAGTCAGAAAAGAAGGCTAGAAATTCTTAAGTCGAGGAATTCAACAACATTGTTTAAAGGTAACAATGGTTGAGATTCATTAAGTTCTGTTGAACTTACATACATTTATTTATGATGTAGGATTTTGGAAATTGAACCAGTAAGCCAGGAAGGGATAAGCCAGGAATGCGCCAGGGTTGCAGTTTGAATAACGATATTATGCATATAGAGGGGAATTTTTGGGTATAAGGCGAACAATACTCTACGCCATGATTAAGTGGGTAACAGAGTTTTAAGTTGTAAAATATTAAACTACTTTCGAGAATCTGTTGTATTTAGTAGACACCTCATTTAAAATCTTTTGACTTAGAAAGAATATAAAAAAATAAGAAGTATATTCAGTATGGTTTATTTTCTGTTGTAAAATTTTTGTTAAGTATTTTTGTATGGTGACATCCTATATCTGGGTGCAGTAAATCGGGTCGGGTTTAAGGTGTTACAATAATAAAGAACAATATACTGGACTGGCCCACAATGAGAATGCTTATTAGATTATTATCTAATAGTCATGACATTTCTCATAATGATAATTGTATGTATGATCCTTAGACTTAATATCATCATTGTTCTGACATCGTGAGTCAAATGCTTTTACACAATTGACAAAAAAAAGAAGAAAAACCACAATTTTTTTCTATAGACACGTTTTAGAGTGATTTGAAAAAAAAACTTTTGAATTTAACATTCTTTTAAAAGCACGACAATGATTAAATTCATCTATTTTATTCTTATGTTACTCTAAAAAACTAAGTCAACAAATATCCAAAGTTCAACCTATTTACAATTTTAACTATTTGTTTTAAGGGCAATTATTTGATACACGACTGTGAAGTTTTTTAAACTCCACAAGAGGTTGAAAGCGTGACAAGTGTCACATTTAGTTATATATTTAATTTTTTATATTTTTATTACACCCTAAAAGACACTTGTCACACCCTAAACTAGCTTGTGAATTCTAAAAAAGTCCACAAACAGTGTATGAAGTTTTAAAATTATATTTACTAACAATAAACTAAGTAATTAAAAAGACTAATATACCTTTAAACTTATAATACAATGATTTGTCAAAACAAATTTTGTACAATCAAAATTATAATTACAAATAACACATTTGAATAACTATAATCAAAATAAAATATTACAAAGTATGACCAGCTGATAACTAAACCTAAGTCAAAATAAATTTGACCGACACCACACATAATAAAACTTAAACCAAATAAAACTAGAGCGAAAAGTCATACATGGTTTACAAAAGTAAAACTCAAACTTGATATTTCATTTTGATAAATTGATAAATAAATAAATAAATAAACCTTGATATTTTAATGTTTCAAATACTTCAACTTTCTCATTAATTTACAACTCGGTTATCATAATTTGTTTAAAGAATTTAATTATTTTAATGTGACTATTGCTTGATAAATTAAAAATTAATATAAAATTTTTAGTACAAAATTTATAAGTGTTGAATTAATAGTATAAAACTCTTTGTTTTGTTAGTAAAATTAAGTGTTGAATAAAATTATATCGTTAGACACTTTTTTAATTTTATTAATATAATATTTTATATTATTGTAAATAATTTTGGATAAAAATTAAATATATTAACTTAAATTTTTAATTTTCTCTAATATATTTTTTAAAAATAAAAATCAGTTTAATATTTTAAACATTAATACTACATTTGGTAGGAGTATTATAATTTACTCATCGTGTTAATTTCAAGCGGTAATTTTTATTTTGAAGAGGTCTTATTTTTACTCATCTTTCAAGTTTTAATTTAAATTTGTATGTGATAAATAAATTTTTTCTTATGTTTATTTTATGTCCATCTACCTACTTATTTTATTCAATTAAATAAAAAATTATTACGATTATCAATATAATTTATTAATCATACCCTTATTTCTTAAACATTACAGAACCAAGAAATTACACAAACTTGAAACCGGGGTCCCTCAATATTACCGTAAAAGAAAATTTTCTTAAAGTTTATAAATACGTCCTTCCCTAGAGAGAGAGGCCCCACGAATTCACAAAAGCTAATCCTTATAGCTTGCTATAATCCATTTTGTCTCAATCTGCAATCTGTTTCAGGATATTCTTTTAGCACCATCATCATCCTAACCTGTATTCTTTATGATAAGAAGCAATGTATTAGTATCAATTTCTACTACTAATCCTTGTATTATGTATAAATTATAGATTTAGTCTGTCAGATTTTTAATTTTTATTTTTTCCAAAGGTAGTTATTAAATTGTTTAAAAATAAATTATATTATTTTCAAAACTTTTGTGCATCTAGTATGTTACCATACGTAATGTCATGTAAGCCTGTAATTTGCTCATAATAATCATAAAAAGTCACATCACTTTGGTTACTAAATTTAACGATTATCATTTGAGTAAGGACTACAATTGCAAAATTCTAAAATATATAATAAATCCACAACTTACACGTACAAAGAGATTTATGGCAAAATTTTGTTGTTATTGTTTGGGTCGACTTAAATTTCAAATTTCAAAAATATAAAAAGTAAGATTGATTAGTTAAAATATTCCATAAATCCTTGTGCTCTTCGTAAATTTAGAATTTAGTCTCTCCACTTTTCAAATTTCAAAAATCAAGTTACGATTATTTTGTTAAATTGAGGTTCTATACAATGTCATCTTTTTAGTTACGTCGCTATTAAGTGGGTATTTTTATTTAAAAAATAACAGTATTAACAATTGAAATTAAATTCTTAAAATAAAAATAAAGCAAATTTATGAAATTAGAGCCGAAAACTAAATATCAATTTATTAAAATTTTAGCATATATATAAAGAAGTGAATGTTGAGGTCCCACATTCCCATGCCCATCTAACGGAAAATGTATGTAATGGGAAAAGGCTCCCTTATCTTATGGCATCAAATGATTTTATTGTCAATAGTTTTAAAGCCAAAGCTCGAAAGCTAAATCCTATTCCCACTGCTCTCGTCTTTCTTTCTTTTTCTTCTATATATAGCCATTGCTTTATAATCTTTCTCAATCTCTTTATATACATAGCATGCAAGTTATGGCTTTTTCTCCTACAGGGTTGTTGAGTTTGGTTGTGTTCATGGTCTTGGTGGTGGAGCCTCATCCAGCCTATGGCTCGAGCCGTGGTGGTTGGTTTGGCCGAAACCAAGGTGCAGCCACTCCACTAGTCAATGGGATATGCGCCGCCTCGGTCACTATCCATGGTTACAAATGTGAGGAACACCAAGTAAGAGCCTACGTTTTGTTTTGGTAGTAATTTAATAGTAACATGGATTTTGTTTCATTAATTAATTTTTATTTTCAGGTGAAAACCCAAGATGGATATATCTTGAGCATGCAAAGAATCCCAGAGGGACGTATAGGTGGGAATAGTAGTGGAAACAAGAAGCAGCCGGTGTTGATACAACATGGTGTACTTGTGGTGAGCCCATTTTCTTTTTTTTTTTTTTTTTTACCATATTGGGTGAATGTTTTACGTGATTTACTTTTACAAAAGAAATTGCCAAGACTTTATCTAAGCACCATAAAAGAATGTCTACCTTAGTTTGGGTGCACCATGTGTGGGAATAAAGTGACATTTGTTTCAATTTGGCAATCTTTTTTACTCCTTAAAGCTTTTAGTTTTTGCATTCTAATCATCAAACCCTAATTCGACCCCAAACAACAGAAGCATAATCAATTTACGGTTTTAGTCCCTATAATATACTTAATTTAATAGATTGGGTCCTATAATTTGATTATGCTATTATCATTAATATTATGTCTTAACCTAAATTACTAATCTTACAAAAAATTTATGTCTGCTAATCTAGAATTAAAAATAAAACTAAAACCCAAAATTCTTTATGGCATTTAAAATTATGGTAATCAAAATAATTGTTTTTAACATAATTTATCATTTACAAAAAAAATCAGCTTAATCTCATGATTTCAATTCTTTTTAAAAATAAATCTTTACATTAGCCACATTATTGATTTGGATTAAGATATTAACAACAACAATAAAGAAAAACCCAAATTTAAAATGTATAATGATTTATTTGGCTCTCCAATGTTAAAAAAAATATCATTTTAGCCATTCATTTAATATTTCGTGTCTTTTAGCCTTGAACTTTGCGTTGTAGAATCATCTCAAAATGGGTAAAAAAATTAACGCCTATTAACTTTACTGACTTGACAATCCACGGGTATATCACTTTAGCAATAATTATTTTTTAAAATATTAAATTTTATATTTTTTAATAAATTTTTAAAAGTTAATTTTTCTATCCATTTTGAAGTAATTTGACAGACAATACAAATTTAAATGTTAAAAGAAATAAAAAAATTAAATGAAGAATTAAAGTAAAATTTTCTATAAAGTTGAAATATTCATGGTAATTTAAAAAACTATAATTAAATCAGCTAAAATATAAACCGATTGCCGAATGTAAGAGTGGGATGTAGGTTTCCAAGGCATAATGATCTAGGGTTTTGTCGTGGGCTAAGAAAAATCTCTGTTGGGTACACAAAATAATGCACCGATTGAGGCTCAATTCTAATGGACCCATTTTATATCCTTGTCTGAAACTCATTTTACGTGGCCAATTATCATAACACTTTAGGGTCTGCAATTTTTGGTCTGTTATGCATTACAGATAACATCAAATTTTCATACCTTCTTAATTTATGATGCTATTATAATGATAATAATTCAATTTTCTTTTTTGAAATTGCGTTTGCTTTTGTTTGGATTTTAGGATGGAATGACGTGGCTCCTGAATTCACCTCAGCAAAATCTACCGATGATTTTGGCTGATAATGGCTTTGATGTTTGGCTAGCCAACACTAGAGGTACTAGATTTTGCAGACACCATGTTTCCCTTCACCCTTCCCAACCGGTACGTTCTTATTTTTATTTTTCTAATATATCATGCATATTTAAATATAAATATGAACAAAAATAATTGGGTGTAATAGTAAGGTACAGAGGATCCAAGATATTATTGGGAGGAGCAGCCACAAGCCCCGGTTATGACATATCTAAGCTAGTTTAACCCGATAAAATGGCAGGAATTCTGGGACTGGTCATGGGATGAGTTGGTGAGTTATGATCTACCTGCAGTTTTTGACTTTGTGTTCAACCACACAGCCCAGAAGATTCATTACATTGGCCATTCCCTGGTAACTCATCATTTCAATCAAGAATTTACACTTTGGGTGTTCCAATTCATCACTTCATTTTGATTAATTGGTCCAACAACATTATGAAGGAAAAAACATTATTGATGTATTGTTATTTGCATTTGAGTAGGGAACTCTTATAGGTTTGGCGTCATTCTCGGAGGGACATCAAGAAGATCAGCTGAAATCTGCAGCATTTTTAAGTCCAATTGCATACTTGACCCATATGAAGACTGCACTTGGGGTCGTTGCTGCCAGAGCCTTTGTTGGTGAGGTCTGTCACCAACCCTTTAGTTTCATCTCCTTCAATTAATAAAATTAAATTCAACTTAATCATGTTAATAGCTTAAAATGGGTTTCAATGGTTTTTTTTTTTTTTGCCAACAGATCACTACATTGTTTGGAGTAGCTGAATTCAATCCAAAAGGGTGAGGATCATTACTATAGGTTGAAAATCAAATTCATCCCTATACTATTAAAAGTGATCAATTTAGTCCTTTTACATCTAATTTTAAAATAGAGAGGTAAATTTAAATTATCATTTTATAGAATAACTAAATTTTAATTATCACATTAAAATTTCCCTAATGCCTCATCTAATGGTTTTTTAAAACTTCCACATTGGAAAAGATTCATCTAATGATTTTTATTTGAGGTTGACAGACAACAGGCATCAATCTTTCTCAAGGCTTTGTGCAATTATCCAGGAGTTGACTGCTATGATCTGGTGACTGCAATTACAGGTACTACATCCATATTCAAGTTCTTTAATATTTCTAAAGAGTAATAGGACTCAATTGGATGAATCAGATTGGTTTTGGATTAATTTAGATCAAGTTAATTTTTTATTAATTTTGATTTTGGGTCATCCCTAGTTTAGGGTTATCCAAATTTTGCTATTCAAGCTTTTTAGATTTCATAGTTATTTAGTTTGCTATTTGATCATTTTGGTTTTTGTGATTCGGGTTTGAGAGTATATTTTGCCTCTTCTACTATGGAGACTCATATATTTAGAATTTGTCTTTATGCATTAAATCAAATAACAAATAGGTCATTTCATTAAAATTTTATCTATTTAAACTATTAAAATTGATGTGATGTCACATGTACCTCATGTTGATGTATATAAACCATTTTTAATAGTAAAATGGATGAATTTTTTAACCGAACGACCAAATTGCACTTTAAATTAATGTATAGAGATTAGTTTGTCCATTTTTTTTAATAGAAGAGGTAAAATAGAATTTGACTTTTAGAATAGAAGCCTCCATGATACTTTTACCAAATTTAGATCGTTTCGAGTTACTTATTCAAATCATAGGTTCATTTTTGCTTCGAATCATCAAACTATTAACCTTTTATAATCGGTCAAAATTCGGAAGTAATCAAATCAGATTAGGTCAAAATTGACAAATTAATTCTCATGAGTAGCTGATTTCAGTTTTGTTATTTGTGATTGTAAGGTAAAAATTGCTGTCTCAATGCTTCCACAGTTGACCTATTCCTACAAAATGAGCCTCAATCCACAGCAACCAAAAACATGGTGCATTTAGCTCAGAGTAAGCCTATGAAAGGACAAAACTCTCATTATAGCAACCCGAAACCGTATATGGAACGTATCATACATGTTAATCGTGTTTTGCAGCCGTTCGAGATGGGGTTATCGCAAAATACAACTACGGGAGACCGGATTATAACCTGATGCATTACGGAGAAGCCAGGCCACCAATTTACAACATCTCAAACATACCTAAGGACCTTCCAATATTCATTAGCTATGGAGGCCAAGATGCACTGTCAGACGTTGAAGATGTGGGGCAGTTGCTTGATAATCTAAAGTACCATGATGTCAACAAGCTGTCGATTCAGTACATCAAGGATTATGCTCATGCGGATTTCATAATGGGAGTAAATGCCAAGGATATTGTGTATAATCAAGTTGTTAGCTTCTTTAAAAACCAGCAATGATGCCCCTCAAGTTTATGTAATGCAACTTGTAAACTTTCACTCTTTTCCTCACCTAATAAATCCTTTAGTAAAAAAATAGGGCTCAGAATATCATTTCTACTTGGTGTTTGGAAAAAGTGGAGTTGCTGGGAATGATACTTAATAAGAGGGCATCGAAGTTTATCCTTGGGAGCATTTTTTCTGATACTTAATAAGGCTTAGAGAGAAAGATTAAAATGGTGCAAAATTGTGAAGAAAAGTTATGATATGGGTATTTATAGATTTTATAGCGTTTGCCTGAAGTTGCTCTACTTGTGCAAAGATATAAACATTAACTTGGATTGGGAAATTTGCTCTCTCCATATTTCCAGGTTGTTAAGTCATGCTTCATCTTACTCAACGGCTTGAGCTGGTAGAAGTCTATGGAAACCTCATGTTACTTCATAAAGTAGCAAGAAGGGTGTTATGCAAGCATGCTGGGCTTGTAGGGATAAAGATCCCATATGAGGCTCTTTAGGCCTGCTCCTATTATTATTATGGACAAATAATCTCTTTGTTTGCACATTTTATGTTGTTAGGGCCTAGATTCTGTCTATTGAATTTGTTGGTCTGTAGCAGGCTTTTTAAAGTGGCATGTGGAAGATCAATAATAATTGTTGCTCTAAGTGACTTGAAAAGGCAATGCCTTTTAAAAAGGGTTCCTATTACTAGAACTGATCATGAGTCAAGTTCAGGTTGGGTTGATATAAAATTTTAAATTCATTTTTTAGGTTTGATTCAAAAAACGGGCCTAAAATTTTGTTCAAGTTCAATTTAATTACAAATGCTAAACCCAAGTTTAAGCTCGCTTGTATTAATTTTTAGATTGTTTTTTTATATATTTAAAACAAATTTTTAAAAAATATAATACGTCAAATACACTGAAAACATTTAAAATAAATATTTCCCAACAAATTAAAAATACATTAAAAAAATCTTTTTACTTAAATAACACACTAAAATAGTTACAACTTAGCAAGCAAATGAATCTAAAATAGTAACAAAATTAACTATACAATAAGAGTTATATAATATCCTAACACTAATAACAAAATAGTAGCAATATAATAGCGAAATGGTAGCAAAATAGTGGCAAAATAGCTTATTCAAGCTGGGCCAGACCTGAGCAAAAAAAATTCAGCCCAAGATTTAATCCATTTAGAAAACGAGCCTTAGTTTTGTCTAAACTTATTATTCAAACCAATATTTTTGCCCAAACCTTTTTACTTTTACTTGGACGAGTAAACTGGCCATGATTAGTTCTAAATAGTATAATTGTTTAGGAGGAAACATGTTATGAGGAAGGGGAAGTAGACATTGTCACTAATCTTGTAAGTTACGAGATTACGGGGAGGCAATGTGGAAGTGCCAGGTTTGGGATTGTGCATTTGTACCACAAATGTTCGAATCATTTACGAAACCTTTTGTTTTCTCTACTACAAAACCATCTAATTTAGTGTTCTTCCTAAACAACACGCTTACGAAATGAATGGATTCTAATATGACTCTAATTTCAGTATCACAAATTTATTCGTTATAATAAATAACCATGAACAAGCTACTATACGTATTGTACACTAAAAGTAACAATAACGAAAATAATACCAAAGTAATATGATAAAATTATGCCATAAAGAAAGTAAAGAAATACTCAACTTCAAATACACTAAAATTATGCAAATAATATAGTAGATATACATATATACCAAAACTAAATGTGAGGTGAATTATTTGGACACTAAAATAATATATTATTCCAACATAAAATATTAGAAAAGAGACAGCAGGCGAGGTTGACAGAAATTTGAAAAACACTTCTGCATAAACAAATTTTTCATTAAGGGAATGTTGAAAAAAGTTTGAAAGAAAAAAAAGGAAGAATCAAAACGACATTGGCAAAAAGCATGCCCTATCAACTTTAGGGTCACCTTTTCTCAAATAATTTTCTAAACCTGTCATTTTCACTTTCTTTATACATATTTGAAAAGTAAATTTTAGGCCAAACGTCATTTTCATTTTTGTTTTTTTTGAAAAATTTAAAATTATTTTAAAAAATAAAAATATGTGAAAATTAAAAATAATTAAAAGGAGAATTTATTATTTTCACTAAAATTGTTTTGTAAAAGTAAAATGATGAAAATGAAAGTTTTAACTTTAGATGAATTGACTCTAGTTCAAATCCATATAAACACAAACAAATTTTAAATAATTTTTCTAACATTAAATCTGGTACCTTAGTTCGAATCCATATAAATGTAAATTTATTATATTTTATTTCCGTTAGAGAAAAATAGTTACTACACATGGTTTCATATTTGAAAATATATTTTTAAAGAAAATAGAACATGAAAACTATTTTCTAAAAATAAATTTTTTTTCAAAAATGAGGCCTTAATTTTTTTCGTACATCATTCTTTGAAATTTTTAACTTTCAAAATGACACCTTTTATTTGTTTATACAAATGAATCCAAAATTTGACAAGATGTACCATGTATAATGGGATGTATTTTTCACCTATGTGGTACATCTTGTCAGAATTTTTATTTTAAATTTTCAGTTTTTTTTAAAGCATTTTCTACATCAACAATAATAGAGTCTCTATTTAAAGGAAATGGAGGTCATGGAATATTTACTATATCATTATTACTAATATTTGAAAATTTAACATAAATTTTGTAATTTTAACTATATTTTATTATTTAATATAAATTTTATTACTATTAAACTAATGAAGAAATTATTTTTAGAGTAAATTACACCAATTGTCCCTTAATTTTGATTAAAATTACATTTTAGTCATCAAACTTTAAAAAATTTAAATTTGTCATTAGCATTACCAAAATATTACAAAATTGTCATCTAAACGTTAGTTGTCGTTAGTAAGGTTATGGTTGTCTCATATGGCGCGTTACTTTGCCACTTAGGATACAATTAGTTTCAATTTTTGTAGAAAAAAAATAAACAAATAAATTAAATTGTTATATGTTTAAACCCTAAGATAACTAGTAAACAAACTCAACCTATTTCTTTTTTGTTGCAACCATGAAAACCATGAAGGGAAGAAGAAGAAGAAATAGAGCTACCCATTATGATTTTATATGCTATTGTGGAAACCCAACCAATTTAAGAATATTCTGGTCTAATGGCAACCAAAGTAGGAGGATTTTGGTTGTAAAAACTATGGCAAAGGGTATCAAAATTCTTGCCTTTTTTTTCTTTTTTGCTTGGTATCATCCACCATTGATGGCTTGTTCTAGAATTGTTCTCCTAGGGTTGTTGAAAAAAGTGAGAACAATGGAGAATGAAAGAAGAAGAGAGAGAATAATATGGTCTAGTGTGTAACGACCTGAAAGTCAGTGGTGTCAAAAAGTGTAGTTTCGAAATCCTATTTTCTTAAATCAAACTCGTAAATATTATTATTAAATATTTACAGAGTTGTATTTATAGTGAATTGAATTTCGGTTAGGTAATTTTGTCAAATTAGTGGAAAATTAAGGTACAAAAACTAAACTGCAAAAGCATCAAAAGTTAAAGTTCTTAAGAATCCTGTATAAGAATAATACTAAGGGACTATTAAAGCAAATTAACGATTATCCTATTGATAATGGACGATATCATATAAGTAAGGGGTATTGCATTTAGTGGTATCAAAGCTACAGGTTTAGCCAATTCTCGGACTAAATTGAGCTCAGAATTGAGTTTAGAGGTACATGTCATTTTCGAGTCGAGTCTGAGTTGGGATGTGGATGCTGGTGAATAAGTTCTTTTATTTGATAGTTTAAAATGTCAGGGGAACCGAGAAATGTTAATAATGATAACATGAATAATAGTGGTCACTCTATTGAAAGTGGAAACAGGCTTGGGGTCGAAGCACCTAGTGAAAACTTAGCCAGTGCTTGACAAAATAGAATTTTGAGATCTTGACAAGAAGATCGAGGTAATTAGGGAATATCTCGCAAGATAGCGAAAATCTTTCAGAGAATAGCAATAACTACTCCACAAACTACTTCAGCAACTACAACTAGACGAGCCCCAATAAAAGTACTATGAAAGTACGGTGCCATAGAGTTTATGGGAATAAAAGGAGACGGTCCATTTGTGCTCGAGTTGTGGCTAGAGGCAATGAACCGAGTACTTCAACAATTAGAATGCATGCCTCGCGAATGTGTTACATGTGTTGTTTCTTTTCTGCAAGGAGAAGTATATACTTAGTGGTAGACTATTATTCAACATGTGCTCGCTCAACAGATTGAAGAGGATTTCTTTCAGTCTGAATTCTAAAAAGTATATAGGTAAACAGTACTTAAAGGACAAAAAGCAAGAGTTCCTATTGCTGAAGCAAGGTGAGATGGCAGTAATTAATTATGAACGCAAATTTCTGTGACTCAATAAGTATGCTCTAGAACTTGTTCTGAATGAAGAAGAAAGTTGTAAGCGATTCCTCTAGGGAATGCGAGATGAGATTCAAGTTCAGTTAGTCTCACACAAAATAAAAGAGTTTGCTAGTCTAGCTAAATGAGAGAAAATGGTTGAACAAGCCTTGGGCTTAGATAAGGAAGATGGGTCTTTTCGAGTTTTTGGGAAGAGAGTAAGGGCTACAGGCTCACAACCTCTGCTTAAACGAACTAGGGATTCTTGAGGCTTTGGGAAAAAAGTTCCACCATATAGACTCTGAGAAAGATCAGGTTAAACAACCATCAGTATCTATTGGCAATGTTAAGAAATCAAAAAAGGACATAACTATTCTGAACTATGAACTTTGTGGTAGAAAACACAGAAGTGAATGTTGGAAGAAAATGGGATCATGTTTTTGATGTGGATCTTTAGAGAATATTTCTCAAAATTGTCGAAGAAATGTTAATAATATTCTTGTCGCTGCCTAAAAATCTATTATAACAGCCCGTTTTCAGTGAAATTGAAACAGTAGTTTCGAGACCACAAATTTGACATGAAAATATTTATTTTATTATTATTTTAAGGTCTACAATATGTTAGTATTACCATATAAAAATTTTGTTAAGAAATTTTACCGTTTGCATGCTTAATTTGATAAAAAAGGGGACTAAATCGCATAAAGTGTAAAACTTGAGTTCTATTGGTTAAAGTATCAAATGACTATGAGATTAAATGGTTGAGGGTTTTATGCTGCAATTAGACCATATAATTTGCTAGTGGACTTTTATGGCCATTAAAATGAAATTATAAAGGTTAATTAATAAGGCTAAAGTTGTAAATTGATAATTAAAAGATAGTAAAATATAGAAAACAAAAGAAAAATCTCGCATGTTCATCTTTTCAACCAAAAATTGAAGGAGAAGAAGTGACGGAAGCTTGAAACATTTGGCCAACCCTATTTTGCTTGCATGTGAGTAGTTTGTCTCGTTTTTAATGATTTCTAAGTTTTCGGGATCGTTATATCTTAATCTAGCTAGCTCGAGGACTAATTTGTAAAACTATTAAAATATTAGGGTTTTTCCATGAATGAATGT
Source organism: Gossypium raimondii (assembly GCF_025698545.1). Taxonomy (NCBI): domain Eukaryota; kingdom Viridiplantae; phylum Streptophyta; class Magnoliopsida; order Malvales; family Malvaceae; genus Gossypium; species Gossypium raimondii. Next base: position 11,503,187 of record NC_068573.1, read on the forward strand.
AGTTTGTTTTCAATGTTTTATAGAAGAAAATGGTTAGTTGTTGATAGATAAACAACTTTTGTTAAGTGATTTTTGATGAAATTGTCAAATAGGGATTAAATTGAAAAATAAAAAAATATACATGGTGAAATTTTGAAATAAATGAAATATAGGACTTGATAGGGACCTATATGAAATTTTACTATAGTGGATTAAGGATGAATTACATGAATTTTCATTTTATGAGCTAAGGACTAATTTGAAATGAAATTAAAATTATAGGGGCAAAATGTAATTTTGCTAAAATATGAGTTTGGGTTAAATTGAATAACATAAGTATTAAATTGAGCTAAATTTATTCGTTTAGATCAAGATAAACCTCGTACAACTTTAGATTAGGGCAAAGATAAAGTTTCAGAATAGTCACCTCCATATCTACGTTTAACTGTCGAGGTAAGTTCGTGTAATTACATTGTATTTGTGTGCCTTTATTTGAAATATACATGTATTATGGACTATATATATATATATATATATATATATATATATATATATATATATATATATATATATATATATTGCATATCCAACGGTTATGTCGACTACCGAGCCCCGTTTGAACCTTAGGAATTTGTAAGATACAAATGACATGTCAATCGAGTTTACATGATTTAGGTGTTGGTCTTAAACATCCTACTGATGGATGAGGTTCAACATGTTTTACAAATACTCTACAACTCGTGTGAGCAGTATCGTATAACTATGTTCTAACCCACAGCTCGTGTGAGCAGGCCCATTTTCACAGCTCGTGTGAGCATACATGTATAGGAATTGACAGATTATAGTTATATGAGTTAGCACACTATGTGTGAGCTATCCCGGGTATCCAACGGTATTCTAAATGATTCAACGGGCATGATTTGGAAGAGGATGGTAAGAGTTCGATATGAACTAAGACATGAACACATGTGAATTTCATTGAATTGGTAATACATGGAGTAATGAAAGTTGAGATGTATAATATATGCATATGATACATGATTAAATCTTGTCATCATCCATGATTAAATTTTTTATGTTATATGCTTATATGGATAACATGTTTGATGTAAATGCTTAGGCTTTGGCCAAGTGTGATTGAATTATGTCATGTTTAACTTACTTAATATGTGATGAAATGGTAAGTTGAGTTTTACATTATATGAATTACTAAGCATTTATGCTTACTCTGTGTTACTTTTCATGTTTTTTTAGTGAATCAGAAGCTCGTTTAGATTGGAAGTTTGTCGGAGTTATATCACACTATCCATCGGCTAAATCGATAGATTTTGGTGTTTCTAAGTTTTGGTTATAATGGCATGTATAGGTGTTTTTGTTCGATGTTTTAGCCATTTGTTTTTGGCTTGTGTTTATGGAAATTTAGATAGTGAAATGGTGCTAATTTTGGCATGTTTATATTTGGCCTTAAAATGGTTGATATCGTGGCTTATGATGCTTGAATGATTGAAGATGGAATGATAGTTAAAAATTGTATGTTATAAATAGTCTTGTGATATGTTTGAATGTGTTTTTTTGGTATATTTGTTATAGATGACATATGGTTATTGGTGCTAGATGTTAAATGGCATATTTGGTACATTTGGTGTGAAATTTGATAAGTAAACAAAGTGGTAAGTTTTGACATAAACTTAGTTATAAATTAGTTGAACTTTTGGCCAAATTTTTGCATATGGTTGTACATGTTTAATTGTTGTGATTGAGGTGCCTTTTAGGCATATTGGTTGTATGAATATGTACCTTATGGGGATAGCTTGATTATGCATGTTTTTAGTGCAATTTGAAGGCTTGTTCATATATGAAAATTTAATTGTAGGTATGCGCTTGAATGAGTGAGAAAAATGGCTTGAAAATGACCTATTTTTCGTCCACATGGGTGTGCGTCTCAACCGTGTGACCCAAGTCAGGGAGTTACATGGGTACAGACATGGGTTGGGACACAGTCGTGTGTCCCTACTTCGAATATCCACATGGCCTGAGACACAGGCGTGTCTCTCAGCCTTGTGACCTCTGTAGTTTGAAAATTTTCATTTTTTTGAAAAATTCTATATGTTTTTGGTTTAGTCCCGATTTGTTTCTAATGTGTTTTTAGTGCCTCAGGGGCTCGAATAAGGGACAATATGTATGTATTTGATTGGTTTTGCTATGATTGATGTTATGAATTAAATTTTTTAAATTTTTTATTATTTTGAATTGAAATCTCTGGTAATACTCCGTAACCCTATTCCATTGACGAATACGGGTTAGGGGTGTTACATTTATTGGTATTAGAGCTACGATTTAGTCGGTTCTCAGACTGAACGTAGCGTGTGTGAGTCTAGATATACATGCCATTATATAACCTGTGATAGTGTGATAGCTTCTGACTTGGTTCGGAACATGTTTTCTTATAGCAATGACATCCAACCAAGCTGACTCGATGAAGTTGAGAGTAACGCTCAAGCCTCCATACATGGAGTAGCATCGAGCGGTACAAGGCTCGTATCCGAGGGCTGGGGAGGAGAGACTCAAGAAGCTTTTTTCCAGATGATGAACGAATGGTTTACCGAGTTTGTATGTACAAACCCAACTGCTCAACAACCTCCACCCCCACCCGTTCCCCAACTGGTCCCCGTTATTCCTCGAGGTTTGGAACCTTTAGCAGTTAATAAGCCGCCTATTGATAAGATTTGTAAGTATAAGGCTGAAAAATTTAGAGCCACTGTTGAGGATGATCCTAAGAGAGTGAAATTCTGGTTAAAAAACACGATCAGGGTTTTCAAAAACTATCTTGTTCACCAGCCAAATGTGTTAGGTGTGCAGTATCTTTGTTGAAAGACTCAGCTTACCAGTGGTGGAACATGTTGATTTCAGTGGTGCCAAAAGAATGTATAAGCTGGTAATTCTTCCAAACCGAGTTCCGAAAGAAATACATTAGCAAGAGATTTCTTGATTAGAAATGCAAAGAATTTCTTGAACTCAAACAGGGTCATATGTTTGTGTTAGAGTATGAATGAGAATTTGTTAGACTAAGTAAATATGCCCGAGAATGCATTGCAATCGAGGCCACCATGTGTAAACAATTCGAGAAAGGGTTAAATGAATATGTAAAGCTTCTAATCGAGATTCTTGAGCTAAAAGAATTTGTTGTTTTAGTTGATCGGGCACATAAAGCCCAGGAGCTTAGCAAATAGAAAAGAAAAGCTGATTTTCAAGTTAGAGACTTGAGAAAGAGATGGGAAGTCATATTAGTTATCGTCAAAGAGACAAAAAGAATATCACAACTGTTCTACAGCTTCAGTGGGGCATTTTAGTAGAGATAGAGGTAATCGACGTTCGAGCCCAAAGCCGAACAAATGAAAAACATAGAAAAACTACGTTAAAAGAAATGAAGAATGGAAAAAAATAGAGGGAGAAACATTTAACATATTCAAACATTTATCACTTCAACATGCATCCACCAATTCATTATTAAACATCAAAATGACCATATTTACAGTTCAAAGCATCATCAATAATTCAAATGAAGACAAAGCCAATAACATAATATCAAACATCCACCAATTCCTAAGAGTCTAAAATCATATCAACTATTTAAGACATAATAATAATCAACCAAAATATCTACCATATTGCCTTATTCCCACAATTCAAAAATAATAGTAATATCATCTACTCAAACACTAAGACTAACTTGGACTACTTCCTTGGAAACTGCACCGCTCACACTACAATGCTAACTATCTGCAAAGGTTTAGAAAAGAGTGTGTGAGTTTAAACAAGCTCAGTGAATGATCGAAAAAACTACCAATAGGCATGATATCATACGTTAAAGGAGAACATCTAAAGCACAATTCCATACATATTTAACTAAAGTGACATACTAAAATATTCATGCATCAACTATCAATTCATTTAACTTTGTAATCACCTAATTAGGCATACATCACATTTCATAACATTTCATTTAAAAATAAATTAGCACTTGATTCTCTATAATTTTGATTCTCCATAGTTTTTATTTTAAGGGAAAAACCAAAGAAGTGAATGTGAACTGTGCACCAAGTAGGTTCCTATGAAAGGGAGGTAAGTTGATTTGACCACTTAAAAACAAAGCATTTTCTTGTCAGATCCAATTCTAGACATGCACCTTCTCATTACCACACTTCTCACAGTAATCAAATCACCTAAAGAAGTGAATGGAACAATACAACACGCGTATTTTCTCATTACCACACTTCTTATCTTTAATAGATCAACTATGGATCATTTCATACATATATATCACAATTACATCATAAAGAGTTATTAAAAAAATATATAAAGAGATGGGTAGTCAAATAAAATTGTCATCCAAGGTTTACATGGTTCTAGTTCTAGAAATAAATGAAAAACCAAAAAATTACATAGTTTTTTGCTACAATGCATTGCTTATGTCTTCAACCACCATAGCTCCATCTTCTCCTCGTCAATGACTCCTTTTTGGAAAAATTACATTTATGTCCTACGTCTATTTTTGGCTCACAAGAATTTTATAAATAAAAAATAATCCTACGTGGAGATGATAGTCCACGGTCTATTTCCTAAGAACCACAACCTTGACAAAAATAATACTTATATAACAAGTATATATAATATTGCATTCATTCACATACATTCCCCTAAACATTCGAATAATTACAAAAATGTCACATCTTATCAAATATTAATCAAACAAGATTAATAGAGAAATTCGATCTCGGTTTACACCATAAACATATGACAATCTGGCTTTGATACCAATTGTTGGAAAAATACCGGTTTGAAAACATTTTTCTTGTACAGTAGAAAAATAAAATTTTGAAAACTGACCCAGTTTGTGATATTCATGCTTATAAACCTTAACCAAATTTGTACATGTGCTTTCGGCTTAGCTGACATTTGTTGTTTCCGTCTTTCAACCAAATGATCTTCTCCACCATTCTCGTACCATGAACTGCTTCGAGTGTGGGCTCAAACCAATTGAATTTAAACGCAGAACTAGAAAAAGTTTTGTCTCCTTTTAGGGTGAAAAAAATTCTCTTAGTAATAGAAACTAATAGAATTGTTATTTAGGAAAAATATATGTAATAGTTAAGAATAAATTCTCTCTATTTTTCGATAGAATAATAATCTCTCAAAGTTGTGCTCATAATTCTACCCGTGTCATCTATTTATAAGAAGAGAAAGTAGAACCCTTGTTGAGTTGTAGTGGTTTATTTCAAATAGAAAAACAACATCCTACTCAGAATAGGACTAAAGTGGACGAGCCACCCTAGTATTCCTACTAGGGTTGCTGCCCCCTTCATGTCCATGAGGAGTTTTTGGGCCTCTCTCATATCGGGTCCAATTACAAGTACTTCTTGGGCCTTTTTGACCCAGCACTCTGTAATGTAATCCAACCTGATTCAATTTTTCTATTTCCCAAAATAAACTTTATTATTTATATATATAAATTTTCTCATCCCTATTTTACCCCCAGCTTAATTTTGACGATTTTACCCTTGGTAAAATTTTGACGATTTTGCCCCTAGTAAAATTTTGAGAAAATATGGTCAGTATTTCACAACTCGGCATGTTCACTATGATCTAATGGTTTATTTTTATTTTCGAGCTTCAAAACAGTCCAAAAACATAAACTCATTCTTCCAATCATTTTTTAAGTAATCCATATAGGATTGCAAATGGATCGTTTCCATTTTCATTTTTATTTCCATTTCCATTTTGGAAACATGTATTCATTTCCAAATGATTCCATTTCGAAGAAAACCATAATCATTCATGAATGTTTCCCATTTCTCATTCATTTTTATTCAAAGATGCAATTCATTTCTAGTTTCAACCATCTAGAGGAGGGACAGGTTAGACATATGTAGTTGAGGTTTAAATGATTTATACTTAAGTTTCAGCTTTTCGCCTATTAATTATACACTCATTTAGTCACGAAGTCATTCCACTATAGTATTGTGACTGAGCTTTCCCCAACAACATACCATTACGAAAGCAACTACTCAGTGCTCGTCCAATGACCTTATCATACATGTTTTACCCTCATAGAATATCTTTTATCTCTTTGGGATTATATACGTTCTCCCATTATGATCCTATTTTATCTCATGGTAACCATTACATCTTCCTTCATGAAAATTCAATCACTATCAAATAATGATCAAGTCATCTATCACAAAGACGGACGACCCATGGCCACGTTTACTTTTCATCAACCATGTAATGCTAGTGACAAGATATCATTTACTCATTTTTTTTGCTATGAATTCCACTTTTGTGAATGACGCTACATACAACAGAAGTTGTACATTCAACGCACCAGCTTTCGGTTCATTATCTATTTGAACTCAGGCTTTTACTTACATCAAAGTATACAAGTCACGCATACATAGTCTGCCATCCACTCAGAATTTAGGTATGCCACACTATGAACATCACAAGTGAATAAATCCATAAACAGATTCAAGATCTATTCTACTTGGGTCATGTCTGATATACTGTCAGTTCAGTCAGTCACATCTACGTCTCTACCTTCTGAGAGTCATCTGCTCCAATGCCCGAGACAAGGCATCTTCCCAATTGGACTTGATACACGACATATTTGTCTTTCAATTGGTTTGCTCATTTCTGATTAGACTAAGGACATGTTTAGGTTCATCTACTAATACAATTTGTCTTTACATACTACGATTCGACAGCGTAATACTGCTTAGTACCAGTTTAAATAATAAACAACCAATAAGCAAAATTTACATCTATTTTGCTTAGCATGCAAAAATAATTTAGGATAATAATTCAAATTATATTAATGTAATTTATGAATAATTTTATTAACGAATTTTTTCAAAAAAATTACAAGTGTACTTGATGAAAATACTACACTCAGGGCACCAAATCCAACACCTAAGGCTTGTGTTGGCCTAATAGGTCACAACACTCACAAAATGTGTTTAAAAAACACTTATTTTACATTATTTAATTCTAACTACTAAATATCAGAAACATAATATTAAATACTAAATTGTATAGAAAACAAGCTCCTTAAGTGCGTAGAAAACATTTGACGACAGGTCAGTAGGGTATGAGGTTTATTCATAAACACTAAATAGCCCATAAACATTAATGGCAACAACAATTACTATAAGAAATCAAGGTAGCATGGTCCACAATTCATTATCTCACATGACAGAAAATAGTGGTCTACATATTGTTTATCACCTAGGTCAACATGTCTTTTTAAGTACCCTAAACTCAGGCAATATCATACGATATCAAAGAAATTTTGCATGGATTCTATTTCAATTTACATGCATATTTCAACTCAAACAAATAAACCCTAAAGCTGTTAAAGTTTAGGGTTTCTGCATTTAATAAATTCAATCAAACAAATTCAATCAACCAAACAGACATTAACATTGCATATTTGAACTAAGTTTCATCAAATTGACAATATAGCCTAAACACATGGAAATTTAAAAAAAAAATCAAAATTTGAGGCATTCAACCAAGAACACTATAAGCATGAGCATAAAAAATCCAAATCAATTAAAAATCCTCTTAACCCTAAACCCAACACTTACTAAAAACTCAAATCATCTTATCATTTTTAATGGTTGGAACACTGCAACACCCCTCACCCAACCCAATATTTAGGTCCAAATGCGAGACACTACATTCGTTGTTGGAGCAACTCAGACTAGTTACATATATTGTGTAATGACCCAAAATTTACAAGCATCAGAAAAATACATTATCGGGCCTTCGTCTTAGTAAACTGAGTCATAAAAAATAAAATTTTACTTGAAATAATTATGAGTTTAGTTGAGTTCTTAATTAGGTATTAATTGGGTGAATTTAGTTTAATTAAGAGAAATTAGGAAAAAGGATTAAATTGAATTAGAGGTAAAAGTTGAATTATAGATTAATAGAAAATAAAAGGATTAAAATGGCAATTAAGCCATTAACAAAAAAATAGGCGTATAAGTGATAAAATATGAGATTTTTATGTTATGTATATTATTTTATTATATAATATATTATGTTATATTAATTATATTATATTATATTATTATATATATTAATAAAGTAAATAGATGACAAATGTATGGTAAAAATTGAATACATGTGTAATAGTAATAATTACATAGGTACACTTGTAATAAAAATAAATATGTTTATAATAATATATTATTAATGTTATTAGTTAAAATAAAAGAAATATAGGAAGGAAGTAAAACAAAAATAAAAAGATACAAAAGAAGAACATAATAGAAACAGAGAAAGAGACGAAAACAGGGGAAGAAAAAGGGGAAAGAAAAGAAAAGGGGAAAATTGGATTTTAAAGCTTCAAGCTTAATTAGCAAGTTAAATTTAGCCCTTTTCTCTTAATTTTGATGATTTAGAAGCTTTAAAACAAAGTTTTGTTGAAATCAAGTGGAGGTTATGGAAGTTCATAGGTTTTTGAACATGATTCATTTTGAACAAGTTGTTAAATTAGGGGTTTAGTTGATAGAATTTCTAGTTAGAATAGATAAAAGATTGATTTGTAAACTAAGTTATAAGTTTTACATAATTGGGATTAAGTTATAAAGAGTCTTAAATTAGGGTTTAATTATGAATATTGAAAAGTAGAGTTAAATATGATAAGACATTAAGTAGAAAAGAAGTATGAATTAAGTTAGAAAAATAAGTAAGCTTAGTTAGAATTAAATTGGGAATAAGTAGGAATTGAATAAAATTTAATTAATGTTATTATTTTTTAATGCTGTAATTAATAGTAACAATAATTATTATTTTCGTAGCTAACAAGGAAAACGAGGCATCGGCATCCAAAGGAAAAGAAAAGATCGTTGAGGAGTAATCGCGTATTCCGGGTTTGTATTACTATAACTTAAACTATTTACTAAATGCTATATTGAAATATATGTGAATTGAAATAATAGATGTTTTGAATTGTTTGAATATTTGAAATTGTGTGGAAATGAATTCGAAATTGGAAAAGTAAAATAATACCCTATTAACTTATCGGACTAGATTGGATACAAATGGCATGCCATTGGATTTGTGATGTGGTGATGAGATTTGTAGTTCGGCCGAGAAGATGATTATATTATTATATGCTTCGGTTTATCCGAAGAGGCATTTAATGCCTTATTGGTGCGTTCTGGAGGATTTAAATAATTCCGGGTGTGTTTAGGTTGGATATTCTGGTGTGTTTGGGTGGAATCCTCGTATCTGTCAGAGTCCGAGACTTGTTAATAGGGTAAATAATTGAAATGAAAATTTGAAAATGAAATTGGTTGATTTGACACTATAGAAAAATACGAGAAAGAATGTATGAGTTAAATTATAAATTTAATTAGTATGTAAATATATATATATATATATATATATAAATTTAAAATCTATGGAATGATATATGAATATGTATATTTAATTTAAAGTGATTTATAAGATTATGGTCAATAGTTGAAATTTTATTATTAAATAGTTTAATTTATAGTAATACCCTTGAGTATGAAATACTCAACAGACTGATTGTTTCGTGCTTGAGTTGTAGAAGTCAAATCTTGAATCAAGATCCAAAACCGGACCGACTTCAACAAATTTTGGTGATGTATATTTTCTTTTAGTAATGTGGCATGTACATAGGATGTGTATAAACATTATTATGTTTTGAATATAAATAGTTAAAATGTTAGTATTATAAATCTAAGAATTTTAATGAAAGAAATTTATCCATTCCAATTTAATTAGTACATTGATAAATTTAAATTGATATTGAATTAATTGAGTTTGATTAGAATGTATTTAGAATAGAAAATGTGAATGTGAAATGAATTGGTTGAATTGGTTATGTTTGGAAAAGTTATGGTTTTATTTGCAGGAGGTTTAATGTAAAAATAAGCAGAAATGCTGCCTAAATTTTTCAAAAAAAAACCAAATGAAGTCAATTAGTAATGTTTATATGAATTTATGAATTATATATTTTTTAATATGTTGGTTATTTATGATTTGTTTATTTGTAAATTTTTAATATGTTCGGTAATGTCTCGTAACCCTGTTCCGGCAACGGTTTGGGGTTAGGGGGTGTTACATATTGAATTCAATAAAAATTCATAAATAATATAAATTAAATCAACCATTCCAAATACTCAATTTCAATTTTAAGTATTTAAAATCATATTGAAAACATTTTAAAACAATTTCTAAGTGCTCGGAGGTGATCGAGACTTAGTACGGGTCTTTGGGGTCGAAACAACTCAAAATAGGGGAGGGACCCTTGTTTGCCATAGTTGTATCGGTACGAGTGAGAACTTTCATCGATAAAAGTCCTTGCTATTGTACATTTTTTCTCACTGACTTATAATTATACAACTAAGTACATGTACTAATACAACTATGCCAGGACCCAAAAATCACCTCAAAAAGCATCATTCACACTTAGAGTTACACATTCAAACATCATAAACACATACTATAAAGTTATCTTACTTAACCATCAACTTAACTTACTTGGCAAGCATGAAACTCATCATTCATAAGCATAATTTTTATATATCAACCATGATATGCTAAACATATAATCATATCTAAACATCGTCAGCACATGCCCACTTAAGTTACAATTCCATAAATGTCAAATATTCAAAATTAACATAAAGGACTCCAACTACTACTTCTAAATCTAGGTACATGTCATCATGAAACTAATACCAAACAGACAATGCAAACATTGATTAAACTAAGAAGAGAGTCTTGGATGTTGTTGATCAAACGAAACTCCACTGAACCTAATCGTCACCTGTACAAGGAAACAAACAAATCCACAAGCTAAGCAAAGAAGTTGAGTGGTGCTAACATAATTTAATAATGCATATACATTTTGAGTAAGTAAACATGTTATTAGTTCATTCTATAATCATATCTACGATGAAGATTACTATCTCATGGTATCATTTCTTTGGTGTTTTCTTATGATTATCATAATTCAGTTTATGTCTTGTATATTAACATATTGATGCACCCTTAGAGCTTTGCATCCCAATCTCAAATATCAAACAATTTGGTTCATTCATAACTTCATTCATATATCAATTTCATACTCAAGTATATATAATTTGCATATCTCAATTATACAACACTTTGCACTTTAACCTCATTAATTTGATATTTTAGCCCTTATTAATCCAATGAGGAATCAAGGATGGACATACGAATTACTATATCGATATACACTCACAAACACTCAATGCTCTGAAGCTAGCGATACGTTCCCACAGACCCTTATGGCTTTGGGAAACTATCTAAAGAAATGCACCTAATGCTAAAGCGGTACATTCTTAACCCCTAGGGCTCTAAAGAACTACCGAATGATATGCACCCAACACTAAAGATAAATCTAATATAGCCATAATGCTATCCGAGACCATTTAATAGGGTATTCATAATGTCAATATACATGAATTCATATATCATTCGTTTCTTTTATTTTACTTTCATGATTTTCACCATGTCACAAACATAAATGCATATATATACACATTAGCTCAAAAAGTCATCAAGTCACAAGTTTACCTTACATTTCATGAGATCAAAGATCATCATTATTTCATTTAAGTTAACCACTTAATAAGCTATGAACTGAAAGCAAATTATGAAAGCACAAACTGAAATCGTTAATCACCCATCGCCTTCTCTTTTTTCCTTTTATCTTCGAGGTTTCGACTTCATCTTTTGCTATGTACGATTATTTTATTACGAAAATATTATTAGTTTCACAATCAACAAGCACATAACCATAATCAAACATGAATGTACATTTTACAATTAGGTCCTTTAGAACCTTAATAACCAAAATTCCCGTAACTTATAATCTACATGATTGAATCTAAATCCAACTTCGTATTTATACTCTAAGGACCTCAAGCTTTCAATTCCTAATATAAAAACCAAAACTTTTCATTCTTTTCACCTAGGACTCTAAAAATTCATCAATAAGCATATAACTTAAACTTAATCAAGCTTTGAGTCAACACTTTCCACTTCATTTCTAGCATGATTCTTCCATGGTTCAAGCTTATCACCAACCATCTATGAATTCGAGCCCTTATTCTATAATTTTTCTAAAGCTATAAACAATTGTAGTTTAACTAAATCTCAACTATTTCCAAATCCAACACATAGGTAATTTTTTTCTACCAACTTAAGCTAAAAATTTATGAAAACTTTAATTAGAAAACACTTTTTACCTTGTAAATGTTAGACGCACGAAAAATCTAAAATTTTCTTTCTACTCTTCTTATGAATGGTAATGAAGGATAAGGAAGATGATGTTTTTGTTTTCTCTCTCCCACTGACAAGTATATATACATATGATTAACATAATTATTAGCATAATTAAACTTATTTAGTCTTTAATCTAATGGTCGACATTTAATCTAAAATGATTTAGTAGAAATGGGTGGCAAGATCATACAACACCACTAACATCATGGTCAATTCACAATTGAGTCCTTGTTCATATAACCATTCAAGGACTTGCTACTATCATGATCAATTCTCTCTATTTTTCTCACTTCTAAATTCAGTCAATGTACTATAAATTAACAACTTTTATAATTTAATCACTTAATAAATGCCATACTTGACACGTAAATCCCTTGATTAAAAATTTCAAATTAACTTATTTTAAGAAATCTAATCTTCAAACCAAATTGTTCACACCGAATAAAATCATAGAGTTATAAACACCTTCGCAAATCCAGGTTCTTCTAACCATTTTGCATTAGAAAGCCACCCAGATTTCCCTCAAAGCTCCCAAAATAATCCCTCAATCCTCATAGGGTTCATTAATTTTAGCAAACGAAACCCTAAAGTTTTAGTGGATTTTTTTGGAACTTTCCCTTTTTTTTTTCGTGAAACGTGTTCTAATTTCTTAGAATTTTCATTTACTGATTGAAAAGGCATATCTTTTTCTTTTTCTTTTTTTAAATTTTGGGTTACTTTAGTTTTAATTTAGTTGTGTAATTATTATTTATTCATTTTCTTTTAATTTGCTTTCTAATTATATCCTATGCAGCAAAGTAATGTGTCACATTAGATAAATGTAACCTTATTAACGACCATTAACCTTCGAATGACAATTTCGTAATATTCCGATAACATTTGTGATAATTTTAAATTTTTTTAAAGTTTTGGTGATTGAAATGAAATTTTAATCAAAGTTAAGGGACAATTGGTGCAGTTTATCTTACTTTTTAATATAAATAGATGGGGTAAAAGTATCATGGAGGCCTTTGTATTTTGTCCCCTCCACTCAAAAAATTGGCAAATTAGTCCCAATACATTAGATCAAAAAGCAAATTGATCCTTCTATTAAAAACTCCATCCATCCATTTCTTTTCTTTTCTTTTTTGAAAAAAAAACTCCATCCATTTTTATTGTTAAAAATTAGGGCTATTTTACCCATCTAACCCACAAAAATTAATATTTACAAAAATGACCCTAGTTCAAAAACATTCACCTAAATGACCTGAAATGAACAGGAAAATTGGGTTATGGGAACTAGATGGCCGGCAACACTATTTTTTCTATTAAAAAATGATTTTTGGGTTTTGGACACTAGATGGCCGGCACCCATGTATTTTTTTTTTCAAAAAAAATTTTGGGGTGCTGGCACACTGATGGCCGGCACCCCTTTATCTGATTAAAAAATATTGCAACATTAATCCCTTCTTGTTTTCCCATCTCTTTTAGTTCCCAAGTTTAATTACGTATTTTATATTTTAAAATAATATTGAACTACTTATCATGTTTTTTAATTATTATTGCATCACTCACATTATTATTATTAAATTTAAAATTAATTTAAATTTAATATGCACAATTAAATTAGATTTTTTTATAAAATTAGAACCTACTTTAATGATTTTCATCTTTTATAATAATTCAAATAAACATTACTAAATTGTTGTTTCTTTTATTTTAAAAATAACGTGTAATATATTTATAAATTTAGAAACATTTAAATAGTACCTAGAAAAATTAATTTTAAATAGACTTAAAATTTTTAAATTTAGAAATGTGTAATAAAATTTTAAAATATAAAAATAAATTTGTAAAAATATTTTTTTAATCAGATAAAGGGGTGTTGGTCATTAGTGTGCTAGCACCCAAAAAGATTTTGAAAAAAAATACATGGATGTCGGCTATCTAGTGTCCAAAACCCCAAAAATTATTTTTTTAATAGAAAAATAGTGGTGCCGGTCATCTAGTTCCCATAACCTAATTTTACTATTCATTTCAAGTCATTTGGGTAAATGTTTTTGAACCAAGGTCATTTTTATAAATAATAATTTTTTTTGGGTCAGATGGGTAAAATAGCCAAAAATTAGTCTTTATACGTCAAATTGAGGTACGCCTGGCACGCCACGGGTGTCTGGTTATTCTATTTGCAATGTCAGTTTTTAACAATAAAAATGAATGAAATTTTTATTAAAAATGACTAATTTACTCTTTAATCTACCATACATGGATTAATTTATCTATTGACACGTTTACCGAATAAATAGCCACAATTAAATTTAATTCCTCAAAAAATAATGTAAATAAAAAAAGCATTGCCATGCATCAATCTCATGAACTCCAATCTCAACCAATTAAGATATTAGAAATGCACTTAATATTATGTATAAAATTGATCCAATGTGAGGTAGTGGTGTGTTGTTCCAAGTCAACAGCCACCAAAGAAACATAAAATAATATATTTATGAAAGCAAATGTGAACAAAGAATGGAATCATGAGTCATGACATATTGTTGTATCAATCAACTCACAGATCCCAAGAAAAATTTTCCCCATTTTTTAATCACAAATGCTTTGCATATCATTTATTTTAACATATTATGGGTCATTGTCATTTTATTTGTTTAATTTTGTTCACCATGCTCATCCATCACCCAACAACTTCTTCACCTTCAATTTCGCAATTTATTTTGAGTTTTAATAATAAAAAACTTTTTAATTATCCCATTAAATATAATTTAAAGATACATGATAAAATTTCAGTTTTATTTGTAAAGTTTTTAGCAGTATATTAAATAATTATTTTTATATTAATTTATTGTATTAATATTTAATTTTACGATAAAATTATGCTTTGATCCTCTAAAATATTTATTTTGATTTTGTAATTCACCAAGAACATGGTAAAGTTTGAACAACAAGCACGACTAATGTAACCACATCTGAGGCAGTTAACACCCTTACCATCAGGTCATTACATGGGGTTCGTAAATTTTATAATTTGATATGATGTATTTAGTAACAATTTTAATATAAACCTTGTTCATTTATTAGCTTAATTATTTCTAGGTTAAAATATGTCAAAGTTAATGTACTCTTTGCAAATTTGGAATTTAGTATTTGTAATTTAACTTTTAGGAATTTAATCCTTCTACTTTTTAGTTTTCAAAACTCAGGTCCAACTATTAATAATGTTAAAATTAGTTTGTTGAATTCAGATTCATTACAACGTCAATTTTTTAGGTACAAGTCTGCCAAGTGGGCTTTCTTCTTCAAAATATCAAACCAAAAAAATCAACAATGTTAACAATGAGACTTGAAATTTGAAATTTGATACGTAAAAGGACTAAATTCTTAAAAATAAAAATATAAATACTAAATTCCAAATTTATAAATAGTGTAAAGACTTATGACATATTTTAATCTTATTTCTATTGCTTTACATTAATTATTTTTATTACAATATATAATACAAATTGAGCATTTGCTATTGTTAATGCATGCAAATTTATGTTTTTCTTCTAATGCAAACTTTTGTTATTGTGGTTAAATTATAAAATTTTTGTTTATATTAAATTGTTACATACACGACATTAATAATAATTAATCTTATTTATTAGGAGAAATGTACATATTATTTTCAATTTTAATATTTATAAATTGAAATATGTTCAAACTTGTATACCAATAACCTTTTTGCTAAGCATTATGTTGTAGGCACGAGAGCTTGAGTTAAATCCTAAATAACTCCATTCTCTTCCCTCAATTTTCAGAAAACTATATATATTTTTTCAAACTTGTTATACCCTTCTGCTTCTTGGAAAAGACACTTGTTTGCAAGACAGAAAGCATTGACTTCCTTTTGACTCCACCTAAGATTGCATCTTAGTTGGCCACCCGCCCATACTTACGGAGTGGCACCCTTCTATTTCTAAGACTACTTGCTTTTAGGTGTGAACACTCTCATTGCAATAATGAGTTTATTTAGCCATAATTATCTCATATTGTTTGACTACATAATAGAATGGGCCCCGATATAGGGCTTCACACTCATGAATATCCTTTACGCATTTGGAGGGATTGAATATTTATTCTGTCACATCATATTAGTAGACAAGAGGGACTTTTGAAACCTTAAAGTTACTCTAAGTAAATATCTCTATTCTCACTCTTATTAGCTTGCCCTCTTGTTTTTATTCAACTCTTCCCTTCTTTAAGTGAACCGACTTCCACAAAGCCACCTTCCTATTTTCCCTTGTTGGACAGTGTATAAACAATTGCTGTGGTGAGCGTGAATCGAAAATGTCTTAAATTCAAAAAGATACAACTCTCAACTCCTCTAACCCTGCCAACTCCAGTAACCTTGCCACTTCCTCTCAAGGAGCCTCTCAAGGGGATGGTAAAGATCTTGTCAATATTGAGCTTTCTTTGAACCAAAAACTTCCTCCCAACACTTCAACGAACAACCCAACTGTTACCCCTCTTGAAGCCTTTACACAACTCATGGCCTCCCTCAATATCCTCATATCCACTCATTTTCCTGATCCTACCACTGTTATAGGCATGCCACCAACTACCACAGAAACTCAAACTCACCTAGCGCTCTTATTCCAAACTTTAGAGATGAAATCCTGTGCCAATTTTTTTCTAGCTAGTAACTTTCCAATCTTAGCCCACTATGGCCATTATGCCCTCAAATTAAACTTCCCAATAATAACAGGGATCTGGCCCTCGATTGCAAGTCAATGAGATGTAAGAGAAAATTTGTCTTATGCAAAAGCAATTCTTGGTTCAACAACACCAGTTTTCAGGAGTAGTAAGAATGCCAACGCCTGTTGGATTTGCAAAATGCCCACAATGAACAATTGATTGTAAAGCTTCGTGCAACCAATGATGTGGCCAAAGAGAACAACTTGCTTGATCTTATCCACCCAGAAGACTTGGCTCAGTTAACTGTCAATAGAAATCAAAGGGATGGTAATGTCGATGAGATTATAGAAGAGGCTTGACACGACAACCACCCAGACTGAGGAGCCCACAACAAAACACACTTTGTAGAAGAGCAGATACCAACCCTCAGGTTGGAGTTATTGAAAACGGTCAAGGTTACCAGGCCTAATGAAGCTTCGTGGAGTTATGCCAATGAACCTCTACCAGGTCAGTTTTAGCTCATACCCTTTCGGGCATCTTTAAGTTCGCCAAGCTGCCTTACAATGAAGTGGGTGACCCAGAAGATCATCTCACCAACTATAACAATCACATGGACATCCTTGGGGATTCAGATAAGGTCAAGTGTAGAGCCCTCTCCATGACTTTATTTGGAACTACTTGATAGTGGTACTTATCACTTTCTTAGGGGCCCATCTACAGCTTTGATCAGTTAAATGGGTTATTCATAAGTAGTTTTTTGTCTAACAATACCCCTCAACAATCCTCAACGTATCTTATGTCCATTCGGCAACACGAGGAAGAGCCTCTCCATGATTTTATTAAGAGATTTAATACAACAACGATGATCATAAAAGATGCATCTGATGATTTAGCCCTTTAGGCCTTCATGGTTGGGACTACACATCAATTTTTATGATTTCACATTATTAACAACCCACTAAGTAAATTATCTCAATTGTATGAGATGGTTCATCGTTTTACAGAAGAGGACCAGATGGATATTGATTGGGCCAAGTCTGTGACCCTGGCAGTCCATGCTACCAATTTCTTAAAGCTTTCTTCCCCTCTGTGACACTATCAACTTGCGCAGAGGACTCGTCCCCCAGTAGGTGACGGGCAATTTCATTAGTATAATTCACCGCAACAAGGTGATAGGTGGATAGTAAATACTATAAAAAGTCCTCACCACTTAGGACCTACTAGGGACAATCGACTAAGTTAGCACCATCGAGACCATGTCCTATATAATCGCCATCATACATATCAACTTATTTGTTATCCAATTGTCATATTTGATAAGGTGGAATATCAGGGGGTTCTAGGCAAAACTCCAACCATGCCTTCTAACCTTCGACAAAAACGAGTCACCCTTTCGTTACAAATCCCACGACGAGTGGGGCTATAGCACAGAGCGTTGCGTTTAGTTAAAGGATGTCATTGAGGATGCCATTCGTAGGGGCCAACTAAAATAATATGTGGCTCGAGAAACTTATCTCCTGAATAAGACACATAATCAGGTAGCGGAACCTTCCGACAATCGGCATAAAGACAAAGGGAAACAACCAATCTGAGATATTATTGATGTTTTAATTGGTGAAAATAAAGAATAGGCCGCATCCAATTCCAAGCGGAAGGCACACTTGCAGAGCATTCTATCTGAGTCCAAATTAATGAAGAAGCCAAGGTCTTAGTTAAAATCAACCACAAGAATTAAACTTATCTTTTAACCACACAAACATGCCTAATTGAAAACTAATTGAGAGCAAGGTTGAACTATATAATACTTATTCATAACACATATAAAAGGGATAAAATAACTTTAGTCCCCAAACTTAGTAATTTTTCTTACTTTTTGATTCATGAATTCTTTTTTGTCCTTGTTGATCCCAAATTTTGTAATTTTCCCAATTTTATTCTTGAACTTTGATTCAGTGCACGACCTGATTTTTAAAAAGAAAGTGTAATTTTCCTATGTATTTTTAGATTTTATATAAAAATTCATATGATAATGTGATATTTTAATAAAGTATCAGTGGAATCCAAATTTAAGAATCAAATTAACAAAAGTTGTCAAGTTCCAAAATTAACAAGGATGAAAGGGCTGAAATCGAAAAAGTTTACCAAATTCAATGCCTAAGTATTGCTTTATCCCATAAAAATATACCAACGAAGAAGATGATCTCAAAACAAAAGAATAGGCGTACCTACACGCAAGCATATTCCTCTGAGTAATCTGATTCTTTCCGCTAAACCAAAATAATAATTTACACATAAAAAAGAGTTTCCTCAAAAGAAAACATTTAAAGTCGTTAAAAAATTCAAGCTTTTTGAGCGAGAGGGAAATGAATCGTAGCCTCCTCACATAAAATTACATCCATATCTATATATACAGTCTCTGTTGTGTTGAAATTTCAACTCTTCTTTTTTAAAGTTTCGAATTTAAAAAAAGAATAAAAGAAAAAAAAATCTCAACAATGCCGGAGGAGACGAATTCCATAGACTACATTATGGAGAAGGCATCGGGGCCTCACTTCTCCGGCCTCCGTAGTCCGACCGCCGCCTCTGTCTCTTCCTCCGCTTTCGCCGACGCCAACGCTCCTCGTCAGCCCTTCGTCATCGGTATTCCCTTCCCCCACTTCACTCTTCTCTTCAAAACAAACTAATCGCTTTCCGATAACCAACTGAAATCTGAATAGCTACTGCTTGTCTCTAATTTGGCTTTTATTTCTTAAAATTAAATAAAAAGAGAAGCCTTCTTTTATTATTTATTTATAAAAAATGGAAAATTTTTATCTCTATTTATTCCTTGAGTGATTAAGCAGGTGTTTCTGGAGGTACAGCTTCAGGTAAAACGACAGTCTGTGACATGATCATCCAACAGCTCCACGATCACCGCGTTGTTCTTGTCAATCAGGTTCAAATTCAAGTTAATTTATTTGATTATGAACTGTATTTTATTACACTGTTAGTTTATATTTTCTTTCTTCTTTTTTTCTTATGATGTAGGATTCGTTTTATCGTGGTTTAAATACTGAAGAGTTAAAACGCGTGCACGAGTATAATTTTGATCACCCTGGTAACTAGTTGGATTTTGTTTGCTGAATTTGATGCCTTTTGTTATAGTAGATGGTATTTTCTTGACTGTGCTTCATTTGATTTTTTGCTTGTGTAGATGCTTTTGATACTGAGCAGCTTCTGGAATGTGTTGAGAAGCTTAAAAGTGGGCAATCTGTTCAGGTCCCGATCTATGATTTTAAGCAACATCGTCGTTCTTCGGATAGTTTCCGACAGGTAGTTAGTTTGTTCCTTGTTAAATTATGTTTAATGATGCTGGAGCAAGCTAATTGTACTACTCAAAAGAACTTGGAATGGTTGTTTTGGATGTTTGTTTCTACTTTAGATGAAATGCTTGCTTGCACTTGCATTTTACTTTTCTTTCTCCTTTTAGACTTTTAGTTATTAAATTCTTCGTCGCATTGCAAAATATCCAAATATGTAGGTGATAATTCAATAAGTTGGCTGCTTATCTGGATTTGCATGGTGTTTAATCTATTTTCAGGTTAATGCTTCTGATGTCATAATTTTGGAAGGAATTCTTGTTTTCCATGACCAGCGTGTCAGGAACCTTATGAATATGAAGATTTTTGTTGATACAGGTTTGACCTCTTTTACGAAGATACTTATTGTCGCAGCATCCTAAAATGATTGCCATAGAAATGTCTATTTGTATGATTTAGTGAAGATGCTAGATTCGTTTTCTTTACTTAAGACTTATTATCATGCATAATTATCGAGGTTAATCAACCCATAACAATTGTCAACCACTCAAAAAAAAAAAAAAGAAGAAAGAAAGAAAGTGTATGAACTAATAGAAACTGGATTAAATTTAAATGTTCGCCAAGAAAAATCTGGTTGATATCTGAGCTGATATGGAAACTAGTGTATAAAACTGTGCTTAAAGTCAACTTGTGTATTAATTGAGTAATTGTTGTCTACGAACTGTTTTAAATTGTAAATAGCCAGTGGCCTGCGAGCCAATAGAAGAGGAACGTTGGTTTAGCAATGGTTTTTATTTCCAAAAGTGGACCCAATCAATTCATGGAAGTTTTAAATTTGGGTTCTTAGATCCCCAGGATTGTCACCGAAAAATTACTCTAAGAACACTATCTCCTCACCTAGTTGAACGTGTGTATGTCTGTTTCTTTGCTTGATGAATGGCGCATCTGTTCTTTTTTCCCTGTGACCATGTTTCTTCTTTCTTGCTCTCATGGGTTCTTACAGTTCTCGGTTTTATTTGGCAATTTATTATAGATGCTGATGTGAGGCTTGCTCGTAGAATAAGACGAGATACAGTTGAGAGGGGTAGGGATGTAAACTCTGTTCTTGAACAAGTAAGCCTATGTATACCATATTTTTCTTTGTAATTTAATACCTGAAATTATTCCTGAACAAGCACAAATCTTCGGGTGGAATTTATACTTTCCGTGATATGCAGCTTGTTTAATTTTACTTGTCCGGTAGTTGGTGTCATGGTGTATGTGTGTACCAGTTGTAGTCGGACATTGGAGTGAATATCTGGAAGAATAACAGGCTTTTGGAACAGGATACACCCTCATTCTCATATGTCCCACTAAGACACTTATGGAAAGCTTTTCGAACAATGTGCCTCACATTTAAGTATTCAACATTTCAATAATTACATTGCAATGTTCTGTTATTTATGCAGTACGCGAAGTTTGTCAAGCCTGCATTTGATGATTTTGTTCTGCCATCAAAGAAATATGCTGATGTCATCATCCCCCGAGGAGGTGATAATCATGTTGCGATTGATTTGATTGTGCAACATATCCGCACTAAGCTTGGTGAGCATGACCTCTGCAAAATATATCCCAATGTGTATGTAATCCAGTCAACATTTCAGGTATATCTCATGCTTTATCTCTATCCTATTTCTTTTATAACTTGTTTGATCTCGTAGAGTAACACATTTATGGTATCAGCATTGCTCACTGCTAGCAAGCATAGAACTGTTCCTCTGTGCTATATTCATGTGCAGCTTTTTCATGTGCCATTTACCCTAAAATGTTCTGGTAAATCATCAGTGTGCCATGGTGAGAGAAATTTGCCACACTTATTGTAGTTAGAGCTTCATGATTGGCGAAAATGATGGCACTTTTATACTTGAAGTGTGTGGTCCTTTATTTTTACTTTAATTATTTCATATTTAAGACTTATTGTGCAGATTAGAGGAATGCATACTTTGATTAGAGACAGGGATATTTCTAAGCATGATTTTGTCTTCTATTCAGATCGGCTTATTCGTCTGGTACCTTCTATTATAACTTATATATGAACTGTGTTTTGTTTATTGTGAGTGTTTTTCGAATGCGAAAATATAACTGATTTTGTTGCATTTGATTTAGGTGGTGGAGCATGGTCTTGGACATTTGCCTTTCACCGAGAAGCAAGTAATAACGCCAACAGGTAAGGAAACTCCCAGTTCTCCTTTCTGATAATTTGCAATTGAGAGATGTCCGAAAAGAAAATGATGAATTTATGTTCTGCTTAAGATGTCTCATCGTTGAAACAGTTAATATTTGCTTACGTTTGAAACTGGCTGATATTTCTTTCCAGCATCGATATATACTGGGGTTGATTTTTGCAAAAAGTTGTGTGGTGTTTCCATTATTAGAAGGTGAGCTTTCAATCAGGTATTGATTTGGTTAGTTTTTGTTATTCTACAGCGGACCTTGTTTAGTCAAAATGGGGGGTATTGGGCGATCTACTATTAGGTATGATAAAGTAATGATGAATCTTAGCTCAGTTGTTTTTATTCTGCATTTACTAACAAGTTTTTCTCCTTTTATTTTTTTGAAAAAATTACAGTGGTGAAAGCATGGAAAATGCATTACGTGCATGTTGCAAAGGAATAAAAATTGGCAAAATTCTGATTCACCGTGATGGAGATGATGGGAAACAGGTCAGAAATGTTCTTTGGATCTTTATGCGGTTAGGTACTGCATATAAATCAATCTTAGCCATTAATATGCTTTCTTGAAAACATTTCAGCTTATCTATGAGAAGCTTCCCAAGGATATTTCCGAACGACATGTCCTCCTTCTGGATCCGGTTCTTGGTACAGGTAAGCTTGTTCCTCTTTTAGAAGCTACTTTATGCACCATTTTTCATTCCTGATGTTATCATTGAATTGCAAGAAAGACCAAGGAAAAGAAGGTTGTCTTGAATCTTTTCTGGTTAACGAATCAGATTAAGTGGAGAATTAGTCAACTTTTTCTTGTAGGGAATTCTGCGAACCAGGCCATTGAACTACTGATACAGAAAGGAGTTCCGGAATCTCACATTATATTCCTGAACCTCATCTCTGTAAGTTTCTAACGTTGTTGGCTGCGAAATTTGGATGCATCTACTACTTTGCAATCCCAAACCTCATTTTCTTTTTCCTCAGGCGCCTGAAGGAATCCATTGTGTTTGCAAACGGTTCCCATCATTGAAAATCGTCACTTCAGAGATTGATGTTGCACTAAATGAGGAATTCCGTGTTATACCAGGGATGGGTGAGTTTGGGGATCGTTACTTTGGCACTGATGACTGATCCGCCATTGTTGAAGTTCCAACCAACCAGGTATCATATGGAACCGGGTGCTTGAATATGTAACATTCCAAAATACATGTAGAAGGTATTGGGTAGGATGATGGAGAGAAAAGTCCGTAGATGACTCCCATATCATTTTACTTTGTTATCTTGTTGCCTTTAAATGCTCTGATTCGCGAACTTGCAGTGAAGTCGTAAAACATTATGACTACCAATTCTATGCAGTTGATTTTAGACAATTCCTGCTATGATAGTTGCCCTTTAAATCTGATGAGGCTGTTGGTCTGTGTGATATATTTGTTTAAATGGTTATATCTTCTATGTTTTATTTTATTTTATTTTAGGGTTAATTACACCATCCCCTGATTGATACAAATATAAATTTTAAATCATAATTTGAATGCTGCAATTAACCTTTTATTTTATTTTATGTTATGTTATTTGGGATTGATGAACTTAAATGACCAAATTGGAGTTAATTCTTGTATAATCACTGCATTCAATAAATATCGGATTCTAACATTTTTAATCTCTATCCTTAACCAAGATTTTCTTTATTTTAGAAAAGTTAATTAATTCCTCACTGTTTTTAACTGTACAATATCTCCTGCGTTATTATTATTATTATTATTATTAAACATGTAAAAATCATAAATTTAGAATATAAATGTATGTCTACAATAACATACAATAAATAATGAAATCTATAGTTTAAAACTAACTAATAATTTATACTACTTTTAGTGTTTTCTTGAGTTGGTGGCACCCCAACAGCATCACTAACTCGGTTAGTAAAATTATGAAAATACCCTTTTGTGATTTAAATAAGTTAAATTATTTAAAGGTATTCTAGGCATTTTATTTCAACAAAATTAATAAAAATATGTCTATAATAAGATTTAAAATTGTGCCAATTAGTTTAGTAAAATTTTAATTTACCAATCAACCAATTTATTATGTGTCTTCTTGAGTTGGTGCCACCTTCAATTGGATCACTTACTCGGTTAAGAAATTACAAAAAAATAGTTTAAATTATTCGAGGGTAATTTAATATTTTTATTTAAAAATTAATAGAAATATGTATATGAAGGATTTGAACTCGAACCAATTGCATTAGTAAAACCTTTAATTTATTACTCAATTAAAGTTTTATTTTAATAGAAATTCTATCTCACACGTATGCGAAACCACAAATATAGAACACAAATGTGTATTTTAAAATAGCATAAATTAAATAATGAAATGTAAGCCTTGAAACTAAGTAACGATAATAACACAAAATATGCACAATATTAAAAATAAAAAATTAGATTAAATTATGAGTAAACGAAATACAAACACATAAATACATTAGATAAAGAATACTAAATGCACTACAATTATTTTTAAACACACAATAAAAATGAAATATAAGGCTTGAAACTAAGTAATTATAATAACACAATAAATATGTATGATATTAAAATTTTAAAAAATAGATTAAATTAGAAGTAAAACGAAATTTAAACACACAAATACATTGATAAACAATACTAAATCCACTACAATTATTTTTAAACACAATAAAAATGAAACATAAGGCTTGAAACTAGAGGTATTCATGGGCCGGGCCCAGACAAAATTTTAGGCTCTGGCCCGGCCCGGCCCGAAATATGATCTTAAAAATTTGTCCAAGCCTGGCCCGAGAGAAAATTGCTAAGCCCGAGCCCGGCCGACTCGACCCATATTAAATATATATTTAATATATATAAAATATATATATTTGATTAAAAATAAAAAATATATATTTGATTAAAATTAAAAAATATATTTAATATATAATTCGGGCTGGGCCCGGGCCAAAAAAGTTTTACTCGAGCCCGACCCGTTTTCTAAACAGGCCTTATTTTTTTGCCCAAACCCATATTTTGGGCCTATATTTTTACCCGAACCCTCTCATTTTTCGGGTTGGCCGTCGGGCCGGGCCGGGTAGCCCAATCCATGATCACCTCTACTTGAAACTAAGTAATTATAATAACACATGAAATATGTACGATATTAAAATTAAAAAATTTAGATTAAATTACGAGTAAAACGGTTTTTTTTTTTGTGATGAATAAGAAATTACAAGACACAACCTACATCAACAAACTTAAATCCCCAAACGAGGATATTTCAAAAATGCACAATCCTTGACTATCCAAGTGTGCCAACTTGGCCAACCTATCAGCTTTCTAGTTCTCTTCTCTAGGTATGTGACAAATATTCCAATGAAAAATCTGAAACAATAACTGAAGAATCCTCCTAATCAAACTCAAGTTTGACCATTCTGTGAGACTTTCTTGGATGGCCGTAACCACCTCTAGATTGTCCGTCTGGATTAACACATTATCTAAACCTTAATCAATTAAGATATTCAAGCCATCCAATATGCCCCACAATTCAACCTCGAATATTAAGCAGCTACCAAGAACCTATTAAACTAGTGATCCACTCCCCATTTTGGTTTCTCACAACTCTTGCTACTGCCGCAAAACTATCCTCAAGTCTAACGGATCCGTCTGTGTTCAAATATATCCCACTCCCAAATGAATTAGAGCACAAGATCGGAGCCTGAAACGCACCCGTTGGCCTCTTATCAGACATCAAAAATTATTTGGCCGAACTATACGAGACCTTAATAGTATTATTATTGCTCCAAGTCACACCCTAAAAGATGAAAAGATTGCAGTTCTTCCAAATATGCCAGATGATAATCTCAAAAAGACACTTCCAATCAACCTCCCAAAACAAATGTCATAATGGTTCTGCAGATTTGAAATGAGCCATTCCTGTAGATTACACGCGTAAAACCTACGAAGTCGATCAGTAGGGATTATAAGGTTCTAGATTTTCCTTGCTTTAGTGCAATCTCTTATGGCATGCAACACATCTTTTGAAGTATGACCACAAACTCTACATGCTGAACTATGACTTAAGCCTCGACAGACTCCCTCTGTGTTGGTGAATAATCTTTGTTTAAGCACTAGCCAGATAAAAAATCTAACTCTTTGGGAGCCTTTAAACTTCCAAGGGATCTTACAGATATCTTCCTTCTGTTTCAAAGAACTTTCCCGAATTTTTCCATATGCACTTTTAACAAAGAAGGAACCCATCCTTATTCCTCCCCATATAATCATGTCAGCTCTTGCTGCTGAATGAGGTGGAGGTATCCCAATAATCTTTCGAATGACAGTCTCATACAACCAAAGCCGAAACAAATCAAGGTTCCAAATACCATTGTCAACCACCATGTCACTAAGCAAGTAGTCCAAATCAAAAATAGCAAGACCGGGAATTAGATTAACGAGTAAAAACGAAATTTAACAATGAAGCCAAGGTAAGCTACTATCTTCTATTACCAATAAAGAATTTAAATAATAGTAATTCATTTTTTTTTCAATTACCAATTTTTATTAGTCAATTATAACAAATATAAAACCTACCAAAATTAACAATTAAGCTTACTATTTTCTTTGAACAAAAAAAGAAAGAAAGATATCCCTGATTTCAAATGCCGGATTCGTACCTTTTTGCCAGCAATGAAAAATCTAGAACAATTTATTGAAAATATATGAAAATTTATTAATATTTTAATTGAAATAATATGAAAATTAATAAGAAAAATGGAAAATTAATGTGCTAAATATTATTTTAATATCAATGTTATTGCAAACTTGTTTCAGTCATCAAGAGCAACATGAAAGGGTCGAGGAGAGTTTAAAAGCCGCCGCCATATTGTCTTATTGTTACGTTGATGATGTTCTTCTTCTTCGTTTGCTTGATTTTACATCAGTTTTCTTACAAATCAAACACCCAATCTCTTGTCCACTCACAACATGCAAGAAATATCTTCCCCCCTAAGCTTGTTTTAAATGTCAGATTATTATTATTATTATTATTATTATTATTATTATGTTTGTTGGTGTTTTAACTTCAGGATTTTGAAAGGAAAACTCTGCTGCAAGCATTAAGGAAAGCTTCAATGGCTGATAGAACAGTAATCCTGATGGTCGTTAACGGAGATTGGGCGAAACCGTCATCAATCCTGGACCTATTCCTCGAAAGCTTTCGAATTGGTGAAGGAACGAAACGCCGCTTAAACCATCTACTTATCATTGCTGAAGATAGCCAAGCTTTTCAGTACTGCAATTCCAAGCATCCCCATTGTTTCCTACTCAAAAACTTCCCAAAGATACAATCAAGAACCCCAAGGAACCTCATGTTGAGTCCCAGCAGAGTAATTTTATTAACCCAAATTGTAGAATTGGGTTACCATGTTGCTTTCACCGTAAGTTTATAAGTTTTTCTGAAAATTGAATTCTGGTTTAAGATTGCAGAATGCAGATCTAATGTAGCTGAGGAATCCATTGAGTAAACTCGTACCTGATATCGAGTTGTCAATCGCTTGTGAGCTTTATCTGATGGATGCTGAAACTTAGGTTATCAGTGGAGATGGGAGGATTCTTTCATCTCAAAACCAACGAAAGAACTTACCAATTCATTAAAAACCTCAACTTAAAAAGGGTTTTGTGCCCTGATTCTGAGCACCAATCCCTCTGCAAAGTTTCCGGGAATGATGGCTTCATCGACCTTATTTGAATGGAAGTTTCATATTTCAGTGAAGTGAATTTTGGTAGACTTTGTCTGCCATGTGATTTGAATCAGATATATACCATACAAGCAAACTGCTGTGAAGACATTGATAGCAAGATCCATGATCTGAAGCTTGTTCTTGATGACTGGAGAAAGTTCAAAGAACTGTCTGCAAATAATGCTAGCTCGAAATGGTCGCCTTTATCGTGGAGAGCTCCACAGAAATGTATTGCGTGATTTCAATTCTCAGACAGCCCCCAGGACAGGTTTTTTGCCCTCATGTAAGCTGTCCAGGTGAATCCAACAAAGATGTTTCCGATCTTATAGCTTTTTTACGGTAGACAAAACAGCATAGATTCAAACATTTTCCTCTTCTAAACATGAAAAACCAAAAACCGATAAAGGTTGGTCAGTTGCCAATCATTGTATGGATTGCAACTTCACATAAATTGATAGTTGTCTTGAGACATTACCTCAGTTTTAAGATTGCTCCAATGTCTTTTACATCATACATAATCACAAGGTTATAGCAAAGACATGCCAAATATAACTGGCTGAAATAAATCCGGCAAACAATGCAAGAAACCATCGATTTCATAAGCACCTACCTAACAGAATTCAGTAAACACTAGGATTGAAACTATCCAAGAGATTCGTCAATAACGCTTTAAGCAATTTGATTTTCAAGAGTTCGAGAACTGACTTACAGATTAGTTTTATAGCTGCCATTGATTCAACAGATTTTACGAGTCTGTCCTGTTTAAATTCCAACCAACCTATTTATCTCAACATGAAGCAGCAAGCTCCAATATATTTCTTTCATCGTGTGATCCACCGCCAAAGTTGGAAAAGAAGACTCGGGCATACCTAAGAGTAAGATTTCACACCTTCCTTTGCAACTCAATGAGGGAATGAGCAAAATGAAAAATGAAAACATAAACACAAATTTCAACATATAACTGATACTAACTGCCTTACTGAGGTCAGGAAAATCATGGTGATGTATAAACTGCCTTGAAAGCTATTAAGGAGTGAACATTTTTACTATACTCAAAACATTTACAGGGTGAGGGTTCAACCAAGAACCAAAGATAAAGATTAGTAACTAAAAAGGCATGGCTAAATGTAGTCAATAGGGAAAGTCTGCATCGGGCATGTCCCAGTTATCTTCGTCATCCTCGTCCTTCTTTGAAGATTCTTCTTGTTTGCTCAGTTGCGAGTATCTTGCTTGGGGACGCCTGCTCAGAGTGATGAAGAAGACAATAATAGAATATAGCAGAAAACAACATGGAGGATGCTCACCAATCACCATTCACAAAATAAAATTTTGACCCTAAACTCAACAAGAACCTAAGAAGGGGAGGCTCTACCAAGTTCATCGGAAACTAATAAAAACTACAAATAAACAAGCTATATATCCATTGAGATTCAATGCTACACCTTTCTTAAACACTACTGTATGTGCTAAATTTTGATGCCTTCATTGTAAGATGATGAAGTTGTCTCCTAAAACCATATACCGGAGATAGATTGACTGAATTCGTATTTAACCATTGTATTGGTAAAATCAAACCAAAGAAAACTACAACAAGCTTCAATGGTTTTTTTTTCCAATGGCTAACATACTGAATGCACAATTTCTAGCTTTATTTCTCTTTGCATCATTTCTATTCTCCTACGTACTCTCCTTCATGCTTCACTAAGGGGATCAAATTTGCCTAAATTTCATATGAATTCTTCACCAAGCTTCAAAGTTTTTTTTTTCTATGGCTAACATACAAATATCTAACCAAAACGGCTTGTGATCAGCATTTAAGTCATAACTAAACTGAATTCACAATTTCTAGCTCTATTTATCATTGCACCCATTGTTTTTCAAGCTTCACAAAAGAAACCAAATTTGCCTAAATTTCATATGAATTCTTCAGCCCTTCTCTTTTTTTCCCCTCAAATCAAGAACCAATAAAACCTACAAAAACCAAAACTTTCAAAGCTAAAACAAAACCTAAATTAAACAAAAATTCAAAAGAAAAAAAAGAGGAAGCTACACGTAGGACACAGCAGCCGAAGTTCTTATCTTTTTACCTTCTACGATTCCGCTTAGCAGCCTCGCGTGACTTACGTTTCTTCTCATCTTGCTTATTCTCATGGAACCTTCTTCTTTTACACTCTTGAATAACACCAGCTTTCATCACCTCCCTTCTGAACCTGTTAAGCAGCTTTTCTTCAGGTTCATTATCATCCACAATAACCTGAACGTTGTAAGCTGATTTGAAGAAAAGAGTATTCGAATATGCAAGGGAAGGGCATATAACTGATGACAATTCAGTTGATGATGAAGGAGATTGATCCTCTTGAGCTGACAACGAAAGGAGAGTGCTTTTGGGCTTTTGGGATGAGAGTGAAAGGTTGTTGAGAAGAGGCGCTTTGGGCGGCGGCGGCGGTGGTGGTGGAGGAATGGAAGGCAAAAAGGAGGAGAGGAACTTGGAAAGAGAGAGCCAAGTAGCCATTATTACGGATTGGTGGAGTGTTTGTGGATGGGAATTCTATTGGCTTTGCTTTGCTGGTTTTATCATACATCAACATAAGAAGATTAATTTGGGATCATTTTGGATAACTATGTCATCCAAATTGTTTTGGTTCAGCCATCTGGGTCTCAAATTATTAAAGCAGGAGGCTTGATATAGATGAGGTTTGCAAGTTACTTTACCATATTTCCATTTAACAAATATAGATACATTCACCACTTTTCTCATGCGACTGTAATGTTGAAGCTACAAAATTACTTTACCTCGGCTGATAGTAGGATTATTGTCAGTACGAGGGATATGAATTCGAGTATGTTAAAGAGCGTTTATCTTTTTATTTAAAAGTTGATGATGAGATATGAATAATTATAGGTATTGTATAAAAATAAATTACACTTATACAACAAGGGAGCAGTATAAGAGGAGTAAGTTGATCGGGAGTACAGAGGGGAGCAAGGTGGTTGTTATGAATGTTGATTTACCCCGTTAGGACGGAGAGTCAAAGGTTATGAATAGTGGAAGTCAAGAGAATATAGAGACTAAGAACTCTTGACAACTCACGTGATGTTTGGTGACCAATAACTTTATGTTCATGATAAAAATTAGACCATATGTTCGAATGATTATCTAGAAAGTGAGTTTACAGGTGACCTCTTAACTTACTGGTGATAGATTTACCGTTTGACTATTTCTCTGGCTTATCATGATGGAGTATAACAAAATCAATAATAATAATAATAATAATAATAATATATTTTAATAATATTCAATTATTTTTATTATTAACATATTAAATATTTTATATAATATTTTTCAATAATCATTATTATTAAAAATATTTGAGTTAATTCACAAGGTATGATTGATCGAATTTGCTACATTTGAAAAATTGTTAAGCGTATAATTATAAGGCTTGAAATCAGCTTAATCCTAAATTTCGATATTGATGACCGAAATGATATTTCAAAAAAATATTTATATATAGATAAGTACGTAGTGATATCACACGTGTATGGCTTGTTAAAAAGAGGGAAACATATGCGAAGTAAAATTTACAGATTGAGAATAAAACTAGAAAAAATACTTTAGAATAATGAATTGAAGCTGGAAAGCCTAGAGAGCGTCAGAGCAGGCTTTCTTTACCCTAATAATATAAAAAATAATTAAGTATCTATCAGGGTTGCCTGACCAACCGACAGTACTATCCCACTTTTTCTCCAATCATGTCATTTTTTTAAATTTTTTTAGTGTCGTCATTGTGTTAAGCGATATCAATATATATTTTAAATAAAATATCAAGATTTCTTCTTATATACCGGAATAAAATTATATATATTTTTAATGATGTTGTTGTCTGACAACACCAACGATATTTTTTAATATTTTCTTTATTGTTGTTTAAAAATACTAAAAAATAGTCAAATCCCTCTTCTTCTTTTGCTTTTCAACTTTTTTTTTCAATTTTTAAGGATTTTCTATTTAGTAAAGGAGGTTTGGTCCTCTTACCCCAGGCAAAATATCAATAAAAGCTCATTTTTTTAAAAATTACTAAAATGGGCCCGGTAAAAAATTAATTACCGAAAATGCCCTATTCTCCTAAAACGCTTCCCCAAGGAAGCGCTTTGTCCACGTGGACAGAAAACGCGTCCTTGAGGGTGCGTTTCTGTCCACGTGGACAAAGCTCTTCCTTGGAGAAGCGTTTTTGCCCGCGCGTGAACAGTAGCAATGGCTACTTTTTTTACCGTTAGTGACCCCCCCAACGGTAAAAAAAGATTTCAAATTCCTTTCATTTTTTTCACATCTAAATCCTTTCTCTCAATTTCTCTCCAATATTCTCTCAAATTCGTCTCAAATTCCTCTTAAAAAAAGCTTTAATTTTTTTAAAAAAAGCTTTAATTTTATTTTTTTTGAATTTTTTAAATCATAAAATTTGATCGTGTTAGCAATGGCCGGAGAATTAATTCATCTCGATACAAGCACATATCCGTCAAACAAATGAAAATGGTAAGTGTTAAATTTAATTTTTAAATATTATTTAAGATTTTTTTATTTATGCAATTTTAAATAATTTTTATTTTATTATTTCTTATAAAAGTCTATAGATCGGATATTGCAATGTTATATCTGTAATAAGCATGGCCCTCCATCACTGTTGGTAGAGAATTACTTGCGGGAAGCTGGTTTTTGGCACGTGGCGACGGTAGGCCGGGGATGCAAGTTAGACCTGAAACTCATCAGTGCGTTGATTGAGAGGTGGAGACCCGAGACGCACACATTCCATCTTCCATGTGGAGAGTGTCCTGTCATTTAGGAAGACGTAAATTTGCAATTAGGATTGCCGGTGGACGGGTACGCAGTCACCGGGTCTGTTCAATCTCGTGATTGGGGAGCGGTATGCTACAAGCTTTTGGGTGCTATTCCGGATAATATTAACGGAGGTCGGATCGAGATGGACTGGTTACGAGACACATTCTCGGAGCAGAATGATGATTCAACCAAACTAGAAAGAATCCGATATGCTCGGGCATACATTCTTCAGATAATTAGAGGTTATCTGATGCCGAACTTGTCACGGAACCTTGTACATTTAAGATGGCTGTTGAAACTCGTTAATTTTAGAGCAGTTGGTGAATTTAGTTGGGGGTCTGCCATGTTGGCAACATTGTACCGGGAGATGTGTGGGGCGACGTGACCGAATAAAGCAAAAATCGGAGGTTGCCTATCACTACTGCAGTCATGGGCACAATTTTGCTTTCCATTTTTACGTCCTCGAGTGGACCACCCATATACATTCCCATTCATAGCGAGGTAAATTTTATATTAGATTTTACAATTATTACGTAGATTTAAAATATAACCGTATGCTAAAAATTTATTTAATTAGGTGGAACCATTCGGCAAGTTATGCTCGATTACCTACCTCTCTTGAAGATATACGGCTTCTATTAGACCAACAGTCGGAAGCACAAGTAAGTATTAAATAAAATAGATATTTTCATCATGAGATAATCAATTGGTATTTAGTATTATGTATTATGTATATAACTAATATTTCCATTATGTTCATATAGTTTCAATAGACACCATACGAGGATCCGACAATTCGGGCAGTAATTCCGGATGAGTACTTCCAAAATCCAAACGCTTGGCATATGAAAGTCCCATTGGTCAACTTTGGGACCGTGGAGATGCACCAGTCAGACATAGTATTACGGCAATTTGGATTCTGACAACCGATTTCCGTGGCACCTGAGGTGCTAGATGATCATCACAAAATCGACCTACGGCAATTGCATACGGATTGGCTGAGATTTTGGTCACGCTATATCCAAATGTGGGAAGATCAGTATGATTATATACCTACTCGGGAACCGATCATCATTCCACAGTTAGCGTGCGTTCCGGAATACATGTCATGGTTTAAGATTCATGGCAAGTCATATTTACTGTCAACAGAGGAGAGGCAGCTGCAATTGCGTGTCCAAAGGGAACGACGTGGCCCTTTAAATCCAAGAAGAAGGGACGACGACGCAGACCCATCAACAGCACCCACACAATCACTCAGCCCATCAACATGCCCATACAATCACCAGGCCCAAGAACAAAGATCGACACAATCATCCGCCCAAGACTTCAACCGACGATACCCAGTCTGATACCTTTTCAGATGATGCCAGGTGCGTATCCTAGCCCTTTTATATATCCTAACCCTTATATGTTTCCTTTTCTAGTCCTATAGCAAGTTGGAATCAATGGCCCGGTTCATCTCTATTTTTTATTACGCCGAGTGGACCGCCGATGTGTAGGCCACTGTCGCACGAGGGATCTCAAGAGGGGCCATCGGTGAGCTTTTTTTTTTACCAATCCCCATCACCGTATGAGTTTCAAACAACTTTGCTGTTGGTGATGTAAACAGCTC
Organism: Gossypium raimondii; assembly: GCF_025698545.1. Taxonomy (NCBI): domain Eukaryota; kingdom Viridiplantae; phylum Streptophyta; class Magnoliopsida; order Malvales; family Malvaceae; genus Gossypium; species Gossypium raimondii. The sequence continues at coordinate 11,537,880 of NC_068573.1, forward strand.
CACAATCACTATTCTATCAAGGTGGCTCATTGTTCCAACACCAACAACCAGATCCCCTACCGGAGGAACCAAAATCCCCGACGGAGTAGCCACAACCCCCACCAGAAGCTGGACAAAGGAGGAATCCAGATCGTAACCGTCGACGACCGCCATGTGACACTGAATCCGGCGGGCACGGAGATTGATATTATTTGATTTATTTTGAATATTTTGATATTATTTGATGTAATAAAATAGAAATTCTTCTATATTATTTCATGTAATAAAATAGAAATTTACTTTTACATTTTTAATATAATAGAAATTCTTTTAAATAAGGTAATATTTTGAATATTGCTATATTATTTCATTTAATAAAATGAAAAGTTGTTTTGAATAAAGTAATTGTAATTTACTTTAATATTTTTAATAAAATAGATTTTGTTTTAAATAAGTCAATATTCTGAATATTTCTATATTATTTGATTTAAAAAAAATATAAATAATACAAAGTTTTTTACGATAATGTTCAAATATTGCAATTTGGGCATGATCGGCTTGTTTGGCTTGGTTCCTACACCATCCGTACAACTTCTGTTGACTCGCTGTTTCTCAGATACCATATTGTTACGTATTCTATTCGAGCAAGGTCGACCCTTTGGTTTGCGACGCAATTTTCTATCCTGTAATAGCTTAAAGGGAGCAAGCGATACAGACGGCCACTTAAGTTCATCTGGGACCAGTGGGAATACGTGTCTCCAGATGTTGTATATGTTTTCTAATTTATACACTTCGTCTGCATAGCTCATCGGATCCAGACGGCGATTCTGACAAGCTGCAATTACATGAGCATATGGATAACGAAGTGCGTCAAACATCCCACAGTCGTAAGTCCTATTTCGCAAGTGTAAACGATATTGCCGGCCAATAACACCTTGGTGCGGTCTGTCAAACTCTGTCATGCGAAACCATAAGTTGTCTCGATCATGACACACTGTGTGCATGGTGTTCGCCTGCGCCTTGGCCTTGTTAATTTCTTGCACTACCTTACTGCACCATACATGGCTTCCCTGCATCTGGCCTGCATAACTCGCTGTTCGCTTTAGCAATAGTGTCGCTAAATGAAAATATATCTCTCGCACAACCAATGTTACCGGTAGACGGTGCATTCCTTTTAGAACAAAATTTATGCATTCAGCCATGTTTGAGGTCATATGACCATATCGTAGGCTGCCATCGTATGCTTGTGCCCACTGTTCGAAAGGTATGTTACAAAGGTAATTCGTGCCTTCGTCGTTAATTGATCGCAAAACTGCCAACATCTCATGAAAATGGCCTTAATTTATTTCATACCCTACCAATATAAGTTCAAAGCGAATATTACATACCACTCTTTCATTTAGAATAAATTCAAAATGACATTCGCAAGTCCTATTAATAGAGACTAAATACCCATGTTGGTGACTTGTCATCATTCACTCTTAGATCGATATTGCCTATAGTAGTTGGAAGCAACGTGCCTTAGGCAATACCGATGGTGTGTGCGCTGCCATAAGCTTCCGTGTCGATCAATTGCAGCTAGTATTTCGGTGCCCCGATCTGAAATAACACAGATATCAGGTTGGGGGCACACATGCCTCCTTAACCTAGATAGAAACAAATCTCAGTCATCAACTGAGTAATTGGAAGAATTCTCCCTCTGCCATCCTATGCCACTGCTAGCAATAGCCGATAGGTATATCTACCAAACATAAAGGTACCGTCAATCTGTACCAATGGCTTGCAATATGGAAATGCGTCTCGGCATTGCTTAAAGGTCTAAAATAGGCATTTGAACACTTGACATCCACGTAACAATCGGCTGTTGTAGTACGCATGTTCCGTTTCAAGGTCTGTTATGCAACCTGGGACGTATCTCTCTAGAAATTGACACCACTGCCATATTTCATTATATGAAGCGTCCCACCTACTATGCATCTTCTCCAATGCCTTCTGCTTAGCTATCCAAGCCTTGCGGTAAGAGGGCGTGTACCCCATTTGGCTACGAATATTGGCAATTAAGACCAGCACTGAAGCCCTGGGATCTGCCTTCACCATGGGTAGTATCAAGCTAGCTAACATAGTTGAATCCATCTTGGGATGATATTGTGAAATACCTATCAACAGAGTACATTAAATAATGCAAAATTACATAATAACAATATTATTTAGAAACCCTAAATATTGTACCTGCAGCACATGTATGTAGACCTTTGTACTTTTTTATCTCCTACAACCCTGTCCTTTCCCTCAACGAGGCTTAGACTTTCCATGAACATGTACCGTTTTGCACTACGCACTTTACCTCAAACTTATCAGCTTTGGATTTAACCACGTGGTAGTTAACGCCGTTAGTGATGCTATATTGTTTCAATGCACCAATAAAACTATCCTTATTGGAAAACTCATTACCAACTTCAAATTCATCCAAATCCAGTAGCGAACTTGTACGATCACGCAACCTGTGTGGTAGATCTGGAAACTCCAACGCACATCTGCAGATAAATCGACATTATGCATGTGGGCTAGAGGTGAGTATGCCCTGAATCTTGGATCTTCTTCTTCATCTGAACCCCCTTTAACATCTTCAGGTTCGATTGGAATAGGCTCCTATTCAAAAAATAATTCAACTTCTGTACCATCGAGCCTGGGCTCTTGAGGTGGATCCACATTGGAGTCATCTTCTAACCTACCATCATCTGCAACAAACGAGGTCCCCTCATCGGTGGACGTTGTAGGGAGTACATCATCCCTTCTTCTGGGCGTTTCATAAAGTCCCCAATTGGATGTAGATTGCCAACCACTAGAAGTTGATGCCGTTCCCCAATACGTATTTTTGGCATCAAACATTGACCCACCGAGGTGCATGTCCCATCCATTAACAGAGTGTCGTGCAAGGGATACGTATTCCATACGGCTACTAAACATGGGTTGTTCCATGTTTTGTAACCCACTAACCGTGTGTCGAGCAAGGGTCGTGTATACCTCTAGAACAGTAGTCGCAAGTGCATCATTTGGCAATGTAAATTGTACATATAACTCAATATAAGGTGCTCTACTAGCGAGATGAGTCTGCACCATTGCCTCCAAGCTACGAGCATCTTTTACGTCGAACGAGTCATATGTCACCGGATTAACAGAAGAACAAAATTGATACGTAATAGAAAGAACTTTCATTGACTTCATTCTGAATATTTTACACTTAATTCTTTTACGAAGTCCTGTCAAATCTATGTTCTGGTTAAAAACCAGTCGCAATGTATTCTCTGATAAAAAAACAACACCGTTCTCGGTGTGATAAACCTCACCATCATAGTAAATAACAGTACTAATACGTTCACTCATCTTCAATTTCTATCCTTCGAAATTTTTTTTGCTGTAACTTATGCAATTTGAGAAAAAAAATTGCATCATTTATAGCCTCAGGCCAAACAGGAGCTACTGTAGCAAAAGCGCGTCCACATGGGAGCTTCTTTCAGTATTTTTGCTGACAAAGCATCCTGTTTAAAACGTTTTTATACTATTTGCTCAGAAACGTCTACTCAAAATTATTTTTTCAGGAGCTACTGTAGCAAAAGTGCGTCCACGTGGGAGCTTCTTTCAGTACTTTTGCTGACAATGCATCCTGCTTAAAGCGTTTTTGACACTATTTTCTCAGAAACGTCTTCTCGAAATTATTTTTTCAGGACTACTGTAGTAAAAGAGCATCCACGTGGGAGCTTTTTTAAATTAAAAAATAATTTAATTAAGTAACCCTAAACCCCAAACCCTAATTTATTTGAGTTTTTCCTTAAAAACCCTAAACCCTAAACTCTAATCTATTTTTTTAAAAATTTATAATTAATTTACTCAAGTAACCCTAAACCCGAATTTATTTGATTTTTCCTTAAAACCCTTAACATTAAACCCTAATCTAAATTTTTAAAATTTTTAATTAATTTACTCAAGTAACCCTAAACCCTAATTTAATTAATTTTTCTTTAAAACCCATAAACACAAAACCTAATCCAATTTTGAAAAATTTATAATTAATCTAATTAAGAAACCCTAAACTCTTATTTATTTATTTTTTTCTTTAAAACCTTAAACCTAAAAACCCCAAAACCCTAACCCTAACCCTAAACCAAAAACCCAAAACCCTAACTAGTAGGAGACACGGGCAAAACGCTTCCTTGAGGAAGCATTTTTCTACTTCGTCACTTGACAATGCGCTGATGTGGATGCGTTTTCGAAGAAATAGGGTCATTCTGGTAATTAATTTTTTACTTGGCCCATTTCAGTAATTTTTTTAAAAAAAGGGCTTTTATTTGTATTTTGCCCCCTACCCCACACAACCAGGAGAGAAAAAAAAAGGGTCGACAAAAAAATTTTGAGTTCTGGAAAAAAAAAAGGGTTGAGTAAATTTTGAAAGAAAACTAACTTTTTTTTTTTGAGTTTTAGGAGAAAAATAAGAATTATTAAGGTAGCCTAATTTCTTTTGTAATAATAAATTTAAAATTTTTTTTATAATTTTGGATTAGATTATTGTTAATTTTAGATATAACTTTTAACATTATATTTTTGTTTTAAAAATTAAATTTGTGTTTAAGGTTTATGGATATATTAAAATAGTTTTAGTATTGTATTTTTTATTTTGTAATAATAATTTAAAATTTTAATATTAAAATATAATTTATATTTTGCAAAATTAAGATTAAAAAATTAATTATGAAAATGGGTAAAGAAAAAGTTTATTTTCATTATTTGTATATTGTCTATTTGTTCAGTCGATGATTAGAATTTTATTGTTTGTGCATATATCGAAATGAGTTCTTTGATTAGAGCAAATGATCACATAACAATGATGATTAATGTGCCGGTAAAAAATGTTATTTCTTATTCATGGGTATATTTATAAAATTGCACGTCAATTTTTATTTAATTGGAAGATTTTAACTAATGTGCTAATTTAATATGGTCAAGGTGAGTACCGCGCCTTGATGGCATGTGTCCATGGTTCAAGCTATCGACTGGACGAACGAGTTATGCCGTATTCGGATGTCGTTGGATTTAGATTAGCGACATTGCCCCAGATGAGCGAGTTGAGGGTCGACTTAATATCCGCATTGGTTGAGCAGTGATGCCCGGAGATGCACACATTTTATTTGCCGTATAGGGAGTGCACTATCACCTTAGAAGATGTTACACTACAACTCAGGCCCCCCAATTGACGGTTATGTGATCACAAGTTCAAGTAAAGTGTTCGAACTTGCAACTCTTTGCTATCACTTGCTTGGACGCTTGCCTGGTGATGGTGAAACTAGATTTATGAGTTTGAAATTTTCCTAGTTGAAGGAAATTTTCGAAACCTTATCGAGTAGTGCTACTGAATGGGAGAAGATGTGCGCTGCTCGGGCTTATATACTGTAGCTAATAGGGGGTACTTATGTTGGACTCAAATAATAATCAAGTGCGCTTGATGTACTTGCCCCTAGTGTCTAATTTGGAAGATGTCTGTTCGAACGGTTGGGGCTTAGCAGTGTTGTATTGTGAGCTTTGTTGGGCAACAAAGCACGAAACACAAGATATAGACGGGTGTCTGATATTGCTGCAGTCTTGGGCTATAACACCCTATACCCGGCCTAGTCGCGAAGCCCGAATACGGGATGCCACACCACTGTCTCATGCCATATACAATAAGTAAAAGTTTATTCTAAACGAAGTATCCTCCATTTTAGTATCCGTATAGGTTTTAAGTCAATTATACTTTTTAGTTATCAATGTTACATGCAAATCGTACATCAAATAGTCTTATAACAATAATTAAACATGCATAAGCTCCATTTAACAAAATCTCAAAACTGTCACGGAGGTACCGGTACTAACACTAGGGTATCAATATCTTCTTTAAGTGGTATTGATACCGCCTAGAAAAACGGTACCAAACTTACATTCTGTTTCTCAATTAAAAGCCAAAGTCTCAAAAACTATCGGTAACTACCATGAAATATCAATATTTTAACCCCGAGTTTCAATACTCGAGCAAAGGTATCGATACCAAATCTCTATTCTGATTCCCTGCACATTTCAAAACACAGAGGTATCGATTTTAAAACCCGATTATCGGTACCTCTACTCTAGACCTTAAAAATGCAGCATACGTAAGCAAATAATCCATTCTAATTAAGTTCGTAAACATCATACATCAATTATTTCAGTTCAATATCGCAAAATTGTTTTCGAGCAAGTAGCGACAATCCATCCTCATGTTCATGAACCCAAGCATATCAATAACATGTAATCCTTATAAACCGAACCAAAAATTGACAAAATGTCTAGAAGTTAACCTGGATATAAACAAGTCTACCACATTGCCTTATTCACCAAAATGTAAATAAATAACAATAACACCTACGAAATCATGGAAAAGGGCTTGCTTGGATCACCTCTCGGAAACCACACTGCTCACACCGGCACACAACTAATCTGCAATGGTTTAGAAGGAGTGGGTGAGCTTAACAAACTCAGTGAATCCCTAGAATAACTACCATGTAAACAATTCATCAAGCACCAACGAAACAATCATATAGCACAACCTCAACAGTTCTAACACTAGTGTCATATTATACTCACTCGTGCATTATTTTCTACTTCATTTACATGGCAATCATATTCACTTTTAAGCATATATCGTATTACACATATTATCACATAAATTTTAAGCATATATAACAATGCTCATATAACCACATAACATTCAAGCATATATCATAATACTCAAAAACATGTTTATAGATAAATTTCCTAATGTTTATAGATAAATTTCCTAATGGTCACATATCATATAAACACATAATACACATATTCATAATTTAAGATAATCTGCATAGCAACCACATACTTATTTAGGCATACATGACATTACACATATATACATTTTAATATAATTTGACACTTGAGCTATGAAACGTAAAAGTGAGCTCTATCATCACTTAACGTATACACGGATCTCCACCACACCAAACATAGACTCATAGGGTCAAACATGTCTCAAAAGTGAAGCATAAAGCTAGCACTCTCTTTATTTCCCCTCACATGTCTCGTTGAATGGAGCTTAGCTCACACTCCATTTTCCCTCCAACATGTCTCAGGGCCTCAATGCCCGAAATCACTGAACATATAGGTGAGCACTCAAAATCCTATGGCATGCCAACTATATCTAACAATTTCAAGATCACAATGCCAAAATATTCGAAAATATCACTTATCGATTATTCGTGCACTATCACTGCATATTTACATCTTTAGCAAAACACTGTCACTGACATTTAACATATACATAACATGTACACATTTGCACTTTCACAATGGTTATCATAATCACATATCATATGTTATAGCATCTCATCTCAATTCACATATTCACAAACACATAAGCACATAGTTCACACGATAACATAGGTATAAGAAAGCTTACAATCAGAATTTAGAGTAGGGGTTTAGGTTACTACTAAATTCCCAAATAACACATTGAATCATGTCCACAAACAATTATTCCAAGCACTTACCAATTACGCTTTCGTCGAAAAGCCGAAAGCTCAAACTAGCTTTTTTTGCCTTTATCTCTACTTGTAGAAGGTCCTATCGAATCCAGAACTTCAACACAACAATTCACACAATAATGCATTCCATAATCAGCTAAGAACTGACATCAAACAATCCTGTGTTACATCTATGGGTAGACACTCGTTGGTCTTTGGCAGAGATATAAACTTTGAGAGCTAGTATCAGTCGGGCTATAAGCATAACCCTAATCTCAATATTCAAGCTCGACATTAAATCAGTGTGTTCGATTTCAACTTCAGTGTGGGCTCGATACAATGGGCCGGAAGCACTTATATCAGGAGTTCATCGATGTACATCAAACACCAAACTGATGCAGATTTTGGCGAGCACATGGGTTATAGAAGACTCGATGACTTACTCCTTTCGATAGAGATCAACGAGGGTACATCGAACCCTTTTCTTGAAGGGGACAATAAAGGCATAGATGATGATGAAGATGCAATCGAGGAAGAAGATGTAGATAAGGAAGAAGATACGACCGAGGAAGAAGATGTATGTGAGGAACAAGGGACAGCGGGTGTAGTTGACGGGGAGGAGTCAGAGCCAATACGGTAGTACGAACCTGATGGTTTGAAGGTAGCATTATTTTCCAAATCAGAGTCGGTTCTAACAGAGCTAGAACCTTACAAGTCTGATGATGACAACTTGGATAATGCTCCAGATCCAGATCTGTGATACATGGCATATGAACCTCTACCCTACATGACTAATATCGAGCTATTGGCTAAGAGTGGTTTAGAGTTTCCATGTCTACTGTACAAAACACCTGTCATGCAAGCACATCGCGCAATGCACAAGTACTAGAAGTTGGTATGGAATACCAAAGCAAAGATGTTTTCCTTGCTGTATTGAAGTGGTACAGCTTCAATAACAGTGTGAACTACCACCTCATGAAATATCGTTCTTAAAATTTTAAAAAAAGTGCGTAATTCGTGATGAGAGGTGTAAGTGGAAAATTATGGCATCTTTACAGAAAAAAAACTGGGTTGTGAATGATAAATAAGTATTATGATCCACATACATGTCTTACAGCGGGTGCAAGTTAAGATCATCTTAGGCTAGACTCTTACATGATTTTTGACATTATTTTATCGATGGTGAAGGCAAGTCCCAGGATTTTTGTCCAGTTTTGATTGCGAACATCCATAGCCAGTACGACCACACTCTATCGTACAACAAAGCGTGGGTTGAAAAACAAAAGGCTATAGATAAGTTGCATCATGGTTGGGACAGTTCGTGCAACTATCTATGACAATGGTGTTAAGTGTTAGATCTATACGTTCCAGGTTCCATAATCGATCTAGAAATGCACCTAGCGTACTTTGACAATTAATTGGTCCCTGGGAAAAGAGTACTTCATTGATTCTTTTGCACCTTTGAGTAATAAAGAGAAGCTTTCCAACACAGCAAGCCTTTGGTACAAATTCACGGCACCTAGTTATAAGGAAATAATCAGCATTGGTTATTGATTGACATTCCTCAGGATGATAATCAGAGGATTCTGCCAATTGAGTTTGCAATAACTCTAGGAGAAACGACATACGCCAGTGATTTCTTCTTGAGCTAATTTTATCGTCGCGTTTTTCTGTAAGCCAACATATGTGTCATATAATACAGGGGAATCACAATCCTGTCTGCAGTTAAGCGGCTTAGTAGCCTTTGAGATCACACCCATCATAGGTACTGCTTACGACATGTCAGATTTAACTACCACAAAAAATGGCCTTTGAATAGTGAGCGAGATGCAATCATCGACATGGGTATGTAATTGGCACTACTTGTACGATCATGTTGTACCCTATTTCGTTCGTCGTTTGCATTCATGGGTATGCTTTTCTTGACAGGTTATGAGTTCGTCCAACATCATTTCCATGAAATTTTGAACAACTTAGGCACCATCAACAGCTAGGGTGTGGCATACCTCGCCAACATACCCTTCGAATAGTGAACGTAATCTTATTACGGGGGTTTACGGTATGGGCACATAACATCAAACTTAGTCGAGTGTATAAATTTCGTACTAAAAGGGACGTGCCATTTATCGATAACTTTGATTGTGAAAGAAACATACTTTCACCTGACTGCGTAGTTTCTAAAGAGGCCGATAGTGTACATTGGACAGATAGTGGGTGGCGACATACACTGGACTGATAATGGGTGGCCATACTTGGTGTAAGGATGTAATGAAAAAAATTAGATGAAATACGACGAGAGTGAACACTATATATGTAGTGTGCCACTTACGTTTGAGCCTAGATTTTCGAGTCATGAAGCACGCTAGACCGGACTAGGACATGTCAGGGACATCATATTGTGTTGACCTAGCAGGAGAGACTTGTGATTATAGAAAGTTCTAAACATTTTGTTTCCCATGTGCACATGTAATTGCCGCATGCGGGAACCTAAGAATTGAGTACATGTATCATCAACGGTTTGTACAGTTTAGAACGTATGCATAAGGTATGGCGTCCTGAATTCCCACCTGTCCCCGATGAGAGTACGTGGTCCCTAGTTTCCAGAGTGTCGTATGGTTTGGCACCGAACATGAACCTACGTCACATCTTAAAAGGTTACCCAAATACCATCCAGATACGATATGGATATTCGGAGAGGGACGGACAACAGAGGTTAATCGGGCACTGTAGAAACCTGAGGCGTAGGCAACATGTTTTGTGTTGAGGGGTACTTTGGGGCTTCAACTTCGATAGCATTATTTTCTTTTAGAGAATATATTCATTATAATGCTTTCATTATTCTGGTGTTTAAAATTTGTTATTTCTTATTAACTTACGCATAACTCATTTTAAAATGTAACGAAGACAAATATAGTGTTGGAATGAAAATTTATTGTTTCTTTATTTATGTCATATATATTTACATCATAGTGGTAATAAAAAATACATCAATCGTGTCATGGGAGAGAATGTATGCCACAGGACGGTCGATAATGTTCGAGAGGAGGATTTCTACATACAACCAAAGATGCGAGCCTATAAACTTCCTCGTTGCCATTGTTCTCATCATCATTTCCTTCAGCCCCACTCTCTTGCTCATATTCGTCTCAATCGATGTCATCGTGTTTGTATTGGTCTACGTTTTTGTGTTCGTGTTCATATTCATCTTTGTCTTCGTCTTCTCCTTCGTCTCCATCGCCTTCTTCCATGCTCGAGTGCGGTGTCATCCTAGCCTCCCATCATGTATCCTCTACTCCACTGGTAGAGGGTTGCGCTGATGACCCGCACCGATAAAATAATAATGTGGGCGGTGTTTTTGTAACAACCTATTTTCAGTGGTATCAAAAACAGTGGTTTTGGGACCACAATTCCTACAAGAAAGCTAGTAAATATTATTAATTTACTAAAAATATTATTAATTTAATATTTATGAGCATTTATTAAAGTCATATTATAATTTGGTTAAGAAATTTTAACGTTTAAATAGTTAATTAAATAAAAAGGACTAAAATGTAAAAAGTACTAAATAGTTAAATTACTAAAGTTATAAAATTTTATGTGGCAATTATACCATAATCTAATGGTATACATGGTTAGTGTTTTAAATTAACTAATTTATATGTTATAATTAATAATAAGGTTATTAAGTTAAACAATAATAAAACAAAAACAAAACCTTTTATTATTATTTTTATGTTCTTCTTCCTTATGCCGGAAAAGTACCCTTGTTGAGACAAGGAGGTTCGATCTAGCTTCCCCCTTTGCATGGTTGTGTTTTTGAGGTTAGTTTTTAGTTATTTTTACATTTTTGTTATCGTTTTAGCTTAATCTAGCTAACTGGGGATCAATTCGTAAAATTTTTAAAATTTTAGGGACTTACCATGCATGAATTGGGTGTTTTTGTGAACTTAATTGATAGAATATTAAACTTGGTTGATAAATAAGCTTATTTTGATAAGTGATTTTTAGTGAGTTTAATGTTTAGGGACCCATTTGCAAAAATAGTAAAATTTCAAGTAAATATTATGAAATGATGAAAAATATGGGCTTATTAGAAACCCTAAGAAATTCAGCTAGCATGGTTGGTGGCTAAGATGGTAAATTTGCAAGTTTTAGGCTTAGGGACTAAATTGCATAAAGGTAAAATGTTGGGGTAATTTTGTAAAATGATTATGGAAGGGCTTAATTGTATAAAATTGCTTATTTAATTGTTGGAATGGTATTAATTGAATGAAATTACTATTTAGATTAAGAAACGCACCAACCAGATTTAAATAGAGGAAAAGTTAAGGTTTCAGAATAGTTGTCGGCTCTATTTTTGCAACTATTTTAGTGGATGTAAGTTCGTATAAGGGTTAAATTTATTACTTGATGTTTTGAATGGAATGTTGATAAATATTATGCTGTGTATAGTTTAGATTGATATTTGTATAATATTTTGGTATTAATGATCAAATTATGATGTTAATCAAATTTTGAATATATGTTTCAAAAATGTGTATTTCATGGAAGTATATTTGAAATGGTATAATGGAATGCAATTAAAGGATTTGGATATGTACAATGGTCCCATTTGAACCTCATGAATAATTAGGATACAAATGACATGTCATTAGGGGGTTATTTACAGTTTTGGGTATTGGTCTCGAATATTCTACTAATGGCTGAGATCCTGCATTTGTTGTAGATTCTCCACAGCTCGCATGAGCAGCACCGTGTAGCTTAACATCCCGACCTATAGCTCATGTGATTAGGCCCATTTCATAGCTCGTGTGAGCATATACGGTTACATGTTACATTCACAGCTTGTGTGAGCATTTCTTAAGTATCTGATGTTATTTCATTTGGTTCAACGGGTGACTAAAGCTTAAAACGAATATGTATGTATATGAAATGATTTATAATCTGGAAAGATGAAATGGAAAATGTTGATATAAGTATTTAAATTGAAAAGGGTGTTTATTAAGTATATGATGGATGAAATATGTATTTGAAATGCTTATTATGAGATGTTCCATGTTTTGGTTGGATTTATATGTTCTTTGATACACCTATTAACCTGTGAAGTGGTGTGTATAGGAAAGAAAAGTATGTTCATGATCTAATGAAATTATGCTTGAATGGTTTAAACATAATATGTTTTGTAAGTTTAAGTTTTCATTATACGAGCTTACTAAGCACTAGTTGTTGATGTAGTTGTTTTCTTTGTCTTGTAGATCATCAGAAAGCTCGATCAGTTGAAATCTCATCGGAGCATATTCACACTATCCATCCCATATTTTGGTAGATTTTGATTGTTATGTTGATGGTTATAAATGTCATGTAATAGGTGTTTTATGCTATTTTTTTAATATGGTGTGGGTTGAACTTACTTGTAGCCTACTTGTAAATATGGTTTTGGTTTGGCTTGTAAATGTCTATGTTTATGTGTCATATGGATATTTTGGCTATGCCTTTCGAAAGTAGGAAACTTATGGTAGAATGGAATGAGATTGAAATGGTTATTTGGCATGTTTGGTATATGTATAAAGTGTGAACTAGTAACATTGTGTTTGAATTGTTTTGGTGTATAAATTGTGGTGCCAAGTGATGGCATATTGGTTAGGCATAGAGGGTGAATGATTTGACATGTTTTTGGCATGTGTGAATGTTTTTTAACCATGTGAAGATGATTGTAAAATGTTTGGATTGGTGTCCAGGTAAGGGTTGTTAATCTAGCATGTATTACGGGTCATTTTAGTAGCACACGGCCTGGGACATAGGCTGTCACATGGTCGTGTTCCACACACGATCACACCACACGGTCGTGTGTCATTTTAATTTTAAGTACACGGTTGGCCACACGGTCTTGCCTTCGAGCTATACGGCTGTGTGAACCCTGTTTCTAAATTTTTTCAAATTTTCTAAATTTTTATGTTTTGTTTCAAATTAGTCTCTAAATGTTCTCAATCTATTTTTAAGGCCTCATAGGCTCGATTTAAGATCCGTAAATGTGGTTATGCTATGAATGAATATTGAGATTGAATGTTATTATTTTAAATTTATTATTTTTTGTTATGTGATGTTAATTGTTTCAATTTATACGATAATACTCTGTAACCCTAATCTGACGATAGAGAAAGGTTATGAGTGTTACAGTTTGTCTCACTATTGGTGTGTAACCGTAAGGTGCCACAAAATCTAGATACGTCGATATTGACCTGGGCGTCAACACTGACATCGACGTCTGTATCAGTGTCGTCATCGATACCCGTGCATGTGTCGACATCTAGCCTGACATTTGGGTCAGTATCGGGGTGTAAAATGTGGGGGACGTATAACAACTTGTTTTTAGTAAATAGGAACAGTGGTTTCGGGATCACAAGTTTGAAGTCAAAAAATTTATTTTATTATTATTTTATTTCCTACAGCATGATAGTAATACCGTATAAAAATTTCGTTAAGAAAATTTTCCATTTACATGCTCAATTTGATAAAAAAGACTAAATCACGGACAGTGAAAAAGTTGAGTTCTAGTAGCTAAAAATATTAAATAGCTATAGCAATTTAAAGTTTAAGTCCTTATATAGTAATCAGACTATTTATATGTTAGTGGATGAGAATGGTTTGGCAATATTGAAATTTGATTAATTTTAAAGGTTAATTAAGTAATTAAGTAATTAAATAATAATTAAAATAGGTAAAATGCTTTCATCTTCTTCAATAAAACAATTCAACAAATTTTAGCAAGGAGAAACCATAGCTAGGTTCGGCCATGCCTGTCTTGCTTGATTAGGTATGTATTTTTTCTTGTTTTTGATGATTTTTATGTTTTCGAGATCGTTGTAGCTTAACCTAGCTAGCCTGGGGACTAATTTGTGAAACTGTTAAATTATTAGGGTTTTACTATTAATGAATATACATGAGTTTTGATGTTTGATGATAGAAAATGGATAGTTGTTGTTAGATAAACAACTTTTGTAAATAGATTTTGATGAAATTGTAAGTTAGGGATTAAATTGAAAATAGGAAATTTTACATGGTGAAATTATGAAATAAATGAAATATAGGGCATACTAGGGACCTATTTAATATTTGACTATAGTGGATTGTAATAGAATTTCATGAATTTCCATTTTTATGAGCTAGGGACTAAATTACATAGAAATTAAAAATATAGGGGCAGAATGGTAATTTTGCCAAAAATATGATTTCGGATTAAATTGAATAAAATATATACTGAATTAAGTTAAATTTATCCGTATAGATCAAGACAAACCTCGTACGACTTTAGATCGGGGCAAAGAGAAAGTCTCGGATTAATCACCTCAGTATCTACTTATACTCGTCGAGGTAAGTTTCTGTAATTAAATCATGTTTATATGTTTTAATTGAATAATATATGTGTTGTGGAACGTCATGCATATATATATATATATATACTGATTGCATATCCAACGACGTACGACGATTACCGAGCCCCGTTTGAACCTTAAGAATACGTAGGATACAAATGACATGTCATTAAGGTTTACATGATTCGGGATCCTACCATGCCTGAGGTCCGACATGTGTTGCGGATACTCCACAGCTCGTGTAGCTACGTTTCGACCCACAGCTGGTGAGAGCATACCGATTTACAGCTTGTGAGAGCATATCAATTTACAGCTCGTGTGAGCATACTTGTACAAGATTTGATGGATTACAATTATATGATTTAGCACACTATGTGTGAGTTATCTCGGGTATCCAACAGTATTTTAAATGGTTCAACGGGCAATGTTCTGATACAAAATGGTAAGAATTAGATACGAACTATATAGGGATACATATAAATTATATAGAAATGTTGTTACATTGTATATGGAAACTTGAATTGGATGATACATGTATATGAAACTTAATCAATTGTTGTGCTCATTCATGATTTACTAGCTTATATATGTATTTATATGGCTAACATGGTTGATGTCTATGTGCTTAGGCATTTGGCCAAATTATGTTGGCATATGTTATGTTTGCTTACCGTGTGACTAAATGGTAAGTTATATTCTTTGTTATATGAAGTTACAAGCTTAAATGCTTACTCTGTGTTATTTTTCATGTCTTTCAGTGAATTGGAAGCTCATTTGGGTTGGAAGCTTATCGGAGCTATATCACACTATCCATCGACTTTTTCGGTACTTTTGAATGTTTAATTTTGGTTATAATGGCATGTATAGGTATTTTGGCTAATGTTTGCCTATATGTTTTGGTGGTTGAAATAGCCAATTGGTTTGGCTTGTGTTATGGCATTTTGGTGATGAAATGAACTTAGTTTTGGCATGTAAATGATAGCTTTAATATGGATGATGTTTGGCTTGATGTGCTTGAACTATGGAAGATGTGAAGTTATGGTTTAAATATGTATATTATATACAGCTTGTAACTTGTTAGAAATGTTGAGAATTTGTACTTTGTTTTGAATGGCTTATATGGTTATTGATGCTATTTGTTGAATTGTATATTTGGCACCATTTGGCAAGTTTTTGGTTAGTAAATTCAATGGTATGTATTGGTACAAATATGCCTAAAAGTTAGTTGAGTATTTTGGTCAAATAGAATACATGATTATACATGTTTACATGTTGTCATTTGGGGTGCCTCAGGGTATATTGGTTATATCTGATTATACCATATGTATGACGCTAAAATATGTATGATTTTGGTGTTTTGTTATGGTTTGTATATATGTGCATTTTTTGTTGTAGTTATATGCCTTGTTGGGTGAGAAAAATGGCTTGTAAAATGGCCTAGTTTCATCCACACTGGCATAGACACGGACGTATGTCTAAGCCGTGTGTGACACACGACCAGGCAACATGGTTGTGTGTCCTCTATAGCTTTCGAAGGGTTGCAAGTCAGGCTGTTACACAGCCTAGCACACGGCCTGGCACACGGACGTGTGAGGTTATTTCGAATGATACATGGTCTGGCACACGGGCGTGTGGCTTGGCTGTGTGATCGAGTCAGTGAGTTACACGGGCACAGACACGGGCTAGGACACGACTGTGTGTCCTTACTTCGACGTGTGAGTCACACGGTCGTGTAACCCTTGCAGTGTTGAAAATTTTCAATATTTTTTGAAAAATTCTCTGAGTTTTTGATTTAGTCCCGACTTGTTTCTAACACGTATTTTAGGCCTCAATGACTTGTTTAAGGGACAATATGTATGTTTTGACTTGGTTTTAATGTGTTTATTTATATGATATAAAATGTTTATAAATATGTGTTCGTTTGATTTGAAAACTCCCTGTTTGATTTGAAAACTTTGGTAATGTTTTATAACCTTATTCCGGCGACGAATATGGGTTTTGGGTGTTACAGGACGTCGATGCCTCAAATTTTGTACTTGCGAGAACAGAAAAATTAGGGACGTGCAGCGGTGGTGCATAGTGCGGTGCTTGTGAAAAAATATGAGGTTAGTGAAATGAATAGGAATTAGTGGAGTGAATTGATTGGAATATTGCGTAGACATAGGCGGCGCTTCTTCGAGCGGAGTCGATGACGAACCCGACGTGTGACCACATGTGGCCCTACGCTGCTGCTCAAATAGTCTTCATTGCTTCTTCTGACGAAGTTGCCTACTTTTCACCTCTACCGATAACAGATACGACTTGCCAGCAACTCTGAGCCATGACAAGTACTCTAAATAGGCCATTGTGTCTGCTGAGAAAAATGGTTCGCGGATGGGTAAGAATTCCATCCTACAATCCCAAGCCTTGATGTAGTCCTTGTGCATCTTTCGCCAATCCTTGTTGTTCTTCCCCTACATGTCCATATTGTGTAGCTCCTTCAAGTCTCGTAGTGCCGGTAGAATTTGTTACCGATACCAAACTGCCGCATCACCCGATTTGATTCATGCATTTCCACCATCACATACACTACCAACGGCACTTTCGTGTCCTACATCCCTTGATTGGTCAATACTTCCGATAGGATGCAATATATGATATCGGTGTCAGCGTATGACATTCATTCAAACTGAAATGCACAATTATAGATTTCAACATGTACGTAATTTTATTTTAAAAATCATTGCGTAATTAATATAGGTTTGAAAGAATAAGTAACTAACATCAGCTTCTGAGCTGATCTAATAATAACTTAATATCTTCCAAGTTCTAACTCATCGGATAGTCCCATGTAACTCGGCCCATGGGCCCACTTGCAAAAGTGATATGTTAGTTCAAACATATAATAAATAAAAATATTTACTGTACAGGCTACGTACTTACTAATAAATTATTTTTACATTGTCACCAACAGAAACGTGTATGGGTCGTTCATATGGGTATGTAGAAATGGTAGTTGTCACCAGACCCACGACTATAATAGGAGCAGGCAACCATCGATTGACATCGTATCTAGTTTTATGGTCCGACACAACTCCTGATATAATGTGACCAACACAGCTGATCCCCAACTCAATTTTACGCATTCTTTGAAGTCTACTAGGTGTAGTAGCCACCTTATCTATACCAAATTTTGAGATTTACCGGGCATTAAAATGGCCTGATTAACTAAAGGATGAATGTTCGGGCGTATTGTTCTTTGACGACCTTGGTCGCATCCATAGGAAGCTTATCAAAATTTTTCGCCAACCAATTCATCGATATCCAACCACCATCAAACTTGTTTGGGACCTTCTCCAATAATGACGCGCAGAGATCTTCTTTACCAAGAACAATCGTTGCTCCCGTGATGATCGACCCATCCACTGGCAGACCGAGTTGTAACGCCACGTGTTCCAGTGTGATTGTACACTCATCGCATGGAAGATGGAAAGTGTGTCTCGGGCCTCCTTCTTTCCACCAATGCGCTGATGAGTCTAGGGTCGAGTTTGCAGCCCTCAAGCAAATGATACGTATGCAAGAATCCTGCCTATTGCAAATAACCACAAATTCTGGTGATCGGAGGCTTTGCCAAATTATGTATGAACACCTCCAAAACACGATCATCTGCCTACTTATAACAACAACAAAAAATTATTTTAATTTATAAAAAACAATTTAAATTTAACTTAATCGAAAATAATGAAAATTAATTTTTGTCTTACCATTACTGCTTGAGCGGCAGAAATGTGATTGTCGTCGAAACAAATTAAAGAGGTTGTCATTTGTGAAAACTTAATCCGAAAGAATAAAATACGAAATAATTCAAAAAAAAAACTAATATGTTTAAACGAGAATATCAAAAAATTTAGAACAAGAACTTGAGAAATTTGAGAGAGTTAGGAGATTAGAAAGAATTAAGAGAATAGTATGTAAGTAAAAATAAATAAATTTTGGGGTATTTATAGGTAAAAAGAATGACCGTTGTCCCTTTTAATTTTCTTTTTTACCGTTGCACGGCCAATGTTGAAATGACTATTGAGAGAAAACACGCCCGATTGGATGTACTTTTCGATTCTCTCACAAAAATCGCCTATTTCCTTAAATTTAAAAACAAACTACTTATAAACCTTGTAATAGCCCAAATTTTCCCAGGCTTACAACCCAAAAATAAATATCTAAAACCAATGATACGGGCCCAAGGCCTGACGGCCCAAAACCTTAACTGGTTTCAGTAGAAACTGAAACCCTAACCCTAAAGCACCGTTCCCCCTGCTGCCCATGTGCCTTAGCAGCACGTTCGTTGCCCGAGGCCGCCTCCATTTGCACCAAAATAGCAATTCCCCTCCGTTGACCCTTAATACCTGCAAAAAGGACCAAAAGAAGCAGCACAGAAACGACAACGAAAATAAAAGGCAGAAACAAAAGCAAAAACACAGCAAGAGAAATAGAAAATAGTAATATAGACCAACTGTGTAATCGTGGCTAGAAAAGCCACAAAAAAACAGAATACAAAGAGGAATTTCAGTCCAAAGGTTGATCTTTTAATTTCTGCTTCATTTCTAGTCCATTTTTTATTATTATTTTTATTTACGTGTTGTTACGAAAATAAAACAAAAAGAATAAAAAGAAAAAGGTAAGGAACTAACCTATATTCGGGTCTCCGAAACCATGGACGGCCGAGGAAGTCGCCTCCGAGGATAGGCGGCTGGAAACTGAAAGGTTTATTGAGCTTTTGGGGCCTTTTGGTTAATAGTTTGGGGATTTTAAATACGGATTTGGGTTTAGGGGGTTTGAAAAGACCGGGTCGGAGGTTTTTTCTCTTTTTCACACCTGACATCTGGCGGTGCTGTTCTTGGATGACCATGATCGACGCTGGTGGCCCCTTTGCTGGACTCTATGACCAAGGGAGAGAGTCTGAAAAAGAATGAAGTTCTTTTTCTGAAAAAAGAGGAAGAAATGAGCCTTTTTTGAAAAAATTTCAACTTTTATACTAGTATTGAAACGACACCGTTTCATGAAGAGTCTTTAGGTGCTAAAACGGCACCGTTTGGCGCGACCCATGGGTGACCTGACTTGTTCAACCAGGATCCACGTGTTTTAGCCTTAAAAGGGTATTTGCATGCAAAGTCCCTCCGATTTTACAACGCGTTGTAATCTAGCCTTTTTTTTCATTCTTTCCTTTTATTTTAAATTAGCTGCATAGTTTTATTTTTATTTCATTTTAGTCCATTGCAGCGCTGCGTTTTGGGGACTTGGTTTATTTCCTGTTTTGGTACCCCTCCTTATGCGCGTGTCACAATTTAATCCTTTACATTTCTTTATTTCGAATTCGCCCCATATTTTCGTTTTATTTCAATTTAGTCTGTGTTTTTTTAGCAATTTTACTGTTCAGTTAATTATCTTAATGTTATTATCATTATCATATTATACCGTTATTATTATTATTATTATTATTTATTCATTTATACTTTTAAATTTTAAATTTTAAATTTTGTTATATATTTATATACATAAGTTTTTTATAATATATATACATATACATATTTTAATGTACATACCTATATATGTATGTATATGCTTTACATATATATTTATATACATATATTTTATATAATAATTTTGAAATATATACATACATATATTTTCACATTTCCATAATTTTATGTATACACATATATATATCTTTTATATTTTTATAGTTCTATTCATTTTCTTTGTTTATTTCTTTATTTACATTTTCATTATTACTTTGAAAGAATGTTTTGATTTTATTTGCTTATAGGTATTGTTATTTTGTATGTCATTGATTTCCCCTTTTTTATCCAATTTATTTTCATTGCTATTACTCGTATGCTACACCATCGTATTCATTAACATTTTGTTATGCATACTAATATCCTTTAAAAAATTTCAAAATAAGGCAATGTTTTGCGTTTGGAAATTCAAGAAAACGTGCCCAAATGTGCTGGGTTTCGATTTTTCTCGTTCGACCAAATAGCCAAATATCCTTTTAAAATTTTCAAAATAAGGCAATGTTTTGCGTTTGGAAATTCGAGAAAATGTGCCCTAATGTGCTAGGTTTCGATTTTTCTCATTCAACCAAATAGCCAAATATCCTTTCAAAAATTTCAAAATTAGGCAATGTTTTGCGTTTGGAAATTCGAGAAAACGTGCCCTAATGTGCTGGGTTTCGATTTTTCTCGTTCGACCAAATAGCCAAATATCCTTTTAAAATTTTCAAAATAAGGCAATGTTTTGCGTTTGGAAATTCGAGAAAACGTGCCCTAATGTGTTGGGTTTCGGTTTCTCGTTCGACCAAATAGCCAAATATCCTTCTAAATTTTAATCCATGTCATTCGAGTTTTTAAGGAACGTACTTTAAATCTCTTTAAACTTTTCAATTTTCAACATTAATTAATCAACTAGGTACCAATTTTTGGGGCGTTACGAGGGTGCTAATCCTTCCTCGTACGTAACCGACTCCTGAACCTGTTTTTCTGTATTTCGTGGACCAAAATCGTTGTTTTAATAAAACCAAATCATTTGTTAAAAACAACTGCTTTTTGAGTGACCCGATCACACCTCATTAAAAAAGATTGGTGGCGACTCTCGTATTTATTTTCTTTTTCAAAATCCAAGTCGACCCTGTTTTATGAAATAAATGGTGTCAACAGCTTGGCGACTCTGCTGGGGACATGATTAAGAGAGTCAAGCCACGAGTTGATAAATTTTTGTCTTTTTGTCAAAAATTAAAAATT
Organism: Gossypium raimondii; assembly: GCF_025698545.1. Classification (NCBI taxonomy): domain Eukaryota; kingdom Viridiplantae; phylum Streptophyta; class Magnoliopsida; order Malvales; family Malvaceae; genus Gossypium; species Gossypium raimondii. The sequence continues at coordinate 11,559,570 of NC_068573.1, forward strand.
TAGTTTAAATGTATGATCCTTTCGTTGCATTTTGTCCGTCGTTTTTGTGGTCTTTAATATGGTTACTTTTTTGGTCCAAGCCTTTTGATATTCTTGCACATTGCATTGCATGACCGTGGGTCACACCCTTTTAAGTGGTAGTGAGAATTTATTCCTTCGTGAGGTTTTCACCTCCGTCCAGGATAGTGGATCCCTTTCGGGATACATCCGTACCTATGTCTTCGTGAGATTTTCATCTCCGTGCAGCCATAGGGAAATGTATCCCCCTGAACTGAACTCGGTCCATATGAGCCTATAACAGGTGAAGATCGAGGAATCTGCTGGTTCGGGTACATTTGCTTTAGAACCAAACCACATAAAGTGAACCTTACGAACCCACCCTAGATAAGAACCACTTTGAACCCTTAGTAGATGCCCAAATAGGTGCTTTATTATTTCTTGCTTTTATTGGGTTTTATTTTGATACTAACTTGTTGTTTTGTTTTGGCTGCATGACATTTTGACTATATGGCATTTCATTAAAAGGCGCTGGTTCACATTCGATTACTAGATAGAAAAGCCAATCATGGAAAGTTAATTTCTTGATAAAGTGGAAGATAATGCGGTTATCCAGATATGGTCAGAAAAAATGCAACTCAAGAAAGGTGATAGTCTGACGAGGGGGTACACATCAGAATTATGGGATTTCACTAGTATCAACGTAACTTAGAATAATCTTCAAGAGTTGAAAGAAATTTGGGCTCAATGGGATGATGAAGTCAATACTATAATTATGGTGATTTGCCCTACTTGCTCGACATCAAGGTGGATGAACATTTATTTCGAGCTTTGGCCCAATTTTGGAATTCTGCTTATAGCTGCTTCACTTTCGGGGAGGTAGACATGGTGCCTACTGTGGAGGAGTATACAGCTTTACTTCGTTGTTCGAGAATCCAAGTGGAAAAAGTTTATTCTAGAGCTGCCAATGTTTTGACTTTTACAAAGAAGTTAACAGAAATCACCGGAATGAGCGAGCAATGGGTCGCGGCACGAATCAAACAAAAAAGAGAAAACAAATGTATCCCTTGGAAAAGTTTGCGAGATCAGATTTTGGCACACCTGATACAAAGAAAAAGGTCGATGTTCTTGCTTTGAGTATCTACGGGTTGGTTATTTTCCCTAAAGCGTTAGGACATATAGACGAAGCAGTTGCAGATTTGTTCGATCAACTTGATAGGAAGGTCACACCCGTCCCAATAATTTTGGCTGAAACGTTCAGATCTTTGAGTGCGTGTTAGAGAACGGGTGAGGGAAGATTCATTGGTTGTGCACAGCTCCTGTTAGTTTGGTTCCACAGTCACTTTTGAAAGGTGGATAAGGTTTCTTATCAAGTATTCTTTGAAAATTATTCTCCTTTGAAGGAATTAGCAGTGACACCGAGACGTGACAACATTACAGGGGAAAGATGGATAATGATCCTTCAAAATCTCCAAGATGAAGATGTTGAATGGAAAGCTCCTTGGATGGTACTCGACGAGATTTTGTATTGATGTGGGGACTTCGACTGGGTCCCTTTACTTGGAATTTAGGGAGCTGTCGGATATACCCTTTTGCTCGTGTTAAGACAATATAGATCAAGACAGTTCATATCAGCAACACAAGGGCTGGCTGAGTGTGAGTTTTCTTATAAGGGTAATAATTACAGGGGAAAGATTCGGGAGATGTCCAACACTTGGAAACAAATTCACTAGATGAAAAGAATTACCGTAGAGCAACGACAACTCCCGAATATCATGGGTGGCGGAGTAAGAGGATTAATGATAACATCCCTAGGCCAAGAGAAAAATGCGTTCGATCTATAGAGGAGCATTTACGAGTAGTTCCATCAGAATTAGAGATCATCAAACAAGACTTCGAGAAAAGAAGTTCGGAGTTGGGAAAGAAGATAGAGCAGCTAGAAGAGGAAACGATGCATTTGGGACTATATGTTGATATCCACAAGTTGGAAGCTAAAAAGTTAAGGAAAGGGAAGAACAAGGCTAAAGAGGATTTAGATAGTCTAAAAACAGATTATAAAAAGCTGCGTCTGTCAATAAGAACTGCGGGATTGGGTAAAACGTCGGAGCAATGGCGACAGGAGATCAAGGAAGAGAATACCAAAGCTGATCAGTGGGAAAAGAAATTTTAAGACACCCAAGCTCGAGAGAGCACTTTGGAGAAAAGTTTGTTGGAATACCGAAATGAAGAAGCAAGATTAAAAGCTCGGGTAGCGGAGTTAGAAAAGTCGCTTCACCTGTGTCGTAGTCATAACTCTATGGTCGAGCTAAGAGCAAGTTTGAGTAAATTTAAAGAATTGAAGGAAAAGATAGGAGAGCTTGAAGACGCATTATAGAATTCTGAATTACGAGTAGAACTTCTTCAAAGACGCAATGAACACTGCCAAGAGCAGCTCCATCATTTTCAAAATCAAATTAGAGATAGAGATTACATTATGGGCAAAGCTGTGACTCAAGTGCTGGAACTGGCTGATCATTTGCAAACCTTAGCGGTCCATGCCGATATACTGAGTTTGAAATATGAATCGGAATCAAGTCGGGGTCGAGAGTTAGCTTGGATCCTTAGGAGAGTTAAGGCTTTAAGCATAAAGGCAAAGTCGTATATGTAATCCACTTTACGTAAAGAAATTTGTTTTCTAGTCAAGTATTTCTAATGAAATTGAATTAGAATCAATGCCTTTTTGCATCCATTCATTTTGCATCGCATTTTATCATATGCATTAAAGTTTCAAAAAAAGGCCCTAATTCATTAAAACTATGACAGTTATCCTGGAACGTCCTTACGGCACAAGAAAGAAGAAAAAAGTAATGGATCAAAGGTTAGAAAGGTTGGAACAAATGCAAAAAGAAATGCAAGATAAGATGCAAGAACAATTGGATAAAATCCAACAAGACGCGCTGGAATCCTAAAGAACTGTGATGAGCCAACTGGCACAATTATTGGCTGATAAAGGAAAGAGCCCTGTAATCAATTCGGGAGTTGATCAGGAGGACCCTGTTTATCCTCTAGGTTTTGCCCCAATGAACACTCAAGCACAACTGAATATGTGTTCACATGGAGTGCGTGATCACATTAGACCTCAATGCCAAGTCAGCGCCTCGGCACCGATGAACTTCCAGACAGGCTCGAGTTCCAACCCAGGAGATAATCCAACAAACCCTGTTGTCCCGGATCTGGACGATGTAGCGGAAGTAGAGAAGGTAAAGGTGGGTTTACCGAAGCAACTTGAAGATAGGTGTAGGTGGTTAGAGGAAAAGTTCAAAGCAATGGAAAGTGCCGATTACCCTTGCAAGATCGATGCCAAAGACCTGAGCTTGGTCCCTGACTTAGTTCTCCCACTTAAGTTTAAAATGCCAGAATTTGAGAAGTATAACGGGTCCTGAAGCCCATATCACTATCTTCTTTCGGAGGATGATGGGATATATCGACAATGATCAATTGTTAATTCACTGTTTCCAGGACAGTTTGATCGGAGCTGCGACCAAATGGTATAACCAGCTGGGTCGTGCACAAATTTGCTCATGGAAAGATTTGGCACAAGCCTTCATGAGACAATATAGCCACGTAGCGAACATGACACCCGATAGGATCATGCTACAAAACATGGAGAAGAAACAGAATGAAAGCTTCAGGCAGTATGCCCAGAGATGGAGAGAAGTGGCAACTCAAGTCCAAGCACCTCTTCTGGAAAAAAAACCACAATGCTTTTCATCAATACTTTAAAGGCCCCGTTCATCACTCATATGTTGGGAAGCGCCACTAAAAGCTTCTCAGATATAGTGATGACCGGTGAAATGATTGAAAATGGAGTAAGAAATGGTAAAATAGATGCAGGGGAAAACTTTAAAAAATCGACTTCGAGGAAGAAAGAAGGCAAGGTAAATAATGTGAGTACATACAACAAGGGATATTCAAAGCCAATCACTGTTGGTTCACCAAGGACGGTAGCTACCAGTCATCAAGGCCCTCCGAGGCAGGAGTCCAATTTGAGGTCAAAAAGACCCCAGTTTACACCTATCCCGATAACGTATAGAGAGTTGTACCAAAATCTATTTAATGCATATGTGGTAGCTCCTTTTTTTATCTAAAACCCATGCAACCCCCATTTCTTAAGTGGTATGACACAAACGCTCAATGCAAATATCATGCAGGGATAAGGGGCATTCGATTAAGAATTGTACTGCATTCAAGAAGGTGGTCGAAAGACTCATCAAAATGGGTATTGTAAAATTAGATGACCCCTCCGGTCCAAATGTAGCAGGAAACCCGTTGCCCGATTATACGGATAAAGGGGTAAATGCGATAGCCGATGATGGAAGTAAGAGAATTAAGGCAGATGTGATGGAGGTAAGAACCCCATTGAAATGTGTTTGGGAACAGATGGTATGTAGGGGTCTAATCACTCAAGTTTTAGACGAAAGGCCTAAAGGGGCAGGAATATACTGTGAGTTCCATGCCAAGAAAGGTCATAATATCCAAGAATGTGTAGAGTTCAAGACCATGGTACAAAATCTAATGGACAATAAAGAGATAGAGTTTTATGAAGAATTCAAGGAATTTGAAGAAAGAGAGATCTGCGCCTCAGAGGAAGGACCCATAGAAAGGTTCCAGAAGGTCAATCACCCAGTGGTGATTATTTCACGGCCAATGAGCAATGAAGCAGGGATACAAATACCACCGAAACTCATAATCCAAAAACCAGTACCCTTTTCCTATAAGGATAACAAAAAGGTTCCTTGGAATTATGACTGTAACGTGACAATACCAGGAGAGGGGAACCCGATAAATGTTTCAGAAGAGAGTAATGATGATGGATTCTACACACGTAGTGGAAAGCGTTACGATCCAGCAACTTCAAAAACAGAGCCTGTAAAAGGAAAAGCCTTGGTGGTCGAACGAAAGAAGGAAAAGGCGGTCCGAATTGAATCACCTGTCAACGAGCCAGTAACGGAGAATGAAGTTAGGGAGTTTCTAAAGTTCTTAAAACACAGCGAATACAGTGTCGTAGAGCAGTTACATAAACAACTAGCTCGTATCTCAGTACTAGTGTAACACCTCGACCCGCGTCCGTCGCCGGATTAGAGTTACGAGGCATTACTAAACAAAGCACACATCCGAACAATTTACAAGTACACATAAACAAGTCTCTTAAATCAATCAAATTTTAAATCATAAAGCTAACATAAACTCTTTATAATTTATTCCATATTTTAAAACGAACATATATATAGTCACATAAATCATAAGCAAAAATATCAAATAAATCAAAAATCACTTTTTCATAATCGGCACATCATGCGTTTACATTCAATAACTTACATTGACTGAATTTAATAGACTTATCATTACATTTCTATATACAACTTAGTCATTAAAATTCAAATAACAAAACCAATTTACTTAAAACACGTATACCCTTCTAGTTTTATTATAACACAAGTCACTATTCAAATGGTCAAACCCAATTACAAAAGCTGAAAATAAACTTGTTAATTCATATGTTTTAGTAAATAACTATTTTCATTCAACTAAATTACATCGCACGCAATTAATAGTACATAGTACCGAACTAAAATATATTGTTCCATAATTAGCAATTTATATCAAACTCATCACTAATATATATATAACATGTCCGTATGTAAGTAGGCTTAATACACTAATCATAATTAGTTCATTATGTACATATTAAACACTTATTAACCTATTACAAGATTGTGCATGTGTGTACTCCAAATGGGTCATTTCTGAACATCCATATTTCATTATCACTACAAAACTAATTAAGACATATTAGGTCATTATAACACTCAAACCATAGCATATTTATGTTTTCTTAATATTCTCCAAAACACATACTTATCAATATAAATATGAACACCAAAACTGAATCATATAATCACTTACATTTTCAAATCAAACATAATTTAAATACACCACATGTATATACAATATTTCTAAATACCTAATTATCACATAACATAATCTTAATTCAACTAACATCCAATATTAATCTTATTGCCGAAACACATAACTAAATATCACCTTTTTATTCAACTTATATCACAAGACTTTAATATCTAACATAAACCAAATTTATCACATACATGTAACTTGAATATCTCATTCAAATGCAAGCTCAAATCATGATCAAATGTAGTCAAATTCAAGCATAAAAATTAAACACATCAAGCACCCATTCAAAAACACATAAAACCCAATTTAAACAAAATGATCATGAACAAGCCATTTTTAAACCAAACCGAACACAAGCATGGAAATTAAACCATTTTCGCATGGCTATTTATATATTATGATCCAAAACTAACCAAAACATAATCAAGCCTATACATGCCATAAGATCGAGTTCAACTTTAACAAAATACCAAAAGAAGTCGATAGTGTGATAGACTATGCTGATGATCCCGAGCTCGTAACGCGACTCCCAAAATCTATAAAATAGAGGTAAACAAAAACACACACAGTAAGCTATTAAAGCTTAGTAAGTCATAAGCAAAAATTCATATATATATATATATATATATATACACTAATACTTATTTCATCATTAAGTTAAAATAAACCAAATATTCTAATATTTTGTACCATATAACAATTTAATAAAAATCACATTGTATTTTCATATAAACAAACCATATGGCCAAATACACATAAATATTTAGCAAAGCCAAATTTTCAACAAATCATTATGCCAAAACATGCTTATATTCAAATGGTTAACTCATACTCGATATTTCATTTGAAACTATTATCAATTTAAAATAATCAACTTACGTTAACACTAATTAAGCAAATGGCTAACACATGCCTGAATAATTTAGCTTTCTTAACACATTTATTTGCTTTTACTATTTCTCACATAAGATTTATAGAACATAGAACCTTGTATAAAACAATGGCATAAAGCCTGCTAGGCACAAAGCCCGATACATTTCACCGGCACAAAGCCTACTAGACATAAAATCTGAAGTAATTCACCGACATCAAGTCTGCTAGGCATTAAGCCTGAAAATCTCAGATACAAGGATGATCGTTCGTATAATTCTTTATGTTTACATAAGTCTTACTCAATAACCATATCTCTGTAAGAATTGAATTATATTCAATTCTTCATAGCAAACAAACATTCGAACCACATATGTATAATTTACAACATTAAAATTCAGCTCAACGAATTTGTAACCTATATTCGAACCACATATGTATGTAAAATTCATACATTAAATTCAGCTCAAAAACTTTGTAACCTATATTTGAACCACATATGTATATAAAATTCATACATTAAATATAGCTCAAGAACTTTAAATATATATATTCGAACCATATGGGCATATATATATAATTCATAATATTATGTTCAACTCAAAGAACTTATATCATACATTAAAACTTTATACATATAATTCATAACTTTAATTTCAACTCAAGAAATTAAATCTTACATTCGAACTACTTATCCATGTAAATTCTACTATTAGTTTCATATCATTGAACTTAAAGCATACTTTAGCTAATATACATGTAATTTATACCATTAATATCAACCTTCCAAAATCAATTTCAATGTTAGGCTATCACATAGAAAAATCACTAAGTTTTATTCAATTTATATTCTTTTAGTTCCAGCTTACTAAATGTATGACAGATATATTTATATAAATTCCAATTTTATAACATTTAAATTGCTATTAGACTTACCTCGGATAGTGAAAAATTGAAATCGGATAATTAATCGACGATTTTGGTTTTTCCCCGATCTAGCTCCGATTTCTTTGGTTCTTGATCTAAACATATTCAAAATGAGCTAGTTTAAATATTATTAACTTCAATTTAATCCAAAAACACATAAATGGAAAATTACAAATTTGCCCCTAACATTTTACATTTTTCACAATTTAGTCCGAATTACACAAAACACAAAACATTCAAATTTTGACTATACTATGGTTAGGCTGAAACTTCATTATACTCATACAAGTCCATGCATTTCAATTATTTCGTATTTTAGTCCCTCAAAAATTTATTTTCACAATTTAGCTCTAAATACTCAAATTCATCAAAAATCCCAAAACAAAACATGTTAATCTAACACATGTATTTCATATTTCATCAACTAACATCATAAAACTCAAACATCCATCAATGGCACATTTCAAAATCATCATCAATTCACAAAATTGAAGCATGAGTTTTGAAGAACACAAAACAACGATATCAAAAACGTAAAAATTATCAAAAACCGAACAAAGAACTAACCTTAATCAAAATTCAAAATGGTCGAACCCTTAGCTTGTTCTTTCCTTTTTCTTTTCTTTTACATTGGTTAGTAGAAACAAAAAAATGATAATGGCTTTTTAACTTATGTTGTTTTTTTATTATAATAACTTTATAATATATTATTTATTATTATAACCTTTATAATTATTATAAAAACTATATAATATATGCATAGTGCCATCCGTTCATTAATTCAATGGCAAAATTGTAACATGAAACCTTCATATTAAAAGAACAACGACTATTTGGCCCTTCTAAAAATAACCACTAAATTTTTATTTTACGCGATTAAGCCCTATTCTCAAATTAAGTACTCAAACAATAAAATTAATTCACGAAACTTTCACACATATAAATTCACACATAATAAACACAGAAAAAAATATTAAAATATTTTTCAGACTCGGATGTGTGGTCTCGAAACCACTGTTTCGATTTGGGTCAAAATCGGGCTGTTACAACTAGTGTTACTCTTAAGCTCGAAGGTACATCACAACGCATTAATGAAAGTATTAAATGAAACTTACGTCGCTAATGACATCTCTATGAACAAGTTAGACCGTCTGGTTGGTAACATAAGTGCTGATAACTTTATTTTCTTTAATGATGATAAAATACCGCCGGGAGGCATGGGATCGACCAAAGCTCTGCACATTACAACCCGCTGCAAGGGGTATACGTTGCCAGGGGTACTAACTGATAATGGATCAACCCTAAAGGTCTTACCCTTATCTACCCTGAATAGGTTGCCCATGGACAGCTCGCACATGAAAACATGCCAGAACATAGCGAGGGCGTTCGATGGTACTGAAAGAAGAGTAATGGGAAAGATTGAAATACCCCTCCTAATCGGCCCAAGCACGTATGAGGTAGATTTCTTGGTAATGGACATCAAGCCTTCTTACAATTGTTTGTTAGGAAGACCTTGGATTCATTCAGCAGGAGCAGTACCTTCATCGTTACACCAAAAGTTGAAGCTGCTAACAGAGGGTCGACTGGTGACAATCAATGCAGAGGAGGACATCATTGTGGCTGTAACTAGTGACGCACCTTATATAGGGACAGAAGAAGAAGTAATTGAATGTTCATTCCGATCTTTGGAATTTGTAAACGCAACCTTCATTGTTGAAGGGAATAAGATCCCCACACCCAGAATATCTAAAACAACGAGGATGAGCTTACAAATGATGGCTGGAAGAGGGGCTCCACCTGGAAAAGGATTTGGGAAATTCCTCCAAGGGAGAATGGAGGTACCCATATTGGTGGACAAACGAGACTGCTTTGGCTTGGGATATAGGCCAGATGCAAGGCAAAAGAGGAAAGAGGTGGAGAGGAAGTAGGAAAGAAGAAAGGCACATTTGAGTAGGGAGGAAACAAAATGGGAACCCATGACATTCCCCCACATATCCAAAACATTCGTGTCAGGGGGAACTATTCACCCTGAACGAAGGACGTCAAGAAAAGGAACTGCAAAAGGGATGTTAGGGGATCTAAGCATTAATGTCATATACGAGGAAGAAATTGGATAAAATAATTCATCAGGCATTCGCCCTTATGAGCCGGGAAGCGTTCTAAATAATTGGACTGCCGAGGAGATCCCTGTAACTTTTAAAGTCAATTCAGAGTAATATTCAGAACACACTTGTTGCTCTGAGCTTGGGAGTAACAAGAATCTTTTGTAAAAGGCATTTGTCTAAAATCTTATTTCAATGAAATATATCATTCAGTCTCATTTTGAGCAAATATTCTTTTATTCTTTCCATTCCATTCATAAACATACTGTGCATATAATTATTCTTAGATTCTTTCTTTAAATCTACTTTTCACCTCAATAACAGGCCCTCAGATATTAATGATATGAGCGACATTGCTACTAACTCAGAGTCCCCTTTTGAGCAAGACATGGGTATAGAGGATTCATAGGATTTTGAAGATGATCGAGGCTGTAACTTATCTCCTGATTTGTTAAGAATGGTAGAACAAGAAGAAAAACAGATCCTACCTTATAAAGAGTCGGTAGAAGTAGTGAGCTTAGGGGAGGGAAAAGAAGTGAAAATTGGAGTTTGCATTGATGCGGAGATGAAGCGAGATCTCATTAAGTTGCTCCAATAATTCAATGATGTCTTTGCATGGTCCTATCAAGACATGCCCGGGTTAAACACTGATATAGCGGTACACCGACTCTTCATAAAGAAAGAATGTAAACCAGTTCAACAAAAACTCCGAATGATGAGACCTGATGTCTTGTTGAAAATAAAAGAAGAAGTTAAGAAGCAGTTTGATGCTGGTTTTTTTACAGGTGGTCAAGTATTCGGAATGGGTAGCCAACATAATCCCTGTACCTAAGAAAGATGGGAAAGTGCGAATGTGTGTGGAATACAGAGATCTGAACAAAGTCAGTCCCAAAGATAATTTCTCGTTACCCCATATTGATACCTTAGTAGACAACACTGTCGGTTACTCGCTGTTCTCCTTCATGGATGGTTTCTCCGGGTATAACCAAATTAGAATGCATCCTGAAGACATAGAGAAGACTACCTTCATAATTATGTGGGGAATATTCTGCTACAAAGTGATGTCGTTTGGACTAAAAATACGGAAGCAACGTATCAGAGAGCCATGGTAACCTTATTCTATGACATAATGCATAAAGAGATAGAAGTCTATGTTGATGACATGGTCGCGAAGTCTAGAACAGAAGGGGAACATGTACGAGTCCTTAGAAAATTGTTCATAAAGTTAAGAAAATTCCAGCTAAAGTTAAATCCAGCAAAATGCACCTTCGGGGCCAGATCAGGAAAATTGTTGGGGTTCATGGTCAGTGAGAGAGGAATTGAGATCGATCCAGACAAAGTAAAGGCTATACAAGAACTACCTCCGCCGCGTACTCAAAAAGAAGTTCGAGGTTTTTTAGGGAGACTAAACTACATCGCTCAATTCATTTCACAATTATCTGAGAAATGTGACCCCATATTTCGTCTCCTTAAGAAACACAATCTAGGTGTATGGGATGAAGAGTGTCAGACAACTTTTGAAAAGGTCAAACATTACTTGTCCAACGCTCCAGTGCTAATGCCACCTTGCCCAAATAAACCATTGATACTGTATTTGGCAGTATTTGAAAATTCCATGGGGTGCGTGCTTGGCCAACATGATGAGTCAGGACGAAAAGAAAGAGCAATCTACTATCTCAGTAAGAAGTTCACTGAATGCGAGACGAGATATTCACTAATTGAGAAACTATGTTGCGCTTTGATCTGGACAACTCAGAGATTGAGACAATACATGTACCATACAACCTGGTTAATCTCTAAACTGGACCCTCTGAAATACATGATGGAGTCGACTGCTCTGAATGGAAGGATGGCCCGATGGCAAATTCTACTGTCTGAATTTGATATAGTCTATGTGAACCGGAAAGCAATAAAAGGGAGTGCAATAGCAGACTTTCTGGCCAGTAGAGCACTGGATGATTATGAACCACTAAACTTCGATTTCCTGAATGAGGATTTGATGTATGTTACAACCGCAGAAAAAGACTTTCAAAAAGGCAATCCTTGGAAGCTGAATTTTGACGGAGCCTCGAATGCTGTGGGCAATGGGATTGGGGCAGTCTTGATATCTTCCGATGGTGATCATTACCCATTCATTAGCAAATTAAATTTGATTACACAAATTACATGGCGGAATATAAGGCATGCATCATGAGAATCCGCGCAGCTATTGAACGTAAAATAAGGTTGTCAGAGGTATATGGGGATTCTGTATTGGTAATTTATCAGCTTAAAGGTGAATGGGAGATAAGAGACTCCAAGTTGATTAATTATCGAAAGCTGGTCCTTGAATTAATTGAAGATTTTGATGACATTACCTTCTGTTATCTTCCACGGGATGAAAATCAGATGGCCGACGCATTGGCTACATTAGCTTCTATGATCAAAGTAAATAAACAAGAGGATATGAAGCCTATCCAGATGAGCATTTATGAGGCTCCATCCCATTGTTACAACATTGAAGATGAAGAAGCAAAGGATTATCACCCCTGGTATCACGACATACTGCGGTATATGAAGAATCGCGAGTATCTTGGCCAGGCGACTGAGAATGAAAAGAAGACATTGAGAAGGTTGGCTAATGATTATGTCTTAGATGGAGAGATCTTGTATAGAAGAGGAAAAGATCAGGTGCTGCTAAGATGTGTAGACGCTGTGGAGGCCAAGCAAATCTTGGAAGATGTGCATGAAGAAGTTTGTGGAACTCATGCTAATGGCTTCACAATGACCAGGAAAATTATGAGATTCGGATATTATTGGTCTACCATGGAAGAAGATTGCATCAAATATGCCAAGAAATGCGATATGTGTCAAATTTACGGAGACAAGATTCACGTGCCCCATTCGCCTCTACATGTCATGACTTCTCTATGGCCTCTATGTGGGGCATGGATGTCATTGGACCGATCTCGCCAAAAGCTTCAAATGGGATCGTTTCATATTCGTAGTTATTGACTACTTTACTAAGTGGGTAGAGGCCACTTCTTACGCTAATGTTACAAAGTCAGCAGTCAGTAGATTCCTAAAAAAAGAGATCATATGTCGATACGGGATGCCAGAAAGGATTATCTCCGACAATGCATTGAACTTGAACAACAGTACAATAGTGGAGGTCTGTAATCAATTCAAGATCAAGCACCACAACTCCTCGCCATATCGCCCAAAAATGAATGGCGCGGAAGAAGTGGCCAATAAAAACATCAAGAAGATCGTAGGAAAGATGACTGAGACTTATAAGGATTGGCACGAGAAGTTACCATTTGCCCTTCTTGCCTATCGAATGTCTATCAGAACCTCTACCGGGGTAACACCTTTCTCATTGGTGTATGGAATGGAGGCGGTTTTTCCCATTGAAGTAGAGATTCCTTCCCTCCGAGTTTTATCAGAATTGAAACTAGATGAAGCTGAATAAATTCAATCCCGATATGATCAACTGAATTTGATCGAAGAAAAGAGGCTACGAGCTATATGTCATGGTCAAATGTACCAAAAGAGAATGATGCGAACTTACAACAAAAAGGTTCGTCCTAGGGAATTCCATGAAGGAGACTTGGTACTGAAGAAAATCATTCCCATACAAAAGGACTTTAGAGGAAAGTGGATGCCGAATTGGGAAGGACCTTATGTAGTCAAGAAAGCCTTTTCTGGAGGAGCTTTAATTTTGACCGAGATGGATGGCAAGAACTTGCCTAACCCTGTGAATTCGGATTCAATCAAGAAGTACTTCACCTAAAAAAATAAAAAAAAGGTAAAGGCCAAGGTGAAAACCAACAAAGGGCGCTTTGAGACCAAATGGGTTTTGGATTGAAAACCCAGGAATGGGCAGTTTAAGTTTTGATCGAAGATGGGGCATGCGGTGGTTTTGTCCTCTCCGAATTAATAAGAAGGAAAGATGCCACATCTTGGGGCATCGACAAAGCATTCTAGGACTTCTAAACACATATCAAGTTCAAAAGGGTCCTCAAGAAGTTTGTACGGAGAAGCTCATGCTGCGATATCTGGGGCACCTGTATTCATCTTATTCATTTTTGTATCTTAGCGAAATTTGTTATCTTGATTAATTTGTTCATTTAGAGCTTTGCTCTCAATAAATTTTCATCTTATCCATTGTGATAAGCTTTTTTATCTTATTCATTTCGTATCTCAGCAAGATTTGCTATCTTGATTGATTTATTTGTTTAGAGATTTGCTCTCAATTTCATCGTGTCCATTTTTATGATCTTTTTCAAGCATCTTTCATTAAAATAATAATTAATGGACTAATAATATTCAAGCAAAAGAAGTTTTGCATATTACTCTGAAAGCTTCTAAATAGTACGAGGACCTGAAATAGGGCTATTGTTTAGAACTAACCAACTTAAGGATTAGAGGAATTGGAGAAAGAATAGTCTAAATTGTGACTATTTTTTTGGTTTTTCTGTCAAAAAAATACCGGCTGAAAAAGAGAGCATCAGTGATAGAGCCTTGATGAACAACGAGCAATGACAACCTAAGCATTAAAAAGGGATCATTCTCATGACATTCTGCATTCATGCAAATATAATTCATACACATCTAGTCAGAGCATTTGATTCATTTTGATCATGACATCCTAAACACTAGGCATAAATAGGTTCATAAAATGGACTTTATAGGTCATGTTCCCCAGAGAGCAGATCAATAAAATTACTCATACCCCCGAGGTTGCAATTTAAAAGATTGAAGCCACAATGGCGAATCCTACTTTCCTGGCGGCGCAGTGGAACAGATTGAAGCTACAACAACAAATCTTACTTCCCCGACATCGCAGTTAATTAGGCAGAAGAAACCAATCCTACCTCCCTGAAGTTGCAGTGGAGCGGATTAAAAACACAGACCTTATCTCTCTGAAGTTGCAGTAGAGCAGATCGCATCCAGTCTTATCTCTCTGCAGTTGCAGTGGAGCAGACAGAAGAAACCAATCCTATCTCCTTGAAGTTACAGTAGAGCGGATTAAAAAAACCACAGATCTCATCTCTCTGAAGTTGCAGTAGAGCAGATCAAATCAATCTTAGCTCCCTGAAGTTGCAGTGGAGCAGATTGAAGATACAAGTCTTACTTCCCTGAGGTTGTAGTGGAGCAGACTAAAACCACCAATCTCGTCCCCCTGAAGTTGTAGCAGAGTGGATTGAAGCTACAAGTAGTATCTCTTTCTGAAGTTGCAGTGGAGTGGGTCGAAGCAACAAGACACAACGGACTGAAACGAAGCTACTTGGAGAAGAAAAACACCAGAACAAGTCAAGACCCGGTAAAATTGGGCAAATTTGGTCTTCCTTAAAAGTCTTTACTCTGTTCTCGTTACACAACAACGAGCAAAGAGGGGCAGCTGTAATAGCCCAAATTTGCCCAGGCTTACAACCCAAAAATAAATATCTAAAACCCAAGATATAGGCCCAAAGCTTGACGGCCCAAAACCTTAACTGGTTTCAGTAAAAACTGAAACCCTAACCCTAAGGCGCCATTCCCCCTGCTGCACATGTGCCTCAGCAGCACGTTCGTCGCCCCGAGGCCGCCTCCATTTGAACCAAAATAGTAATTCCCCTCCGTTGACTCTTGATACCTGCAAAAACGACTAAAAGAAACAGTATAGAAACGACAACGAAATAAAAGACAGAAACAAAAGCAAAAACATAGCAAGAGAAATAGAAAATAGTAATATAGACCAACAGTGTAATCGTGGCTATAAAAGCCACAAAGTTAACCATGTATTTTTTTACACACAAAAAAACAGAATACAAAGAGGAATTTTAGTCCAAAGGTTGATCTTTTAATTTCTGCTTCATTTCTAGTCCATTTTTTTATTATTTTTTTATTTACGTGTCGTTACGAAAATAAAACAAAAAGAATAAAAAGAAAAAGGTAAGGAACTAACCTATATTCGGGTCTCCGAAACCATGGACGGCCGAGGAAGTAGCCTCCGAGGATAGGCGGCCGGAAACCGAAAGGTTTCTTGAGCTTTTGGGGCCTTTTGGTTAATAGTTTGGGGATTTTAAAAACGGATTTGGGTTTAGGGGGTTTGAAAAGACCAGGTCGGAGGTTTTTTCTCTTTTTCGGCCACCGCATATGGCGGTGCCGTCGCCGGTGACCGGTGGCCGGCGCGGTGGCCCCTTTGCCAGACTCTATGACCATGGGAGAGGGTCTGAGAGAGAATGAAGTTTTTTTCTGAAAAAAGAGGAAGAAATGAGCCTTTTTTGAAAAAATTTCAACTTTTATACTAGTATTGAAACGGCGTCGTTTCATGAAGAGTCTTTAGGTGCCAAAACGGCACCATTTGGCGCGACCCGTGGGTGACCCGACCTGTCCGACCAGGATCCGCGTGTTTTAGCCTTAAAAGGGTATTTGCGTACACAGTCCCTCCGATTTTACAACGCGTTGTAATCTGGCCTTTTTTTTCGTTCTTTCCTTTTATTTTAAATTAGCTGCATAGTTTTATTTTTATTTCATTTTAGTCCATTGCAATGCTGCATTTTGGGGACTTGGTTTATTTCCTGTTTTGGTACCCCTCTTTTTGCGCGTGTCACAATTTAATCCTTTACGTTTCTTTATTTCGAATTCGGCCCATATTTTCGTTTTATTTCAATTTAGTCTGTGTTTTTTTGGCAATTTTACTATTCAGTTAATTATCTCAATGTTATTATCATTATCATATTATACCATTATTATTATTATTATTATTTATTCATTTATACTTTTTAAATTTTAAATTTTGTTATATATATATACATGAGTTTTTTTATAATATATATACATATACATATTTTATACATTGTCTACATATACATATATACCTATACATTCTTTATATATTTTATAACTTATATGCATATCTATATATTTATGTACATATTTTATTTTCATACATATATATATACATACTTTTATATACCTTCTATAATTTTTATAAACATGCATGTACATATACATATTTTAATGTACATACGTATATATGTATGTATATGCTTACTTATATATTTATATACATATATTTTATATAATAATTTTGAAATATATACATACATATATTTTCATATTTCCATAATTTTATGAATATATATATATATATATATATATATATATATATATCTTTTATATTTTTATAGTTCTATTCATTTTCTTTGTTTATTTCTTTATTTACATTTCATTATTACTTTGAAATAATGTTTTGATTTTATTTGCTTATATGTATTGTTATTTTGTATGTCATTGATTTCCCCTTTTTTATCCAATTTATTTTCATTGCTATTACTCGTATGCTACACCATCGTATTCATTAACATTTTGTTACGCATACTAATATCCTTTAAAAAATTTCAAAAAAAGGCAATGTTTTACATTTGGAAATTCGAGAAAACGTGCCCAAATGTGCTGGGTTTCGATTTTTCTCGTTCAACCAAATAACCAAATATCCTTTCAAAAATTTCAAAATAAGGCAGTGTTTTGCGTTTGGAAATTCGAGAAAACGTGCCCTAATGTGCTGGGTTTCGATTTTTCTCGTTCGACCAAATAGCCAAATATCCTTTTAAAAATTTCAAAATAAGGCAATGTTTTGCGTTTGGAAATTCGAGAAAACATGCCCTAATGTGCTGGGTTTCGATTTCTCGTTCGACCAAATAGCCAAATATCCTTCTAAATTTTAATCCATGTCATTCGAGTTTTTAAGGATCGTACTTTAAATCTCTTTAAATTTTTCAATTTTCGACATTAAGACATTAATTAATCAACTAGGTACCAATTTTTGGGGCGTTACGAGGATGCTAATCCTTCCTCGTACGTAATCGACTCCCGAACCTGTTTTTCTGAATTTCGTGGACCAAAATAATTGTTTTAATAAAATCAAATCATTTGTTAAAAACAACCGCTTTTTGAGGTGACCCGATCACACCTCATTAAAAAAGATTGCTGGCGACTCCCATATTTATTTTCTTTTTCAAAATTCGAGTCGACCCTGTTTTATCAAAGAAATTGTGTCAACAAACCTAATTTTAAAAAATAGAATAGTTGCCTATTTTAGCCTTATATTAGCCTTATATTACTTTAATAACAATTTAAATTTCCCCTACACTGTTTATACTTCCTCTTCATTTGATCTGAAATCTTACCTAAATTAAACTGACGTGTTTAGATGAAAAAAAAATTAAATTTTAGAAACGTTTACTTTAAATAATAATTTGTTCAATAATAATAATAACTAATAATCCTCGTTTTAAAGATGTTGGTATATTTGCCATATATTTAGGGCTAACTGCGTTGTAACACGTCAAAGATCAGCGTTTCCACAATGTTCAATAACAAGCTAGAAGGCAAAGTAGCCATCATCACCGGTGGAGCGAGCGGTATCGGCAAAGCCACCGCCTGTCTCTTCGCCAAGCACGGTGCCCGTGTGGTGACCGCCGACATCCAAGATGAACTAGGCCAGCAGGTAGCCGCATCAATCGGTTCCCAAAAGTGCAGCTACATCCACTGTGATGTTACCGATGAAGAGCAAGTGAAAGGCATAGTGGAATGGACCGTCCAAAACCATGGCCAACTGGACATCATGTTTAGCAATGCTGGGATAGTTCGTTCCAACAAGGGTACCACCTCCAACTCCAACCAGAACATCCTCGACCTAGACCTCGCGCCTTTCGACCACCTGTTCGCCGTCAACGCCCGCGGCATGGCGGCTTGCGTCAAACACGCGGCGCGTTCCATGGTTGAGAAGCGCGTGAGAGGGAGCATCATCTGCACGGCCAGTGTATGCGCCAGATGCGGCGGGGAACACCACGTGGATTACTTTATGTCGAAGCATGCGGTGTTGGGATTGGTGAGGTCGGCGAGCAAGCAGCTTGGGGTGCACGGGATCAGAGTAAATAGCGTGTCGCCGTTCGCGGTGGCGACCCCATTGATATGTAACCTGACGGGAATGAAAGCGGAGGAAGCTGAGAAGTTTTACGAGGGGAGGACGATTTTGAAAGGGGTAGTGGTGAAAGAGAAGCACGTGGCTGACGCGGTGTTGTTTCTAGCATCGGAAGATTCGGAGGTGGTGAGCGGACATGACATGGTAGTGGATGCTGGGTTTTTGGGCAAATAGTTAAATGGTTGGTCACCGGTAGGTCGGCCCAAAATCATGAAATATGGTCCACGCTCCTTTGTTTGTTCAATAAGGACTTGCTTTTATGAAATAATTTCATATCTTTTCGGGATTCTCACCTTGACACTATCAAATTGATAGGTTAAATTATAGTTTTAGTCCCTATGGTGGCATAACTATTTGCCCTTGCGGTCCATAGCCTGATACCTGAGTTTCATTGAGGGCTTCAAAGGTCGGCTTAACTGTGCCATCCATATTTATAGAGAATATAAGAGGGTATCAGCAAGTGGGATAATTTTCGGTTTCTGCAAACATCAATTTTCATCTCTTCAAATTATCCACAACATGCAATTTATCCAAAAATGTTTTATTCCACAAATATTCATAAATAATCTTCATGAATGATCACATTAGTCGATCACCTTATCATGCCATTATTTGCATTATCGGGTCGGTAAAATATCAATATTATATGCAGTATAAAAGGAGTCGTTTAAACTGAGTTATCACTATATTTATTAAAAATAGATTGGTGTGATAAAAACTACAAAGTCAACATCAGTTTCCATATATCCCTAAAATTCATCAATTATATTAAAATTACAATTACAATGGAATTAAAGAAAAAAACTACCATTCAAGGTCCCTCCCTTTTATCTATGTCACTAGAGTTTATATTTTGTACAATTCTGAAATTTTTTTTTTTAGATTTTAAATTTTAAATTTAATTGTTAATATTGTTAGATTTGTTGGTATGACATTTTAAAATAAATAATAATAATAAAACTCGCTTAATAGTCATGTAACTAATAAAATAGCATCTGTAATGAACATGAATTTAACAAAATAATTTTAATAGCTTTACTTAATTGTAATTTAATTTTGAAATCTAAAAATCTAAAAAGTAAAAAAATTAAATTCTGAAATATAAAACTATTATTTAAATTTAAAAATATTAGAATTTATTGCATATTACAAACTTTTTAAATAAAGTTTTAAGTTCTAGTCCCTTCTATTTAGGGTCTGCTTTGATTGAAACACAATGTGAATATCCAATATGAGATTATCTTAAATTCAAAAAAAAAAAAAGAGGTTAATATACTTTTTTTTATGTTAAGGTTTGATTTTAATGTTTAAATTGGTACTTGAGTTTAGCTTCAATTTGATACTTGGTTTTTTTTGTCTCAATTAAATACGTGAGTTTGGCTTCAATGTTTAATTTGATACTTGAGCTTTTTTTTGTCCCAATTAATTACCTATATTTTTTTATTAGAGGACATATATCAAACATTTTAATGAGCCACATGATGCAGTTTGTTCCGAGCATCACATTAAACATTGAAACAAATACCTAACTGGGATAAAAAAAACTCAAGAATCAAATTAAACATAAAATCAAACTTAGGTATCAACTGGCATATTAACCCAAAGAAAAGGGTGTACCAAGGCATAACTAACCCGATCCATAAGATTGCAATAGCCCAGCCCAGTGATTATGGATAGGCGTGTTTGGAAAATGGCAATGGTAAACGAAAGTGAGAAAATGAAGGAATCAGATAGAGAAAAAAAGGCAGCAAAGAAAATGAGCTAAGGCTTTCTTTGCTGGAAGAAAAAGCCAAAACAGGGAAACCAAAAATTAAGACTCTTCACTCTTTCGTAAGATTATTTCAGTCTTTTCCTTTCTGAATTTTACGATCTTTTTTTTTCTTTTCACTCTTAATTCTCTCTTTTAGTTTCAATTGTCCCCCTTTTAATCTAATTTTGTGATTGTAATCTTGCACTTTCTATTTTTTTGTTTCGCTTTCAATTCCCCCTTGTAGCGTGTAAAAAGCCTTTTCTTTTGCTAGATTTGGTTCGTTTTCGAATTTAGTGTCTTTGGAGGATTTTGCAAAATTAGGGCTTTTTTGGGGTTTAGGTGTCCATTAGGGTTCTACTTCTAAAGCTTTGGTTTTGAATTGAAAATTTGCTTGCTTAGGTGTTTGTGGTTGATGGGTATTTTACTGAGATACTGAATGTTTTGGAATTTGGTGGGTATTTGATAGTTTTTCGCAGTGAATTAGATTAGTGATGTCTGTGAATAACAATAACCCTCCTAAGAGCATTGGGGCGTCTTCGTCGCCCTTTGGTAATGCTTCACAAGCACAAACACAAGCACAACTCAGTGCTGGTTTTCAAAATCAGTATCAGCTATCCCAAGCTCAGGCCCTTGCTCATGCTCAAGCTCAAGCTCAAGCGCAGTTAGCTCATGCCCAATTCCAAGCACACTTACAAGCTCAAGGTTTGTCCCTTAACCAAGCTCAAAATGCCGGCATTGGGAACTTAGGTACGTCTTCGCCATCCATGTCGACTCCTGGCAGTGCAAGTGCCAAGAGGATCCTTCAAAGGCCCCCTATGCGTCCTCCTGGTGTTCCTGTGACAAATACAATGTCTCCTTTGAGAATAATGGATCTTACGACCGCCGCACGTAAAAAGAAGCAGAAGCTTCCCGAGAAACAGCTGCAGGATAGAGTGGCGGCAATTCTTCCTGAATCTGCTCTGTATACCCAGCTTCTTGAGTTTGAGGCACGTGTCGATGCTGCCTTAACTCGGAAAAAAGTTGACATCCAAGAAGCCCTTAAGAATCCACCTTGTGTTCAAAAAACACTTCGAATATATGTTTTCAACACATTTGCTAATCAGATGCAAACAATCCCAAAGAAGCCTAATGCAGAGCCCCCTACATGGACCCTTAAGATAATAGGAAGGATCTTGGAAGATGGGGTAGATCCAGATCAACCTGCATTTGTTCAAAAAACAAACCCCTTATACCCTAAGTTTTCATCTTTCTTCAAGAGAGTGACAATTTCCTTGGATCAGAGACTATATCCGGAAAATCATATCATTATATGGGAGCAGGCTCGATCGCCTGCTCCTCATGAAGGTTTTGAGGTAAAGAGAAAAGGGGATAAGGAATTCACCGTGAATATTAGGTTGGAAATGAATTATGCGCCAGAGAAATTCAAGCTTTCTTCAGCTTTAGTGGAAGTCCTTGGTATTGAGGTTGATACACGCCCCAGAATTATAGCTGCAATTTGGCATTATGTGAAGGCTAGAAAACTTCAGAACCCAAATGATCCATCTTGCTTTATTTGTGATGCACAACTTATGAAAGTTTTTGGGGAAGAAAAAGTGAAATTTACCATGGTTTCGCAGAAGATATCGCAGCATTTGTCTTCGCCGCCACCTATACATTTGGAGCATAAGATCAAGCTTTCCGGGAACAATCCTGCTGGGTCTGCATGCTACGATGTGTTAGTTGATGTGCCGTTGCCTATACAGAGGGATTTGTCTGCTCTGTTAGCAAATGCAGAGAAGAGCAAAGAGATTGAACAGTGCGACGAAGCGATATGTGCTGCCATAAGGAAAATTCATGAGCACCGTAGAAGACGTGCATTCTTTCTAGGGTTCAGCCAATCTCCTGTGGAATTTATCAATGCTTTAATCGAGTCTCAGAGCCGGGATCTTAAATTGGCATCTGGGGAAGCAAGTCGAAGTTCTGAAAGAGAGCGACGATCAGATTTCTTCAACCAACCATGGTAAGCTCATCTTTATATTCTAGTTTCAGTTCATGTTTAATTTTTGAATCATTTCCCTCAGTTGGAACCATAGCCTATCACCCATGCAGTCATGTCTATTTGGTAGAAATTTCAGTTTCCAGTTGACCCCTTCAACCTTATTGCTAAGTGTACGGTCTTAAGTTATCTACAAAGGAATTTTTTTTGGTCTGGTTGTCAGTTTTCGTATGTCAAACAGCAATGCCTTGCTTATGTATCATTAGGAAATGCATTAAACTTAAGTACAGCAGCATGAAAGTGTGTAAACTATAAAAACGGGACAAAGTGGATTGTCCCGACACTAGCACTTCCATGCAATAACTGTGCCATAGGTGATCCTATTACCGGAATAGCTTCCAGACCACCTGGTACAATTTTGACTGGTCCTAAGGTAACGAATAACCTGTTACTCCAAAAGATGCGGTCAAACAACCAATTCCCTTTCTTGCGAGATTTGTTCTTAAAATCTATTGCTTGATATATCATATATTTGCTCCAGTTTTAAGGAAGTCATTCTTTAATGCAGCTTGGACCATTCTCAGTTGGTTTCTGTAAATAAAGTTTCTTATAGAAAACGTAATGTTAGCAATTTACGAATGATGAATATGTATTGAAGTTGTGGTTTGGTAATTCTAACAGGGTTGAAGATGCCGTTATCCGTTATCTGAATCGCAAGCCAGGTGCTGGTGGAAGTGATGCGCCAGGAAGCACATGAGTCGTGATTCCATTGATTTGAATCATGTACCAATTTTAGTCCATTCCTTTAATGGAAGTAGAATTGCAGTGTTGTTTTTTCTTTTTGGGGGGGGGGAGAGGGGGACAATTGAGAGGGATGTAGAACAGGAAGTAGCTTTGTGTAGGCATAATTATCATAAAAAATGATGATAATAATAATAATAATAATAATAATTTTCATTAGAAAAAAATTGTTTTGTTCAATTTGTAACTTGCATACTGTAGACCTATGTTATTTGTAACCGGGGATGCGTATTGATATAGATTTCTGCCATGGGTATATGTTCATATTGGAATATTTATGAAGAACAGGATAGTTGAAGGCTCCTGTTTTATATCTGACATGGAAATTTAATGAGTATTTCTTTTTTGTCCAGTATTATGAGATGCGCCTAGCCAAGTGAGAACTATGTTTTTTCCTACATAAGCTTTCCCATAATGCAATTCCACCCCCACCCCATTTTTTTCCTTAAGAGGAGAAGCTGTTGTAAAGAAAATAGAAAATGTTGGACATGGAAGGATTTTTATTTTATATTTTCTTTTCTTCGCCTTTGTTTAAAGAAATGTATGAAAATGGAAAATGTGGAGCCATTCCATGGTGAGGTAGCTAATTAGAGGAACAATAATTCAAATTAGGCTAGTTTACCAGATTTGGCTAAGATTTTTTTTCTATTCATTCGAAGTGAATTTGAATTCAATAATATTTTTAAATTCATCATCTTTCTTTAAAAATAAAGGTAAATTATCAAAATAGTCACTTTTGTTTGCCTCGGGTTACATTTTAGTCATTTACATTATCGTGTTGTAACATTTTAATCATTGAGCCGTTAATTGTTATTAACGGTGTAACGGTAAGCTGACATGGTACATTAAGTCATCATTTCAAATGAAAATTTTAGTTTAAATTCTACAATTGGTTCCTATATTTTTTCATTTTGAACAATTTAAATTTTTTTCTTTTAACTTTCCTTTTTTTTATTTTACTTTCCATCCTCTTCTGCTTCTCCCTTTGTTTTGCTCCCTTTTTCATTTCTTTTAATATAGTTTTTCTATGTTTTCCATTTGTTAAAACTAGTTGACAAGCTCGCCTCACTCGAAAAAATTAAATTGTTCAAAAAAATAAAAGTATAAAGACTAGTTTTAACAAATGAAAAACATAGAAAAACTCTATTAAAAGAAATAGAGGAGCGAGGAAAACAGAGAGAGAAACATAAGAGAATGAAAGAAAAAAAAAGAAAGTTTAAAAAACATAAAAGAAAAAAATTAAATTGCTCAAAACAAAAAAAAATGGGGACTGATTGTACAAATTAACCTAAATATTTGTTTGAAATGATGATTTAACGTGTCACGTTAGCTTACCGTTACACCGTTAACGACAATTAACGACTTAGTGACTAAAATGTTACAACGTGATAACGTAAGTGACTAAAACATAACATTTCAAACATAAGTGACTGAAATGTAACCTGAGCTAAACAAAGTGACTATTTTGATAGTTTACTCTAAAAATAATTATAAAATTTATCATGTTCCACTCATAATATGAGTGAAAACATTCATTTAACAAATATATAAAAATTTGATATAAAATCTAAATGTGACTTTGATCGGAATGGTTAAATTGAGTTGGTGAAACGTATGATGACTTGTTCAAATCTTATGTGTATATAATTTTCTAGATTTATCAAAATACAAAAGATATAAATGTTGGAAAATTTGAGTGGAGACAATAGAACCGGAGACTTGTATAGAAATAAATAGTAGACTTCGAGGCACGAATGACACTTTCTAAAAAGAACTATTTGCCTCCACACAAAGTTGCTAGAAGGTTAAGGTGAAGGACCTCTCGGGATACAACAAATTTTTGAATTTCTTTTGATTAGCAAAATCGAGGAATTTCCTAGCTCTTACTCTTGTTTTTGAAAATAAGATTGATTGTAATTGTATATTTGTGAGCACCATAATGCCTCTATTTATATGCACTCAATGAATACAATTTGAAGAGGCAGAACCCTTCATATTGGACATACTCCTTGGGAGAAACATGTCCCATGGAAATGTATTCATTGTATGATAAATCATTACTTTTAATTTGAAAAATGCTTATGAATAATTAAATTTGTAAGATGATAAATCATCACTTTTAATTCGAATAGTGCTCATATTAATTTGCAATCTATACTTTCCATCAATCCCCCACTAGATTGCTAATTTCAGAAAATAAGTACACAATGATTATGCATAAAGAAGGGTGTCCGCAGATTAAACCTTCCTTTAGTGCAAACTCTTAAAGTATCAACAAAGTGAATGGTGGCTAGTCGCTTGAACCATCACTCTTAACGTTAATACTGGAAAAAAATTCAAACATAATCGTAAAGTATTAGAGTGAGAATTTAATTTGCTTTAGCACCATTATGGACATGTGCTCATCCCGTTTCCTGAACATGTACGAGAGAAAACCATAAAAAAATCTCGTTGAAGCGACACCACTTCATGTCCATATAGGTGGATTTCATGACAATTAATCTCCATCCATTAAAAGTAAAACTCATCCTCCTAAAATATAAACACTAAATACTGATTCTTAGTTTACGTTGCCATTCGATAATTTGTTATTACCCTTTGAACCTTGAAACTAACTTTTGGCTAGAATAAGGTAGGGTTTCCATTATCAATGATGTGATTAGAATGATTTTAATCCCATCTTAGTGGTGGTACTCTTAACCAAACCCCTTGAAAAACCTTTTGTCAATGGATCCGCTAAATTGTCAATTGACTTAACTTAGGTAACAGTTATCACATCGTCCTTAATCAATTGCCTCACATACTCATGTCTCAAACTTATATGTCTAGACTTTTCATTGTACACCTTATTGTACGCTCGAGACATGGTATAGTCACTATCACAATATACAAAAATGGCGAACCTACGTCGTGGCCACAACTTTATATCTAGCAAGAGATCTCTTAGCCATTTCGCTTCCTTGCCAATAGCCGCTAAGGCTGTAAATTCAGTCTCCATAGTTCAATGTGATATGCAAGTTTGTTTCTTGGAGGCCCAACTAATGGCTCCACCTCCTATCGTAAAAATCCATCTCGATGTGGACTTATTGTCACTTAGGCTTGTAATCCAACTTGCATCCGAGTAACTTTCTAGTACTGCAGGATAATCACTATAGAATAATCTCAAATTTTTTGTTTTCTTAAGATAGCCAAAAATCCTACAAATGCCTTTCCAATGATCGGTACTAGGACAATTTGTAAATCTCGCTAATGTGCACACAACAAATGTGATATCAGGTCTAGTACAATGCAATGCATACATTAGACTTCCAATTGCACTGGCGTACTCAAGTTGCGCTATGGCCCTGCCATTATTCTCACTTAACTTGAAGTTCAAATAGTATGAAGTTGTTTAAACTTTTCCAATACTTTCTCGATGTAGTGAGATTGACTTAGTGCAAAGCCCTTTTCATGTTTTTTCACTTTTATACCTAGAATTGTATCTACCTCATTGAGATCCTTCATTTTAAATTTTGAGGCTAAATACTCTTTGCTCTCACGAACACCTTCCGTGTTCGTACCAAAAATCAACAAATTATCTACATAGAGATAAAAAAATTACACCATACCTATCGGTGAATTTAGTGTAAATACATTTATCCGCACCATTATGTAAAAAATCATGTGACAAGATAACCGAGTCAAATTTCTCATGCCACTATTTAGACACTTGTTTTAAACCATATAATGACTTGATCAACTTACACACCTTATGTTCATTCCCAGGAAGCACAAAACCTTCTGGTTGCTCCATATAGACTTCCTCTTCGAGATCACCATTCAAAAAATTCCTATTAACATCCATTTGATGTACATGTAACTTATGGATAGATGCAAGTGCTATAAGAATTCGAATGGAGGTCCTCCTAGCCACTGGTGCATAAGTGTCAAAATAATCTAGGCCTTGTTTTTTCCTAAATCCTTTAGCCACTATAGAATTGTAGATCACCATCCACATTAAACATTATGGGGATCTTTCTAATTACGGATTCTCTATTTCCCTCAACAAGCAATGCTAGAGATTGCGAGGAAATGAAATCAGGACTGAAGTCCTTTACTTTTCTCACTCTTTGACTTTTCCTCGGCTTCGTATCCTTCTTATCATAAAGACTTCTTTTGGTTTGATAATTTGAGATCATTGGTTGATATTCTTTTTTCGAATCTGTTGAATCATTGAAAACCTTATTTTCAATGAATACAACATCTCTTGTTTCAATTATCGTATTTGACACTAAGTTAAGAACACGATAAGCCTTAGAGTGTTGGGCATATCCAATGAATGCACCCTTAACGACTCTTGGACCTAACTTTGTTCTCTATTGGTTGGGAACTCTATAGTAAGCCAAACACTCCCACACTTTGAAATAATCTAATTTTGGCATCCGACCCTTCCATAACTCATATGGAGATACTTTGAATTTTCTCGATGGTATTCTGTTAAGAATATAACACGCAGTCAATAATGTTTCACCCCATAGTTTATCTGGAAAATTAACATTTAACAACATCGAGTTAACCATATCTACTAAAGTACGGTTCTTTCTTTCTACCAAACCATTTTGTTGCGGAGTATAAGGCGCGAAACACTCATGCACCATACATTGTTCCTCACAAAATATATTAAATTTATTTGAAAAATATTCACCACATCTATCACTACGAAGCACTTTGATTTTCTTACTAAACAAATTCTCAACCTCATTTTTAAAACGTTTAAACATATCAAAAGCCTCGTATTTACTTCTCATGAGATACACATAAGTAAATCTAGAGAAGTCGTCTATAAAATTGATAAAATATCATTTTCCACCTCTTGCTAGTGTTCTATTTAATTCACAAACATCTGAATGAATTAAATCTAACACTTGTGAATTCCTTTCACACTTATTAAGAAACGGCTTCTTGGTAATTTTTGATTGAATACAAATTTCACATTTATCCTCAAACTCATCATTACTTAGACTTATATAACCATTCTTTTGCATATATTGTAAATTTTTAAAATTAAAATATTCTAAACGCGCATGCCACAAAGGATAAGATTCAACAATATAAAAAGAAGAATTAACTTTATTCATATCAATGCTCAACTTGAACATACCCTTGTTACAATATCCTTTTCCTACATATATATCACCCTTAAGCAAGACAAACTTATCGGATTCCAAGATAATCTTGAACCCCTTGTTACATAGAATACTTGCGGACACTAAATTCTTTCTCACATCGGGATCATGCAACACATTAGTCAAAGTTAATTTCTTCCTAGATGTGAAGTTGAGTTCCACTGTCCCTTGACTGAGAACCTTAATCGATTGATAGTTGTCCATAAGCACTTCACGGTTTGCCACTAGTTCATAACTCTTGAATTGTTGTCGGTCATTACACACATGGACAGTAGCTCTAGAGTCGAGCCACCAATTATAGGACTTATTAGTCATGGCTATGTTGAGTTAAGTAATCATACAAATCTCTAAATTTTTTATCCCTTCCGTAACCATGGCCACTAAGTTCATGCCCTCCACTTTATTGGCTTTGGAAGTTGTGGCATCTTGCTTCTTTTTGAGAAATCTACAATCCTTAATATAGTATCATTTCTTATTGCAATTATAATAATTGTGAGCTTTTTTCTTATTGTCTTGCACGTCCTTGGTCTCGGATGTAGGCTTTCGCTTACCATTTCGAGAGTTCTTGGACTCGTTCACATGTTTCATTTTAGAACTTTGGGGAAGATACACTGCATCACGCTTCCGAGTTTCCTCTTTAATACGCAAATGCCTAAGTATTTTCTCCACAATGAAGTCTTCTACCATATGCAGAAGTTTCTTCCGATAATTGTTTCAAGACGAGGGCAACTTTGAGATGATAGCCCCAACTTGTAACAATTCCAGAATAATAACTTTCAAGTTATGAAGCCTACTTATAGGGACTTATAATTCATGGACTTGATCCATGATCGGGATACTATCGAGCATTTTGAATTTGAAATACTTCATCATTAAAAATTTATCAGTACTTTGTCACTCTGTGTTGTATTTCAAGAGTTTTCCATATTTCCACTCGGGATTGCATCGACATGTAAAGATCATACAATCGATCAGACAAGGTGTTAAGGATGTGTCCTCGACATGTGAAATTATCTTTTTCGTTCTTCTTCTTAAGTTCAACCACTTTCTTAATTTCCTGGGAATTTGCATTGGGGGCGGGATCCTGCACGGGTTGTAGGTTTGGATCCAGAACGTACGCCGCATTTAAGGCAGTAAGAAGGAACAACATATTTTCCTTCCAATGATTGAAGTTTGAACCATCAAATCGGTCAAGTTTCACTAACTTTTGGTTTATCACTTTGAATGTGATGTTAGCCTCCGTCGCCATCTCCAAAAATAGTTCTCTTTTATTGTTGGAAAATTTGAGTGGAGATGATAGAACCAGAGACTTGTATGGAAATAAACAGTAGACTTCGAGGCACAAATGACGCTTTCCAAAGAGAACTATTTTCTCCCACACAAAGTTTCTAGAGGGTTAAGACAAAGGTCATCTCGGGATACAACGGAGTTTTGAATTTCCTTTTATTAGCAAAATCAAGGAATTCCCTAACTCTTACTCTTGTTTTTGAAAATAAGATTGATTGTAATTGTATATTTGTGAGCACTATAATGCCTCTATTTATATGCACTCAATGAATACAATTTAAAGAGCCAGAACCCTTCATATTGGACATACTCCTTGGGAGAAACATGTCCCATGGAAATGTATTCATTGGATGATAAATCATCACTTTTAATTTGAAAAATGCTTATGAATAATTAAATTTGTAAGATGATAAATCATCACTTTTAATTTGAATAGTGCTCATATTAATTTGCAATCTATACTTTCCATCAATAAATACTTTCAAAATAATATTTATTATTTTAATGAGCAATTGGTAATTTTTTACATTGAAATCCAGTTAATGAATAACACCAATTTAATCAGCTCTAAACAGTAACAACAAACTATTGATTTGGATTGAATTAAATTTAGGCTATGACATGTTAAAATCGAGACATGACCCATCTATCGATTGTTCAAGGCTAATGGCCATCAAGCCTGAGCAAAAACCAATTCTAGTCACATTCCTTTTTAATACAATGTCTACTTTTACCAATAATCCCCTCAACCCTTAATTTGGAGAAAAACACGTTTAAACGTAGTTAAACTCATGTCTTCTTAATTTTTGCAATAGTGGCCATTGCGGTACGTGCACGAAAAATAAATAAAAACTTAAAAAAGTAAAGCAATTATTGCAACTATATACATAAAGTTGCAATTATTGCAACTATATACATAAAGTTGTAATATTTGTATACAACGAAACACAAAACAAAGAAGTGGTTGCTTGAATTTGAAACTAAATGCAATTTATGCTATTGGAAGTCTATCAATCTACTTAATCCTAGAATCATTACGGCAAGCACTTAAGAAGAGTGATTTTAGCAAGCTAAGAATTATAAATTAATGGAATCAATAAGTTGATTACTAGTGGCCAACAAAATAATGATTGGTTTCCTCACTTACTACTGATGCAACTATGCCTAAGTTAATTTAATGCACAATTCCTAACCTAATCATTCTCTCCTCTCGGTCTCAAATGACTAAACTCTGTTACTAAACCTTATTAAATTGATAAAAACATGATAAAGTGTCCTCTCAGCCTAACTTATCTCAATTTCCCCTGAAGTTGTCTAGCTCAAGTTAGTAATAACACCAATTTATGCAAAACAATGCATTAACACTAACATTAAGCACAAAATCACATCAAGAGTAATGGAGCCAACCAATCACCTTACAAATTAGTCAATATCCATATCAATTTCAACATCCAATCACTTCCCCATTCAATTCAACACAATTAAATGAAAGGGTAAGTATAAGAGATTGAGAAATGTACACCAATCGGTGAGAAATTCAGGCTTTAGAACTGAAGGTGCCATTGATGCAGACTTCAAATCCAATGCTGACAATTATTATTAGCAAATTGATGAAGAAAATGGTGGAAACTAAGACTATCTTACTTAATAAAGGAGTTTACAACCAGAAACTAAAGAGAAAATTACAATAACAAAAGGAAACTTACAAAAGAAATTCTCAATCTAGAAAACTTAGCAGAAAATCTATCAAAATCTATTCAATATTCTATTCTAATGTTTCTCTCTCTTCAGCTTTTTAAAATTCACTTATTTATACTAAGGGACCATTCAGAGGTTATTTACATTCATACCCATCATTAAAACATTCAATAAAGGCTTGTAAAATTCAATTGGAAGCCAAATTCCACGTAATTACCCCTAGTAACCGCTTCAAATCTCACAGTTATAGAGTTGTTGTTGCGACAACTTATATCAATGTTCGCGACAATGGCTCCTTTGACTGTAGCTTTGTTTCCAACTGTTGAATTATTATCGCAACAATAACTTACCATGGTCACGACATTGACCTTTCTGACTCCAACTTTGTTTTCAGCTATTGTGGATGTTATCGCAACAATTACTTGAGCCTGAAATCACCTCCAAAATAGTGGCAGCAAATTAAATCAAACAATTAAGATAAGAAAAAAAACAAAAAAGCCAAATCAAAATTAGAGTTTTTGAAAGAGTCCAAGTTGATTATGGAAAAAACTTGTTCTTAATAAATTTCAATCAAATTAAGATTGTGAATATGAAAAATAAGTTAAAAAAACATATTCAAAAAGAAAGTATTAAACAGAATGAAAATTCAAGAAAAGAGGTAAGGAAGGTGCGGCCAACAAAAAATAATAAAGATCCAATAAACTGAAGAGAATTTGAACTGATCTTGACGAGAAAAAAAGTGGTCGATTCAGATTTGAACAAAGAAGCAAAAACATATTAGTTCTTGAATTAAAAGAATGAAAAGAGAAATTAAAGAGTAAAGAAGAGAAGGGTAGAAAAAAGAGTCGAAGCATTAGTTGAATAGGTTTCTTGGAAGAAAAGAAACAAAACAATCAAAATAGTTTATTAGAATAAATTTTTAAGCCAAAATAAAATTATTTTATAACGAAAGAATTCAACACAATAAGAAAATAAGAGATCTCCTATTTTTTAGTGTTTCTTGATGAATAATGATGGGAGGATGTCTTTTCCTAGTTGTTTATGACCTTGAATTGAATCAAATAAATACTAGAATTAAAGCAACAAGAATCGAACAACAGAAAACTAAACAAGAGAAAAAATGAAGCAAAGAGAAGATGAAAGTGGTGTGATAGGTGTCCTAAGGAGCCTTGGAATCGAAGAAACCACAACCCCTTCAAACGACTCTAATATTCCCTCCAAAAAAGTATTCTTGACAAGTCAAAGCTTGAAGATGGTTCCCACAATCTAAAAGATTGTTAAAACTACTAAAACATCAAGAAGAATTCTTGAAGAGAATAAACTCAAAGAGTATTTATTTAAGCAAAAGATGAATGAATAACAAGGGGGCACACCATATATAGCCTCACAAATGCTAGTTGATCTCCCTAAAATTAGGGTTTTGATAAGTATGCTAACTAAGCATGACGACTCATCAAATAACTAACTAACTAATATGTGAAAAATATTTCTAAAAACATTTCTAAGTGTGGAATTAATGAGAAATTCAGTCAAGGCTCATAATGGGCTCCTTAGACTAAATTTTTACACATTGATCTACTTATTGAATAAAATTTGAAAAAAAAAATTAAAAGATTTACAAATTGGAGCACTTTCACAATTTGGCCAAATATTTTACTAAGTCTTTCTCCAAATTTCATATTGGGTTTGTGGACATCCTAATAGGTGATTCTCAAGAACTTGAACTTGTGATCTATTTGCTCCCAGAATTGGCTCATTCAATCTCGTCAATGTGATCCATCATGCACAAGCTTCAAGAATTAGTTTCTTTGATCAAGGATTCTAAGATTTGAAATCTTGATTTTCTTGATTCTTAAAATCACCCAAAACAATAAAATTGGATAAAGATTCGGTTTCTTAATTTTCTTGAAAATAAAAAAAGTGAATCTTGATTTTGTGTTTTCCCCGTACGCACTTTTAGGGCTTTCGTAACGAAGTCTTGGACAGTTTCATTCAATCTTGCCTTGATCTACCTTGTTTTTAACCTCGTTATTGGGTATTGAGGTAAAGAAAGCCCATTTCATCTGTTGTCCACTTGTTGGGACTTGATGCTTACATCATCTTTAAGTGTGAAAATGGCCTAATTAACCATATTGATCTATGACGTGTCAAATAGAAATTGTACAAACTAAGCTAGGGATCAATCAACATTCAAGCCGTATTATTTGATTTTATTTTATTAAATTTTGTTTGGTTATTACTTAATTTCACTTGGTTTGATTCATGTTCATTTTTCAAAATAAGTAACTTGTTATTTCTTGAACCATATTAATTTTATTTTTATTTAATTTGTAATTATTTTTAAAATATAAAAATAAAGATTTAAAAAAATTAATTTAAAATATATTAAATGATTTAAAATTTTAAAGTTGATCAACCGAAATAGTTTAAAGTTTGAATCAGTACAACTTAGTTAAATTTTCTAAAATTTAGAATAGTGTAAACTTTTCACAATCTTTTTCCATAGTCTTTAATGCCAGTTTAGGGTGTAAGGGCAAAAACTTCTTGAATCTAAGTTTTGAAATGATGTTTCTTGCAAGCTTGTTTAGGTTTCTGGTATAACGATATGATAAGTTTAACTATTTATATTATAGCTCAATACACTCCTAAAGGTTCTTGTGATAATTGCAAAGGTCCTGCTGTTTAGACTTGCTGTGTTTTCTGGTGAGTTCCTTCTTACTTCCATGTGTGTGTAATGCCTTATTTATTTTTGTTTAAGGTAAGTATTCATATTCTGTAAAGATGAAATACCTGTACATGAGCGATGGGTGTTCATAATTGTTAGTCTAGTTTGGTTTGTCTGCGTTAAAGGTGTAAAAAACTTTCTTTGTGTTTAAGCCACTACCCTTTGCTTCTGACAAGGATAATATGAACTGGAAAATGGAAATGAATTCATGGCGTTTCCTTCAATGGAATAAACATTGAACTGGCAGATCACGATTCATAAAAATGGTCGTGTAACCTCTGGTAGGGCAGAAATTATGTTGTAAACCATATTGGCAAATCATGACAAAGGAATATTAATGGAATGAATTATATGGCTTGACTATGGACAGGGGTACGTGGCTAACATGAAGAAGGTTAACTGTATGGTCACATGGGCATGATGTACATGCCAAAGGGAATATTATTTGGTGTATTGTCTGTCTATGATTGTACCCACCAACTGGCGAACTGTGTATCTGCATTGAGTTGGAAAGGTTTTATTTGAATAATGTATAATCGATGTAATGTCTATTTCTGGAACTCACTAAGTTCTTTGAACTTACTTAGTTACCTTTCTTTCTCAGGCCTATTGACGAAGTAAAGGAATATATGAAGACTAGGCTAGAGGACAATCACTACTGTGAGACTTCTAGTATTAAGTACTATGCATGACATAGGAGTGGAGTCGAGATGCTTACATTTTGAAGAATTGATTTTATATTTAAATTTTTGTTCATGAAACTACAATTTCCATGAAATTTCAGTGAAGTTTTCATGGTTCTTAAAGTGTACCATTTTATCTAGCCTTGAATGACAAATTGCTTACATTCTATATTAAATTAAACTGTAGTTTAAGTTGGTTTACGTCAAATATGGTTTTAAAGATATTAATTTTATGTTAGTAACACGGCATTCTCGGATCCTCCTTAAGGGTTGGGTTTGGAGTGCTACACCCTTAGGGGCGTCATTTCATAAGTTTTTAGGTCTATTTGATTTAGTCCAATTTATTACGATTTAGTCATTGGTCCAAAAATCAACTTACCCACATCTTCATCAACCAACCCTTTTTGGAGTTTAGTTATCCATGTTAAAAAATAGAGTAAACAAATGTAAAAATCAAAGCTTTAATAGACATGGACATAAATCCTAAGGAAAACATAAAAGTTGAGATTTTTACTCTTTAAAACTTGCAAGAAAGATAAATAGAAGCATCTAACAGTGAAATCTAAAGCTAGGAACATTAAAGGAACAACCTTTAATTGATTAAACATAAAAGAAACTGAACTGCATCCAACTTAAAGTTGAGAATGTCATTACAATAAAGGGAAAAAGGATTAAAGTTGTATATAAACCTAGCTATAATAATAACTAACCTAACTAATTACCATTAATACTAAGAAGAACAAGAAAATGTGCAAGAAAAGTAAACTACTTTAAATGTAACAACCTAATTTCAGTGGTATCAGAAACAATGGTTTTGGGACCACAATTTCGATGAGTGTGTTATTATTTTATTATTTATTTAATGTCTATGGGATTATATTAAGGTCGTATTAAAGTTTCGTTAAGAAATTTTTAAGTTTAAATGATTAATTAGGTAAAAGGACTAAATCATAAAGGTTGCAAAAGTGGGTTTCTATTAATTAACAATGGCTAAATGGCTATGGAAAGGAAATTTAATGTACTTAGATGGTAAATATACCATAATTAAGTTAGTGGATAGTTATGGACAAGGTTTTATTGAATTTTTTATTAATTTTAAGGTTAAAGTAGTAATTAGTAAATAAAAGAAAAATTAAGTAAATTGAAGACAAAAGAAAGATATTATATTCTCCATCTTTATTTTATAAAACCTAAATTAGCCATTAGAGAAGAAGGAAGGTTCGACCAACACTTTGTTCTTGCATGGTATGTAAATTTGTCTCGTTTTTAATTATTTTTATATTTTTGAACTCGTTTTAGCTTAGTCTAACTAACTCGGGGGTTAATTTGCAAAACTGTTAAAGGTTGAGGGATTTTTCATGGTTGTTTTTGAATAGGTTTTGAATTTATTTGATAGATTATTAATCTTGGTTGTAAAACAAACTTGTTTTGTTAATGATTTTTGATGAATTTCGAAAT
The DNA here is from genome assembly GCF_025698545.1 of Gossypium raimondii. Lineage (NCBI taxonomy): Eukaryota > Viridiplantae > Streptophyta > Magnoliopsida > Malvales > Malvaceae > Gossypium > Gossypium raimondii. The sequence continues at coordinate 11,595,916 of NC_068573.1, forward strand.
AGGGATTAAATTGTTAAAAGTGTAAATCCATGGATTTTATTATGAAATTTTGGTATTTATGGGTTGTACCAAGGTCCCTAGTAGAATTTGTTAACATGGGTTTAGGTTAAAATGGTTAAATTTCAAGTTATGAGCTTAAGAACTAAATTGTGAAAAGTTAAAATATTAGGGTAATTTCATAATTTTACATAAATATGAATTATGGATTGAATTGAATTGAATACTTGAAGTACTTAATTGAATTAAATTATCTATTTAGGTCAAGATAAACAACAATCGGACTTAAATCGAGGAAAGGGGAAAGCTTCGGATTAGTTTCAAATTATACTTCTACGACTATAGTCGCCGAGGTAAGTTTGTATGAATTATAATGGTATTAGTGATAACTAAATTGATTATTTACCATATTGTGTTAATATAAACAGACTTGAAAATGCTTATGAATTGATGTTTTGAGTAGTTGGCGGATAACAAATCATGTTTGAACCTTAATAATTCTTAGGATACGAATGACATGTCATTAGGGATTTCATGTTTCGGGTGCTGGTCTTGAATGTCTTACCGATGGCTGAGGTCTTGCATTTGTTGCAAATTCTCCATAGCTTGTGTGAGCAGCATTGTGTACCTAACATTTCGACCCATAGCTCGTGTAAGTAGGCCCATTTCACAACTTGTGTGAGCACTATTGAAAAGGAAAGGTTACGGTTATATGGAAAGGCACACTATGTGTGAGCATTCCCGAGTATTCGATGTAATTCTAGATGGTTCAACGGGTAAGCAAAGAAAATAGCCTGGTAAGCATACAATTGAAATGATTCATGATATTATGAAAAGGTTGATGAGTTAAATGATGTGTATATGAAATTTACTTACCATATGGTGGAACTCAAATGTATCATGGATGAACCTTCTAACTTGTAAGTTTGATTGTGCTTGTATAGGTTTTTACTAAGCTTATGGCCTTGGTAATGATTTTATGCTTATTCTATAGTTTGTGCTAAAGAAATGGTAAGTTATGTTTAAGTTTATATGAGCTTACTAAGCACTAATTGCTTACGTAGTTACTTTCCTTTGTTTTATAAATTATCAAAAGTTCTATCGGTTGGAAGCTTGCCGGAGATCAATCACACTATTCAACAACCATTTCGGTAGTTTTTGTGTATTTTGGCCAATGATATAAATGGCATGTATAGGACCCTTTTATTAAGGTAGTTCTTGAATGTGTAATGGTTGATTTGGTATGTATATGCTTTTGAAATTTATGTTTGGTTTGATGAGCTTTGGAATCTTGGCAGGTTAGGTCATTTTGGCCATTCCTAAGTGCTTGTATATAAGACTCTTTTGGTATGTTTGTGATGGCATGTAAATGGCCATTTGTGATGTCATTTTGGTAGAAAAATAAACTAGGTTTTGTGCTTGAAGTATGGATATATTGATTTGTTTGGTTAATGATATTTTAGTATAAATGTGGTGCTTTTGAATGGCATATTGGTTAAATGGAATAGGATGTTTGAAATGGTATGTTTAGATGTATTTGAAAGATGTGTAAGTCTCTTAAATGTGTGTACAAATAGGATGATTGGTTAGGTGTGGTTTGGCCTTGAAATGACTTGTTTTTAGGGTCAAATTATGGATCACACGGCCTGGGACATGGGCTTTCATACGGTTGTGTGACATACACAGCTTGGCGACAAAGCCGTGTGTCATTTGTAAATTCTTAGTGTATTAAGTCAGTTAGTTACATGGCCTAGCACACGGCCTGCGACATGGTCGTATGTTGTAAGTCAGAGAGTTACACAATCTAGCACAGGGCCTACGACACGACCGTGTGACCCAACTCAGTGAGTCACACGGGTGGAGACACGGGTTAGGACATGGCCATGTGTCTCTTTGCTCAATTGTTCACGGCTTTGGGTATGTCACACGGCCGTGTGACCCCTGTTTTCAAATTTTGTAACTTTTTTGCCAAATATTTTGTTTTGTTTCAAATTAGTCCCAAATTGCTTTTAAGCTATTTTTAGGGCCTCAAAGGCTCGATTTAGGGACCAAGTGCATGTTTGATTGGTTTTTAACAAGATTAATTTATTTAATGTTATAATTTTAAATGTTATGTTAAATGTTCAGTAATGCTCCATAACCTAAATTCGGTGACGAATACGAGTTAGGGGTTTTACATTTAGTGGTATCAGAGATACAGTTTAGTCGGTTCTCGGATTGAATGTAGCATGTATGGAGTCTAGAAATACATGCCATTATATAACCTGTGATAGTGTGATATCTCCTGACTCAAATTGAATTATGTTTTTATATAGACAAAAGAAGTTATCCAATCTAGCTGATTCCGATGAGGTTACTTGTAATGCACAAGCCTCCATTCATGGAGCAGCTAGTAGTGGGCCCGTAACTGAGGGCCGAGGAAGTGAGGCTAAAGAAGCCTTCTTCCAAATGATGTTTGAGTGGTTCTCTGAGTTCGTTAGAACAAACTTTATAGCTCAACGACCTTGTAATACCCCAAACCCGACCTAGACGTTATGACCGAATCAGGGAGTGTTACGAAGAAGAGATTTAAAATCGACGATATATCGATAAAACCATATTTAGTTATTTGATAAAAGTCCAAGTATTATAAAATATATTCGTTACTGAAACTGTGATATGAAGTTCTTTAAAGTTAATCGTTTATTTTGCAGCGGAAGTTTGGAAAATCGTTTAAAATAAAAATCAAGCTCGTGTTTTCAAAAACCCATTTGTTTGTGTAAAATGTTTTTGTTAACTTTGCAGAAAAGTAGCAAATCAAGATCCAAAAGTTAAAACCAATTAGTCCAGAGAGTCCCAAAAATTACAACTTTCAAGGAAAACCAGACTTTAAAATTAAACCATTAATTACTAAGTAAAAATAGTTCTCGATCGAGTGGTCATCGCTGAGCCTCCGTCGTATCGACCCGCCTAAGTCTGTAGATTACCTGGACAGAACAGACAAATAGATGTGAGATTTCGTAAACTCAATGTGTAACCCAACAGAAATAGACATGCAATATACACAATATTTCGTATATAGTCAAATATAGATTCGGACCTAAGTCCATAACAAATGCAGATACCAGATAAATAGAACATATATACAGAATCCTATCCCAATCCTCTACACACCATCTCTGACCATCCCATCACACCATGTGAGGTTAAAAACACCCACCCATCCTTACACACCATAACAGATAGTATGCAGTCAAACTGCCAGAATTAAGGCGAAAGGTCACCGTACAGAACACTTCCGCTACATATACAAATCCCCAACCCACACATATAGAAAATACAAATTTAACAGAATCAACATGCTTAACATGCTTATGTACATATTTCATATATGCATACTCAAACAGAGCAGTCATGCATACGTATCAGTGTCCTACTCAAATCAGACTATCAGAATATCAAATCACATGATTTAGGGTTTGGTTAGCCCTTATCGACCCTACGGTAGGCCCACAGTCGATCAGGACGACCCGTGTGACCTTTGGGAAAACTTTAGAATTATGGGCCCTTATGCCCAAATTGGCCTTGCCCGTGTGGTGCACACGATCTGGGCCAAAACCCACACGACAACACTCACGACATCAAATGGTCGTGTCTTGCGCACAGCCACACCTTCGTCAGTCACACGGCCGTGTCCCGCACACGGCCAACTACACGGCTGGCTGCACGCCCATGTTGCGTCGACAGACCCTATTTTCGGCTTTCGTTGAAACTCAATTTTTCGTGTTAATAGTACACACCTAGTTCGATTTTGATGCGAATGTAATCTTGAGACCTCCCAAACCTAAAAACAATATTCCAAACACCATTTTTAGCAATCTAATTACAAAATTATCAATACAAAATCGAGCAACGCGCATACACTTACCGCTATCAAACTCGATCACGCATACAGATTAGCTTGATTGAGTGAAACCACTGTCTCACCGCCTTCTCCTATACAAAATGTTTATAGAGAATTACTTTCCCTTACAACCCACACTAAGAATACAAGCGAAAAGGAGAACCCAATTGCTTACTAAAATGGAACCAATCTACAAGTGAAAACCTCCCACTTACCTGACCACACGAAACACCGAAATCTCGAATTACACACAATAAACAAAAAGAGGGTACATATTGAAAAGGAAAATGACAGAAGAAGGGAAGAGTAAAGGAAAGTAAAACGAATGTCAGAAACTTGGAAGAGAGCGAGAGAATCGAAATTTTGAAAAAACAAAACAAAACAAAATAAAATCATATAATATCTATCCTAACCTCCCACTAACCTACTAACTCTCAACTCCTTCAGAATTTCACTTCCACCCAACCTTTATCTCACAACCGAAATAAAAATATCATCATCCACGCTCTTACAGGGAATCGAATACAGGACCTCCAGCAAGCTAACTCCTTACCACTCGAACCAAGAAGCTCATTTTGATATGAGTTTACTAAAGATAAAATATAACCCAACCCACCAAGGATAAAGCTAGGATAAAAAAAAACCAAAATTCCCAAATATGAGACTTGAACCTAAGACCTCATTCACACACCCAAAACACTTAACCACTGAAGCAAATACTCATTTATGCCAGATTTCACAAAAACATACTTAAATTATTCAGGGTGTTACAGACCTTCACCCCCTCCTATACCCCAACCTATACCCACTATTCATTAAGGTTTAGAATTGGCACGAATGAATAGACCTCTGGTTGATAAAATTCGTAAGTATGGGGCTGAAGAGTTCGTGGTACTATGGAATATGATCCAGAAAAGGCTGAGTTCTGGTTAGAGAATATTATCAGAGTTTTTGATGAATTGTCTTGCTCTCCTGCTGATAGTTTGAAATGTGCGATATCGTTGTTAAAAGATTCAGTGTATCAGTGGTGGAATACCTTGATTGCAGTGGTACCAAAAGATTGTTTTCAAGTAATAAGTAAGTATAAGAGTTATCGTCTCCACAGGGACTGTATTTAAATCAATACTTGTAAAAAATTACTATTTACAAATTGGTTAAGAAAAATACAATAATTTTGAGTGATAAGTGTTAAAATAAATTAATCAATTAAATTCAAGTTAATCTCAATGCAAATGAAATGAAATACAAGCTAAGGGTTTAGAATCGATTTTCATGAGTTAATAACAATAACATGAATAAGATAGAATAACTACAACATTTGACTCAATTCATTTTTCCTCAAGCTTAAGAATGTTCAGAACATATTCCATGGCAACTCGATCGTTCATTAACTGGGAATCTCATATAAGTTCAACCAAATCTTATACTTAGAAAAATATGCATAAAACAATGTCATAATTTAACTAAGGATTCCTTAGAATTTATGTAAAGTAATAAGAAAAATTAGGTTTGAAACAATTTAATTACGAAACTTAAAGTTATGTAAGGTATTACGTTCTCTTATTCTATTACGAACCTCTAATTTATTCGATTAGGATATAAATTAAGCAAGTATCTTCCAATTATTGTGTCCATTAGTTATCATCTAATTAGGATTGACTAACTAATTCTAATGCATTCAAACATATTTTAATGCATAAAATACATAATGATTTTAATTGGAAGCATGAACAACGGAGGTACAAAACATCATAAACATGAATCAAATGAACTTTATCAAATTAATGTGATCATTCTAGCTAAAACAAAATTAATTCATCTTTGTCAATGGAAAAACATCAAAAAATTTTGCAAACATTTTGAATAAAAATAAGATTAAGGAATAAGAAACTTTTCATGATTTCAGTAGTTCTCCGAAGACCGATTGTGGTGGCTTTCTTCGTTTCTTGTGATTGTAAAATGCTCCTCAATGTGGTTGGCCAATAGTGGTTTTCCTTAAGGGAAAATGCTAGCTAAAGGAGATGGGAAAACGGGAAGGCTTATGTGTGGAAAAGAGGGAAGAAAATGTAAGAGGAATGTGAATTGAGAGATGAATAAGTGATGAGGGATGATGGAATGAGAAGTAAGGGTTGGTATTTATAGTAGTGGGATGGCATAGAAGTTTGCTAAAATAGCTTGAAGATCCCTTGGTTTTCTCCTTTGCTTGGCGGGCCTTGAAATGTGGAAAGGGATGTTGATAGTTGCTTGATTCTTTCTTGATTTCATGCATGAATCATGCAAGGGGTTGGACGGTTTCTTGGGTATTAGTTGGGAGCTGATTTCTAATTCTTTCACAAGTGCAAAGACCACCAAATTAACTTTCCCAAAGCTGATTTGGGCTGCTCTTGATGGCTTTTTCGAATTTGGGTCATTCTCCCTCTTTTTGGACAGTTTTGACAATCCAATTGAGAGCAGACTTCAGTCTTTTCAATAACTATCTTTCAAATTGGGTTGAATTAAATTTGTGAGTCAAATTTAATGAGTTTCCTGTCCATATGGAGTAAAAATTAACTTGTGTCCATGTGATATTAATTAGCTCCCATACTCCTTAATTCAATGGTTCATCTATGATAATTTGAGCACAAATATTAGCATGTAGCATAAGATAGTTAAATTATGCAAAATTAATACATAAATTTATAAAATTGCATACTATACTAAAATTATGTCCATTGTCTCAATATGAAAAAAATCACCCAAATAAATATCCAAATACTCACGATTAATATAAATTTTAAGTAAAAAGGTGATATAAACAACTATAAAAAAAGTTATATAATTTAGAGTTTATAAATGCCTCCCTACAACACTCAATCAATCGTTAGGGTCCCCAATAGCATAATTGGCCATTTTGGATCGAAAAATGAGGAAAAAGAGGCGATTTCACAAATCTACTTGTAAAAATTAAAATTATGTAAAACTACTAAAAAGACACTAAAAACACTTAAAAACAAGCTTGTTAAGTGACAAACAGGCCTAATTTGACTCATCAATTTGTGGCAGATCAATTATCATATAAATTATATTATTTAATTTTGAATTGATCGTAGTTGCTCTTGCAACGAATGTGGTACACTATAGCTCGGATCCAACGATTGGGTCAAGTTTAAAGTGTTACAATATATATCTAACTTGTAACAAATAATTATGCAACCTTTCATTATCAAGTCAAATGATGTATTCCAAATCTTACTGAATTGGCTTATCGGCTGATTAACCATTTTGAGTAATCTTTTACATACCTTGACATATAACATCGTATATAAGTGCTTGTAATCCAAATTATTAGCATATAATCAATCCCAATCATCATTCAACCAATTTGTAACATATATGTGTATTATTATTCCCCTATTAACTTGACCCGGACTCGAACGGATACACGGATCTATCCAACACACAAATTTGACACCTAGTGCCTCATCAAAACGTCTGAAATAAATAAATTACGCTTAGCGCTCATCGGTTTAACTAAAATAATAATTGTGCCCAACACTTGTCGGAACGTTCAAAAGAAAAATGCGCTGAGTGCTCATCGACATATAGTTGAAATAACCCATAATCAACATATCCCACGGCATGCCAACTATATCCGACTTTGCCCAAACAGATAATAGATTAACCAATTATTCAATTCAAAATATAGCTCAATTTACATTTCATCATTTTCAATTTATCAAGCACTTCATCAATTCATATATAACATAACATGAGTTAACCCATTTTCAAGCCAATTCACATTTTTATCAAGTTACACTATTTTCAATTTTATTCAATTTAGTCTTCTATCTCGATAATTGATCAATACCACATCAATTCAATTAAATTAAATATTTTAAACTCAACTCAATATCATACCATGCAAAAAAAAAATGCAACAATTGGAATGATTCGAATCAAAGAAATGCAAATAGGAAACTCCAAGCTATTCGTTGACGACTTTAGCTTTTCCTTTCCCTCTCGAGGAATCCGGGTCGACGTTAGCTATGGATTAACACAAACATACAATACCATCAATATCCAACCAAATTCACAATCAATTGCGATTTTATACAATTTTTACATTTTATTCAATTTAGTCCCTAAAATTGGGACAAACATAACTTTCAACTTAAAACTCCAAATTGAAATCCGATTTCACTATTTTCCATTAGGGACCTCCTATTTCTTATTTCTACAGCCAAATTTACACTTTATGCAGTTTAGCCCCTAATGTACAAAACTTTCAATTAGCTTTACAATTTGGCTCTTTTTCATCTCTAAGCTTAGAATCTATCAATTTAGCACCTAAAACTTCCAATTCTCAACTATGGCATCTTTCAAAAATTTAATGGTTTTACAAATTGATACACGTGTTACCTAGATTAAGCTCCTATGATCTCAAAAACATAAAAAACGTAAGAAAAGAACTAAATTGAACTAACCAATTTATGGATTGAAAGCTTGAATGTGCGTCAATGGTGTTTCTTCTTCTTCATCATCTTTTTCTTCTTTAAGTTCGGGTGGAGAAGATGTATTTCTCTCCTCTCCCGCCGAACAAACATATATAGAAATAGTTTAGTTAATTTAGTAATTATCCTTAGTTTAGTTAAATAAACTTAATTAAACAATAATTAACACAAATTTAGAAATTCGTTGGTTTGAAAATTAATTGGTTTAATATTTAAAGGAGGAACTGATATTGACAAAATCAAGCAATCAAAAGAGGTAATTAGTTTAGTTAATTTAGTAATTATCCTTTCATCCCAACTTAATTAAACAATAATTAACACAAGTTTAGTAAATTTAGTAAATTTCAAAATTGAAAATTAATTGGTTTATCAACACAAATTTGCATACTAAATATATTTTGTCAAATGTATTATTTAATTATAGTTACTACTAAAACGACATAAATAACTTAATCAATATTCATTTTCATGAATAAATAAGATGCTTAAAACAATAAGTAACCCATGGAATCAAAACTTCAAAAGAAAGCTATCTCAAATATTTAAACCATATATCAAATTGATTTAATATTTAAAGATGTTATTGTTGAGAAAAGTGTAAAGATAGAGATCTAATCAAGTTGATATACTTTCATTATTCAATGTTAAGTCTTGATGATTTTATCAAGAAGTAAGCAAAGTAAACTCCCATAGTAGATCTTGAACTCAATCAAAATTTATTCAATAGCAAACTCTAAGAGTGGATCTAATCTTTCATAAACCTTAAGAACATAAAAATAAAATAAGTTAATCAAAACAATTATAATTAATCATGAATTAGTTAAGAAAATTAATCGATATGAAACATAAGAAACTTCCTATAAAACTTTGCGTCCTTTGTCAAATATCTTGAAAATCATGGAGGATAAAATTGATCGTCGATAAAAAAACTATCACTTAGAGCAAAATCATGCTAATGCATATTATAAATTAAGAGAATTGTAGAATGAACAAGATAGAATAATAGAAAAAAAATAAAAGGATAATTCAACTTTTACTTGGATACCAAAAAGCTTATACATGCCCTTTATTTACAGGGCCTCAATCATTATAGGTTACAAACATATAATAAAGATAATTACGGTCTGTTTGATTGACGGAATTGATTTTCCGGAAAATCATTTTCAACTTTTCCAGCGTTTGATTGGCGGAAAACATTTTCCATTTGGAAAATGAACTCCAAAACAAGGGAAAATGTGTTACATTTTAGGGAAAATGTCTTACCCTTTCAATTTCCGTAAGACATTTTCCGTGCTCTCCTCTCTATCGCCTCCTTTATTCCTTCCTTCATTTCCGGTAGAAAACTGCTTCTATTTATCGATTTTCCAGTAACTTGTTTTTTTTAACACAATTACAAATAATTTATTTGATATTAGTTTTTTTCAATTTATAACGATTAATATTGTAGCTTAATAATTGAGTATTATTATAAATAAATCATTGCAATATATGTAAAAATAATTTAAAATATAAAAATTATTAATATATATTAATATATGTAAAACAACTTTTCCAAAAATATTTTCAAAAATCACAAGCAAAGCAGAAAATATTTTACATGATTCAATCAAACACCGTAAAATATTTTCCAAGAAATCATTTTACAAAAAGTAAAACATTTTCCAGAAATCATTTTACGGAAAATATTTTACTGGCAATCAAACAGACCCTTAAAGTGCGCTATAAATTCTTTAAGAGCTACAAGAGATACAAAAGAATAAATTTAGGGGTTTTGAGAGTTTACCAACATCCATTTATCAATGGATTTACGATATATATCTTATTCTTTTGATATAAAATAATCAAATAAAAACTAGTTTTAAATAAATAATAATAAAATAATAAACAAGTTTTAATTGATTTATTAAATGAACTTGATCATAAATATAAATAAATTAAATAAACTTTACCTTAAAATCTTATTTTAAAGGACAAAAACCAAAATTTTCGTCACACTATTTTAATTTACCTATTTGATAATTTAGCACACCCCCTCCCTTACACTCTTTGTTTAACAAAATGGCCAAAAAATGGAACTTTTCATCATACTCTTTAAATTTACCTATTTGATAATTGAGCAATGAGCACACCCCCTCCATTACACTCTTTGTGTAGCATAAATGGTCAAAAAAACTGAATTTTTCATCAAGACTCTTTAAATTTACTTATTTGGTAATTTAGCACACCCCCTTCCTTACATTCTTTATTTAACAAAAATGGAATTTTTCATCATACACTTTAAATTTACCTATTTGATAATTGAGCACACCCCTCCCTTTCACTCATTATTTAACATAAATGATAAAAAAACTAAATTTTTCATCAAACTCTTTTAATTTATCTATTTGATAATTGAGCACACATCTTCCTTAACCCTTTTATTTAACATAAATAGTAAAAATACCCAATATTTCATCACACTTTTTTTTTGGTGAAAACTTAGTTAAACTAAAAAAGTAAACAAAAACTTAAATCTACCTTCTTACTCAACAACTGTTTCTAAAATTTGTTCAGACTCTCTGTTTAAATTTTTAGATGGATCCCACGCATGGAAATTGATATACTCTCTTGCCCAACAAATAAATATTTTGATAGTCTTTGTTAAACTTCATGATAAACCTTAAAATTTTTTTTTATTTTATTTTTCCATACACGCTCCAAGGCAGGCTAAGGAATTTTAGCCCATGGCAGCCACTCTTTTAATTTGCCTATTTGATAATTGAATTTAAAGCGAGGCAAAGCCAGAAAGTAGCGGGAAAATTAAAAAACCCAACCCCATTTTAATTCTCTTTCTTCTCCTTTGCAACCAAAAAGCAGGAAAAAGAAGGGAGAGAAAAGAAAATGGAAGAATCGAAATCCAAAGAGAAAATTTGTTGGAGAAAAGAAGTAGATCAGAACTTAAAGCGGCTCCAATCACTGCTCTTCGGCGCCGAGCTCTGTCTCGAGAAGCGGGAATTCCCGGAGGCTCAGCTCCTCTTGCTTCGGCTTCTCGGCTTCCTCGATTCCTTCTCTCACTCCGAAGTCGATCGGACCTTCACACGTCCCATTCGTGACGACGTTGTCTCTAAGCTCGACTCGGCTCGCCGTGCCCTGGTCCAAGAATCTGATCGGTATTTATGCATACTCATGAATTAAATTTTAGGTCTCTAAACCTATTTGTTGTTCAATTGAATAAGCTGAAATTCTAGTATAATTGTTTTCTTCGATATTTTTTGCTATTAGCTGCTTTATTTTATTTCCAATGAAGATTGATTATAGGGAACCTTTTTGGTTTAATGTTAATATTACGCATTTAGATCTTGATCTTTGTTGTTGATAAAGTGTACTAAGAATCGTGTACTTCCAGCCGAGCATTTGAGCAAGCAGGTAAAGCTCCTGGTTGTGTTTTTGGGATGAAAGGAGGTATTGATATCGACAAAATCAAGCAATCAAAGTATTTCTGTACGCAGCTTCAGCAATCTAAGGGAAAGGTTCTAAATGAATTGGTATATCAATTTACCTGCAATTTTGTTCTGTAAAAATATTCATTATGTCATATTTATATGCATTTGGAGTTCCTTTCTGAAACAAAGCCCATATATTGCAAGTAGTCTTTTTTTTTTTTTTAAATTTTTATAAATAACCTGTGCTCTGACTGTTTTTCAGGGAGGACAACAAGATAAGTTTATTAACAAGCCGTCTAAAGCTATGACACAGGCCAAGTTGACATCTCTGTATGGAAACAAAATTACAAGAGCAAATAATTGCTCATACAAAAGTTCTTTGGACTCCAAAAATAGCAGTTCCAAAGATTGTTTTATAGTGGAAAATGGCCATTCTTATCACAACTTTCCTAGGGGACATAGTGTTTCAAACTTTGCCAAAGTTGAAGAGGAAGAAAGAGTACATGGAAATAGCTTTGGGACAAAGCGTGCATATAAAGAAATCTGTAGCCCCAGAAACAACACTGCAAGGTCACCGCCAAGCAATGAAGAATTTAATGCTGATATTTCGGGGAATGCGTTTGTAACAGCAAGAGCAAAACTGGTATAATACAAAGCATTGGAGATTTGGCATGTATAACTGCCAATTGTTCCAATATTTTTCCTGAAGCATTTGGAAGTCAAATTTGTTTTACATGTTCTTGCCTTACTCGCATACATTCCATTATTGATCCCTTTCTTATAGGAAATGGATGTGAGACAAAAACGAGGGCTGGCTGGTTCTCCAAGTGCTTCTGTCTCCCCACAGAATGATACCAATTTCAGTTCTAGAGGTTATGGTACAAAATCCTATGGGGTTTCGCGACGTGGAGTTCGTGGTAATTTTGTACCCCCCATAAGATCTAATGGTGGCAGCATTGGAAATGTGACATCACGGATTGGTGGAAAGAGTGATGATGCATTAGATGACTCAACAAGGACATGGTGAGTGATGTAAATTCTTCAAAGGAAAAATGCAATTTAAGTTATTTCCTTGTGCATTGCCCATGCTCCTATGATAATGAATAAGTATTGAAATTTCATTATCTGGTCTGGAAGGAGATTCAACCGTGTAAGGTTTCTTTTGATAAAAGAATTTCTTACAGATAAACAAGCTGTAATGCCTTCATAGACATGTATTAATCTGATCTTAGGAATTACTTTTTGCTCATATCACAAGGATCTGTTTTCAAATATTATATGGAATGGCATAACTGAGACGTCTTATGTTGTCTCTTCACTTGTTTTAATGGTTATACGTCCAGCTTGGAACTTCTTTGTGGTCCTGATGGTGAACTTCCAGAAAAACTAAGGAATTTGGAACCTCTCCTTATAGAGCACGTCAGCAATGAGATCATGGATCGAGACCCAAACGTCCGATGGGAAGATATTGGTATTATAAGATACATGAAACTTGCTTTTCGGTTTCATCTTTGGTTGAACTTTGTGCTCATCTAAAAATCTCTCTACTTTTATGTTTCTCCTAAAAATGTTGCAGCCGGCTTGGAGCATGCCAAAAAATGTGTGACAGAGATGGTAATATGGCCTTTATTACGTCCCGACATATTTAGAGGCTGTCGCTCTCCTGGAAGAGGTCTTCTTCTCTTCGGTCCCCCGGTAAATATCTTTTAGTTCTCTAAAAAGTAAATGTTCGTATCATGGGTTTATGACTTCTCAGTGAACACCTATTATACTACAGGGAACAGGCAAAACAATGATTGGAAAAGCTATAGCTGGTGAAGCAAAAGCCACATTTTTCTACATATCTGCTAGTTCATTGACAAGCAAGTGGGTATGTTTCTGGCCCCTGTTTATCTTTAGCAATACATTGCACGTCTTTTTGAAATGCTGCAAGGCTTGTAACTTGTAACTCTAACATCCGCAGTAAGAATGTAGATTGAAATTTCTTAAGTTGCTCCGAACATTTTTCCAGAGGTTACTCTTTACTTTATCCTCTACCAGAGATTATATTGAATAAACTATAATGGGTAGCATGGCACTGGTGAATGCAGATTGGAGAGGGTGAAAAGCTAGTGAGGGCGCTTTTTGGAGTGGCTAGTTGTCGTCAGCCGGCTGTTATTTTTGTTGATGAAATAGATTCACTTCTATCTCAGGTTAGGTTTACCTTATTGCTCGTAAAGACAAACTTGATTTGGTATCAGGTGACCTTTGACTGCAGTACTGTTTTTCTCAGATGATTGGGTATTTGGTCACACTTGATGATGAATTTATGTAAATAAAGAAGGAGCAATTTTCTTTTGATTGATAAAATTTTCATTTCTTTTAATTTTTCCAGCCAGTGAAGTGTTCTTCTAAAAGGTTATTTTATTGTGGTTACAGCGTAAGTCAGAAGGTGAGCATGAATCAAGTAGAAGGCTCAAGACACAGTTCCTCATTGAAATGGAAGGCTTTGATAGTGGCAGTGAGCAGATTCTTCTTATAGGTATTGTTGAAATTATTAATTCATATATGTTTGTTGGCAAATGGCAAAGGCCTCATTAAATGGACCTCCTATAGGAAATAAGAGCTTTGGAACTCTACTAAATACTTAATTCTTTCTTGGTTAGAAGAAAACTTGTTCAATTGTACGATAATTATGATTGCATCTGATAAGAATGAAGTAAATATGAAGATACATTCAACATTTCAATTTTTGGATCGGGCTTCAATCTCTTCAAATATGGTGAGTCGTATCAAGCAATTGTATTACATATTTGTATGATCCAGGAGCAACAAATAGACCTCAGGAACTAGATGAAGCAGCAAGGAGACGACTTACCAAGAGACTCTACATTCCCCTTCCTTCATCAGGTGCAACTTACATTTCTTATCTAATCTTACTTCATCCATTTATGGCAAAGAATTCTTTTCTGAATCAGTTTAACCGGTAATGAAGAAGCAAGAGCCTGGATTGTTCGTAGTCTGTTGGAGAAGGATGGACTGTTCAAGCTCTCAGAAGAGGACATCAGTGCCATATGCAGGTTAACTAAAGGTTAGCTTATCTTCTCTTGGCTGTTGAGCTGCTTTGTTTTACCTTAGCTATCGTTTTGAAATTGCGTTGTTCGGTACCTTTGCTTTGCAGGCTACTCAGGATCTGATATGAAAAACTTAGTAAAAGATGCATCTATGGGACCTCTTAGAGAGGCTCTAAGACAAGGCATAGAAATTACACAGCTGAAGAGAGAGGATATGCGGCCTGTAACCCTTCAGGTAATGGACATTCAAAGTCTGCACTAGAAAGCACACATGTCTACGAGGTAAAACTTTTCATCAGCTTAATCATTTATAACTCGTCTTCTTAATGTAGGATTTCGAGAATGCATTACAAGAGGTAAGGCCCTCAGTTTCTATGAACGAATTAGGTACATATGAAGAATGGAACAAACAATTTGGAAGCTTATCGCTCTAATGCTTGAACAAGGAAACAAAAGAAAACGGAGAATGTTTGGCAGAAAAAGAACTACGATAGTAATTTCCATTAATTTCCAGTTAATTTCCATTAACTCGAAAATAAATCATCCTAGATTTGCAGCATTGGTTCGTTTTCTCGTTTCTTTGTGTCAAAACAAGAAGAGTGAAATAAACCTCAATCTAGTTAAAGCAAGAGCTTGAGTTATAATGGTTCTTTTGAATATTGAAACAGGGAAGTTAATCAAAGGGGAGGAGAAATAGGTAAGGTTAATCTTCAAGAATCAATTCAGGTGACTTAAATAGTTCCAAACACTCGTGCATGTGATGTAGCATTCTGACTAGGAATTGAAGATAATTATCTATGTTCAGCTTCTACAGTCACAGATTTGTCCCCTGAAGGATAATCACATGATTTTGATAAATGGTCTTGATCGATGCAAATGGTTATGATTAAATATTTGATGAAGATTTTATATTATGTGTTTGTTTTAGCTAAGCATTTTCTCCTAACTATAATACAGATGAAACATAATGGCATATTAGCATCTTACATTGAATCACTAATTTTTGCTTTTTATCTTGAATGATCTCTTTTCTGAATCACAACCTTTAGTCCTCCAGCCATATGAGCTGTCAAGAGTGGCATGAAGACTGGCTTTTCTGAAACAACCAGTTTGATTTCAAACTGTCTAAGTATGGAAGCCGCCACATAGTTCATCTGAATGAAAGCCATTTCCTTCCCAAGACAAACTCTTGGACCGGCCTGAAAAACTGGGAACTTGTATGGACAAACCTTCTTTAGTGATCCTTCATGGTAGCTTGTTGGTTCGACAAACCATCGGCTTGGTTTGAATTCATACCAGTCTTCCCCCCACAATGCTTCCATCCTCCCCATTCCGTAGGGAAAATAGGTCACCCTATCTCCTGCCTGGACCGGAGTGCCATCAGGCAACAAGTCATCCGCCATGGCATGCTTGGAGTCCCAGGGCACTGGTGGATAAAGCCTCATGGATTCACAAAGAGATGCTTTTAACAATTTAAGTTCCTTATTCAATGATTCATAATCTAACAAGATTTTCTCCCTATTGTTTATCTCTTTCACAAGCTCTTTCTCTATAACTGGATGGCAGGAAAGCAACCAGAAGAGCCATGTCATTGCTGCTGAAGTTGTATCCCTTCCTGCCATGATGAAGCTTATGACCATATCTCTTGTCACTTCCTTATCATTGCCTGCTGATATCAACCTTGACAAGAGGTCTTCACCATGATTCTCTCCACTTTCATCAATCTTTCTCTTCTTGCCACGAATGATTCCCTCAACATATGTACGGACTTCCTCCACGGCATTCTTGAGCCGTTTCTCTGATCTGACCCCAACCCATTTCTTAACCTTCCAAACCAAGAACAAAGGAGCTGCTCCACGCTTGGCGGATATCTTTGATGCCGTGTCGAAAGCTTCATTGAGAGGCGAAACAGGCTGAGAAGGATCTAAACAACAACGATCCACCCCTAACGAGACCTTGCAGATCATATTAAACGCAAGTCTTTTTAGCAACTCCTGCAGGTCCACCACTTCTGATGTCTCAGCTAATGACTCTAACAAAGGTAACAAATTATTTTCGACCTCGTCCTTCAATGTACTCATCATAAATTCTCTCAAAAAACTGGTGCTGAAAACATGGCTTGCTAACTTCCTTTGCATCCGCCAAAGCTCACCATCCACATTGAATATCCCGTAGCCAAGAAAATCACCTAGTATTTCAGTGAAAGGCTTGCCTTTAGGGAAATTATTGAAGTTGGTTTTCAGCACGTATTCAACATTCTTAGAGTTTGTTGTCACGATAGTTCTTGGAGCACCGAACCGGTTGATGACAACTGTATTTGTGGCTGATTCTGTGAGGAGCTCCGTATACCAATCTAACAAACGATGGCGGTTTTTATAGAAGGAAATCAAGCAGCCGAGTATAGGATATGTTGGGGGGCCATCTGCTGGCAATTTTGGTGCTTTGCAGATTTTACATAACATTACATGCAACCAAGAGAAAAACACTGATATGAACACAAACTTGAGGGTCGGAACACTAAAGAGGGACGTTAATATTTCCATGGTAGCCTAAAGATTAACTGATGGTTCTGCAAACTAGAATTTGAGGAGATTTATGAGAAATATATCAGCTTTTCAGCTGCCAGTGCTGTTCGTTTTAGAAAAAAAAAGTATATGTTTTTGTAGTAAGGGATAAATCTCAAAAGTATACATCAATTTTGATTGAATGTGCAATTGTGTACATGAATTTTAATTTGATGCAATCATACACGCGAAACTCTAAATTGTGGTTTAAATATATACTTGAAATTTTAATTTTGATTTAATCATGCACATTTAAAGAAATAAATATATCAATTTATTTTTATGCTGAATAAATATAATTATTTATTTATGCAATATATAAACATAAAATCATGTTATATTAATAATTGTGTTAATAATTTACAAGAATTGAATTAAATCAAGATTTTATGTATAAAATTATACAAAATCAAAATTCATGTATATAATTACATATTAAATCATAGTTCATGTATAGTTTTGAGATATATCCCTTTTAATAAACTTGAAAACTTCACCTCATGGATTTGAATTAAAATCATATTAAATTTGATTTATCATAAAATATTAATAACCTGAACTTGAAATGATTAGAGTAGAACCTAAACTTGAAATGATTGTGGTAGGGAACTTCAAATGATTCGATTAAATAACTTGAAATAATTTGAGTTTATAATGATTTACTCTAAAATTTGAATATTAAATTTAAATGTCTTAAACTCGAAATAACTTAAATATAAAATTTATTTAAATTTGAAGTAATTTAAACTCGAAATTAAAATAATTTATTAAGGTTTGAATTAATCTACAGATTGAGACTATAATGTTATCTTTGATACAATCATCATTATTATTAATTTATTATCAAAGTCATCAACAGGTGTGATGGCAAAAAAAAAAAAAGTTACGAACAGGTGTAGTTGACCCACTACTTGAAAATTTAGAGCAAAAGATTTCTATAAAACATAGGATCGACAGAGAAAAGTTAGTTTTACATTAAACTATCTCAGTCTGTCAGCTTCCATTTTTTATGATTACATAGAGTAAAGTTACTGATATGCAATAATGATGAAAATCCAAATTGATGGATATATAACACCCACATGATTTTATGTTTTACTTGTCTGGTTTTACTACAAGCTTTATTAAAAAAAAAAGGGTTTATTTCTTTATTTTTCTTCCATTTTCTCTTCTTTTTGAATTGACAAATTTCTTTCACAAAATGAGTAGACAAGAGAGCAGTTGAAAGGGTTTTCTAGTCCATCTTTGTCCAAAAGTGCTGACTTGCAAAGTCTTTCAAGTTGCCCCATCTACAGTCATTCTTTATTAAGAGAAATTATCAAAGATTTCGATGGCTATCAGCATAAATTTAAACTGTTTTAAAGTTGGATGCTATTAATTTATTTGATTACACGGTGTTTGCATGAATTATGTATATCTAATTCTACACTGCACGGTTTTAAGGGTACTTATATTCACTCTTTTGAGCTGCTTCAATTTCTTTCCTTGTTGATGCATCTCAATTAGAGCTTTTGAGACGAGATTTTCATTATAATCGAAATATTAGGAAAACGTGGAAATCGTTGTCTATTAATGTTCAAAAAGCTGTTCTTATCTGTCTTGTAAGATGAGAAGTACCGTGGGGCCTCATCTCATCTTCCTCAAACCCTACAATGTTGAACTTGACCCATGATGTTTTTCGGTAAGAGGCCAAACTGAAATGTGATGAACAGTTTCCCATGAGATGAAATGTATTGTTATTTCCCTACACGAGTGTGACACGTAGCGAGACACAAGGCAACTCACAGATAACCCTCCACGAGGAGCGATTCGTGCATAACTCATCGCTAGGAACACCTCATGGTGACCCCTCTCTTAAGACGGTCCATAAGATACCCCCAACACAGCCCTTCTAAATAGGCTTGAAGTTAGTGTTGCACAAATGTTAGTAAAATAACAGTAATATAAAGTTTTATATTAATCACAAGATCGAACAAGAACAATATTTATAAATTTAGAAAACAGAAAATAAAATTAAATAAAATTAAAATGTTGTACTGATAGTTGAGGCATGTATCGATAGTATTCTTAAGATAGATTCGATTGCTCCTTTAGTGCTGGAGAAACGATGGTCAACTGTCTCCCAAGATACAACAATAAGATGAGCACGGTAGTAGCACGGCTGCAGTTTTCAATGAACAATAGCCTCGTCTATCACCAAAAAACAGATTGGGAAATATGTAGGGAAAAAATATCTCGAAAACTTGGAAAATTTCAGTGTGTCTCTTCCCTGTCAGATTATTTGGTTTTTAAAATAAATTCATGGGAAGAATTTTTGGAAATCTTTGACTAATGGAGCCAAAACATGTCTGTGAATCAAGGAGACATTTCAACCTAAATTAACGTTTTAATTAAAGGAATTAACTCCTTTTGATCCCCAAAAAATAAGCTCTGTTGAGGAAAATTAAGGATACATATTGGGCTAAAATATTCGCAAGCCTAGAAACCTTTGATCGGTCCGGACATTTCACGTCGCCCATGTGGTGCAGGTTTGCCCTCAAACCCGGTGGATTTGTATTTGCACCCCCTACGCGCGAGGGAGAGTATTAATTTAGTCATTTAATAATCACTAAGTTGGTTCACATATAGAAACATATTCCACTCTTGATATAAAACCAATGTGGGACTAAGCTTTTCATTTTCCTCAACATAATTCACAAGTGGCTTACTTTGAATACCAATTTCTCATTCATTACTCAACCATTTTGAGCATATGATATATTATTGTAAAAATCTCATGGAGTAGAATATAAAACCATAGTTTTATTATTCAAATCTCTGCCTTTACTAATAGATAATATGCCTCAAAGCTTACAAAATATCTATTTTTTTTCCAACAGTTAGCCTGCTACGCACCCCTGTGGGGATCACTTACTACACAACCTCCGTGAGGACCACTGAGGTGCAATAACCTCTTACAACCTAAGGGACAAGAATGTCAAAGCAAGATTACATAGTACACTATATGGCGACACTTAACCTGTAATGACCTTGCAACCCGACTGACCACATGATCATGCCTACCTTGTAACACCCCAAACCCGGTCTAAACATTATGACCGAATTTGGCGATGTTACATTGTAACACCCCTTACCCGTATTCGACGCCGGAATAGGCTACGAGGCATTATTAGAAGACATACATTTGCATACGTATTAAACTGAGTTACAAAATTTCATCCGAATCAAAACTTTTAAATTATTAACGTGCTTTTATAATTCTTTACAACATATTCTTAAAATATTATATTCATAACAAATAGGGCCTACGAGACCCGATATTTACTCATGTAATTCAAAGCTTCATTTCCATTTCATTCAATTCACAATTTCTCATGTTCACAATTCAAATCAATTTCTCAATCCAATATATATATATTTCAATCATCTAAGAATATAATTCAAGTTACACGAACTTACCAGGCTAAATTGCAGAAATACCAAAATTTAGGGACATTTTGGTAATTTTTTATTTTCCTCGAATTTCCACCCAATCTTGATATAAATTAATATTTCATTCAATTTATTAATTTAAATAATAAAATAATTCATTTCATGCAATTTGGTCACTTTTTGACATTTTTACCAATTTATCCTTAAAATATTACTTTTATTCAATTTAGTCCTTGAACCTAAAACATGCAAATTGGTCATTTTTAATGAGAACTCATGCTAGTTGAATAATCATTTATTTTCCTCCTCCTCCTCTCCATTCCACATCCTTAATGTATAATATGCTTATATGTAACATTATCTATAATTCCACCATTTATTTATATATTAATTCAAAGCTGTCCACTTGAGTCATAGTCACTAAATTATTTATATCTTGAGCTACGGAACTCCAAATTAAGATCCGCTAAATTCCTATGAAACTAGACTCACATATCTTTTTACCATAAGATTTTCAGAATTTTTTGTTTAGCCAATAAGTACAGTTTATTCTTTAAAGTTTCCCCTGTTTCACTGTTTGACAGTTCCGACCCCTCTTCACTAAAAAATAATTATCTCTTTGTACAGAATTTGGATGATGTTTCCGTTTGTTTCTATTGAAAATATACTCATTCAGTATTTTAAACATATAAATTTAAGACTCTAATTATTTTTATTCAATTTTTGATGATTTTCCAAATTCAGAACAGGGGAACCCGAATTCATTCTGACCTTGTCTCACTAAATTTATTATATCTCATGATTTACAATTCCATTACTTACACCGTTTCTTCTATGAGAAACTAGACTTAATTCGATTTCCACAATTTATGGTGAGTTTTCAAAGTTAACCTACTGTTGCTGTCCAAAACTGTTTTAGTGCAAGATGTTGATTTCTAAATTTATAACTCCCTAATTCCCTTTTTCTATAATATTTCCCATCATTTTCACTTATTTCCCTTCACTAATATATCAAGAACATAAGACTTTATTTAAGAAAAACTCTACTATAACATCATTTCCATGCGTTTTCAACCATAACAAACTTAAAAATATATTGAAATCTTGATGTTCTTACCTTATGCTATTGATTTCAAACTTTAACTTGATTTTCTCTCTCCTCCAGCTTCTGTTTCTTGAATCTAACTTGACATTCTAGCTCCCGATTGTCTCCTTATTATTTTTCTCTCTTGGAAGCTATGGAAATTCTTTTGATTTCTTGGTGAAAATAGTGAATTTTTGGTGAGAGAACCGAATTGTAAAGAAAGCAAAACTTTCTTCTCTTCTCTTCTCTTCTAATGTTGGTTGCATGGAAAGATGACAATTTTTTCATCATCTTTACTCCATTTTATATTAATCATTTAATAATAAAATAATACTAAAAATCTTAATAAAATATTAATTAAATAACATTTAACTAATTAATTAATTAAAAATATCACAAACATCATCATTACCTTCTGGAATTCTCTCTCTCTTTTTATTTGACCATTTTGCCCTTTATAATCTTTTGAAATTCCATCCTCGAGTCATCACTTAATTTGGTT
This sequence comes from Gossypium raimondii, assembly GCF_025698545.1. Classification (NCBI taxonomy): domain Eukaryota; kingdom Viridiplantae; phylum Streptophyta; class Magnoliopsida; order Malvales; family Malvaceae; genus Gossypium; species Gossypium raimondii. The sequence continues at coordinate 11,618,343 of NC_068573.1, forward strand.
AAATTACAATTTAGTCCCTCAAAATTCTTTATCTTTTCAATTTGGTCCTAATTCATCCATTTTCCTTAGTTTCTAGATTATTCCACCCTTAAAATATTTACACTATTGGTCCTTTAAAATTTTTGTATTTACACTTTAACCCCTCAAATTTTGAGTATTTACTCTTGGGCAACAAAATTTTTCTCACTTTTGCAATTTAATCCTTTCTTGAATTAATATGTCATAATATACTTCCCAATGTTGACATAACTCAATATTACCCTTTTATCACTTTATTTCCTTATTTTACTATATCAAGGATATTATCTTACTTTCTTATTGTAGTAATTTTCGTGGTATTACATTTCTCTCCCCTTAAAATAAATTTCGTCCTCGAAATTTCTTTGTTTTATTTTATCATGAACTTCATCATTTCTATATTCTTTCAATTATCCTTTTCTATCCATTCTTATCACTAACATTTCTAGTTTTTATATCATTTTGTACTTCCTTTTCAATAATATTCTTCTTTTACTTAATCAAGTTCTTATTTCCTCTCTTCTTCATAACCGTAAGTCCTTTCTTCATTTAGTTTTCTTAAAGTCATCTCTATCATTCTATAGTTCCCTTCGTACATATTTACCTAGCTTAGTATTTGTATTCATTCTCTATCCTTTCATTTCACAATTTATTTTTAATTCAATATTTCAAACATGAATCAAATGTAAACATTTACCTTGTAACGAAAATTATTTATCTTTTTTAGCAGAGGCCCAGTAGATTAAACAGAATACTTAAGATATACGGAACTGATATAGAGGTGCATTATTATGCACTATTAAACAGAAAGCACTAAAGTATTATACAGAGAACATAAATGTGCTAATAATCAGAAAGCACCGATGTGCTAATGATCAGAGAGCACGCTAAACTCCCTTAACATCCTAATAGTTCTAATCTCGTCTACTTGGTCAAGTTATTTCATGCATGCATATTACTTTTACACTTTTCTCATAATGCTTTTACATGCTTTACAATTTAATTCTTGTATCAATAACCCGTATATTTATATCTTTTCTACCTTTAATACATGTATTATATTTCAAAATTCATTATTCATCCGTAATTTACTAATAATCCATATCATGTACTTCACATATCATGTTTACATGTTTTTCAATTTAGTCATCAACACAATATTTCTTGTAGCAAAACAATACACTTTCTAAATATGCATGCAAAACAGAACAATAACCGATCATAAACCGACCAGACCAACAGCGCTTTCGTCTAACATTATAATTAGCTAACATTCTCACAACATAAAAACTCTATCAGAACTGAACAATTACACATACATATCTCTGAGAATAAAATAATATATATAATATCCAAAAAAGATCATCATGTTCATTTCGACTGTAACCTTCATACACAGACATCTTTACCACTTAATTATCATTTCTCTGACTAATTCTATTATCACGAACCTCACTTTATTCCATTCACTAAGAAAAACTTCCATTAATACATACATTCTTTTAGGTATCATACCTGAATATTTTGTCTCATCAAATTTAACTTCTTCTTTATTTACTCTCTTATTTGTTTACTTACTTGCTTGCTTAAACAACTCATGATTATAACTTACTCCTTCCTTATTGAAATTCTTTTCTCAACTGATAACTGAAATATTCTTAATCCTTATACTCATCTGAATCTATTTATCATACTTTTACCTGAACTTTCATGTAACATAATTTCTTTACTAGCCCGTTGAATTACTTGGAATACTAAGGATACTCAGGTCTCTTATCTGAATATAACATGCCAAAGCTATGTCCCAGACATAGTCGTACATAAGATGTTTCCTATACTGCCAATGCCATATCCCAGATATGGTCTTACATGGGAGTTCTCATATCGGTGCCCATGCCATGTCCTAGACATGGTCTTATGGGGGACCTCTCATCTCGGTGCCAACGCCGTGTCCCAGACATGGTCTTACATGGGACCTCTCATCTCGGTGCCAACATCATGTCCCAGACATGGTCTTACATGGGACCTCTCATCTCGGTGCCAACGCCATGTCCCAGACATGGTCTTACATGGGACCTCTCATCTCGGTGCCAATGCCATGTCCCAGACATGGTCTTACATGAGACCTCTCATCTCGGTCCCCAATGCCATGTCCCAGACATGGTCTTATATGGGACATCTCATCTCGGTGCCAACGCCATGTCCTAGATATGGTTTTACATGAGACCTCTCATAATTTCAATAATGCCAATGCCATGTCCTAGACATGGTCTTACACTGGCTCACATATTGATGTCGATGCCATGTCCCAGACATGGTCTTATACGAGATCGCACGCCAATGCCATATCCTAGATATGGTCTTATATAGAAATCACATATCACATGTTGCCACGGTCCAACCATGGTCTTTTCCATCAATTCATCACATATCACTGAACGAATTACTCATTCCTGTGTTCTACTCAATTTGATCTTTCAATTCAATTTTCATACTATTATAATATTCATGGTTCAATAGCAAAGACATAAAACAAACATCATATTATTTCTAATTTAACAATTAAACATAAGATTCTATCACATAAACATACTGATTACACTTATTCAAGCAAGTGTACATAAACATACATTCCATCTATTTGTGTATATTTACTTACCATATTTACTTAATCAAATATGTTGAGCACATAACATCATATGCGCACCAAAAAAACGCGGATGAGCATATTACCATATAAACTTTCATTTTATTCCACGTTTTTACATTTCTCAACTCATGGTTGTCTTACTTCATATGTTAACACATACTTATCATGAATTTTCTATCCATACCTTTCTAAATTTCGTTTCATCATAAACACATTTCAATCACCTCAACATAATTTTTTTAGCATTATTGGAAACAACTCGGTTAGAAGTCATCTCTGTCTTACAAAATAATTTCATTGAAGTCGGAAGATATTACACTATCACGAGTAATAATATGGCATGTATAGCTAAACTCACATACGCTATGTTAGTCCGAGAACCGACTAAACCATAGCTCTGATACCAATAAATGTAACACCCAAACCCGGTCATAACGTTTAGACCAAGTTTGGGGTGTTACATACCTCCTGTACTTTCGGCTACGTGGCGTTACAAGATGAGGGGTGGCCCCTTTATTTATACCCTAGAGCACGAGGGACTGAGGATTCTCCTTCTCTTTCAAGAAATAACCTAAGTATCAACCTTCTCCTACTCCCTCTTTTTCTTCTCCCTAAACACTTGAACTTCAACTCTCCATCTGTCACAAGTGAATCAACACTTCCATCTCCACCATCTTCTCTTCCTTATTGAATACTTGTATCAACATATATCATTAATAATTAACTGTGAATATGAAATTTTCATCCAATCAATGCAACCCAATTCAACTTGATATGCTGATTAAAAAAAATCAATAACTTGAACTTTAATTGAATCAAACTTGAAAGAATTTGAAGTAAATTGAAATTAGTAGAACTTGGAATGATCTAAACCTATAATGTATTGACTAAAAAAATTCGAGTCTCAAACCCAGATGATCCAAACCCAAAATTGATACGAACTTGAAATGACCCAAACCAAAATTATTCAATCTAAATTTACCTAATTCAAAATTGACCTATTTAACTAATTTACGTGCCACCAAAAATATGTTTTCTCTTTTCTTTTACTTTTTCACATCATGTGTGTCCAAAAGGCTACATGCTTAATCCTTTGGCTACATAACTGTTTTTATTGATTTACCTCATTAACCGATGGTCAAGTCTTGGCTTGATAAGTTTGGTTGCTTAGTACACTGTGTCGAACTTTTTAAAGTTATTTGTTGAGATTAAAAACTAGCGTTGTAGCTTTTGTATTTGAAGTCAATTTACTATTACTTGATTGTATTGCCTAGAAAATGTTTGCTCAACCAACTTGTGTTTTAGGAGCTTGGTGCTTGTTGTTATGGGGCAAGGGTGCATGTGTGTTTAGGCATGAGGATTGTATTTTATATTTGGGAGTGTATTTTAGGTTGTTATTTCATAGGTTATAGACTATTATGAAGCATTAATGTGCTGCTTGAGATAAGTTTTGGGCTATTATTTATTGGATCTAGGTTCCCTAAGTGTAGTATATTCGTTTGTATACTTGTAAATTTTTTTGAACAGACTGGTTTAATAAAATTATCCATGAGTTGCATTAATATTCTTTGTATATTGCGCTCTATGGTTTTTGCATGCAAAGCTAAATGGAAGCAAATATTGGTTCACTAGTTATCTAATATTTAACTAATACTAAACGGTATTTCGTGGTCGGATCGTAATGTAAAAAGACAATTTGTATTAGTAGATGAACCTAAACATGTCCTTAGTCTAATCAGAAATGAGCACACCGATTGAAAGACTAATATGTCGTCTATCAACTCCAATTGGGGAGGTGTTTTATCTTCGGCAATAGATCACGCCCAAAACATAGAGACATAGATGTGACTGACTGGATTGACAGTACATCAGCCAAAACCCAAGTAGAATAGATCCTAAATTCGTTTATGGACTTATTCACTTGTGACGTTCATAGTGTGACATACCTTAATCCTGAGTGGATGATGGACTATGTATGTGTGACTCATTTACTTTGATGTAAGTAAAAAATTAAGTTCAAATAGATAAGGAGCCAAAAGTTGGTGCGTTGAGTTTACGACTTTTACAGTATGTAGCATCATTCACAATAGTGGAATTCATAGCCGAAGAAATGGGTAAATGATATCCTCTTATTACATGATAAATGAAAAGTAAACGTGGCCACGAGTCGTTTGTCTTTTTGATAAATGTCTTAATTACTATTTGATAGTAATTGACTTTTCATGAAAGGTGATGTAATGGTTACCATGAGATAAAATAGAATCACATTGGAAGAACGAATTTATCCTAAAGAGATTAATGATATCCTATGAGGGTAACACACTTATGACAATGTCATTGGACGAGCATTGATGGAGTAACTTTTGTAATGGTATGTAATTGGGGAGAGCTCAATCACAATACTAGTGGAATGGCTTCGTGACTAAATGAGTTTATAATTAATAGGCGAAAAGCTGAAACTTAATTATAAATCATTTGAGCCCTAAATACATATCTTCAATCGATCTCTTTGCTAGCTCGTTGAAACCATAAATGGATTGAACGTTGAATCAAATGAATAGAAATGGATAAAAAATGATTAAGTTAAATGAGTTACATTCAGAAATGAATGTGGTTTCTCACTAATTATGAAAATGACCTGAGAATTAATTTAAGTTTTTGAAATTATTATTTAATTAAATAATTGAAGTTAAAAAATGGAATTAAATTAATTGGTCATTGTGAAATTATTTGAATGTAGAAATTAAATATATTTTCTCATAGATTCTTTTATGGTAAAGTTAAAATGATTTTAGCGAAATTAGAATCGGGTTTAGAAAATTATTTAATTAAAAATTAATTTATTTAAATTAATAAATAATATTTATTTTGAAAAGTAGAAAACATGTATTGGGTTGGATTAAATTATAAAATAATAAGTTAAAAATCCAGGAAACACATATAATTGGACCCGATACAGGAGATGCCCAAAACCCTTTAATTAAGTATAAGGGGTGGCAATTCTATCGGTTTTTATAAGAGAAAGAGATATATTTTCCTACTGAAAGTAAGAAAATTATTTCTGCTTTTGTATTTGATTTGTAATTGTTTGAGCCCACACACGAAACTGTTCGTGGTACAAGATTAGCGAAGAATGTCGTTCAGTTAAAAGTTGGGAACATTTAGGATCTGTCTCGCTTAAAGTACAAGTACTTTTTGGGAAAATATTATTTCTATAAATATTAGTAACTTGCTCGATTTTCAAATTTTTATTTTTCCGCTGTGCAAGAAAACCGTTTTCAGACTGGATTTTTTCCAACATTATTGAGCCTTAAATTTCTATACAGGGAAGGTTTTGGGCTGTTATAACCAGTAATATTTTTCTACGAGTAAATTTTAGGCTTTTATAAAGCCTTAATTACTGCTCAAGGAAGGTTTGGGATGCTATAGAGCCTTAGTGTATTCCTGAAGGTAGTTTTAGGCTATTATGGAATGTTAAATTATTGTTCAGGGTAGGTTTTGGACTGCAACATGTAGGATTTCACTACCATGGAACATGGATTTGTTTTCATAGAGTAGGAATTTACTATTATAGAGTAGAATTTGAAAGCTGGTTCTAGTATGGACTAGGTTCTTAGTATAAAGCAAGATTGTAAGATGGCTTTGGTAAGGACCACAGTTTCTTTCTTTTTTGTTGTTGAGTCAAATTTTGAGTTGGTTCTAGCATAAGGCTAGAGTTTTTTTTGTGTAAAGTAGGATTTGGAACTGGTTCTGGTGTTGGACAATAACCTCCTAAACTCGACCTAGACATTATGGTCGAATCTTGAAGACCACATTTGTAACACCCCTAACCTGTACCCGTCTCCGGATTAGGAGAGTCATTCATTACTATTCATGTTTAAGATGATATAAACTCAATTATACGGATCATATGCACATCTCATTAATGGCATTCGAATAATCAAATTATAACATAGCTTAATACATTAAAACATTCAAACATATATCGAATTTATGCCAATATAAATATACATCTATTTCATTTGACGATTATCAAACGTATCATTTTCTTAACTCTACACTTGCGCATGTTATAAACTAAACAAACTATTTCACACCAAACAATGACCAAACACATTTGAAACTCTAGTATTATTATCTTATGGCGAACATAAATTTAATGCTTCATATATATTATGTATTTTATCCTATCAATATGAACCATTATATGGACACAAAATACAAACCATAGTACACCCTTTTTCACATGCTAATTTTATTTAAACCGTTATAAGCCTAATCTAAATAACCAACCACAAATGATCATGCCATTGGAATATAAACCTATTTTACTTAATACTAGCCAAATATAAACATCAATTTAACACTTTTAACTAACCAACTAAACTAACTAAAACATATCCAATCATAACCATTACTTATCATTTGAATTCATACCAAATCATTCAAGCAAAACATTCATATAACATATTCATTATTTGCCATCATCTTTCATACCTAATTAGCCAACCAAAACATTACTTAACCTATATTTTTCACATATAACCATCACCTTAAAACATCACAAAATTAACTACTCAAATAGTCATAATTTCAATCATCAAATATATCCACATGAATCATACCATTCCATCACATAATATATATGCCATAAAACACACCTCTAAAATAAAGTAGCATCATGTCCGAATATACATTATGCTATTTATTACCCTTTTTGCTGAATCACATAACAAAACATCACAAATATATATACTCAGTATTAAGCTTACTAACTTGAACCAATTTATATTACAAATCATATCTTCCAAATAAGCTAATATTAAGCCACAACCGAAATATATATATCCATCAACCATGTTTACTTCATTTAAACCAAACCATAAAATCAAGAAATGCAAACCACACCAATGTCAAGCTTACCATAGTGAACAATCAAAAGCCAAACATACCATTACTTTAAACTGTATGCATATATCAAACACACTGCACTTATATGACATGCTTATTACTTAACTAATTTATTACATACTATAACTCAACAAGCATCCATCATTTACCTCATTGTCGAAACATATGACCATGTACCACAACATATATATACCATGAGATTACTTTCCATATAGGCTTAAACCATGACCGAATTTACACAACCATTAGCATTATATTCAAGCCATTTTCACATTGCTAAATATATACGTACTTTAAGATCAAACATATTATCTAGCTTATACATGCCAAAGGTTCAAAGTTCAAACTTATAAAATACCGAAAAAGCGATCGATAGTGTGAGGGATTTCCTTGACAATCCCCGAGCTCGTAACTAGCTTCCAAAATCTATAAAACAACAAACGTACAAACACACAGTAAGCTTGGATAGCTTAGTAAGTCATAAGCAAATAAATCAACAATTGAACATTAGCATTATAATTTCAACTTGGCCGAATATAAAATATCTCATGTACACATAAATCACTCTTTTAACATGCATAATTATATCATCATCTCAAATACTATACTTACCTTATTTTCATGAACACTTAACTTCACATGTACTTGAACTATTTAGCTCGATTTCGCATTCGATCTTAACTCAACATTGCTCGCTAAACCATTCGGAATCAATAAGGATACTCGGATAGCTCGAAAAGCTAGTATAATGCCAACGTCCCAGACGAGGTTTTACATGTAATCAAATATCGATGCCACTATCCCAGACAAGGTCTTACATGTAAATCTCAAATCGATGCCAATGTCCCAGGCGTGGTCTTACACGAAATCACATATCAGAATCCCATGTCATGACATATGTATCCTAACTATTCCTAAGGTTCGAACGGCGCTTTCGGACGTCGTAATTCGATCGATTCAAGCTCGTAACATCCTTTATTCACTTACGACAACGTAATTATACATACATACAATTAAATTCTGCTATGTACAAAATAAATACATACAATTTAACACCCTTTATTCACTTATGAACTTACCTCGGACGAAGATGAACGGACCGGGACGACTATTCGACAACTTTTGATTTCCCTCGATCCAAATCCGATTTCTTCTTTTCTTGATCTAAATTAATACAAATTTGGCTTTTTTAATTATATATTTATTCAAATTCACCCAAAAATACATAAATGGGAAAATTGCAATTTAGCCCCTATCATTTCACATTTCTCACAATTTAGTCCCTATTTCACAAAACACAAAATATTCAAAATTTCACCCAAGCTTGGCCGAATTCCACTAGGGTCCCTAGCAGCCCATTTCTTTCATTTATTTCAAATTTTGATCCTTAAATTTTTGAAATTCACAATTTAATCCTAAATAGGTATTTTTACTAAAAATCACTTAATTAAACTTGACAATCTAACAACATATATTTATTTTTCATCATCAAACAATGAAAAAAAACCACAAGCTATCATCAATGGCAAATCAAAAAATCCACAACAAATTCAAAAATTCAAGCATGGTTTAGCTAGTATTCGAAACAACGATCTCAAAAACGTAAAAATTATCAAAAACCAAGCAAAACACATACCGAATTCAAGCTTCCAAAGTTTAGAACCTAGCTTGTTCTTTTCTTTCATTTTTTCTTTTGAAGTTTCGGCCAAAGATGAGCAAATGCATGACCATTTTGTGTTTTATTTTATTTAATTACAATTTATTATATATTTACCATATTAACCTTAATGAAATCACTTTAATAATTAACTAAAAATGTCCATAAAATTCCACTTATATTTTCAATGGTATAATATCAACATAAGGGCCCCACATTAGAAAAGCCATAGCAATATAGCACTTTAACAAATAACTAGCCACTTTTGCATTTTACGCAATTAAGTCTTTTATAAAATCGAGCACACAAACGATAAAATTTTCACTCAAAATTTTCACACATATAAATTAACATGCTGTAGACACCAAAAATAATATTTAAATATTTTTCTGACTCAGTTTTGTTGTCCCAAAACTACTGTCTGACTAGGGTCTAAACCGGGCTGTTACAACATTGGTCATGTTAATGACGTAGAAAACCATTTACTATTTTCTCTTAATAATTGTCCTTAATTTAAAAACATCATCTTGAGGTTCTTTAAGAAATTCCAAATGTTGTCTATAAATTTTCTTTTGAAAGAATTCGTCGAAATCTTCTTTCTTTTAGAAAAATTCAAGTATTGATAGTTTTCAAAAAATGTCAATTTTCGGTTAAAACATTGCAGCGGACAATTTATATATTTAAAACTTGTTCTTCGTTTTGAAAATGTAGATTTAATATAACTTGTAAACCATCAGTTTTGTGAGCAAGTAATGTTGAGTTTTGAAAATAGAGTATCGAGTTTGAAAACACTATCGTTGTGTTGGATTAACCTTATTGTAAAAAAATCTATCATGTAATTATTATTTGATAAAACTTGTTAATTACTAGTTTAAAACGTACGTTATGCAAAACCATCCAAAAAACACGATAAATTCAAAGTCTAAAAGAAAGTCCCAAACCAAAGTCCACAAAAATAATAACACACCCAAAGTATATCGAATACCAAATAAATAAGTTTTCCTGAAAACGACCGAGAGCACCTTCGTAAGCTTAGCCTATCCTAACCTTGATTATTATCTAGAAAATCATAATTTAAAGGGGTGAGTTTAAATAGCCCAGTGTGAGTTACAAATAACAATAACAGAATTTAACACATAATTGCATCAGTTTAACCAGATCATAGACTTACTAAATTTTCAGTCACAGAATCACATTTATCAGAATGCATAGTGACGATGTCAATGCAACACTTTTTTCAGAAATCAATATAGATTTTCAGAAAACATATCCTACCCATCTCCGCTACACACCACAATGAGTTCCCTGGAACTCTTCAATCCAGTAACACACCAATATTATGTACAAGCCACCAGATAGTGCAGTCATGCTGCCAAAAACAAATTGTTGTCGTCAAGCCACCAGATAATGAGATTTACTGCCAAATACAGAAGATTATCGATAAGCCACCAAAAATTTGCAAATATACTACCAGATACTTCCTCTATACACATTTTTCTAACCCCATGCATGTGAAATGGCATACAGAACAGATTTTACACTAGGCATGCTTTACATGCGACTCAGATCTTAGTACAATTTATCACAGTGGCATGCTTAACATGCGAATCAGAATCAGAAATACGTCATGCTTAACATGTGAATCGGAACATCAGAATATTAACATGTTTAACATGCAAATCAGAACATCAATAACATAATATCACGTTTATCCTACATACATATTCAAATCACCATATATCACATGTAATGAGTATTAGGAATCACGTATTATCACATTTAACAAAAAAAATTCACTAAATCACGTATCAACAACACAAATCTGAAGTTTCGGAAACACTGACTTGGAATCCTCTTTTATCGGATTTTATCAACCCTTATGAATACTTAAAGTATTCACCCAATATCACATTTCAGAAACTTATTTAAACATCAATTAAACACTTCTAAAATATAAACATTTTATATTGATTAATTATAATGTTATTTATTTAAATCAAATAAGTCCTCATACCTTGGCAAACCGATCGCAAGGATCCCGATTCCAACTTCTAATAAAAGGGTTTGATTCTTGAACCTCTATGGTTAAAACCATTCACACGTATTAGAATAGTTTACTAAATAAATAGTCCTCCAATTATACGATTCAGTAAAGTAATTACGTAATTGATCGCCTAATTGCACTCTAACACAAGTGGTGTATGGATTTCGGGATTTGAATAGCACTTCAATAAAATTGTTAAACCAAATTAATATGCGTTGTATTAATCGAATATGTATGTATAAAATGTACAAGAGTGAATCAAGAACAGTTGATCGACTATACTTACGTAGTAGCGGAGGAAAAATGGCTTAGCAATTTCCTTCGATATGTTTATTAGAAAGGAGGATTCGACACTATCAGAAAATAATATGATGTAGAAATAAATGTTAGAAAATAGGATGAGAAGTAACCCTTTAATAAAAAAATTAGAATTGATTTTTTGAAAAATCGATTACAAGTAGAGGAGGAGAAAGTAAAGAAAAACGAAGAATTTTGGTGGTGGTGCGGTAGCACAATGAAGGCGGTGGTGACAGGGGAGAGGTGGTGGAGCGGCGACCTTGAGTGGTGGTGGTGGTGGAGTGGAGGAGAAAGGAGGAGAAAAGAGTGATTTAGATGGTGAAATAGAAGAAAAATGAGAGAAAGAGGGAAGAGCAAGGTGGTGGATGGTAAAGAGAGAGGACGAGAGAAAAATGAAAAAATAAAAAGTGAAAATGGATGTGTCTAGGTGCATGGCCGGCCAAGGTAAGTTAAGGGGAAATTTTTCACATGTTGAGGGGACAAAGGCATGGAAAGGGAATTATGAGAGTGAAAAGGGGAGAAAAAGGGGAATGTTGACCTTGTAATCAAGGAAAAAATCTTCCCTAATATGTTAACATGAGTTGGACGGCAAGGGTGTTCAGACGTAGCTAAAGTTGGAGTTGCCAAAAATTTAATTAAAAATGTGAGCATGTGAGGGCTTAAACTTGGGACCACTTGGAATTAATTCACTTACTTAACCACTAGGCTATTAAATCCCTTGTGTCATGAACTAATGTAAAATAATAAATAAAATACAGGGCGTGACATGGACCAAAGTTTTCTTTCTATTAGAGCAAGGTTTATGGCAGTTCCAATGTGAGACAAGAGTTCTTTCTAAGAGTAAGATTCTAAGTTGGTTTTAGAGTAGAACCAAAATTTTCTTGTTCAATAGCAGGATTAAGATTTGGTTTTAGTACAAGACCACTTTTGTCTTACTAGAGAGCAAGATAGAGAGTTAGTTTTAGTGTCAAATCAAATTTTCCTAGTTAGGTAGCAAGAACAATCGCTAGTTTTGGTGCGGGGCCATAGTTTTTTGGCTGGAGAGTAATATTTCTTGTTAATTTTGGTATAGTAATAAATTTTCTTATTGGATAGAAAGATTATAGCCAACCTGGTTTGAGATGAGAGTTTTCTTTTGGAAAGAAATATTTAGAGTTGGTTTTGGTGTGAGATTAGAGTTTTTATGATGAAAAAAAAGATTGAAAGTTGGTTCTGGTGCAAGACTAAAATTTTCTTGTTGAAAAGCGATATTGTGAGTTAGTTTTGGTGTGAAACTAAAATTTTCTTATAAGAGAATAATACTGGTAGCAAGTTTTTGTTTAGGACTGGAGTTTTCTTATTGGAGAACATGACCGAGAGTTGGTTCTAACACAAGACTAGAGTTTTCTTAATAGAGAGTAGGATTGCGAGTTAGATTTGGTGAGAGACTAGAGTTTTCTTGTTGGAGAGTAAGACAATAAGTTGGCTTTAGTTCTAAACCAATGCTTTATTGTTGGATTGTAGAACTAAGATTTTGTTCTTGTAACACATTGTAGATGGGCTTGGAAGTTATGGCATCTCAAGTGAAGGGATCGCCAGTGTATTGGCGAACTGGTGTTTGTCAAGAGTTGTGCGAGCAAGGTGTTCACTAGAAGAGTATTAGTAAGGGTATTCGCTAGTAGCAATACGCCAAAAGTAATGGTAAAGAGGTTCGCCAGTTTCTTTGCGAGGTAGGTTTGCTACTCTATTTTTCGAACTGGTGTTCACTAGTTAAATTTGCAAACTGAAAGCTAAGTTGTGAACTTGTGTTCGATAGTTAAAGATATAGTCAAAGTTAAATTAGGAAAAAGTGATTTAATATATCTAGGAATACTTTAAGTGCAAGTAACAAGATTCCTAAGTTAATTAGGGTATGCTAATATTTCTAGGAGTCATTGGTCTATAAGTAAGACCTTTAAATTATGTGAATTCTTCATCGAATACTCTATCGTCAAAGCCTCTGTTCCTAGTTCAGAAGGTAGCTATCAGGGTAAAACTCTTTCTTGTTGGGTGTGATTGTCCAGTTTCACTTTGCATGAATTCTGTATTTTTTTCTATCTAAGTAATATATGTGTGTATTGTTGTGAACCAGCTGGACCGTCTACCAGCAATGATAATGGCAAAGCTAAACTTGTTTAAGTTCTTTGTTTTTCGATGAGGGATCGATAACTTTTAGTTTATGGGTTTTCAAAGGTATTCTGATTATGATTGCTAATGGCTATGGTTTTCTAAAAGAAACCTTATTTTCAAAACCCAAAAGTAAGATATTTGAAAAGCTCTGTTTTAAGCTATGATACTTTGTTTTCAATTACAATTTAAAAATATGATTTTAGCACAATTTGTGCGAGCTCTTATGTGAGCTAAGGTTTTCAAAGAATGTTTTAAGAATAATTTTCCAAGCTGTGTATCAGAAAAGCTCCCATGTGAGTTTATGGATAAGTTGTGTATCAGCAAAGCTCTCCTGTGAGCTTATGGATAAACTGTGTATCAGTAAAGTTCCTCTGTGAGCTTATGGATAAGTTGTGTATCAACACAACTTCCTTGTGAGCTAAGGACAAGTTGTGTGTCAAAGAAGCTCCCCACGTGAGCTTAAGTGATGAAGCATGTATCAGCGAAGCTCTCCATGCAACTTTAAGTGATAGTGCTCCTTAGTGAGCCCAGTTCTATACGAGCTAGGTTGGATTATGTCCACTGAGACAAAGTGACAAACTATTCTTGCGAGCTAAGGCAGACTCTTTTCGTAAGTGAGAACTAATCTTGCGGGCTAAGACTGACTCTATTCTAATAAAATGTTTTCTAAAAAAGTACAAGCTAGTTTCACGATTTAAAGGCGAACCTAGACTCTAGTTTTTGAAGGCTTTGCTAAACAAAATAGGCCCATGATTTTAATGCGAACCCAACATGCAAAATGTTTTCAAGCTTGAAGTTTACTACTGTTTTCCAATACTATTTTAAGACATATTCTGAGAATTCTAATTATTCACTAAGTTCTCAATGAGCTCACCCACTCCAGTCTGACTCCTTTTAAGGTAAGTAGGTTGCAGATGACATCGGTGAGGTCGATGATTGGGCAAGGACGTTCCTGAGTGGATATCGACAAACATAGGTTAACGATGATGGGATTTTTGTTACGAGTTTTAGATGTGTTTATGATTTCATGACTTTGACAATGTTATCTCAAGATTAGTTATTTTATTCTGTTTAGTTTTCTAGTTTATTGCGAACCATGTTTTAAGTGTTTAGTAATTCATAAATAAAGTCGATGTTATTCATGCATGAGAGAACTATGCTTGTATATGTCTAAGTTAGAGTTATAATTTAAGTATATTTCGTACTCTGTATGTTGCATGCTATAATTACATACAAAACCCTGTAATAATTACTATATTTACATGCGTGCCCTAACTCAGCGAACCCAATGATGCATGCGATCCCGTGTAAGTATTACGACCCTTAATTACATGCATACCCCTATTTTTATGTGAACCCTGCTTAAGTGTGATAAACTTCTGCATGCATATTTACTTATTTTGCGAAGCTTGTTACTTGGAAAAACTAGGATGTATAAGCCTTTAAAATTTTTAGCATGCGTAATACCTTAAAAGTTAATTTCTCATTATACGAGCTGTTGGATCTTGCGAACACATGATTTCGTGAGAACCTAAGTTAATATGCGAGCCATGTCTGAATGCTTTTAAATAACTACATGTTCGAAAGCAATGTTTCACATTTTTACATTCTTGAAATGTTTTGTGCACGCGAACCCTTGTATTTGAGTTTGTATAATTTTCGCTGCTTAGCTAAAGATTAACACTATATTTACGTGCTATGTATAAGTGGTATGTTGGAGGTTATGTTGAGAGTTAATGGAGAGTCACCTCGGTGGATAATGTACCTCGATAAATCTAGGTCAAAACTTCTAGGTCAGGTTTGGGGTGTTTCAGTATGCATGTTAACTGTTTTGGCACATTATGGTAGCATAAACTGCCACCCTGATGGTTTATTAGCGAGTTAGAGTATTGACCCATTGGTGGGATCTAAGGATTTAATTACAGGAAATCTTCAAGTGAAGAAATAATACGCCCAAGAAAGTGTACGCCCTAGAGTTTTGACTGAGCATGAAGAGCCTACCAAGTGTATGAGAAAGCATTATGAGACTTAATTGTCTTTAAGACCACGCCATACGCAAGTCACCATCAAGGTGTAGTACGTTCGGTTTGCATGAACACTGTTTAAGTTGGTTCTCATAACAGAATTGGTTGGGAGTCAACTAGATTGATTTGACCCTTTGCATGATTGGTCAATCAGTAACGTCGACCTTCATCGGGTTTTCTTTTCCCAAGTTTTTATAGGGTTATCAGGGGATAATTTCAATAAGCATTGCCACTTGTCAAAATCCACTAAAGGGGACTGAGAATATATATAGCGAAGGGGGAATTCCAGATGGTTTTTCTTTCTGCTCTACATTTTGGTTCTTGTTTCTAACCTAAATGTTCTCTTCTTATTCGTTAAACTAGAGTTAAGATTTTGTTTAATCAATGGATGATTCAACCTTCGGGTAAGTCTTATAGCTCTGCATGTTACGACTATTAAAGAGTATGGATGTTAAAAGACGTAAGAATAATAGGGTATGAGTGGAAAGCCCTGCATGTGGGTCACATGTAGTTTAAATGTTAGTAAACTATCTATAAATGGGGATTCAAATAGAAATTTGATGATTCTTTTAAGTTGTTGCTACTGGTAATCGGGAAGGACGATCAAAACAGAATCTCCGGGCTAAGGAAAAAGTGTGTCTCTAGTGAGTCTCTAGACCCGACTCCTACGTGTTATTTTATGATGAATCTTTGCATGGTTGATGTCCTTGTAGTTGTGCATGTCTTCTTGAGGAGTTGTTGTATATATGTGTGTGGGTGCTTTCTGTGAAGCATCTGTATGTAGGTAAATAAAGTGTACGATATGTTGCATGTATATGACGATATGTGGTAAGCATGCATGGGAAATTATGTGTTGGGAAGTATGATTTTGTTATGGGTATGAGTAAAATCAATATAAATGTGTTCGTTATGTTTAATATGAATGATACAGGATAAAATAAGGTTGGCGTAAGGGGTTCAGGTGGAGTGTCGAGAAAAAAGTGAAATGGTAATGGACCCCGTGGTGGTGCTTTGAAGACGTCCACTGAGACAGTAAACACGAAGGCCAATATGGCAAAAATATAATCCACCGGGACCTTAAACACGAGGTCTGTTAGGATAGTAAATAAGAGAGAAAGCTAGTGTGGCAGATTTGTGAAAAGACCATGGCCATGACATATTTTGGAAATGGTGGATGAGACGCATTTGTTTATTAGGGTTTCTGCATGTCCCAGGGGCGACGATGGGCAAACCTTAGGCGATGATGGGCAAACCTCAGGCGATGCTAAGTTTAGGCAAATGCATATCGTTAAACACGATAGTTATGTGGTGCGTTGGTGGCAAACCAAGCAGAGCCTTAGTGGCAGAGTTATTTGGAAAGCCTGTAAGGCGGATTTTGTAACGCCTAAGTGGCGAGTTGTTAGTCCACCTTTGTGGCAAGATCTGGGTATGCATTTGAGGCATTTTTTTGAAAGGATTCTCGATAGTGTACCGGACTAATAAGTTTGCCATAGTTATTCGCCAGGACAGAGTGCTTGGCGTATTTGAAATTATGAGTGGTGTAAGTGTACGAAAAACCTAGGAATTCTCACATTATGTATCGAAGTCATATGGGATTCTATTAGATGATCTAAAATATTGCATTCGTCGGAATGAGTTTTTTGTCTGGATCGACTTAAAGATGTGGTGTGACTAGCATTCTAACAACCATCAGAGCCAGTATAAGAATCCGCCAATAGTAGTATCCGTATGTATATCATTTTGAAATATGTATCCAACTTCTATCTTCAAAGAATTGTGAAATAGGATCTGCAATATGGTTGAAGTTTGTGATCTACCCATCTAGCAGAATGTGTATAAAGTGGTCAAGTGTAGAGATTGGCCTATAGTTATCTGCCAAGGATTAGAAAAGTATCTTCCAAAGCCTGTGTGGAAATCTAGAATCTTAAATTCGAGGAATTCAACTACAATGTTTAAATGAACTTACTAATTTCTAAATGAACTTACTAATTTCTAAATGAACTTACTAGTGTCTATGTATGATGCAAGTTCTTAGGATTGAATCAGTATGCCAGAAGAGACCAAGCCAGGAATGTGCCAAAGTGACTATTCGTAGAGCGATATTATGCATACAAAGGGGCACTCTTGGGTATATGGCGAATAGTATTCTACGTCAATATTAAGTCTGGTTTAACAAAGATTTAAGTTGTAATGTCGTATATTGATTTTGAGAATCTATTGTCATTAATAAATTTTCCTTCAAAATCTTTCGATTTAGACAAAAATAAAATAATAAAATGTATAAGAAGTATGTTCAACATGGTTTTCCCCAATCGTAATTTTTTTTAAGTATTTGAGTATTGTGGCATCCATATTCGGGTATGCTAAATCGGGTCGGGTATAGTGTATTACAGTTCTATTTGCCCCTATTTATATTTTAGTGTGAAAAAAAGTTATTAGCAAATGAACTGTGAGTGTACAATGAAGCCCAATGACTATATACATTTTGCACTGACGAAAACAATTTTTTAGGCATTGAACAAATCATAGTAAGAGTATCAAATTCTATAAAGAATTTTTGCATTAACTTTTTATAGAATAATCTTTGAACATTAAAAGATGGAGGAGAAAAAAAAATATTTCTGAGTTTTACTGGTGTACTATGCAAACGAAATTCCACTTCTATTTATAGGAGTTTTTATGTCTCTTCATAGAGATGTAACTATTCAATAGATGCCTATTTGGATACTAATATCTATCAAGAACTAACATTCAATACTCATAATTTTTGTTAATAATCAAGTAACATAACATTCAAGAACAAGAGACATAACTAATAATTATGAATAGGGACAACTCTTGGTTAATAACCGAGTGACATAACTTTTGGCTAATTATAATTATTTATTTGCAACTATTGGAGCACTATATATTTTGAAACGTTCCAACCATCTTCCCTATTTTTAAAATATTTTAGATTTTGATAATCATGGAAATTTGTGGCATAAATGAAGGTGTCTTACGATTGAACTTTTGCTAAGTGAAAACATGTTAAAGTTAATCGAAATTGCATGATAGGCTAAGCTTTGAACTAGTTATTCCATTTGATTAACTAAATGCATCTCAGATAATGATTTCAACAACAGTCAATAAACAAATCCAGTGACATTATTATGAAAATATGTTTGTAACCTCTTTTTATAAGCGTTACTAGAGCCAAGCCCTTGAGCTCTTAGAAGCAGCCACAATTCCATTTACATAGGTAGATCTCATTGAAATTTTTTCCATAATTATAACACTCTAACACATTATGTGTCTATTAAGATTATATTGCCATTGAGCTCGCAAAGTAATCACACTTCTACTTACATAGGTAGATCCTCCAAGAGTGTCCCCATAATTATAACATTTTAACACATTTATGTTATGGGTCTATTAAGAGCATATTACCCATGTTTCCTCTTATTTTTATGAGTATTTAATACTTTTTTATTTTGGGATGATATATTTTATATTATTTTATAGTGCTAACTGTCACATACTAATAATTTACTTCGTCTCATTGAACTCAAGACCTGACCTTATACAAAATGATGAGTCAAGTTTACATCATGGGCTTGTACCTTATCCCTAAATTTCTAAATCCAATATAGTTATGTGAATTATCTATATCACATGATGAAACTTTATATTTATTTGTGTCTTGAATGTTCACAAGATCAACATCCCCATCATGTTCAATTACCCATCCTTTCGTAAAAGAATGTCATCAAGGATATCCTTTCTACAATTATGAAATTACAGTGATCACTTTATCTTTTATTATTAAAGTTCACAAGTGTTAGGTGTAGTGGTAAGACACATTGCACCCCCTATGAGAGACGCAAGTTCAATCCTTGAAGATGACATTATTTGGAGGGGTAGACACGAACCTCAAACATAGATTGTAAAAAAATGTAGAATACCAAAAAATCATGACAATTTCATATTTGTTTACTTGATTTATTTCTTGTTACCCAAGAAATTAATTTCACAATCACCAAATATATGAAAAATACATCATGTCTTTTTCACCAAGTAAATTATTGTAATAAAGCCTCAAATCCCTTGGTGAAACAAGACAACATTATTGCTATTTTTCGTAGCTTGTTTTCATTTTCAATAAATGACCTTTACAATGTATCATGTATGCATACTCGAATAACATTGTTTTTTCAATAAAAGGTGTTCCATATATTATTTTAGAATATAGTCATATTAATGAACCATCAATTGTCTAATTATTTGATTATAACATCAAATATTTATACGCCATTTATCATGGATATTATTATTCAATTTTTGAATATGGTCAAAACCATGTCTGATTGGACATAATAGCATTTGTTTTGCTATTTCCTTACACAAGATATCTTTGATTTATGGTTTTAAAGTGAATTTCAAAATTTCACTATATCTCAAAATTATAGAATCTTGAGATTAAATATATTATTAAAAATTTCATAAAATATAAAAATATTGAAAATTTGATCCAACAAGTTCAACCACTCAATTCAACTAATTTTTTGCTCAGTTCAACTGGTCCGTACCGAGCCCCGATTCAATTGGTCCAATGCCCTTTTTCGGATTGATACCTTAACCAATTCCCAATCTAACAGACCAATCTGATCCTAACAAGTGAACCTTGAGGATACAATGAAACCCAATGACTTTCTGCGTTTTGCACAAACCAAAACAGTCTATTGGGCAATGAGCAAAGCATAGCAAGTTTCAAAAGAATTTCTACAATAATTCTTGATAAAATAATCTTTGAACATTCGAAGATGAATGAGAACAAAGAAACTTTTTTTGAGTTTTTTTGGTGAACCATGCAAATGAAATCTCACTCCTATTTATAGGAGTTTTCATGTCTCTTTATAGAGACATAACTATTCGATAGATGTCTATTTGGATAGTCATGTCTATTAAAAATAAACACAATATTCATTACATAGTACTTAAATAATCATAATTGTCTGTTAATAATCAAATAACATAACATTTGGTAACAAGAGACATAATTTATCAATGTGAATAGTGACAACTCTTGGATAATAACCAAGTGACATAACTTTTGGTTACTTATAACTATTCATTTGCAACTGTTGGAAAACTATATATTTTGAAATGTTCCAACATTGCCTTTAATAAAATGTTGTTGAAAATCCTCAACAATTTATTTATAAAGAGTCCAACAGTTTTGTTCAAAAGATGTCAACCAAAACTGTCAAGTTATATTGGCTTACCAGATGCAAGCTAAGTTGCAACTAGCCTATGTAACTAGAGCTAACATGATTGCTATACAGCCTTAATGTGCTTTTTTTAAACAAGTTTTGGGTTGTTATTGATCCTGAAATTGTTGGTTGGGCAAGTTTTGGGCTACTATGAAGCTTTAATATGCTACTCGGGACAAGTTTTAGGTTGCTATTAAGCTTTAAATTGTTTCTTGAAGCAAGTTTTGGGTTACTATGAAGTATTATTGTGTTGCTTAAGGCAGATTTTGGGTTGCGATGGAGCCTTAATGTGTTGTTTCTCAGGGTAATGTAGCTTAATATAATGCCCATGAAAACTTTTAGCCTATTATAGAATCTTAAATGGCTACTCAAAGACAAGTTTTAGCCTTTTATAGAATCTTAAATGGCTACTCAAAGGCAAGTAGGAATTTGATTGCGTGAAGTAGGATATCACTTCTAAAGAACAAAATTTTAGAGTTGGTTTTGATATTGGAATAGATTTCTTTCTATAGAGCAAGATTACAAGCTAAGTTTGGTGTGGGACTATATTTTCTTACTAAGTGCAAGATTTTGGAGTAAGTTTTGGTATGAGACCAAAGTTCTTGTTACTAAGTAGGGTTTGGAGTAGGTTCTAGTGTAGGACAAAAGTTTTCTTGTTGTACAACAGGATTCAGAGCTAGTTCTAGTGCAATATTAGAGTTCTTGCAAAAAAAAATCAAGATTACGACTTAGTTTTAATGCAATACTAGAGTTTCTTATTGAAGAGTAGGATTGAAAGTTGGTTTTGGTGCAAGGCCAGAGTTCTCTCACTATAGACCAAGATTGTGAGCTAGCCCTTGTGCAAGACTATTTTTTTTTTTTTGGTTAGAAAGTAGGATTGCAAGATTGTTTTGGTGTAGGACTAAAGTTTTCTTATTGGAGAGCTTGACAAAGAGTTGGTTTTGGTTTGGGGCTAAATTTTTTTTATTGAAGCGAATGATTGAGAGAGGGATTTTGTGTGAGATTAAAGTTCTCTAAAATAGGATTAATAGTTGGTTATGGTGAATGATCAAAATATTCTTATTAGAGAGCAGGATTAGAAGTTGTTTCTATTGTAGGACTAAATTCTTCTTGCTACAATTTCAATTATTCCGTTCTTTTACTAGTATTTGGTTCTCATATTAATGGTGAAAATACTAATTTTTTTCATTATATAACTTTTATTTCTTTGAAATACTAATATTTTTTTGTTTAATTGTGCCATATATTCTAAAATTATCATTTAAATTTTAAATTAATCTTAATCTCGATAACATTCTAATTGATTTCTCAAAGTATCAATGTCATATCAGTTAGATACTACTTTTAGCTTAGGTGTTAAATTCCAGTTTGAGTCTAGCATGTAACATATTTAAAACCTGTGGATTGAATATTAAGCATGTGTGTGCATATCATATGAACAACTTGAATATGGTTGTGTTAATAAAAAACATTAAGTGTCATTCAAATTTAGTAAAGTTATTTTTTAACACTCCAAATCTAGGTTGTTCATGTTAGGGGTGAGATCGGTTCAGTTCGATTTGGCTCGATTTTTATTTTTGATCCAAACCAGGGTATTCAATTTTTCATTTTTCAAACTAAAACTGAACCAAAGGACATAATAAATTGATTAATACAAAACCATAGTAAATCAGTTTGGTTTGGTTCGGGTTTCGAGTTTCCATATTATTTTTAGGCTTTGAGCTTTTGGATTTTATTTAGGCAAATTTGTCTTTGGACTTGGACTTTTCAACTTTAATTAGATAAAATTATGTTTGTTTTATATTTAAACACTATTTGATAATTTTAATTTTTTTCAGTTATACATAAAATCTCAAGTAATATATTTATCTAAAAAATAATTTGTAAAATCTATAATTATAAATGTTTATTAAAAATCTAATTAAACCTTAATTTAATCTCTCAACCTTCGCTAAACATAATCAAATAAATTGTTTGATTTAATGTGTAATGACAACAAAAACATCTAACTTGGAAATGTTAATAATGATAACCAAAATTTTAGAAGTTTCAACAATAATGATAATAGAAAAAAGAACACAGTACATAATAAGTAAAAAAGAGATAAACATTTGAATTCTTGGAAGTTTTAACAACAATAATAGATAAACAATAAATTCATGAAAGACTTACACTGAAATTAAATTTAGGTTTTATTTATCTCGGTTTTTTTCTGAAATTCAACTTCTGGTAACATTGAGGATGACAGTGGATGTCCAACAGATGGTCGTATCACTAAAAAAGTACAATTTAAGGAGAAAGGGACAAACAACGCTGACATGTCAATCGATCCAAAGCCGAATCCTACAACGTCTTGGAAAGATATGCTCTTGGGTAATTCCGTCAATACCGAGAAAGAATCAAGGGAAGATGGTAATGTATTTTTTTTGATTTGGTAGAAGAAGATTTCACAAAATCTTCAATAAATAGTATCCCTGCGATTTCATTCTCGGATTGGGTCCAAAATTATCTTTTGAAGGACATGGAAACCATTGTAGTGGTTAAACTTTTAGGACGTAGCATTGTTTATGCCACTCTGATAAATAGGATGGAAATTTTTGTGAATTTAGATAAAACCTTAACATCCCAGATTTTGATTAATGGTAGACTCCAAAAAATTGAATATGAATCCTTATCGTCCATTTGCTTCTCTTATGGGTGGTAAGGTCACATGAAAGAGTTTTGTTATTTCTTGAATGGGGACAAAGGGGTTGAAAGGGACAGAATCGGTAGTTGAAATTTTGGTGGTCGACTCAGCTGAGTATGGTCCTTGGATCATCATTGAAATACGCCTTTACCAAAATGTGAAGGGGGTCTAGATTTAGGGCACTTTCTATGGGGGCTAATGAAAAGGGGAAAACGAATAGTTAAGGATTGATATTTCGGGATTAAACTTTGAAAATGAGATTTCCTTAAAATATTTGAAAGGGAGAATTTTAATAGGAAAGTGGACGTGATTGTTAGGCTGGATAAAGAAGAAGGGGGTGCAGGCATTGTATGCCATGGGAATTAAATTGGGTTAGGAAAGCAGGTCGAAATTTTTCTTATCGTTTCTAAGGAGGTTTGGTCCTCAAGGATGGGGGATTCAATTGTAGGCTTGAAGCAAATGGGGGTACTTGATGGAAAGAATTTAATTGGAATTCGGGACCCAAGTGAATTAAATGGGGTTGTTGTCTGATTTTAGCTAATATTGGCCCAAGTGAAAATACCACTTTAATGGGCTCATGTATTGTCAACAATATGGAGAAGGTCAATGGAGATTGGTTACTTTCGGCACCTATTAAAAATAAAACAGTGGAGCAGGTTGTTGAGAATAAGTTGAATAATTATAGGAAAAGACTTATTAATTCAGGAGATCTTCATTTAAATACCACTTCACACTTTAACCCTACCTTTGAAGGTCCGGTTGAATTGGGGATTTCTTTAAATCCTAACTTGCTTGATCCATCAAAGCATACAACAATGGTATTTAAGGATAATCATGGAGACAATACTACTATCTCTTTGGAGGGTGGTGATTTAGGGATTTCTGATATCGGAGGTTCCATTACCAAAATGTGTGCATCACTTGGGAAAGGAACTACTATTAGAAAAGGAAGGGCTCGTAATAAAATTACTAAGGATCATGGAGAGTACTTTAAGGCAGAAAAAAATACAAAAGTTTTGCTTTTAGACTCGATGAACTCTATGGTGGAACTTATAAATTCTCATATTGATATTGGGACTAATAAGGTTTTCGTGGTTTCATCTAACATGCACAGAGTAATAGGATTGATTCTAATTAGTAGAGGTCAATTGTCTATCCTTTCTTTTTCTTTTTGAATTTATGAATTTAAATATATTTTCTTAGAATTGTTAAGGACGTACCAATAGTAAATTTTCCCAAATTTTCTGGGAATATAATCTAGAATTTAAACCAGATACTGTGGGATTGCTCTAGACAAGAGTAAGTGGTGGCAAAGCTGATTTGATTATCACTAACTTGGGTTTCCAATATTCTTATAGGGTTGAGGCCGTAGGTTTTTCCTGTGGTATTTTGATTGGATGGAAAGACTTGGTTAGAGTTGAAGTGGTTTATAGTCACCCTCAATTTGTCCTTATTCAAATTCTTAACAATTCATATCGAAGGTCAATTCTAGTTGCCTTTGTGTATGGTAGCCCGAATAAGTAAAAGAAGAGGTTCTTATGGGAGGGTCTAAATTTGGTGTTACCAAATGAAAATGTTCCATGGATGGTGATTGGAGATTTTAATGTCATCCTTTCCCCTAATGGGAACATAGGGAGATGAAGAGAAAGAAAAATGTTTTATGTTTTTGATAATTTTGTAGACTCCGCTAATCTTCATGATCTCAAATTTAAAGGTTTAGCTTTTACTTGGTAGAGAGGCGGGGTCTTTGAAAGACTTGATAGAGATATTTGCAATGATGCATGGATTTTAGAATTTCCAAGCTGTTCAGTGTCTCATCTCCCTAGGCTCAAATTGGATCATCAACCTCTATTACCATCATTAAGAAAAGAATCAAATTCTATAAAAGGTAGACCTTTCAGATTCCTTACTGGTTGGGTTGAACACTCAAAATTCTCAAAATTTGTTAAGGGTTCTTGGAATTTTAACGGTAATATCAGGGCCTCTATTAAGCTGCTTTCAAATAACATGAATCATTGGAATAAGAATATATATGAGCATATTCGCACTCGTAAAAAAATTCTTCTGCAGAAATTAGCTTGTATTTAGAAATCGATGAATAGATTAGATTCCAAAGAATTGTCCAACGTTAAAATGAAGGTTAGGGAGGAGTTAGAAAGTGTTCTCCACCATGAGAAGTTGCTTTGGAAACAAAAAGGCTAAATATGATTGGCTTATCATGGGAGACCGTAATACAAAGTTCTTCCATAAGTGTACCATTTAGAGAAGAAAGCATAATAAGATATCAGCTCTAAAAAATGATCTAGGGGATTGGGTTTACGATGATAAAGCCCTACAAATGGAGGCTATTAATTTTTTCTAGCGGCTTTACGGGGAGCATCCGGAACCTATGTTAGGGTTACCTCCCAACTCTTTTCCTAAATTATTTAAGGAAGACGAACAATTTTTGGGTATGGCATCACTGGTTAGTTTATTTGACATGGTGACCTTAAAAGCCCCAAGGAGTGATGGTTTTCATGTCTTATTTTTCCAAAGCCAATGGGGGCACGTTAGTAATTTCATTTGTCATTGGGTAACAAAGACCTTCAATAGAGAAATCATTGATTCAAATTTAAATAACATTTTAGTTGTTCTCTTACTAGAGGTGCTCATGGGCTTGGCCGAGCCCAGAAAAAATTTTGGCCCGCATCCTAAATATGGGCCTGAGATTTTGTCCAGGCCCAAGACGAAAAAATTCTTAAGCTGAGCCAAACCTACCGACATATTTTTTAAATAAAACACTAAAAATTTATTTTAAAAATAAATTTATTTTAAAAAAAGTATTTTAAAAATATTTTAAAATTAAAAAAATTAAAAAATATATATTTATTATATTCAGGCAGGGCCATAAAAGCGGTGCTCGAGGCCCGGCTCGTTTTCTAAACGGGCCTCATTTTTTTACCCAAGCCCATATTTCGGGCCTATATTTTTACCCAAACCCTCCCATATTTTGGGTGGGCTGTCGGGCCGGGCCGCATGAGCACCTTTATCTCTTACCTAAAGTCCATGCCCTTGAAAATTTTTCCCAATTTAGGTCGATCAGCTTGTGTTCGATCTTATACAAATTGGTTATAAAGGTTATTGCTAATCGCTTTAAGATGATTTTTTCAAGAATTATCGCGTATGAACAAGCAGGATTCATAGTAGGGCGTAATATTACAGATAATATCATTGTTGCAAAATAAGTCATCCACTTCATGAGAAGAAAACAAAAAAAAAATAGGAAATGGATTACTATGAAGATCGATTTGGAGAATGCATATGATCGAGTTCGCTGGGAATTTATTAAGGGTTCTCTTAAAGCCGCAGGTATTCATGATCTCTTAAATAATGTTATTATGTTTGTTATCTCTAATTTTACTATGCACATTATCTAGAATGGTGTTCCGTCCTTGAAGTTCAAATTGGCTAGAGGTATTCTTCAGGGGTGTCCCTTATCCCCATTTTTATTTTTCTTGTGTACGGAGTGTCTTGGACAAAGCTTACATTTGGTAATTCAAAGGGGTCAATGGCAACCTATCTGCCTTAGTCATTCAGGTCCATATATCTCTCACTTGTTTTTTTACAAATGACATTATCATATTTGGGAAAGCAGACAAAAATCAAGATAGATTGTTGAAGGGAATTTTAAAAGATTTCTACAACTTCTCCAGACATCGGATGAATACAAGGAAATCTAACATCTTCTTCTCTATAGAAGTTAGTGAAGATCCAAAGAAGACCTTTAGTGACATATTGGGTTTCAACAGGGTACAAAATATTGGTTCTTATTTAGGGATTTCTCTCATTCATGATAAAGTTACTAATAGTACTCTAAGATTTATTGTTGATCGAGTTCAGATTAAACTACAAAGCTGAGAGGCTAGAAAACTTTCCCTACTAAGCAGGGCCACCCTTTCTCAGTCTATGTTATTAACGATACCAAGCTACTTCATGCAATCAATGAGGATCCCTAAAGGCCTTTGTGAAGAGATTGAGCAATTGGTTAGACAATTCATCTAGGGGGCATCTAAAGGGGAAAGGAAGATAGCGCTTGTCAGTTGGGAGTTTATTTATCAACCAAGATCTCGTAGGGGCCTTGGGTTCTGGCGATTGGAAGACCAGAACACATCTTTCTTAATGAAACTTGGCTTCAATCTTGTTTCAAATTCGAATTCTTTATGGGTTCGTGTGCTCAGGTCGAAGAATATAGTTCCTATTGGTCTATCAGTAACCTTAACCCAGGGATGTTGTTCTTTCTTTAGGAGACGTCTTTCTCAAGTTTGGCAACTGGTCAAAGAGAATATGTTATGATTAGTTGGGGATGGTAATTCGATCAATTGTTGGAGTGACCCTTAGATTCCAAATTTTGGCCCTTTGTTAAATCATATTCCATCACATTCAAATATGGAAATGGAGAATGTGCTTAGTGAAATGGTTACAGAGGATGGTCTTTGGAACCTCAATTTATTTTGCCTATGAGTTTCGGAGGATATGATTAGGCGTATTATGGGTATTCCTCCACCTCAGTCAAAATTCGGTCCGGATAGAATCACTTGGGCAAGTTCCTCTAATGGTCCCTTTTCAATCAAGAGTGCATTTTGGAAAATTCACGAATAGACTTGCAATCCCAAGAATGACATATGGCAATTACCATGGAAGTTTCAAACCCTCAGCGAGTTAGATATTTTATTTGGCTCGTTCTTAATAGACGTTTTCTTACTAATTTTGAGTGCATGAAAAGAGGAGTTGGGCCAAACGGTTCTTTTGGTATATGTGGAAATGAATATGAAGACATTTTACACAACATATGAGATTGTCCTACTACTAAGGACACTTGGAAACGAATTATTCCAGAGACTAAACAAAATTCTTTTTTTGTAGGTGATTTGCATGATTAGATTTCAGCTAACCTTCAGAATTATCTTAATTTGCTATTGGATGGGGTAGATCGGCATGCTTCTTTGGTATGGTAGCTTGGTGTATTTGGAAAAAAACCCTTTTTATCTTCCAAGGCATAACGTGGAGTACTGAGGATGTGATTAAAACCTCCTTTAGTTGGGCTAAACAATACATATTAGCTCTCAAGGTAAATGTCTCCAATCGAAAAGTACCAACAGTAGTTGTGCCCAAGCTTGGGAATTGGATTCAATTAAACTCTAATGAAGCAATAAAAGAGGAATCTGGGTTTGTCATGATTGGGGGAGTTCTTCGTGACAGATACGGCGGATGGATTATTGGGTATAACAGGTCCGTGGGCATATGTTCAGTTCTCGACTTCGAATTATGGGGCATTTTGGAAGGCTTGACGATTGCTATGGATTGGGGTTTCAATAGGGTGTTAATTGTTTCCGACAGTCATGAGGCAGTACAAGCTATTCAGGGGAGTGCTACAAAGGTGTCAAATTCCGCTTTGGTTAGAAGAATTAATCTTCGTATGGCTAAATTGATGGAATGGTCTATTCTGCACATTTCCAGAGATTTCAACAAAGAAGTCGATAGTCTAGCTAAAATGGATGTTGATAATAAGGGTAGAACCTAATTTTTTGAGGCACCTCCATGAGGTCTTGTATATATCTTGAATTAGTTTTTCATGAACCTACTTCCTTTCATGTTTTTTTTACCAAGTGATCCTTGTTTTTCCCTGTAGCCAACCAACCATAAATGGGTACCCCATCTAAGAAAAGGTGACTAAATTTTGCAGAATAATGCTGATAAAAATGTGAACTGAAACGCTGATGATTAAAATATATATTAGTTTATGAATAGGACAAGAATGTGATAATATTTAACAAATCACCAAAGTTTGGTTCCCATTTCTTTATGGGAAATAAAGTTTTCTATGCCTGCCAATAAGGAAAAAATAATTTTAGTTTTTTATAATTAAATTATCTTTTATGTTTGTTTTATAATCATAGATTTCTTCTCAATTACATCATCATCAGAGTTTGAAACTAAATTTTCTTTCTAATATATAATATGAATTATCATTACATTGATAAAAAAACATTTTAGTTGATTGATGGATTGAAAGGAAATTATATTTGTTAATGTTATTTGTGGGAATTTAAGGGTTGTTTTTTTATGGGCATGTGGTAGGTTTGACCACAAGCAAACAGACATAGTAGCTTGAAAGTACATTTATGGAAATGGCATCGCATTGGCTGGTTGCTATTTATCTAGTGATGGACAGTTGAAAATTGGGACAAGTTGCTGAATAATCAAAGATTAAAAGCACGTTGATTAGATAATCAAAACAAGTTTAAATGGATGGTTATGCAATGATCTTTTGATTAAATAAAGCTCAACTTCCACCGGTTCACACTTAACTCACTTTATAGGCTGGTTTTAAAGTTGATCTGCAATCTACGCGGCTATACTTGTTGATTTGGATTTGTTAATGGACCAAACAAGTGGCACTTTTAGAATGCATCTAGTGGATGCCTGAAAATGGTTCTTCACCGTTCATCTATTAATTTATCCTTGCATGAGAACATCTATCAATAGAGGAAATATCAGGCTTCTTGCTTACTACAGTTTAGTCACCCGTTTTTTAGTGTGAGCACTCTTTCAAATATGAACACTCTCTTCAGGGATCATTGAGATTCACCTGAGTATAACAATTTTATAATCCCTCAAAAGGAATAACAGAATGCGTCCTACCATGCACGTCCCTCACATACTCCATGATGGTAATCACCCTGCCACGTCCTTTACCAAACAATAGGTATTTCCTATAAATACCCTCCAAGACGATGAGAAATGGATATTCTACCTCATTAGCAACTTTGAGTACTTGCTCTCTACATTTAGCCTTCACAACAACCTTCTCCCTCCTCTTGTACATTCTTTGGCTCTCCAGGTGAGCTCACCTCCTTTGCATCATCACTTCCTCCTCCCTAGCTTTTCCCTTATAAAGACTTATATCATCAGACTTGATTTGGAAATAAAATTTGACGAACTTAAATTTGAATTTGATGTAAATAAATTCATCATGAAAAATTAGTAATTTGAATTTGTTTAACTATATGAACGATATGAACCCAGTTGTCAAACACAAATCTACAATGAATTGAATCTAAAATGACCTACACTTGAAATGATATGAACCCAGTTGTCAAACACAAAAGAATAAAATTTATTCAAAATGGTTTGAATTTGAAATGGCCCAAATGGAAAACCCGAATCACCTATGTTGACACCATTTTTTGGATGAAAAACGGGGTCGACTTGGGTTTTGACGAAAACGAATAAAACGGGAGTCGCCACCAATCCTTTTTGATGAGGTGTGATTGGATCACCTTGAAAACTGATTGTTTTTAATAAACGATTTTATTTTTTATTAAAACAACGATTTTGGTCCACGAAATCCAAAAAAACGGGTTCGGGAATCAGTTACGCACGAGGAAGGATTAGCACCCTCAATACGCCCAAAATTGGTACCTAGTTGATTACTTAATGTTTTAATGTCGAAAATTGAGAACTTTGAAGAATTTTAAAAATACGATCCTTGTATTAAAATAATAAAAAAATAGAAAAGAAGCATATTTTACGTTATTCGAGAAAGAGAATCATATCCAGTGAGTTAGGACACAATGTCTCGAGTTCCCGATACGCGAATAAAAAATGCTTATTTTAAAAATATTTTATCCATCTCGGATTTAAAAAACGAAATCACGACCAGTAAGTTAGGACGCGATTTTTTAATCCCGAGATCATTTAAAATTCGAATTTAAAAAGATTCGTGCATTTAGATTTATCGTGAAAATCGAAACCCAGTAAGTTAGGGTACAATCCTCTCGAATCTAGACACGAAATATTATTTATTCAAAACAAATTTTGTTAAATAAAGTATAATAAAACACGAAAATCGTAACGGAAATGCGAAAGCAAATTACATTGTTGTTATGCATGGTAAAATTATAATGCACGCAAAAGTATTATAGCAACAATATAAAATAAGATCGAACCTACAACATCCAAACAAGTAAAATATAAAAGCGAATAAAATTAAATCATTCATTCAAAATAAATAATGAAAATGAAATAAATAAAGAGTAAATACAATAAAAAAACAAAGAAATATATATGTGTATATATATGTATATGGACATAAATTAAAATATGTACATATATATTATAAGAAAGGTATACATAAATATTGCAAAATATAGGAATATATGCATATAGATGAAAAGATATATACATATGTGGAAAATGAAATGACATAATATATATAAACAACATACGTATTTTAATATATATAAAACATATATATATGCATATAAAATTGAGTAGGTATATTAAATAAGTTAAATATATATATATACGTATATGTATATAAAACAATTGTATAATAATAATATATTAAAACAAATATATTTAAAAATTTCATGAGTGAATATAAGAAAACAATAATACTAACAATAGTATTAATAAATATAATAATAATAGTAAAGATACTAATGATAATAATAATAATAACTAAATATTAATAAAAAATTGCTAAAATATGGACTGAATCGAAATAAAAACAAAAGTATTGGGCGAAATCGAAATAAGAAAAGGCAAAAGGGACTAAATCGTGTAGCACGCTGAAAGAAGGGGTACCAAAATGGTAAATACCCCAAAGCCCCAAAACGCTGCGCTTAGATGAGGACTAAAATAAATCAAAAATAAAACTTTATGGCCAAATTGCAAATATGCGAAAAACTTCCATGAAAGCGCTACAAAATCAAAGGGACTATTTGCGCAAATAATCCATCTGAAGAAAATGCGCGGATCCTCCCCCTGGGTCGGGTCACCGCGCGGGTCAGGGCCAAAACGGCGTCGTTTTGGCACCTGACCCCTAAGGGTAAAACGGCGTCGTTTTGTGAGGGTTATTTAAACCAAAATTTTTTTAAAATCTTCATTTTATTCTTCTCCTTCTAAAAAAACTGAAAAAAACCTCTCAAGTTTCTCTCACCCTCTCTCTCAGCCCAGAATCCGGCGAGGAGGGTCGCCGTTGACGCCGCCGCGCCGGCCACCGTACACGGTGGCCAGAAAATTCAAGAAAGGTATTTTTTTTTTTTGCACTTTTCTCTTTATATTATATGTTTATATAAATAAATAAACAAAAAAAAATTAAAATATCTGAGAAGAAAACGAAAATAAAAGGGAACCGACAATCACCTTTAAACTCTTTTTTTTTGCTTTTTATTTCTGAAAACGTTAACAAAAAAGAAAACTCCCCCCATTACAAGAATGAAGTTCGGTCCCCCTTTTTTTGATTTCTGTTATGACTTTATAGCCATTTACAACTTGTATTCTATTATTATTATTTTTTCTTGTCATTTCCTTCTCTGGTTTTGCAGGCAAGTGGCGATGGGACGTGAGGCGGCGGCGTGACAGTGCTGGTGAAGGCGGCGCCGGAAGACTAAAGGTCTAAAGACCTTAGGTGCGGCGCTAGGGTTTCTTTTCTGAAACCCTAGCTAAGCTTTGAGGGGGTTGGGCCAGTTGGGCCTTGTTTTGGGCTCCGGGTTTGGGCCTGCTATTTTGTTTTTTGTAATCTGGACTGCTATTGGGCCTGGGCGAAATTTGGGCTATACAACCTAGAAACTGACTTGAAGCCCAAATGACTCGATTGATTTGAATCAATTGATTTGAGTTTAAAAAGTCAATCATTCAAACTTGTCTAACCAAACTTGAAAATAATTTGAACTTATAATGATCTGAACCCAAAACGACATAAAATCCAAAATGTTCGAACTTAAGTGTCAAGCTCAATCAAAAATCCTAAAATGACCCAACTTGAAAACTCCAATGACGAAATTTGGATGATCAAATTTTGAAATCATTTGTGTAATAGCCATTTTGCCCGGGGCCCAAAACTCGGAAGCCCAAAATCCAAATACAAATAGTCTAGAAAATACAAATAATAACCCAATCACAAATGGGCCCAAAAATTAAAAACCTAGCCCAAACAACATTAACATTTTCAGCAGAAATGAGTAAAAGAAACCCTAGGAGCCGCATGCCTCGGGTGGCCTCCTCGCCTGCCACACCTAGCCGCACGCCTCTGCTCCTGCCCGCCAACCGCCGCAAGCGCGCCAGGCCTTCTTCATGCGTGTCAGACACCTACAAAACAAAAGTAGCAAAAAGCAACAGACGAATAATCCAAGATGAAAAATGACAAACACAATAGATTTAGGAGTTTGAAATCGGCTATAAAGGCCGAAGCTTGTGATGGTTTTGGGTCTTCTTCGATTTTCTTTGTAAAAGAAAAGCATAACAAAGATTGAAAATAAAAAAAGAGAACAAACGGTTGCGGTTTTCTTCTTTTTTTTCGACTCATTCATTTATTTTATTTATTATTATTTTTCTTTCTTTTTACAAATCTGTTCTAAAAAACTTTTAATAAAAGAAAATAAAAAAGGGAGAGGGGAAGAAGAAGGGTCACCTGAATCGCTGTAAGCCCCGTCGTCGGAGGCTCCTTTCCGTCACCGGAGTCAGACCAAGAGAAGGCGAGAAAGACTCTTCTCCTTCGGTCTTTCGGGATTGAAGGTCGGGCCTTCGGGCGAGATCTAAAACGGGTTGAAAACCCGAAGTTTCGGTGGTCCTGGCCACCGCTTGCGGAGAGGCCACGGCGGCCTCTGGCCGGAAGCCCGACGGTCGGACTGGGAGCCCGCGAGAGAGAGGGAGGCTGAGCCCTCTGTTTTCTTTTGAAAAAATGAAACAAACAGTTATTTATTTATTTATTGTATTTATATTAGAATTAAAACGGCGTCGTTTCAAGAGTGGCCGACCTGCATGCGCGACCCGACCCGCCAGGGGGATCCGCGCGTTTCTGATAAAGGGGCTATTTCGTCCTTGGTCCCTCCTCGTTATTATTTTGTTTTAATTTAGTCCTTTTCTTGTTTAGTTATCTTTTTATTTTGGCCCCACGAATGTTCAGCATTTTCCTTTTTAGTCCGCATTGAATTGTTGTGTGCTTGGGCTGGGATAATTGCGCGATCAGTCCCTCCTGCTTGACGCGCGTTTTACTTTAGTCTTTCTTTATCATTTTATTTCATTTTAAAATATGTCCCCTATTTTTTATCTTTTATTATTATTTTTCTTATATTTCATCATTAATATTATTATTTACTGATTCTTATTTTTTAAATTTTAAATTTGGTTATATACATATATATACATATAACTGTTTTTTCATATTTTATAATTTCAAAGCATACATATATATACATGCATACATTTCTTCAACATATACGTACGTACTTTATTATTATTATTATAAAATATACATGTATACACATACTCTCATATTTTTAGACATTTCATATTTTTCATATACATATACATCCTTACACATATTTTTATATTTGATAATTTTAAAATATATACATACATAGATTTTTCATATTTTCATAATTTTGTGTACATTCATGTATATACGTTTTTTTACATCTATTCGTTATTTATTTATTTAATTACATTTTCATTATTATTTAGAAAAGAGGATTGATTTTATTTGCCTATGTATTTGTCACTTTGTATGTTATTGATTGGTCCATTTTATTATCTTATTTTTGTTGCTATTACTCGTGTTGTTTTTATGCTATCATATTCATTATTGTTTTGCTATGCATATTAACACCTTACATCAAAAAGAAAATTTTTTTCTAAATAAAGCAATGTTTTGCGTTTGGAAAATCGAGAAAATGTGCCCTAACGTGCTGGGTTTTGATTTCTCGTTCGACCAAAATAGCCAAATATCTTTTTTAAACTTTCAAAATAAGGCAATATTTCGTATTTAGAAAATTCGAGAAAATCGTGCCCTAACTTACTGAGCTTCGATTTTTCTCGCATTGATCCTAAATAATTGAATATCCTTTTAAAATTGAAATAAATAAGGTTTAAATAAAAAATAAAAGGCAAGCTTACTCTCAAAAATACGAGGTGTCGTGTTCTAACTTACTGGATGTGACATCTTGTTACTTCAAGCTAAGGGGGCATTTTCCATTTTGATTTATTCGAGTAATTTTAAAATAACACAATATAAAGAGGGATCGTATTTTTAAATTATTTTCGAGTTTTTAATTTTCGACACCAAGACATTAAGTAATCAACTAGGTACCAATTTTGGGCGTTACGAGGGTGCTAATCCTTCCTCGTACGTAACCGACTCCTGAACCTATTTCTTTGATTTTCGCAGACCAAATGCATTGTTTTAATAAATCTAAATCGTTTATTAAAAATAACCGTTTTACGAGGTGACCCGATCACACCTCATCAAAAAAGATTGGTGGGGACTCCTGTTTTCGTTTTATTTTTAAAATCCAAGTCGACCCCGTTTTCATCAAAAAAAATGGTGTCAACAATTTGAACTTGAAAAGAGACAAGAACTAAACCCAAAATTATTACTCAAAATAATCTTAAAAAATTAAACCCTAAATTGATGAAGCCCATATTTATCCAACTCATCCAATTAATTAGCGATGGGGGATGAGGATTTAGGTTAAAGTTCAAAGTATAAAATTGATAAAAGAAATAGTAAGATAATCTTTGTAGGTTTTTAGTGAATGAAGTGTGAGAAAATATAAGGCATAATTTTTACTGTTAGACATTTTATTTGTCAATTTGTTTTTTAATTTAATTTTACCCTTAACCTATCAAAAGGAGTGAATATTATCATCAACCTTTTAGAAAGAGTCGAATTGTTATTTTTTAACGGAATATAAATTAAAACATTAATTTTTAAACATGATAACTAGCATAATAATCTACGTGTACTTCATTTTTTTAATTTTATGAACTTTTTATATTTTTGATTTTAAATATTTTATAATTTTAAATTATTTTTGATGTGAGATATAAGACAAATAGTATTATATCAAGAAGAAATACACGTGAACGGATTGCCACGTGAGCTGTCATGACAACATCATTAAAAAGTTAATGTTTTAACCATTATTTCTATTAAAAATTATTTAACTTTATTTTGAAAAGTTAATAATCAAATTTAGTTTAAAAATAAAAATTAAATTTTGAAAAATATAAATATTAAAATTAAATTTCTCATTATACCAAAATATAAGTGAATTAAAAGGTAAATTGTAGGGATATAACACTGTCGTTGAAACAATTAAGCAATTGAGGTATGATGGTGAAAGTATCATTTATCAAATTAATTGAGTTGAAAAGCTGGAGCCGATATTAAGGTTGGAAACAGTAATGTTATATCACAATCTATAAAAGATGAAGACACGTCAGGTGGTTGCCATCAAAGAAATCAGCTTTCAAGCCTTTGGGTTTTAAATTACTTTTGAAGTGGAAAACACTATTGGAATCACAAGAAATAAAAACATGCATGGTTGACAAAATAACCAAACAGTGACGTGATCTGTCATGTGTACCTCATGTTGACGTACAATGACCAATTTTTAACAACAGAAATGGATAAAATTTTTAACAAAAAGGTCAATTTACTTTTTTATCTAATATACAAGAACTAATTTGCCTATTTTTTTAGTAGAAGGGGCCTCAATGGTACTTTTACCTTTATAACCTAATGTACCATATGCAATATTTATATTGGGTATGTTAGTAAAAATCTTCGGTGAGAAAAATCTCAAACACACGAACGGAATATGAACAACAACTCAAACAGAAAATGAAGAAATAGGACAAAGCTCCAAGACGTGTATCAAGCCACTATCTTTAAGGTTCTATTTTCTCCCACCTATACTCGATGTGCAAATGAGTGTCAAGCAAATGAACCTCGAGGATACAATGAAGCCTGATTATTATTTGTGTTTTGCACTGACGAAAATAATCCACTAAGCAATGTATAACAAGAAAATCAATTTATATAAAGAATTTTTGCAGTAACCCTTTATAGAACAATCTAATAATATTAGAAGATGGAGGAAAGTTAGAAAGAATTTTTAGAACTTGTTTGTATGATTTCCAAATGAAATATCATTCCTATTTATAGGAATTTCCATGTCTCTTCATAAAAACATATTTCAATAGGTGTCTTTTGTGAATAATAACATTTTAAAAGACACATAATTATTCATCTAATATTATAACTATTCAAATAATATTGTTTGAATGGTTATAACTTTTGTCAAAAATCAAGTGATATAACTCTTGACCAATAACCTAAAGATTTAAATTTTGATTAATTACACCCTTTCATTTATAGTTATTGGAACACTATCAATATTTGAAAATGTTCTAGCAATCTCCCCCACATTTTCAAAATATTTTAGATTTTGATATTCTTGGAAATCAATTTGCATAAATAAAGGTGACTTACGATTGAAACTTCACTTAGTGAAAACATGTTAGAGTTAATCGAAATTGCATGGTAGACTAAGTTTTGAACCAGCTATTCCATTTGATTAACCGAACACATCTCACACAATGATTTCAATATTGGTCAATGCATAGTACCCAGGGACACTACTATGGCCATGTGTCTGTGTCCTCTTTTCATGAGTGTTGTAAGAGCCAAGCCCTTGATCTCTTAGAAGCGGCCACACTTCCACTCACATAGGTAGATCCTATCAAGAGTGTTCCCGTAATTATAACACTCTAACATATTTAATTTATGGGTCCATTAAGAGTACATTACTCACCCTTCCCTTATCATTATGTGTACCTAGCACTTCAATCTTAGGATGGATTTATTTATAGTTCTAGTAGTCACATACTAACGATGTATTTTGTCTCATTGAACTCAAGACTTGATGTTATACCAAGCGTTAAGTCAATTTTCCATCATGGGTGACTCTAGTTAATGGACTTGAGTCTCATCCCTTTTCAGGTCTTGTTGACTACATTTTTAGCAAGGTGTTTTGTCAAAAGATCTGCCAAATTTTCACTTGACCTTATATAATTAATAGTGATCACTCCATCAGAGATTAATTGTCAGACATAGCTATGTCTTAATCCAATGTGTCTAGACTTTCCATTATATACTTGGCTATATACCTTTTTTTAGAGTAGTATCATTATCACAATGGATAGAAATAGGTGAAATTGGTTTAGGCCATAGAGGTATATCATAAAGCATATTTCTTAACCATTTTGGTTCTTTAGATACAACGACTAATACAATAAATTCGACTGTCATGGTGGAATCAGTAATACATGTTTGTCTCTTGGAACCCCAAGAATTGGCTCATCCACCAAGAATGAAGATCCATCCATTAGTAGAAACATGATCTTCCAAACTTGTAATCCAACTAGTATACGAATACCCTTCTAAAACTAAAGGATATCCATTATAACACAACTCATAGTTAATAGTTTTCTTTAAGTACCTAAATACTCTATTCAAAGCTTATCAATGCAAATTACTTGGATTACTTGTGTACCTACTCAATTTCCCAACAACATATGCAATATCTGGTCTAGTACAAGTCATTATGTACACAAGACAACCAATTAGACTTGCATATTACAATTGATCAATTTTCCTGCCAGCATTAGATACTAATTTTATTTGAAGATTCATAGGTGTAGATACTGGTATACAATTGAAAATATCAAACTTTTTAAGCAACTTTTCAATGTAATGTGATTGTGATAAAGCTATAGTGTTTTACTCTTGGGTTATTTTAATCCCAAGAATAACATTTGTTACATCCATATCCTTCATAGCAAAGTTTTTTGACAAGAATTTCTTTTTGTTTTCTATTTGTTCCAAATCCGTGCCAATATGAGCATGTCATCTACATATAAGCAAATTATGACACATTTTCCATTTTCAGATTTGCTATTTATGCACTTATCAGATTCATTTATTTTATAGTCATTAGTTAGAACAACCTTGTCAAACTTTTGGTGTCATTGCTTTGGTGCTTGTTTAAGTCCATATAGAGATTTAACAAGCTTACATACCTTATACTATTGTCCTAGAACAATAAATCCTTTCTATTGTTCCATGTACACTTCCTCTTCGAATTCACCATTTAAAAGTGCATTTTTAACATCCATTTGGTGAACAATCAAATTATAAATTGAGATAAGTGATATTAAGAGTCTAATCGTAGAAATTCTTGCTACTAGAGCATAGGTATCAAAATAATCAATACCTTGTTTTTATGCAAAACCTTTGGCTACCAACCTTGCTTTAAATTTATAAATGGTTTCATCGACCTTCAGTTTCTTTTTGAAGATCCATTTACAACCTATTGGTTTGGAACCCGATGGAAGATCAACTAAAATCTAAGTTTGATTTCCCATTATTGAATCCATCTCATTATTTAACTCTTCTTTCCAAAAAGTAGAGTCTTGAGATTTCATTTTCTCTTCAAATGTAATAAGATCAAATTCTGAATTATAACAATAAGGTATATTTTGTCTATGATTTCACATTTTCCTTCTACAAAGAACATAATGAAATCGGTCCAAAATCTTTGACCTTTTTAATCATTTTACTTCTTAATTTTGACAAGATTCATCATTATTATCAATTTGTTCTAATGGAATCTCATTCTCATTTGAAGAATGAATTAATTGTTGTGGTTGTAATAATCTTGAAATAGAATTAAATCTATTTTCATAAAAATAGCATCTCTTGATTCAATAACAGTATTAATTGAAATTGAATCATTTGGTTCAATTACCATGAACCTATAA
This sequence comes from Gossypium raimondii, assembly GCF_025698545.1. Classification (NCBI taxonomy): domain Eukaryota; kingdom Viridiplantae; phylum Streptophyta; class Magnoliopsida; order Malvales; family Malvaceae; genus Gossypium; species Gossypium raimondii. Next base: position 11,658,680 of record NC_068573.1, read on the forward strand.
ATATGCATTCAACTCATCTTTCGCCTAACTTTTTACGTTTAGGTGTTAGATCTTTGACAATAGCTCTACAACACCAAACCTTCAAATAATTAAGGTTTAGTTTCCTTTTCTTCCATTGTTCATAAGAATTTATTTTAGCTTCCTTATTAAGAACTCTATTCAATATTTGACAAGCTGTTAGAACAGCTTCTCCCCAAAAACCTTCTCCAAGACCTGAATATGATAATATTGAATTTACCATTTCAGTCAAGACTCTATTTTTCCTTTCAGCTATACCGTTTTCTTGTGGTGTGTAAGGAGCTGAAACTTGATGAATAATTCCAGTAGATTCAAAATAACTTGGATTATAGTATTCTCCACCTCTATCCGATCTTAAGCTCTTGATAAATGATTCACACTAAAGTTCAACTTCAGATTTATAAACTTTAAAATTTTCAAGTGTTTCATCTTTTGAATGCAATAAATATACATAGCAATAACTAGAACAATCATCAATAAAAGTAACAAAATATTTCTTTCCACCTAATGTAGGAGTATTATGCATGTCACATAAAACAATATCTATCAAATCAAACAACTTTGTTTTCCTTTTAACCTTAGGGTAAGGGTTTCTAGTAATTTGAGTCAACATACATGTATTGTATTTTTCAATATTATTATTAAAAGCGAGAATTAAATCTAACTTATATATGTCATTAAATTTTCGTAATTCAAATGACCTAATCTATCTTGCCATAAATAAGAAGATTCAACCATATAAGCAGAAGTAGTATTTTTATTCTTATTAATAATATTGAGTTTGAACATGCCCGCATACATATACTCTTTCCCTACAAAAATTCATCATTTAGACAGAATAAACTTATTTGCCACAAAAACAAGTTTGGAAACAAACTTATTTAACAAACTTCCAGACACTAAATTCTTCCTAACTTCTGGTACATGATATACATCATTCAAGGTTAAAACCTTTCCAGAAGTGAATTGTAGTTCAATAGACCCTTTGACTTTGATTGCTATGGTGAAAAAATTTCCCATGTACAAGACACTGTTGTTGGATCACCGGTACATCACGTGGCATAGCGGAAAAATTTTTTCAGCGATCATCAACCATGGATCCATGGATGAGGAACGAATCAGGTTGAAAAAAGGCTAAAAAATATACCTTTCAAAAATGAAAAACGATGTGTAAGGTTGTTTATAGGATCTCTTCGGAGATGTCAATTCGAAGATGCAACAATAACGTCTCCGCTTCTATGTAATCCACCTAATCAAAGAACAAATAGCAAAATTCTCTTGAACTTTTCAGAGAGAATTTTCAAGAACGGCTGTTAGACCTTTTAGGTGTGTGTTTGTGTTTTTAGGTAACCCTAACACATCAGGGATTCATATTCCTTTTATTTTTTCTTTGATATCTCATATTAGGAAAAAAAAATTGAGATTATTCCCTTATTTTTAAAGAAACAAATAGAAAGTCAAAATAAAAATTATATTATTTCTAAAAGAATATCAATTTTCATGTCTTTTTATATTTTGATCAAAATTATTATAATTGTTTATATTAATAATTTGGTAAACTATATTAAATTAATATTTTGTATGAATCAAATTCATATATTAATTTTATATATGTTCTTTATATGTGTGCAACAAACTTGTACATATAATGTGTTCAATATTTAACTATCAAATTAATTTAATTCAATAATTAATTTAATTCATGTGACAACTAAATACAATACCAAATGTATTTGGATTCTGTTCGCTTCAACTATAGGTGTGACCTTGCAGGCTCTTGTAACGTTAGTAGTAATACTAGAACGTTTCTACTATTACGAGCAATGAGTGGCATCTAGCAATGCATAATTGCTACCCATGTTACAAGAAGTCGTGATTCAACATAACCTTTCCGTGATAATCTTTTTCATGTATTATATCCTTTTATCCTTAATATCTAGATTAGACATAAGTCATGGAATAGTCACACTTGTATAGTTCAATCTCATATTTCTTGATATTCTAAGTAGACTACAATAAACAAATAAGTGTGATATCTCATATCAACTTATTCGAGCATGACCATGCATTTCTAGCCTTACTCCATCAAGAAGCTTAAGATATTGCTCCCATTATGCATGAGGGATAAATCCTATCTTGATCAATCATATCCCTTTACATAGATTGCGACATACTCAACATCAGTCTTTATAGTATAACCTGTTATGGTAGACGTTTGACTGTGTCAAAATATACAACTCACTATGTTGGGACAATGATGATCTCAAGTCTAAGGATCATATACATAGTTATCACTATGATTAATATTGTGACTATTACATAATAATCCAAAAATCATACTCATAACAAGTCAGCCGAGTATGTTTTTCTCTAACACATACTCATGTATCGATTTTGACATCTCTGCGTCAATGACAACACTTTGTTATCAATAAACTAGATATTAGTCTCAATGCATTATCATTGTCCAAGTCCATAATAATACTTGGCTAAAGACTTTTTAAGAATAATCATATTATTCTCAAGGCTTTATTAAACTAGTTTATTTGTACGCATAGAAAAAGTAACTAAAATAACAATGGCAATACACTATATTAACAAACCAAGTAAAACGAGTAAGTGATTACAATCATCTCATGATTGGTCTTTGGGCAATATTCACATTGTGTGAACTTTGTGAACATGTTTTTGTCTTTGCGCACATGTTTGGTTGCTCCAGTATCAATCCACCATGAATTATCATCTTGTGCCATATTAATTTCAAAAATCATGGCAATGAACTTTTCATTATTATCAACCTTAGAAGATTGTTTCTTCTTTAAAGATCGACATTCATTCTTAAAATATCTTGGCTTACCACAATGATAGCATGAGTCATTTTTTTTTGAACTTAGGTGCTCTATCAGTCTGTTTGAATTTTCTCTTGGATGGTTTAGTTGTCTGTACTTCCTTCGTAACATGCACTTTGGCATTTTTAGAATCTAGGTTCTGATCTTGCTTTCGATATTCTTCTTCAATAAAAAAAATGATTTGCCAAAGCCTCAAGAGATATTTCCTCTTTCTTATGTTTTAGACTTCTTTTAAAGTCTTTCCAAGATGGAGAAAGTTTGTCTATAATGGAGGATGCAACAATAATTTCATCCATTTTCATATCATATTGCTTAAATTGATGCAACATTTTTTCAATATCATGAAATTGTTCCATAACAGAACGACCACCAATCATTTGATAATTATTGAAACGACTAACAAGAAATTTCTTACTTGTAGCATCTTCAATCATGTATCTTGTCTCCAATTTGTCTAATAATTCCTTAGTGTTGGCCTCATTTTGTTAGGTGTCGAACAAACCATTGGATAAATCATTCAATATGTGGCCTATGCACAAGTAATCAACATTGTCTCATTTTTGCCTTTCTCTAGTTGCAACAACAGATTCATTTTCATACTCTTCCAGTCTTTGAGTATCCAAAACATAGGCAATCTTCAAATTTGATAATAAGAAGAGCATTTTTTCTGCCATCGTCGGGAATTGTCACCATCAAACTGATCAAGTTTGATAAATTTGGAAGTCAACTCCTTTAGTGTTCCACTTTCATGTGTTGTAGTAGTCATCATGATAGTAGAACCTTACAATTGTTAGTACAAATCTTCGGTGAGGAAAATCTCGAACACACGAACGGAACACGAGCAACAACTTGAATAGAAAATGAAGAAATAGGACAAGGCTTCAAGGTGTGTATCAAGCCACTATCTTTAAGGTTCTATTCTCCCTCACCTATAATCGGTATGCAAATGAGTTTCAAGCAAATGAACCTCGAGGATACAATGAAGCCCAATGACTATTTGTGTTTTGCACTGACGAAAATAGTCCACTGAGCACTGAGCAATGTATAAAAATAAAATCAATTTCTATAAAACAAATTTTATAGTAACTCTGTAACAACCCATTTTCGGTGAAATCGAAATAGTAGTTTCGAGACCACAAATCTGTGTCCGAAAGAAAAATTATTTTAATATTATTGCATGGTCTGCATTATGGTAGAGAATTCATATAAAAATTTCATTAAGAAAATTTTACTGATTTCATGTTTAATTAGGGTAAAGGACTAAATTTCAAAAATGTGAAAGTTGAATTCTAGTAGCTAGAAGGATTAAATAGCTACGAAATTCAAAATTTGAGGTCCTTATAAGGCAAATAAACAATTAAGAGAATTTAGTAGATATTTATGATGATTCATCCATGGAAAATTGAATAAAGAAAATGACTAAATTGGAAATTGAAATAATTAAATATGATAATAAACTAGTATCATCTTATTTCATCATCTTCCCAAATTAAAATACATGAAAAGCCTAGCTAAGAGAAAAGCGTTTAAGCAAACTTAATTGGCTTAATTGGGTAAGCATTCTTGTCCGCTTTTTAGTAATTTTTATATTTCTAATATCGTAATAACCTAACCTAGCTATTTTGGGGAATCAATTTGTAAAGTTATCAAAGTATTAAAATTTTTCCATGGATGAGTATGCTGAAATTTTGAAATTTATGGTAGAAAATGAAAGGTTGTTGATAGATAAACAACTTTTATAAAGAATTTTTTATGAAATTGTGATTTAGGGACTAGATTGAAAATATGAAAAATTCATGAAAAATTTATGATTTTTTTGAAATACATGGGCTGTAAATGTTATATGAAAAATTTGGCTAGGCTTGGAATAAGGATTAAATTGCATGAATTTCATTTTCCGAGCCTAGGGATGAAATCAGAATTAATTAAAAGTATAGGGGAAAAATGGTACTTTTGCCTAAAATGTGAATTGATTTTAATTGAATATGAATTTTATTAAATTAAGTTAAATTTACTCGTATAGATCCGGATAGACCTAGTAAGGGGTTGGATTGAGGAAAAAAAAGAATCGGATTAGTAGATTCTCGTATACAAACAAGTGTCGAGGTAAGTCCGTGTAACTAAATTGTGTACATTTATATGTTTGAATTAAATATTGTATATATGAATATTGAATTTTATAATTTTTATGTTTATGAAATTAATCATATATCCAAAAAATACTCGATAAAAATATTAAATCCCGTTTGAATACATGAAAATCGATTGGATACAGGGCTCCTGTATTGGTTGTGGTCTTGTATATGTTGCAGACACATCATAGCTCGAAAGAGCGTCCCGTTATTAGCTCTCATGAGCATCTTGTTATATGGTTCTTGCGAACTTCCCGTTATAGTTCTTCGAAGCGTCCTAATAGGTTGTGATCCTACATGTGTTGTGGACACACCTTAGCTCTTATAAGCTTCCCGATTATATGGCTCTTCGTGAGCTTCCCGTTAATTGGCTCTTTGTGAGCTTCCCGATATGGCTCGCTTGAACTTCCCGATATATGGCTATCCGGAGCTCCCCGATTAATGGCTCTTCGGAGCTACCCGTTATAGGCTCGCACGAGCTTCCTGAATATTGCTCTTATGAGCTTCCTGTTTTAGCCCGGATAAGCTTTCCGCTTATGTGCTCTTACAAGCACTCCTGAATATGAGTTGACGGACTTACCGTATAGTACACTTTGAGCGTACTGCCCATGTATCCGTCGATATTTTAAATGATTTAACGGTAAAGTTGCGGTATGAAATGATATGAATTCATGATGAAATATTATAAAAAAATATTTGAAATACTAGAATATGATACTCATATGTTCATTTGATACTTGGAGTGGTAGATACATATATGAGGAAATGGTATATTGATGAGCTCATCTATATTCCCTGGTATTTATATAAATTTACATAACTAACATGCTTGATGAGGATTTATGTGTTTTTAGGCTATTGATTTTATTGATTTGGATGTACTATGAGTGCTTATTTTAAATGAACATGATTGGTAAGTTAATTTCCTGTTATACGAACTTACTAAGCATTATATGCTTACTCTGTTTATTTTCCTCTATTTTATAGCGCTCGGAAGCTCGTAAAGGTTGGAAATCGGTCAGAGCATCATTACACTATCCTTCAGCTCATTTTGGTATAAATAGCAAACTTATTTTGGTATAATGGCATGTATAGGTTAAATTGGCCAATGATGCCATGTATATGGTTGGTCGTAACTAGCCATTGGAATGGCTAGTGATGGCATGTTTGATGTATGTGCAGGAGGTTATATCATGTTTAATATATATGTGTTTGGTATGATAGATTGAATTTTGATAAACTTATATGATTATACAAATAGGTAAGTTTGAATACTTAAATACAGGTGATAATATATCATGCATAAGATTAGTTTTGGCTTGGTTTTAATGTCTTGAATTGGTTGGTGAATGTATTCAAGTGTTGTTGTAGGTCGAAGGCAAATTTGGGTGAGAAAAGTGGCCTTAAAAATGCCCTATTTTCGTCCACACGGGTAGATACACAAGCGTGTGTCTCAACCATGTATGACACACGGCCATGCGCACGGGCTGCATCCTTAAAATTTAAAAACAGAATGCCCAGGTATTTTCGCACGGGCAAAGACACGGGCGAGTGTCTCAGCCGTGTGTAACACACGACCTAGCACACAGGTGTATGACTTGGCCGTGTAAACCCTGCACCTAATTAATGCAAGTCAGTATGCTCACACGGCCTAGCACACGAGTGTGTGGCTTGGCCATGTGACCCAACTTAGTAGCTACCCTAATTTTGAGCACGGGCTGGGACACGGCCGTGTGCCTCACATCGAATGCCCACACGGCCTGGGACACAAGCATGTCACTTGGCCGTGTGTGCCACATAGCCTGGCCACATGAGCATGTGTCCCCTGTACTTAAGGAAAATTTTAAAATTTCACAAAAAAATTTCTGAGTTCCTGGTTTAGTCCCGACTTATTTTAAGTGCATATTTTGGGTCTCAAGAGCCCATATAAGGGACATTATGATTGAATATGATTGGTTTTGGATACAAATAGTAAATGTTACGAATTTACTGTTTTTGATCTGTAAACTCCGGTAATGCTCTATAACCCTGTTTCGGCGACGGATATGGGTTAGGGGTGTTACAAACTCTTTATAGAACAATCTAATAATATTAGAAGATGGAGGAAAGATATAAAGAATTTTTAGAACTTGTTGGTATGATTTCCAAATGAAATATCATTCCTATTTATAGGAATTTTCATGTCTCTTCATAAAGACAACTTTTAATAGGTGTCTTTTATGAATAATAACATCTTTAAAAAGACACATAATTATTCATCTAATATTATAACTATTCAAGTAATATTGTTTGAATAGTTATAATTTTTTATAAAAAATCAAGTGATATAACTCTTGACCAATAACCAAAAGATTTAACTTTTGATTAATTACACCCACTTAAATCCCTTTAGGCTTCTAGAAATGTAAACTCAATAAACAAGGATGATAGTGGGTTGGATATCTACAAATTCGGATTATTTGGATCGCCTAAAATTTTGAATTTGTAAACAATCCGACTTTTAATATCCAAATCCAAATTGAATTAAATATGAATATCTATCAAATATTCAGATTCGTATTTGTTATTCGAGATATCGACTCGATATTTGACTCGAATTGGTTACAAAATATATAAAATTTTGCTTCCTATAATATTCAAACACATAACTTTTAAACAATTAAAATCATACTTTAACCATCAAAGTTAATCCTCAACCTTGGTTAAAATTTACTCAAACTAATAAATAACATATAAATAAAATATAATAATTAATAATAAATTTAAATATGTTTAAAAATTATCGGAAAAATATATATCGTTTAACATCTCATTCTCTTAAATATCATGTAGCTTCTCTTAATTTTATTCTTTTTCTGTTTGTAAACTTAATTGAACAATAAGATGGAGTGAATAGAATTTTTATATTAGCGATTATCCCTTTTATTATTTGATCAATTCAATTAGTTAATTTTAAAAAAATAATATTTATATAATTAAAATAAATATAATGGTATGAATTTATTTTGTAATGTCACATAATTATATTTAGTACATATTATATAAAATAGTATACATACATGTTTAAGGATATATAATATATTAAACTATGAATGTAACATAATTATCATAACATTACGATATTACAATGTGCATTCTTCTATTATTAACGATATACAATCTAAACCTTAAATTTATAACTAACTGTATATAGGCTATACTCCTTTGTTACATCAACAAGACTCACTCGTATAAAAAAAAGTTTACTCACTAATCCCTATTTCAAAGAAATCACTCTTCCTCATTTGTTTCTCTTTTCTTATCTTCTTTTTTAGTGAAGGGGGTCCTTAAGAATTTTATTTTGTCAATCCGGTAAAATTTGACATATGGCAATTGTATTTCCAGTCGACATGTCAAAATGGAATTTTATATGTAACCCATATACAATTATGTTATTATAATATTGCATAACTAATATACCTAAATTATATAATATTAATTTATATATTATAATATACCATAAAATTTGGTACATGTTTAAGGTTTAGGTTGCACATCACTAATAGAAAAATGCACATATTGTAATATCATAATGTTAAAATAATTGTAATACCATAAAATGCACATTCACAATTTAATTATATAACAATTGATATATTATATGTCCTTAAAAGTGTATGTGTCTTATTTTTATAAGATAATATGTACTAAAGATAATATATCACATTATAATATAAATTCATATTATAATATTTATTTTAATTATATAAATATTAGTTTTTTGTTTAAAATAATTTAACTAATTTAGTTAATTAAATAATAAAAGGGATTGTCATAAATTTAGAAATTACGATGATTCCATCTCATTGTTAAGTTAGATTTACCAATACAAAAGAATAAGATTTAAGAGAATAAGATGTTAAATAAGATATATTTTTATGATAATTTTTAAAAATGTTTAAATTTATTATTTATTATTATAAATTTTATTACTAATTAGAATATTTAATTTTAGAAAATATTTTTATTGATATTTATATGTTATTTATTAATTTCTCTAAATTTTAAATATAGTTGAAGGTTAGTCTACTAAATTGTAAGTTATTTAATTATGCTAAGTTTTTATTATTATCCAGTTATAAAAATTATAAAATAATCCTTCAATTTATCGCGTTATTATTTTTGTTTAATTTCATAAAACTGTAGATGAATTGGAATTTAAAAATGGTAAAATAACAAATTTAATCCTTAACATTTATATATTATATCAATTTAGTCGTAATTCTAAAGAAATCAACCCTCTACATATTATCTCAATTTCAATTTAATTCTAAAAATTATAAATTTCTTTTCTTTTTACTTCTATTCTGTTTTCCTTCTCTCTCTCTCTTTTCATTTGATTTTCCTTTTCTTTTCGTCCTCACCTAAACCTAAACCTCCCAAGAATATCTTTTAGTTCATTGAAGGTTATTCCATCGACTAAAGATTTAGTTTCATTTTGGATTTTTTATTTTATTTTGAAATAATTTGTGAAATGTGATTACATTAGATCATTCCAAGAATTGGGACCATTGTGAGGCGAAGGGCTCATTTCTCCTGTTTCATTTTAGGGTAAATTATACAATTGATCACTCAATTTAAAAAAATTTTTTTGAAACACAAAAATAAATAAAAATTTTTATTTTTAAGCACGGTCTTGAAAAACCATTTTCATTTTAGGCACTATTGTTAAAAATTGTTTTCATTTTGTTCACCCGATGTTAATTCAATGTTATTGTACATTCCTTTTAGTCACTCAACTTTAGTAAGTTTTATTTTAGTCATTTATTTTATCTTTTAAATTCTTTTTATAGAATTAATTTTAGTTTTTTTTAGTAAAAGGAAAAACTTGAGTGTATAGGGAAAACTTAGGTTTTTACATGGAAAATAATTTATCTCTTTAATTACCTTTAATATTTTTCCTTTTTAGAATTAGTTTTAATTTTTTAAAAATAAAAGAGAAAAACATAGGGTTTTACAGGAAATTAACTGGATTTTATAGGAAAAACTTGGGTCTTTACAGGAAAAGTCATTTTATCTTTTTAATTTTCTTAAATTTTTATTTTCTAAAATTAATTTTAAACCTTTTCCCAGTAAAAGGAGAAAAATTTGGGGTTCTATAGGGCCTGAGTTTTTATATGGAAAATTTGAGGTTTTATAAATGTTTTTCATTTCCTTTTTTTCCTCTTTTAAAATTAATTTTATTTTTTTAGTAACAAGGGAAATACCTGGGTTTTTTCGATGAATTACTTGGGTTTTTTCGGTAAACTTGAGTGTTTACAAAGAATTGAGTTACAAAGAAAAATTAGGTTTTATCTTCGCAATTGAATAACTCAATTTCCTGTAAAAAGTCAAGGCGTTTTTTTAAATAAAATTAAATTTAAAAAGAAAATGAGTGATCAAAATGAAAATTTATTAAAGTTGGGGGCTAAAATGAGTGAATAATGACATTGAATTAACAACGAGTGTCCAAAATAAGAAAAGTTTTTAACAACAGTGCCTAAAATGAAAATTTTCTATTTTTCAATACTCAAACTTAAAACTTATGAAAATTTGGTGTCCAATTGCATAGTTTGCCCTTGATTTTAATACTAGCAGCATTAAATGAGGTTATTTATTTTTTGTTGCTTGTGGAATTCTAGAAAGATATGAAATAAGGAAATTAACCAAGTAGTTAGCTTTTTAGTATTTGGTACACTGATAGTCTACTGTTTTAAAATTTTGACAAGTGTCTTTTTTTAATTTTTTTAAAAAATTTTACCATATCCCTACAATACACTTATTAATCCTCTCATAAATCTAATGCACTTGGTACAAAAACAATGGCCAAATTGACCATACCTAAAACAATACTTCTAAAACCTAATCTAGTGGTTGAGAAATTTGAGATGTTAATTACCAAGAAATTCCCCACAATAATCCAGCATCAAAAGATGCATTCTTGCTAGCGGACAGCCTTCAAATTGTGGTTCCTTTGCCATTATCGTCTAAATACAATGTTTACACAATCGATAACACAGATGGATCATTAGTTCAATCGGTTTAATTCAAAAAATTATTAAAAAGAATCATAAAATTAAAAAATAGAAAAAAATGATTCAATTATCAATTCAAGTTATTCATACTGGTTCATAAATCAACCAATCCAATCCCTTATTTCAAATCGATACCCCGATCGATTCTTGATCTTACCAATTCAACCTATCAATTCGGTCCAAATTTGAAAATAGTGTCAATTTTAGTTTTGAATATTTCTCTTAACTAATACAACAGAAACTGGAATAGTTAACATTATTCTATAACCAATATAAAAGGAAGCAAATCATTTTATATAATTAAGTAGTCAATTGGAGTATCATTATCTATGTTTTAAAGAATTTTTAAGATTAAAACAACGTACTTTCAAATTTTCATTATCTACTGACTTTAATTTTTCTACATTGAATAAAAACCAAAATGCCATCATATATTTTAAATTGTTCAAATTTATTTTGGAAAGAAAAATTGTTTGATCTACTAAGTATAAAAATAATCAATTCTAAAAGATTCTTCAGGAAAATTTATTGTTTCATCCTCAACATTCTCATCAAATTGTTTACTTCTACAAATAATACGTTTTTCACTATCTCAATAGCTATTTCTTTAAGACACGCCATAGCATTTTAAAATCCATCTTCCTATATTTTTCAAAAAAAAATGAAAGATGATCTTTTAATTATTCTATTGCTACATCAATTTGCATATCTTTAGATTGTAAATTTTTGCTAATTAAGTTCATACCAAATAATTATGCCCAACAAAAGCTTGTTAAACATTCAGCTTCACTTTTGACTTTAGAATCATCACCAACTTCAATTAATTTCAATAAAACATCTTTTGTTTGTGGAGCTTCAAATATTATAGTTTTAACACTTTCAATACGACTTTCCCAACGTATTTGTGATAATGATTTAAGTTTGGGCTCAGCATATGATCTTATAAATTTTCCATCTTTTCGTTGAAGAAGAAAATAATGAGTATTATTTGTTGTAGTACTCCAAAAAAGGATGCAACTTTAAAATAAGGATAAGTCGTCTCACAAAGTACTAATTTAGACTACGACAATCACATGGAGTGTAAAATGATTAGGATTAACATTTTTTCGCACTCTTTGATGTTTTCCTTTCATACTAGACCCATTATCATATCATTATCCTTTTATGTTATCTATATAATCTACAATGGCATAAAAAAAAATACCTTTTCTAGTTGTATTATCTACTTGTAAAAATTCTAAAACATATTTTGAAACTTTTATTTGACTTGAAACATCTACACATCATAATATAATAGGCATTTGCTTTTGATGACTTATATATGGACTACAATCAAGTAGTATTAAAAAATATTTTACTCCAAATAAAAGAGATCAAAGAATGAAATTATCAGATCTTGGCATAACTAACTTCACTCTTCCATATATTCCTCCTTTCCCAAATATTACCCATTTCATAGTCAGCCTACTTTCTAGAAAGCTTACGCAGACGTGTACTTCTCCGTGACTCAACTTCAAATCCTTGCTTATCATACTCCACATGTGCAACTGACATATCACCCCTTTCTTTCACAACAGCTGACAATTTGTACATAGTTTACTTGGTTTAAAACAGTGAAACCTCATTATCCACCAATGATCCATGATGTTTTTGCACCAAATCATGGCTTAATATTAGTCGTGGTTTTAATACTACTTTTAGTTTATACTTCTAGAATTTGAAAATTTTAATCCCAATCAAATGATAACTATTGAATTCATTAAGTTAACTTTGTTATTTTTAAAATTTGATGTGTAAACATATTATCATATGTATAATACTATATATATATATATATATATATTATTTTCACATATTACTCATAAAAATCAGTTAATAAATTTAAAATTGTCATTTACATTACAACTAAAATTTTGAAATTAAAAAAATATAACCACCAAGATTAATCCAATTGGAGAACGTGAACTTCATCTGTAACTTGATGCATAATACAAGTCTAATGACATAATTCAACCAAACAGATTTAACTGTTACCATTGGGTCAGGACTAAAATTGTAAAATTTGAAAAGTACAAAGACTAAAATTGATCAAATTATAGGTGCTAAATCCATAATTTACGCTAAATACAGGGTCTAATAGGAGGATGGCAAAAAATTGGCCCTCGAGATTAGCAAGAACAGGGGCTGATGTTTGTCACATTGATATAATCCAGAATTTGAAATCATGCAAGATTGAATAGCAACCACGTAGCTAAAGCTTCCAAGATTACATGACAACCTCAAAAACAGCATTGTTAAAGCAGGTGATATTATTTCTCAAAAAACACAATGGTAAAGAAAAGTCAGCCACATATTTCAGCATGCTAATCAAGTTATTTAACTGTTCCATTTACATATTTGAGTGCCCCACGCGAACTTGAACTCGGTGCCATGAAGTGTTGAGAATACCTCGTAGGTTCCAAATATCTTGCACGTTTTCAGGTTGCACATTTGCAGCCGAATCCACCTGCGAACCAATGAAAAGATATGAATGGGAAATGGAAGAACTGAGATGAGACAACGGAACTCTGTGGTGCCACAGGCCAAATATAACTAAGATCCTAGGGTTCTACTAATGTAACTATAATGTCACAAAAGTTTCACGGAGATATGATAAGGATTATATGTTGCCTAAGTTTGTTAGGTCTAACAGCTATGAAGTTCAATATTGGAAGGGCCTGTTTCTGTCCCTGAAAGGGTTCAAGAGATGCCGTTGAAAAATGGCCACTTTGGATGACATACATTTACAAGAGCCACAGGTGGAACATATAACTAATGCTCGTATATTAATCATCGCATTCCAAATTCTAACAGCGTGAAAATGAAACGGAAAGAAATGTACCGCTTTGGCAACAATCTCAGTACTGTATGGGATATCAACTGTGACCTCAAAAAGCACCCATGCCCATTTGTCACTGCTTACGTGATCTGCTATGTAAGGGACACCGGTTTTCTGAGATCTAGATGCTTCCAACCAGGTTTTACCACCGTCAATAGATACATCAACTCTCTCGATTCCTCGGCCCCCTCCTGATACTGCATATCCACTAATTGTTACCTGCATAACATTTGACCGCATAAAATCTAAGTAACTGTGAGTAGCATTCAGTTTGCAGGGGAACCCTGGAGAACAAGGTTTAATATAACAGTAAAGGGTTCATTGATTGAGACTAAACTTGCACATGAGGTCAAGGTTTACTTCTTTTTGGTCAAAATCTAAGTTGACTTTGGAGACAAAAGGAGTACATCCAAGCCAATTGGTCCAAATTTAGAACAAAGGAAGAACTTGCTCCTACCAGATATGTGTGGATCATAATAGTCAGTCTCTCTCACAATTTGACAAAACTTCATCATGATAGTCTCAGTGTCTCACAATATGACAAAACTTCAATTAATAAGTATGATCAGATATAATCGGTGGGGTTTTTTAACTCCATAAGCAGGGTCATATGATTACCATGCCTATTTAATTATAAATAATTGATAATTTTTTAAGTGTATAAATGGAGACACCAACAGTTTAAAGCCATTTGTGCAGTTAAAAAGCTCTATTGCCGGTGTATTGGACCATTATCTCAAGTATAAACAAGAAATAACCTTCATAGAGTTGACTGTAATTCTAAAATCATGCAGGCCAGATGAAATATGACTGAAAAAAGGCTAGTAAATCTCATAATGATAGGATTATAATCATGTTTACATACACTCGCACCATTATAGAGCAATTATTGCAAGGAGAACTAACCTTTCCGGGTTTAATTGACTGCACATCTTCCAAAGAACAAATCACAGACTGCCAACCAACAAAGAAACTAAATATTAGTCAGGACATTCAAGCAAATTCAGTTCGTAAAAATATCTGGCTAAAACATTAAAAAAGCCCCAAACTATACTGGTTAAAGGTCAGGGATTTATGTTAACAGTTTATTTATGTATAAGTTAAAATGTAAAAACAGCTTGTCTGGATCTTTATTTTTCTGTTAACACAATGTTTCCATACTGCAGTGCTGTCAAGGGCACAAGGCTCACTCTAGGTTCTAGAACCCTTATATTGCCTTAGACACAAGGAGCAAAAAAAGCACTAGCTAGAGTGAAGTAAACCGTAATATGTATATGTGTGAGTTTTTGCAAGTCTGGGTGTGCATAATGTAATATATAAAACTTAGATATATAGTAAACTCTAAAGTGGTGTAGTTTATCTACAAAACATACAACTTTTTTATTGGTCAATATGCATGATTTCCTTATGGTCAATGTTTGTTGTTTAATGCTCAAAATTTGGAGAGTTCGATAAAATCCCTTTCTTACTAGTAAATGCATATCAAATGAAAACAGTGAAAAATAAAAGAAACTAAAGTGCAATTCAATCAAGCAGGCTTTTTTTTCGTGCTTATCGCCTTACAAAAAAGCATACCGAGGTGCACCAGGCATGTGCCTAATCAAAAGGGCTTACTAGAAAACTTAGACTAAAGGTGTTAAATACCCTTCCTTGAAGCTATTCACGTGCAATATACATATAAGATTAGACTAATCAAATCAAAATCAAGTAACACCTGAACTGGGAAATCCATTTGTGGCCTCCTTGTAGACCAATTGATGTTATCCCAATCAACAGAGGGCGGAAACATCTTGTAATCTTTTTGCATGAAGAAGCCCTAGGAGGTAGTAAAAGGAACTCGATCATATAACAATACGGAAAATGATAACATTGGTTTAATATAAAGGTGAAACCTCTCTTCTACCTGGCATTCTTCAGCTATTATGTTGATAGAATCAAGCCACTTGACAGAACGTGCACCTATAACACCTGGCACAATTACTCTCAATGGATAACCATGATCCCTGTTGAGAGGCTTTAGCATGATAACAAGACACTTCCTCATGTTAGAAACAAACTGAGACATTATGCTCCCAAAAACCATTCATCACGGTGAGAAAAAGAAACGTTGATGAAGTCCAAGCAAATGCATACTATAGAAAAGAATATGATATGATGAGAGCAACTTTCTTACCTCTCCATTCATCTCATAAGCAAGCAAAACATCTGCTTCAGGGTTAGTGGCTTGACTAAGTGGAATCGATGCCTTGTACGGGCCCCCATTCTCCTCCTACATTTTTTTTGAAAACAAAAGGCAGATTATGAAGTGATGTTCTCCAATTGACAGTAAAAAAAGTCATTGAACGGCAGAAAAGTTGACAATGAAAGTCAATCGGGCAGCTTACTACCTTACACTTATCAATGCTCACAAATTCTACGTGTTTTCCACCAGACTGAGTGCTACATGTCAACTTTGGTATCCCAATGAGTTCAAGTAAATCAGCCAATTTGGCACCACCCCAGACAGCTGTAAGGTCAGAAAGATGATAAACAGGATATTTTCAAAGGTCATTTCAAATGTGATTATGAATACTAAATTAACAGAACAGTATGATAAGATACATAGATTTGAGGGTGAAATCAATAGAAAGCCGAAAGAAATAAGTTGATTCATTCATGATTTTGTACACCAACAAGTGTGTGAACAGCGAAAATGCCTATATGCATGTCTACCTATGCACACACACATGAAATATAAGTTTGAAAAACTATTGCAAATTGGAGATTGAGAAAACAAACCATTCCCTATAGCAGAAACATCCCAGCCTACTCCTCTCACTTTTCTAGTTTTGCTCATGGCTGTCCTCCTATTACCTGCACACTGAATAAAACATATAAGGCAAATCAGTGAACAAACACGACAATCTCAGTGCTATCAGCATCACATATGTTGAACGAAACTTACCTGTAAAGTGGCGGTGACATTGTATTTTGGCAGCATCCTGTTAGTCATTGAAAATTCTCAAAACATTGTTCGGAAAACAGACTAACATATTGAAGAATATAATCAGAAAAGAAACTAGAGAATAAAATGAACTGTATTCATGCAAGATTAATTATCAGAAATTCCTAAAACATACAGTTAGTTTCTTGGATTGCAATTGGCAATGCTCATCACTCACCTTACATCTCTCATATACAGCTTTTTTGGAGTTCCAATTAAACCGCATATATCAACACAATATCTGCAGTCCAAAACAAGCCCGGAAGTCAGTGAGGATTCCCATCAAGACAAACAAGTTTAAAAAGTTCTAATAACAGTTAGCATGACAGAGTCTATAACCTCTCTATGTCATCGACTACGGGGATTGGTCCATGATTTCTCTTGTAGAACAAATCAACAGGAGTCACATAAGAGGAAGCTAAAGCAGAACGCGGCGGCTCGGCATTGAAGGGCACCTACATCAAAGATGCCAATACCAAGTGGATTACTCATTGAAAGTCCGATCAATGAACACGTATTCAATAGGCAAAGAAACATCTTTATTAGCAATTTGGATACCCTTTTTCTTTAATGAAATTAAATCAATCACCATAAAATATTATACAATGAATCAAGTTTACTAGGAACCAAAATACCTATTCTTTTTCACTGCTTAATATCAATACACATCAAAAGTCCTTTCTATAAATAAAATCGACATAAAAACAAATGAAATTCAATAAAGAGAGTGATTAAACAGAAAAAAAAAAAAAAAACTTGCCTTGGAGTTGATTTGAAGAGAAGGATGGCGTGGGGGTTCTTGTGAATAATCAGAGGGTCCCTTTATTCCTGGCATTTCCCCTTCTTCTAGGGTTCCCTGAAAAACTCAAAAACTGAAGCTATCAAAGTTGAACCGGCGATGAAGAAACTAGAGGAAGAGACTGCGTAGGTGTGTGTCGGCTTTTTAGTTAAGTTCCAACGAATGGTTTGGTGATGACGAGGCTACCATTACATAGGGAAGAGGGCAATCATTCACCGTCCATCTGCAAGTAGGACCCACTTCAACGATAAAGATAAAATCTTTGATTTTTTTTTTATTTTATAAAAACGCCAACAATGGAGACAAAATCTATTTTATGGGTTGGCTTTGTGGTGTTTAGTTTACAAGTCTTCATGGAATCCACATAGTTGACGACGATAGCCACAAAGTTTTTTATCTTAGCAATTTATATTTTTAGAAATTTTGGAATTTAATTCTTATATTATTTTTCAAAATTTTAATTTTTCTAATTTTTCATATTTTAATATTTAAATTTAACTGTTAAAATTATTAAGTTTATCTATGTGATGTTTTAAAATAAAAAAATCATCTAATAATCATGTAATTAATAAAATAACATTGTAATGAAACAAAATTTAACAAAAATTAATAATATTAATAATTGAATTCAAATTTTAAAATCTGAAAAAGAAAAAGATTAAATTTATAAAAATAAAATAATAAAAATTTTAGAAAAATATAAAGACTAAACTTTACAAGTTTTTTATACCAACTTCGCAAATCTTTTAATTCTTACTATTTTCAGACTAAAACGGTGGAAAGATATGAAGAATTTATGGAGTTTCATCAAGTTTTATGCTCAAATAATCGATTAAATTAGAATAATAAATAATATATTATACTACTTGGGTGAAAAGTATTTACTTAAAATATATTTATAAAATAATTATAAAAATTTTGATTGAAATAATAAAATTGTTTTACTTTTAAACCTTTTTATTTCTAAATTTATTTTAAGTGTAAATAATAATATTTTTAATTGAAGTATGTCCATATTTGAGAATGGAACGTGGGGAATCGAATGTGAATCTTATTGTGACTATAGCCACAAAGCTTGTCAATTAACAAAGGCTGACACTAGGCCTTCACGTTCACAACCCACTTAAATTAGCTTTTTCACTAATAACAAATGCTAAATAATCAGCTTTTTAAATTAAATCAACTTTTCAAACTATTTCTTTTTAACTTAAGTTCAATGTCAATTTTTATATCCTCATTTATGTTAATTATAAATATAAATATATTATTTTTTATAAATAAATAATATTATATTAATTTTAAAAATTATTTAAAATTTATATTTGTTAACAATGGTTATGTAAATTATTTTTTTATATATTTTTGAATTAAGGGTGTAAAGTCTTCAAACTTTTTTGAAAAAAAGTAATTACGTTCTGTATTTTTTTTGCACTCAATTAGGTACTTAAACTTTTAAAATGCATAAAAAATGCCCTCAAAATTTTTCAAAAAAACAATTAAGACCTTTTTTTCCACTTAATTGGGTACTTGAACTGTCAAAATGCATCAAAAAGTCTCTTTCACAATTAATTTTAATAGTTGACCATTAAAGTTAACCGCTCCTAATTTTTTTCAGTTAAAGCCACCACGTGTCATAATCATGGCGTGACATGTGGCAAAAATTGATACAAATAAATAAAAATTATAAAATTATTAAATTTTAATAAAAATATAAAAGAATATTTAAAACTTATTATAAATTAGAACAAAATTATAAAAATCATAAAAATTAAAATTTTATAAAAATCTTAAAATTTATAAAATATAGAAAATATAGAAAAAAATTATAAAGTTTTATAAAGTTTTAAGAAAATTATAAAATATGTAAAGAAATATAAAATTTGTAAAAAAATATAAAATTACTATACAAAAGAAGCATTTTATAATTTTTCTATAATTTTATTGGTTTTATTTTATCATTTTTCGCCACGTGTCATGTTGTGTTGCGACACGTGATGGTTTTAACTGGAAAAGAAAACTGGAGGTTGTTAACTTGAACGATTAACAGTTAAAGTTAATGGTTAAAGGGCTTTTTTGATGCATTTTATATTTTTTTCTAATTTTTAGTAAATTTCAAATATTTTTATATTTTTATTAAATTTTAATAATTTTTATAACTTTTATTGATTTTTATTTTTTATAATTTTTTGTCACATGTCACGTAGTAGTTGTGACATGGAATGGTTTTAACTAAAAAAATTAGGGGCAATTAACTTTAATGATCAACTGTTAAAGTTGACGGTCAAAGGGCCTTTTTGATACATTTTGATAGATCAACAATTTGACAGATCAAGTACCCAATTGAGTGCCCAAAAAAAAGTAAGGGCTTAATTGCTTTTTTTGAAAAAATTTTGAGGGCCTTTTTGATTCATTTTGAAAGTTTAAGTACCCAATTAAGTGTAAAAAAAAGCAGGGGTTTAATGGCTTTTATTGAAAAAGTTTGAGGGCATTTTTGATGCATTTTGAAAGTTCAAGTTCCCAATTGAGTGAAAAAAAAAAGCAGAGGCTTAATGGCTTTTTTTGAAAAAGTTTAAGGGTCGTTTTTATGCATTTTTAAAAGTTCAAGTACCTAATTGAGTGGAAAAAAAAAAGAGTTTAATTGCTTTTTTTAAGAAAGTTTGGGGCTTTTACACCTGAAGCCTATATAATAACTTATATTTATTATATTGAAATAATACTACCATTGTATTGTGGTAATAATAAAGACATGAAAATAAAAACAGTACTTTATATTTGAGTCATATTTACTTGTAATTTTAATGTAAAAATATGATTTATATATTAAAATAAAATTTTTAAAAATAATTATATGAATTTTTAAATATATTTAAAATGATATTTCATATATTATAATATTAATAAATTTAAATATCATTTAAATCTACTTATTCTTTTATTTTATAACATTATGTCCAACTCTTTATCTTTTCACAATATATTTTATAGTAATAATGCAATATTAAATAGTTGAAGTCTTAAACTACTGTTTTTAAAAACACTTTTAAATCACTTTTCGAAAAGTTTTATTATTAATCATTTAGTCATTTTATTATTATTATTTAATGGATTTGGGTTTGAGGAATACTGTTATTTGAAATTGAGATATTGGTTTGCTTTGAGTTTTGAATAATGGGCAAAATTATTTGAGCTTATTTTGAGATTTAAAATACTTTTAAATATATATTTATCATAGTTAATTGAGTCTTAGCTTAATTAATATGAGTATTATTGTCAATGTAGGACGACGTGGGTTCAAGTGCGCTGAAGCATATTATCCTTCTATTTATAGGTTGGGAAGGGGTTATAAGTAGTTCTAGACATTATATCAAAAAAAGAGAAGATATGATAAAAACTATAATAAAATTATTCAAAAAAATATCTATATTAAACTGTGCAAATACTCTTTTGATTTTTGTACATTTCAAAATATGTAAATTAATCTCCTTAAAAAACTAATTTACTCTTTATACATTTGTATTGTAAGCAAATAATCAATGGCAATATTGGTGACTTTCTTAAAATTTGTAAGATGCAACAATGCAACAATATCAAGAAAAGAAAAGAGAAACCAAATTAGAATAAGAAATTCACATGTCATCTAATTACTTTGTTTTCTTTAATCTAATTTTCATTGAAAGGAAAAAAGATACTTGAGTTAAGTGTTTAACCCATAATTTATTGACTTTTTAGTGATAAAGTCTATATTTAATTTGCCTAATCTATTGAAAATTTCTCACCATCCTCCTTCTTAGTGCCGATTACAGTTGTTAGATGCAATGCCTGTTGCAACCTAAAGACTAACAGATTATTGTAACTTATCTTATTAACATGTTTTGGCCAAAATTAATTAGACTTTCAATTGGTGATATATGAGGATTTCTAATAGCCCAATACTAAATATAACTTGAGAAAGAATCAAGTAAAGTAAGGGTGAGATTAAGATTTTCAATGTGATTGAAGTTCCTATAAATAAGATATTTGATCTTCAAGGTGTTTTATTACGAGAAGATCTCTACTATTATACTCTTTATTAAAGACTTATTTAGAAGCTACTTTTGTGGAATTATATATTCACATTGATTGTAATTGAACAAGTTATTTTATGCTTATAAATAGACGGCTTGTTTAGATCATCATATGAGAGACAAAGATCGCTTATTCATTGATGAACTGATTTATAGTACAAAATTATTTAAGTAAAATGAATTATTTTATTAGTTTACATCTAAACTTTCAGGGAAAAGACTTAGAGGGAGGGTTCAAAACATACGAGCTAGGTTGCAACTTGGCAAGTGAGTTGAACTTAAACCAAAGCTTGTACTTGTTGACTTTATGTTGAATTACTTTTTAGGTAAGACCTGCAGGTATAAAAAGTTTTTGAACTATGTGAATAAATTTCTATATCCATCTCTATTTTTATAGTTAGTAATAACTTTATCCAATTGCAATTGAATAAATATCTAACGGAAAAAATTAATGAATCTAACAATTAGTATAAGAGCTAGACACTTGGAGTACTATATGGTGATCATATCATCGATTTGCTATAGAGATGGAGGGTTTATCAGTTTTTAAACCCCCCATGTCAGATGACACAAACTATACCTACTTGAAGGCAAAGATGAGTGTTATTATAAAGTCCATGGATGAAAAAGCTTGTCATACAATCTTGATTGGAAGAGAGCCTCCAGTTGATGTTGTCAATGGTGTAAAAACTCCTAAATTTGAAGTAACTTGAAATAGTGATAAAGAGAAACTAGTTAATGCCAACTCCAAGGTTCTCAATGCAATCTTTTTTGTGGAGTTGGCTATTCGAAATTTAGGTGAATCTCTAAATGCACCATTAGCAAAGAAGCTTGAATTGTAGTATCCTCAAAATTTTGATGTCAATAATGGCACTATCCGAAGCATGAATAGTAACACCCCTACCCGACCCGAATGCCGGATCCGGGTACGGGCATCACAACTAAACTGGTCTATCACTTGTACTAAAATTTCACTACGATAATCATACTATGTTGCCTAATAAATAATCATACAACCAGTCAAAATTTTAGACAAAGTTTACTGTCCACATTACGAACTTCACGGAAACTAAAAAATTACAACATAATCGCCCCACTTGGCGAAGTTCCTAAAGGTGACCCCTATCTTATACGCATGACATTTTTCTTCAATGCCTCTTGTCTCATCACGATCTAGCTCGGTCCTCCATTGAGTTTCTTGTTCTGTGAACCCTACATTCACAAGTCAATCGTTTGTAAGTTCGAATGAACTTAGTGAGTTTCCTTGTTCACATGCATTCCCCACCTTGTTAGGCTTTCAATAAATAAATAATAATAAACATAACAACTCCCTGATCATTTGGATCATTTCTCTTAAACTGCTAAAATGGACTCGACCCTGATTTCGCTCTTATCCACTGATAGATGAATTGCTGAGCGTTTTCCTTATGGTCACTCTACCAACCTTTGATCAGCCTTGATAGTTCCCTTGAATGTCTCATCATCCCAACAAACTCTACCCCTTCCCTTACCTATTTTCTTCATTCCACTTACCACCATCGTGGGTTTTCTTCTTCCTACTATTTCTCCGTGTAAATGCAGCATTCCTACTTACCCTTCTAAAGGTTCTTGGTAAATATTCCCACTCTATTTAGTTTGTGGTGGAATTCGTCCTCATTTTAACCTTGTATGACATAATCACCTTCCTTCTATCAGTATGACTAACAAGGTTCCATGCCACTCTAGAGGACCAAGTCTTACTTTAAAACATGGCTGGATTATTTCTTTATGATCCGCCTAACTTGTATTACCTTTACTTTAGGCATAGCATAACCTTCTACTACAGACCACTTTGGTCTAAAACACTTAACCACTAACACTGAGTGATTATTTGATCCCACTGATTCTTTTACTCGCCATATTTCTAGCCTTTTGACTGACACTGCCTTACCAATTTTCTCCTTAAAAGGAATAGTCTTGAGAAACACTTTTTTCGTCATGTATATTAACTTTTGTTAATGGGTTCTAACCACCCTTCCCTTTTTAAGGGGCTAACCGGTGTATGTATGATACGCCACTAGTCTATGCGATTTCTCTGAACGCCCTCGACGTTCCTTAATGGCAGATTTTATACGCGATCCTTGGATAAACCATTTCTAGTACGTTTGAATATTAAGCACCATTAGTACTTCACTTACCTCTTGATTATCATCCTTATACCTTGTTGTCTTACACGATTACTTTTCCTGCAGTCTTTTCTCATTTTTATTAAGTTCTCATTCACTGGCGGATTCCTTTGACCTGTTGCTTGACTATCATTTATCCATACTTCTATTTTTTCTCAACCCCTTTTTCCCATCAACTGGTTGTCCATTAACTACTGGAGTTCGCTTGACTAAACGTCCCATTAAATACTCCATGTTTAATGTCATGGTGGACTCCATTAGTTGTCATGGTCCCGACTATGACTCTTCACTTCTGCATTCCCCTGTTTAAAGTCCTTTCAGACTATCCCATTTTTAATGTCCCATCGGACTATATTTGATGCCATAGCATCTTCCAGCTATGGTCTTACTCTTTCTGTTGTCAAATCATTTTTTAATACCATAACGTCTTTCAACTATGGTCTTACAAAATATCACTTGTGTTTATCGTCCCGACGAACTACCTGGGTTGCTATAGTCCAACTATGGTCTTATACCTTATATTCCCCGTGTTTATTATCCCGACGGACTACCAGGATGTCATAGTCCAACTATGATCTTAATCTTGTTTACCATGACGCCATAGCGTCTTTTAGCTATGTTCTTACTCATTTCAGTTTTGATGCCATAGCATTTTTCAACTATCTTACTCATTGTAGGCATTTAGCCTCTGATCAGTCCCATGGCCTAGCCATAAAGTTTCCTATTTGCTCATCCCATTTTGTTCCAACCATTCCTCCATTTCACCATCCTATGTCTTGATGCTCAAACACTGAAGTGGCCCCTCTACAAGGTCTGGAGCTTCGCACATCACGGTTTGCACTCAGTAATACTATATGGTGGTATCCAACAGAATCATCCCATGTTCCCATTCCTAACTTCTTTTAGACCCTTTCTTGATTTCCCTTATTCATGCATATTAAAATAAAATGGTGGATACAAATAAACTTATGAAAGCATGCGTCAAACTTTGACGGTTCTACGTTCGAGTACAGAAACTCACCTGATGCCTCTTTGCCTTGTCAGCTTAGCTTTTTCGATCGCCAGAACTTCCATTATCCTGGAAGCTAAGCAAAACAACCAAATCTTGGGTTGCACCCAGTGCTTTCACTTTAAAACCTCAACTTTCCATAAACATGCAAAACCCTTAAAAATGGTTTTTGGATACTCTTGGCTTTGTTTTCTAAGTCTCATGTATACTGAAGGGCTTAGAGCCTTACCAGTTTACTGGTTTCTCTACTCTTCAACTTAATCCTCACGATCGTCGCTCCATACAGAGCTTTCTAATACCATGGAAGATGAAGAAGAGAAGAAAATGAAACAGACTGAGAGAAATTTGTCTGAGGATTCATTTCTCAGCTATTTATAACATTTTATAGGCGGTCCCTAACCGCATATCAACCGTTCATCCGTAATCATTTCGTCTCCCGCTAAGAGACCGTCTAGTTTTAATCCAATCGAAATAGACTTGGTTCTTAACCATGCTCCATTTCGTTTCTAACTTTTCCTGACTTCCACCAGTTTATGGTCTATTTCAACCTAACCTCCAAATCAGTTCCTAATTTTCGGGTTTAAAAGAAATCAAATATGACATAGTGCCTTGAAATTGGATGATAAATGGTGGAAATAGTTAAGGGACTTGAGTGGTCATTTTCTAGCATTTAATTGCATAATATAAAAGGACTTATAAGGGTATTATACCATAGAATTTTGGAAATGACCATAGATTAAATTTTATGAATAAGCATTAGTGAGGGGTAAAAAAGACATTAATTAAGTGTATATATATTATAATTACGATTAAAAGGAAATTAGAAATTTTAGAGATTAATTAATAGCCATTAGATCATTGTTAATGGAATGATGATTAATCTTAACCTTAGATTAAGTGTTAGTGGGAAATTAAGAGAAGTATTATAGAAGAAAAGATAACACTCTTTAATCTTCTTTCATCTCCTTCATTTGACCAAGATAAAGAAAAAGAAAACTTTGTTGAAACCATCCCATTTCCACACCATCACCTTGAGATTTCATTAATGACCTTAGCAAAATTTTACCATCAATCTCAACAAGTGTGCATTGCCTATTAAAAGGAGAGTAGAGCTGAAGGATTTTTTGGTGGTAAATAAGGTGTGCAAATTTCGATTAAAGGTTAACCATCAAAATAGTTTGGTTAACCGATTGACTATCAAATTTATTTTAAAGTTCGATTAAAGGTTTTTTAAAATTTTATTTATTGGTTAATTTAGTTCGAAATTGGATAATTAATTAAATTAATTGAAATTAATAATATATATTATATACCTATGATATATTATAGATAAGTGCAATACATATTATAAAATCCCAATATATAAAAACTAATGAACTTATAAATATTCATATGATAGAAAAAAATATTAAGAAAAATAAAATAAAAATAAAAATTTAGCAAAAGTAAAAAAATGACCCTTGTATATATGGTAAATAAAATTGAACAAAATAAAATTTTAATAAAGGGTAATATTTAGTATATTCATAATGTATTTTTTAAATCCACAAGAAACTTTAAAAATTGTCATGTGTCTTTTTTTAAATATTTTACTATACCTCTATAGGGCACTTATTATCATCTTCATCCTACTTGTGGAATCTAAAACTCCATTGATAGTATAATAAATATTTTCTTCTAATAAAATTGTCTTGTTTCTAAACTCCCTGAATTAAAAACAAAGAAAAGAACATTGGCTTTGTATTTTTCATAGTTTAAAATTGTTTGAACAAAAAATATACAAATTCAGTTAACCAACTAAATTAATCAAAATTAATTCAATTCGATTAACAATTAAAAATTTTAAAACTCTAATTAATTTGATTAATGGTAGTTTAATTCGATATTAAACAAATTAACCGTTTTGAACACTCAAATGATAAAGCTAGGTTCCTACTTGATGAAGTATCGAAAAGAGAGGTGAGAAAATCATGGATTAAGTACGCATTCATGTTTAAAGTGTAACTGTTATTATACTACATGCTATCTACCTTGATGTGGTGATTAATTATATTGTTATATATGTTTTTTTAAAAGAAATTGTTGAAAAAGCTGGAACTAACAAGAGCAAGTAAAAAGTCATTGATTGAATATGAGAAAAAAAGTTTGGTCTCTTTTTAAAATTTGAGAGAATTTGTAAGAGCTCTGTGAATTCCCCTTTACTTTGTGTACATGTTAGATGACAAGAATATGCATGAGAAAATAACAATGTTAATTGGTAAGTGAACTAAAAGATGAATATATACTTAGCTAGTGTGATGTGAAGTGATGATACTTCGTCTTTGAGGAAGGCTAAGCCACAAGGAAAATCCAAGTAGACCTCACCTTTTCTTGAGACTGGTTGATATTTTATGGTAATTATGAGGTGTTGTTTGTAACACCCCTTATCCGGTTCGTGTTGGAAAATCGGATTTGAAAAATGCAGCGGAAAATAGATTTAAGGAAAAATTATAATTTTAAAAATTCTTCTAAAAACAAGAACTTAGTTATGATATCTAAAGTAATAAACACTTAATCAAAATTGTACATTTTCGATTCATCTAGGATGAGCGCTTCGATTGAATAGTTTTCTCCGCTATTCTCAAGCTCACGTCTGGCGAGTGTGGGTTCGCTTTGAATAAGAAAATTTTCCACAAAATTACTAGTGGGGTAATTTCACAATTTCTCTAAACTTTGGGTCAACTTGTAAATAAGAAAATATCTTTAGAAATCTTCTAAAACAATTTCTTAAGAGAATTTTCTCCCTACAACTTTCTCTTGAATTCAATGTGTGAAAAATAATGACCAAAGGCTCTTTTTATATAGGGAGAGATTAGAGAGTTCAACTATGATTAAATTTAATTACTTTAATATTAATTTAATATAATACTTATTAAGATTAAATTAAATTAAATATTAAATGTGATTAAATAAATAAAATATTCATCTACAAAATAAATATTTAATTTAATTTAATATTAAGATAATCACTTTAATATTAAATTAATAAAATACTATTATGATAAGTATTAAATTAAATTTAATAGTAAGACTATTAAAATAATATTAGTTTTGGAATAGTTAATTTGAAATCAAATTATCTGGTAAAGTCTCAGTAGGAGTGTAATTCCTCCATTACTCAACCATCGAAGGACCACCCGCCAGCCACTGGAATGTAGCCATCGTAGTTGCCGGCACCGGCATGCCCAAAGATGCCATTGCAGGTGCGACACCCTCACGGCACCTAAGCTTGTTCAGCTGTTGTCAGTTCGGTTTGGGCCAGTGACAACTCGACTGATCCGATTTAACCATCAATTGGACTGTTTACCCAATTTCACATACCATACTCGTTTTGATCAATTTTTGGGTCTCGATCTTGGTTTTGGATTCTCGGGCCCAAATTTTGATCTCAAATCCAATTTTCAAGTTCAATTACCTATTAGGCCAATTGTCTAACTTGAATAATTAATTTCCAAAAATATCATATTAATTTTAATTATTTTGATTAATTTAATTTTACTTGATAAAAATTAATTTTCCCAAAAATACTTAGATTTTCCAAAAAAATTCTTAAATCAAATTCTCTAGTTTAACAATTCTCACGACTGTCTAATTTAATTCCACATCGAAGAAATCGACTCAATTAAATTATTTCCAAAGTTGTAAAATTTTCTTTTGATTCAAATGCAGTCCGATCGAGCTTTTGTTGATCTAGCGGAGTTACCAATCAGACATATACAAGTAGACTCTATTAATTGAAATTATGTCCAAAAGTATCTTTCCAGTAATTTGTAATTTATTTAATCACAGAGTCAGTCCATAAGAAATACCATGATTGAAAACTCATTATTGTATACGCTTTACGAAAGAAATTCATTCAACTGCTTTGTCCAATGACCTCGTCATGTATGTGTTACCCTTATATGGTATCCTTAATTCCTTTGAGTTAAATTCGTTCATTCAATACAATCCCATTTTATCTCATTGTCACCATTGTGTCTTCTTAATGATTAATATGGTCATCGTCAACAAATGACTATGATAAATTGCTCGTTCAAGAATATGCAACCCGTGGCCAAGTTTCATATTTATCAATCCACACAATGCCAT
The DNA here is from genome assembly GCF_025698545.1 of Gossypium raimondii. Classification (NCBI taxonomy): domain Eukaryota; kingdom Viridiplantae; phylum Streptophyta; class Magnoliopsida; order Malvales; family Malvaceae; genus Gossypium; species Gossypium raimondii. Next base: position 11,687,758 of record NC_068573.1, read on the forward strand.
TCAGAGAATATCGTTAATTCTTTAATCGAGCTATGAATTCTATTGTTACAAGTAAAGCCATGCCATACACAAGTCATGTACCTAACATATCGACTATGGGCTCGATCATCTTTAGAGCATAAGCCTCCACTTATATCAAAGCACATGAGTTACATACGTATAGTCAGTAACTAACTCAGGATTGAGGTAAATCATACCATGAACATCACAAGTGAATTAATTCCTAAACGGATTCAGAATTAATTCATATTAAGTCCAGTCCAATGTATCATTCCTCTAATGAATACATCTATTGGAGTCAACTGCTCCGATAGCTAAGACTAGTCATCTCCCTAATTGGAATTGTAGAATACATAATAATTATTCTAAGTATTTGAATCAAATGCTCATTTTGATTCTTTTACGAGATTATAGACTCGTTTAGATTATCTACTAAAGTAAGTTATCTTTCTCACAATGTAAACTTTCTTATAGTGCCACTTGTCATCAGTTTGAGTTTAGATAATCAATGAGCTAATATTAGCTTGTCACAATTTCACTATGCATGTAAAATATGAAAGGCAGAAACAAAAAAGACATAATAATGAAATGTGAAATTAACTTTATTTGTTTATTCATTGTTAAAATACATAAAAATAATAATTACATGCTTATTACAATATTGGCACATTCTCGACAGCATGACCATCGGGCCCGGGTATCGAATGTCACAACAACCCTAAATAATTGATCAAATTATCTAGATTTATTTTCCTAAGTGTTTTGGCACTATCAATTTACAATTTAGGACTTCAGCTATAATCCACGTCATTAGATAAGTAAGTCCCTACAGATTTAATAACTTATCCAATCTAGCAATATTTACAGCTTAAAGTAAGACTTAATACAGACTCTTTCAAATCAATCCCCAAAGTGTGGCATATGAGGGAGCCCCTCTATAAACATGAGCGACTTTTATGCCCACCCTTGAATTTGACGGTATTTGGCTTGGTCCCTCCATTTGATTCCCAAGTCACTGTTATCTTGTAATCAAGTGGTGAATTCGTAAGTTCAAATGAACTTAGTGAGGTTTTGTGAAACAATGCAACAACTATATTTCATCTTCTTAAAGCAAATAAATTAGAGGTAGAAATTTCGAACTCCTTGGTCATCTTTGGCCATTATTAATCTATATCGATGTGCTATTGGTCTTTCCCTTTTCCTTGCAGCCCACTACTAGAAGACTTATCTTCTAACTGCAGTACACACCATTTCTTCAAGATATAGATCCTTTGGGAATTACAGACCCGAATACACCTCAACCAAAACTTCTTTCCTTTCGCAAGCTTATATGTGAGACCCAATGTCAACCATCAGCTATCTGATTTTTACTTCATTGGGTTTTAAATGTTGTGCTTCCTATCTCTCAACAGATCGTCAGTCTCAAGTTAGTTCCTGATAGACTCATTCCTATGTCTATTCGAGTGACTTAGCCCCAATATGACCTCATTGGCCTTTGATTTTCACGGACCTTTGATTTTCATTCCTTACCTAGCATATCCTTCATAGTATGATTCTTTTAGCTAACAACACATTACCCCGTACTGAAGAGTTCTTCACCTTCTCGATGGCAGTTCACTTGCTATGCTAATATTTTAGGTTTATCCCATTCAGCGAATTTGTCTATCACCATTGTAAGAACTCTGAACGGACTCAATACAGTCATTCGTCGAACTTCCCAAGTGGACTTTAACGGTGGCCCTAGTCGAGCTAGGGTATTACACCCCTTTCATTTTACACAATTACCGTATCAGCTAATTCTTTAAGATGCCATAACCCAGCTATGGTTTTATGTTCCTTCACCTCAGGATAAACGTACTAGCAAGCTTTCTCGTATTTACGGTCCTGGTGGAGTACTCCGTGTTTATTTTCCTGGTGGACTACCCATGTTTACTGTCCCGACGGACTAACAAAGGATGCAATAGCGTCTTTCAGCTATGGTATTAATAGTATTTATCATGATGCCATAACATATTTCAACTATAATCTTACTCATTTTTATCATGATGCCATAACATCTTTTAGCTATGGTCTTACTCTTTTTAGGCGTATAGCCTTCGATCAGACCTATGGCCTAACCATGATCTTTCTTAGGTACTTTTCTCGTAGCATTCTATCCATTCCTCCATTTCACCATTCCTAAACTTGATGCTCGAACACCGCAATGTCCCCTCCGCAAGGCTTAGAGCTTCGCCCTTGTCCATAACAACTTAGCTTGTCCACCACCAGAGCCTCCTTCGTCCTTACAACTAAGCATGACAACCTTTTATTAGTTAAACTAGTAGTGCTCAGTTCTTTAAAACCCAGAATTCTAGATTATACAAAATCTTTGAGAGTCTTACTCTTCTTATTTCTTCAACCCGAGAGTAAAAAAAGATAAGGAAACTTACAAGTTCCTCTGCTTTCTATTACCAGACTTAAACTCGCACATCTGCTGTGATATGTAGAGCTTTCTTCATCCATACCCCTTCTTTTTTTTGAAAAACTGAAGAAGATGATCCTATGAAAATGAGAAAATTTTATAAACAGAATTCAGAAAATTCTATCACTACTCACGCCTTATATATTCTTCTCAGACGCAGTCCTTATCGGTCATTTCTACCATCCATTTTTAATTATTTTGTCTCCCACTTTGGAACCAGCCGATTCCATCTTAACTAAACTAGGGTTGGGATACAACTAATTGAAATTCGCCTAATAAAATTTTTGATTCACCCGGTAGGGTCCAACAGTTTGCTAATTATCTCAATTTAGTCTTAATTTCTTTAATTTTGGGTTAAATAATGATTTTTGGGTGTTACACTGTCAGGGAACCACATTCAGAACATAGAGACACAAACTTCAAGTAAGCCCACTTCTTGTAGAACTACTAAAAACACGTTATAAGTTTGGTCTAAATTATGGAAGCTTGAAACTTCCTTAAATATTAATAACTTATTATGAAGAACTTGTCACTAAGCCTAAACTACATATAACGGAGAGATGGTTTCAATGGTTTTTAGTTGAGGTGGGAAAGTATTGTGAACTATTTCCCTTATTTCAGATATTTTAGTTTAATGACCCTTATTGCAGTTTTATGTTGGTTGATCTGTCATAATTTGATATAGAAAATTAGGCTTTCCCAATACATTTAATGAGCTTATTCTCAAGCAAAGTAGTATCTTTGGGGGGCCTAATGTGTGGTTGAGCAGTGTAGGAATGTGTTGGAGGTTGGAAATGAGCGAAAATAGTACCAAAGGAAAGGGTGTCATAATATCCATACCTTGGGATCATGATACCTCCAACAAGCTTGAAGATTGGAGACCACCCTTCAGTGGTATCGTGATATTCACTTTGGGTATCGTGATATCCACCCTCAAAGAAGAACCCCTAGTTCAAGACTGACTAGGGTATCGCGACACTAATATCGTGAATGGGACAAATTTGAACAAAAAAGGGTAGTCTTTGTCCACCCGATCCACCAATCACCAAGGCCCGTGTAGGGGCAATTTTGGCAACAAAATTTCATCAACATTCAGCCTAAAACAACCAATTTTGGCTAAGGAAGAGACACACACATTAGTTTAGTTTGTAGCTTTAGTTTCTCTAGGTTTTCCTTTAGTTTTCTGCAACTTTTTTATGGTTTTTATTTTCTCTTCTCTTTTATTAGTTTTAGAGTTTTTTTTGCACTTACTTTTTGCTTTTAGTGTTCTTAGTGTTAGTTAAGTTAGTTATAACTATAGTTTAGGTTTATTTGCACTTTTAGTCATTGTACCTTGGTTGTAATACATTTCTAGTTTTATTTTATTGTATTTCAGTTTCTTTTACTTTAAATCATCTAAAGTTTGTTCCTTTTATGTTTATTGCTTTAGATTTCTTGGTTGAATGCCTTTAATTTCATGTTCTTTAAGTTTTCTTGCAAAAAAATCCAAAATTTTATATTTTTTGTAAGTTTAAATTTGATGGTTTCTTTGTTTTTCATTTCCATGTCCATTATTTTTATTTTCAGCATGAGTAGCTAAACCTTAAAGGGGGTTGGTTGATAGAGATGAGGATAAGTTGATTTTTTTAGACAAAGGACTAAATCGTAATAAATTGGACTAAATTGAATAGACCTAGAAACTTAGGAATTGACGCCTCTAGGGGAATATCTAGACAAATGATACCAAAAGGTAATCTTATTGTGCACCAATTCATTAGTCCCAGATTAATCGATGAGATCGAGAGATAAATCTGATTAATTTGTCTAAGTTGGTAAAATTGAAATCGAGAGATAAAATGGAGTCACTTTGTAATTTATGCGATTTAAGTCCTTCATTTGAAGATCGGTAAACCACATCAAAATCAACCAACCACCATTGGTTATTTATTAGTTAACCTCTTGGTTTGTACTATTTACATTTTGGTCATTAGATTAGCATATTTAATTTTCTTGCAAAAATTTTCTTGCTATGATTCACCGTACTATAAAATCATATTAGTAGTCACTTAGACTCTATAGTGTATACTATTTATTACTCAATCACCCTCTCATTTGGGTTCGATCATTAGAATACTCTAATGTTCCATTATAACACTACAAATATTACAACTGACCTGTACGCTTACAGTAAAATCGTGCTTTAATTTTTTATATAAAATTGTTTCTTTTGCACATGTACGAACGCGATCAAATTTGTTGGCACTGTTGCCGGGGAGGCGATGCAAGATTAAGTAATTTTTAGTTGTGCACTTTTATTTATAGATAAGTAGCAAAAGTAGGATTTATAGATATGACTTTATTTTCATTTGTCTTTATTTCATTTCTAATTTTTACTTAATTTACTTTATTCTTGTGTGATTGTAGGAAGCATTGCATGGCTCAGACTGGTAATGGTGTCTTACAATTTGAACACACGCGAGGAGGGCGCAACATCCTAGAGACGCCCAACCTCTACCAAGAGAGCAACCCATCAAAGATTCGTGAGTAAAGATTCAACCACCACCACACTAACCCATGGAGCAACGTACTTTGAGCGACTACGCTATGCCCGATCTGGATGTTGTTCGAGGTAGCATTAACCGCCCAACGATTAATACTAATAACTTCAAAATAAAGCCGGTAATGATCCAAATGATACAAATGAACCTTCAGTTTCGAGGATCAGTGAATAAGGATCCGAACCAACATCTTAAGAGATTTTTAACCATTTGTGATACCTTTAAATAGAATAGGGTATCCAGTGACACTATTCATCTTCGGTTATTCATTTTCTCTCTTATTGATGATCCATTTATGTGGTTAGATTAACAGTCGTTAGATTCCATCAGCACTTGAGATGAGCTAATGAGTAAATTCTTGGTCAAATACTTTCCCCCTAGTAAGATAATAAATCTTCGTATGGATATTACAAATTTTCAAAAGTTGGAAGGGGAGTCACTATATGAGGCATTGGAACGCTTTAAGCTCATCCTACGTAATTGTCCATATCATGGCTTGTAAGATTGGCATGCTTCTATTTTGTTATAAGCTTGTTTGATATATGACTAGCATGATTTAATGTTGCCTGGGTATTCTTGACCTAGAATCTCTATAAATGTTCAAATTTTTTGAAGTTTGGATGATAATAATACGTTGTGTAACCGGTGATGTTGTGATGGTGGTGTACCGTCCCATTACTCAAGCTCGACGACCGGGTCGGGTATAAGGTGTTAAATTTTATGGTATTAGAGCTTAGGATATCTAACACTCAGACCTAAGTTATTGATGTATGAGCTGGGGTTACGCAACCCATATGTCTAAATTTCTCTAAATGCTTGAATTAAATGAGATATCTCTGTTTGAATTGATGATTTGTTTGAAATTGGGGTAGGAACGGGAACACATTGCATTTACTCTAAAATTTTATTGCAGAAACATGACTGGGATTATTTCTCCGCCACTCACACCCTTCTTTGTTTGTTTCTGTATGTTAAATTATTAGATTTGATATGCCTCGTAGGCAAGTGAATGTGAATGCAAACATTCAAGAGGATGGTACATCCTTTGCACATCTTGTGCTATCGCATAGAGCGAATATAGCTGATAAGGGTGCTGAACCTTTGATAGAAGCTATGATTGGAGCATTTTAGAGGATTGCAGGTGCTAATCCTACTCCTGCACTTGCAAATCCTACACCTGTTAATTGAGGGCTGCCACTTAAACGTCTGCAAGCATTAGTGGTAAAGAGTTTTCTAAAGTGAAAGGGATCGATTTGACCGTAGCTGAATACTAGTTGGAGAGAATTGAAAGGATTCTCGAGCAGATGTCCTATTCTGATGAGGAGAATTTGGGTTGTACTGTATCTTTACTTGATGGTGAGGCTCATCGTTGGTAAAATATAGTGAAGAGATGTGCTGCTACTGACTGTTTGACTTGGGGTTATTTTCTTAAGGTTTTTAAGAGAAAGTTTATGGGCGAGCAGTACATGGAAGCTTGTAAACATGAGTTTCTAGATTTGGTTCAAGGTAACTTATTTGTGGCCGATTATGAGTTAAAGTTTGTGCGACTTAGTCAGTATGCTCCTAAGATGGTTCTTTCTAAGACGAATCGTTGTAAAAGGTTCTGTTTTGGGTTAAATCATGAGATTCAGGTTTACCTGGTAGCTCAAAATGCAAAATTATTGGATGAGTTGGTTGAAAAAACCAATGCTGTTAAAGAGACCTTAGTTGAGCTACCTCGTTTTGTAGTAACTAAATCAGGTAAAAGGACTTCTGACGGTGCATCTGGTCGACCACCTAAGAGAGGGCATGATAAATAGAATTTTGGTAGAGGCACGAGACGTGGGTTTTGACCGAGTTAGTCTAAGCAGTAGAATAGTGTCGTGGTTAGTACTAGGGTTCGACGGGTGGTTCTGGTTGGCCACTTTGTACACATTATAGGCGTAGACATCCTGGTGAGTTCCGCAAGTTGACAGGTGGATGTTTTAAATGTGGCTTGAAGGAACATATGTTGAGGGATTGTCCAAACAGAGTTGAGGTTTCACAGCTCAGAGTTCTGCAGCTGCATCTGCGTCTGTTGGAGGCCGTGGTCGTGGTAGAGGTAATGAGAAAGCAATTGGGCAGTGAGTTGTTACTCATACTGTTACTATTCAGGTTGAGTTTGGGCGTCCAACTTGGGTTTATGCTGTTAGGGAGCTGGATGATTAGGATTCGACTGATATCATCGTAGGTACTTTTATTTTGCATTCTATCCTATTATTCTTTTTAGTTGATTCTGGTTCCACACATTCGTATATCCTGAATGAATTGGTATGTAAGTTAGGGATTCCTGCAGAGATTATTGGTTTGGGTATGCCTTTTATTAGTTCTTTTGGTGATAGTATTGTGGAAAATTGAGTGTATCAAAGGTGTCCCCTTATGATTCAATGGCATGTTTTCTCTGTGGATATTATGGAATTGCCTTTCTATAGTTTTGATGTGATTCTTGGAATGGACTGGTTAACTGAACATAAGACGAAGGTAGATTTTAAAATGAAACGAATTATTTTGAGGAATAGTGATGGGTTGGAGATTATTTGTGGTGGTGAGAAACTGAGATTTATGTCTAATATGGTTTTAGCTATTAAAACTGGGAAGATGATGGGGAAAGGTTGTGAAGCTTGTTTAGCTTATGTGATGAACTCGTTCAGTAAGGAATTAAGAGTTCAAGAGATTCGCACTATTAAGAATTTTCTTGATGTGTTTCTCGAAGAATTGCTTGGTTTGCCGTCGAAGCGTAAAATAGAGTTTGGTCTTGAGATTTACCCTAATACTACACTGGTGTTTATTGCACCCTATCGCATGGCACCAAAAGAGCTCAATGAGTTAAAGATCCAATTACAAAGTTGCATGACAAAGGGTTCATTCAATTGAGTGTATTTTCGTGGGGTGCACTGATTTTGTTTGTAAAGAAGAATAACGGTACGATGCGGTTATGTATAGAATATAGATAGTTGAATAAGTTGACCATTAAGAATAAGTACCATTTGCTTTAAATTGATGACTTGTTTGATCAGTTGAGAGGAGCGATATTTTTTTCGAAGATTGATTTGAGATTTGGTTTTTATCAATTGGAGGTGAAGGACTCTGACATCTTGAAAATAGCTTTTAGGACTCGGTATAGGTATTATGAGTTTTTGGTCATGTCCTTTGGTTTAACTAATACTCCTGTTACATTCATTGATTTGATGATCCGTGTGTTTCATTCGTACTTGAATCAATTTGTGGTTGTTTTCATAGATGATATTTTGGTGTATTCTCATTTTGAAGAGGATCACGATGCACATTTGAGGATTGTTTTGATGATTTTGAGGGATAAGCAGTTGTATGCGAAGTTGAGTAAGTGTGAATTTTGGTTAAAAGAAGTGACATTCTTAGGTCATGTTGTGTCAGTAGAAGGAATCTGTGTGGATCTAAAGAATATTGAAGTGATCTTAAAGTGGAAGCCACTTAGGAGTGTTACTGAAGTTCAGAATTTTTTGGGTTTATTTGGTTATTATTGTAGATTCGTTGAAGGGTTTTCTCTTATTGCTACCCCTTAATGAAACTACTTAGAAAAACGTGGTGCTTGAGTGGACTAATGAAAGGTAGAAAATTTTTGAAAAGCTTAAGGTAGTTTTGATTGAGGCACTTGTGTTGATTTAACCAAAGCCTGGAAAAGATTTTATAGTTTATAGTGATACTTCATATTCGAGACTCAATTGTGTGTTAGTACAATAGGGTAAGGTTGTACCTTATGCCTCAAGACAATTGAAGATGCATGAGCATAATTATCCAACTCATAACTTGGAGTTAGCTATTGTGGTATTTGTGCTTAATATTTGACATCATCATTTCTACGGTAAGAAGTGTGTTATTTATACAGATCATAAGAGCCTTAAGTACCTCCTCACTTAAAAGGAGTTGAATGTAAGGCAACAACATTAGATTGAACTTTTGAAGGATTATGATTGTGTGATAGAGTATCATTATGGCAAGACGAATGTTGTTGTTCATGCTTTTAGTAGGAAGTCGATGACGGAATTGAGAGTTATGTTTGCGCGCCTAAGTTTAGCCAGTGATGGAGGTTTTTTAGGTGAACTTCAAGTGAATCCAACTTTGTCTCAACAGATTAAGAAGAAACAACTGTTAGATATGAATTTGTTAAAGAGAATTCAACAGGTTGAGCAAGGTGTTAAGGGAGATGTTGATGTTGACAGTGATGGTGTATTGAATTTTTGAGGTAAATTATGTGCGTCGTCTTATGTGGATTTGAGGTAAACGATTCTTACCGAGGCATATAGTAGGCCTTACACTAGGCACCCCGGTAGTGGTAAAATGTATCATCATTTTTGAGAGATTTATTGGCGGTTTGGCTTGAAGCATGATGTTACAGATTTTGTAACTCACTATTTGGTTTGTCAGAAGGTAAAAGCAAAACATCAATATCCTTCAGGTTTGTTGCAACCGATTGCGATTCCTAAATAGAAATGGGAAATGATCACCATGGACTTTGTTTCGGGTTTGCCTATGACCCTGACGAAAAATGATTCAGTGTGGGTAATAGTTTATCAGTTTTCGAAGAGTTCGCATTTCTTGGAACTGCATACCAATTATTATTTGTAGAAGTTGGAAGAGTTATATATTGCTGAAATTGTACGCCTTCATGGGGCTCCAGTTTCTATTATTTCATATAGGGATCCATGTTTTACTTCTAGGTTTTGGAAGAGTTTGCAAGAGGCTTTAGGATCGAAGCTTAGTTTCAGTATAACTTATCATCATCAGATAAATGGTCAGTCAGAGAGGGTAATTCAAGTTTTAGAGGATATGTTGCGAAGTTGTGTGATGGAGTTCAATGGTAGTTGGGAATGATATTTTCCCTTAGCAGAGCTTGCTTACAACAACATTTTTTATGTGAGTATTTGTATGGCACCGTTTGAAGGGTTGTATGGTAGGAAGTGTAGGACTCATTTGTGTTGGATAAAACTGGATGAGAAGTGAGTTGTGGGATTAGATTCGATTCGTAAGATTGAAGAGAATGTGAAGTTGATTTGTGATCGATTGAAAGCAGTATCTGACAAGCAGAATTTTATGCAGATGAAATGTTAAGATATCGAGTTTCAAGTTGGCGATAAGGTATTTTTGAAAGTTTCACATTGGAATAAGGTTTTGAGATTTGGTAGGAACGGTAAATTGAGTCCAAGATATGTTGAACCTTATAAAGTTGTTGAGAGGATTGGTGCGGTCACTTATCGACTCAAGTTGCTGCCAAAACTTGAGCAGATCCATGATGTTTTCCATGTATATATGTTACGGAAGTATCGTTCAGATTTGTCACACATTGTGCTAATGGAGGAGAATGAAGTTCGAACTGACCTCACTTATGAGGAAGAGCCGAATGAGATTCTATCTCACAAAGAAAATGTTTTACGAAATAAGAAGGTTCCGTTAGTAAAGGATGTAACACCCTTTACCTGTATTCGACACTGGAATTGGGTACGAGGCATTACCAGAACACATACACTTATAAACATGTTAAACCAATTTATAAAATTTCATTCAAATTTAAACTCTTCAAATTTTTAACATGCTTTTATAAATGTTCACGTTATAACTTCAAAATACTATATTTGTAACAAATAGGGCTTCTGAGACCCAAAACATACTCATGCAATTCAATACTTCATTTCCATTTCATTTAATTCATGATTTTCATGTTCACGATTCAATTCAATTTCTTAATCCAATATACATTTCAATACCACAATAATTCATTTAATTCAAATCATATCATTGCAATTTCCATTTAATTCACGTACAGTTCAATTTCATTAAGTTCAATACTAATACATATTTATCGTTTAACTTAAAGTCCCCTTTTTGCGTCATTTTACACTTCAAGCATGAACTTAGTATTTCATTTCCTTTCCACTCCCGTTTCCTATGCATATCACACAAGATATAAACATTACACTCAACCATAGTCGCAAGCTAGTTCTTTTTGAAGACTAACCACATGATAAACCATTTTAATAAAGATTACAAACTTTAAACCTTACCACCCTTTTATGATCACAAGCATATTTCCATCTAGGCATTTACCATCTCAATGCATAATTTTATAAATTTAATGTGGCGTAATCCAGCCACAACTTGGCCAAAGCCTAAGCATACATACCAAACATGCTAGTCAAATAAACATATAGTATAAGCATTATAAGCATGGATAAGCACCATATTTACTTATGTATCAAACTTATCAGCATGAGTTAATTCATAAACCATTTCTGACATTGCTACATACCAAATCATATACCAAGTATACCACATACACATACTATGAAACTTTATTTTCTCACATGAACTTTAACCATAACTAATAATGCACAATTATAAACTTCATTTCTTTTCAATCGTTTATCAATTATAATCGAGCATATGGCCAATTATACAGAAATCATTCATATGTTCTTCCAATTTTCCTCCTCCTCCTCTCCATTCCACATCCTTAATGTACATAAGACTCTTAGAAATAACATTTTCTATAGTTTTACTATTCACTTACATGTATACTTAAATCTGTCTCTCCGAGTCAGAGTCACTAAATTATTTTTAGCCAAAGCTACAAAGCTATATATTAAGAACCGTTAATTTTCCCCGAAACTAGATTCACATGTCTTCTTACCATAAAATTTTTAGAATTTTTGGTTTAGCCAAATAGTACAGTTTATTCTTTAAATTTCCCATGTTTCACTGCTCGACAGTTCTAACCTCTCTTCACTAAAAATTAATTATCTTATTGTACAAAATTTGAATATTGTTTCTATTTATTTCTCTTGAAAATAGATTCACTAGGGATGCTAAAATATAAAATTTATCCCATAATTATTTTTGTACAATTTTGAAAATTTTCCAAATTTAGAACAGGGATTCGAACTCATTCTAACTCTGTCTAACTAAACTTCAAATATCTTAAAATATATAACTCTTTTGCTTTCTCTGTTTCTTTTATGTGAAAATAGACTCATTATTATTTAATTTCATATATTATTCATCCTCTAATTCAATCTCCAACATTTTTATGATTTTTCAAAGTCACACAACTATTCTTTGTCTAAACTATTTTATTGCTAAATGTACTATTTCATAATTTCACTTTTCACTTTCAATCACAATTCAATTCAAAATTCACTTTTCCATTTTTAAGTTGATATTCAATTAAATTCCATACCTATATTCATTATTCAATTACACTTAGTCAATTTCTCGATAAGCACTTCAGAATAGTAATAGATACTCGGTGGATTCAGCACATAGCAACCACCTTATTAATCAATGATGTCCGGTGGAATCAACACATAGCAACCACCTTACTAATCAATGATGTTCGGTTCACATAGTAGCCTGCACATAGTACTACACATGTGACCATTACCATCCGATACACGTAGTAGCCTGCACATAGTACTACACACGTGATCGAAACTATCTGGTATGCATAGCAGCCTGCACATAGTACTACATATGCGACCTATCATTCCGGTACACGTAGTAGCCTGCACATAGTACTACACACATGACCATCACTTCAACTTTTACATAGTGGCCTACACACAATCCGTGCCACACATGTGATCATTTCTGTCACTTCATTCGTATCCCTTTTTATTCCAAAGGTTCATTCGGGAATTTTGCACTTTTTCTCACTTTTCTTTTTATCGATCAATTTCAATATCTCGTCTTTCTTGATTTATAAGAATACAATTAACTTATATAACATTTACACTATTCATTCCAGTCCAAAAACCATACTTTGGCAAAATTACGTTTTTCCCTTTAAAGTTTCACAAAATTATGATTTTTCCCCTAGGCTCGTAAAATAATTTTTATTCATTTTCCTTGCATTTTAGGTCTAGCTGAACCATTTTCATAACTATAGCAATCCACAATACTCACTTATTCACACACTTGTTACATATTTTGTAACATTTACAAATTAATCCTTTTAGGCATTTTCATCGAATATTACTTAGTACAAATCATTTATCACACTCCAAAAATTCATATTCTTCTATAAGACATCAAAATACATGCATATCATTCATGGGTAAATTTTTAAACACAAAACCTAGTTCAAAACAATGGTAACAATAGCTAAATCTTGTTACGAGGATTTCAAAAACGTAAAAATCATTAAAAACGGGGATAGAACGGACTTACAATCGTGTTTGGAAGCTTGAAAAACCCTAGCCATGGTTTCTCCATGCAATTTTCGGCCTAGGGGTTGCAGATGGACAAAAATTGGTTTTAATTTTGTTTTTAATTCATTTTAATAACTAAATGACCAAAATGCCGTTAATGAAAAACTTTGGAAACATGTCTAACCATACCCATTTTTGTCCACCAACTTAACCAATGGTCTAATTACCATACAAATACCTCTAATTTAAAATTTCATAACAATTGGACACCTCTAACATATAGAACTCGACTTTTGCACTTTTTACAATTTAGTTCTTTTAACTAAATTGAGTGCCCAAACGTTAAAATTTTTGAACAAAATTTTCACGAAATCATTTTGTGAAATCGTAGACCATAAAAATATAATGAAAATAAATTTTTTTCTCGTCGAATTTGTGGTCCCAAAACCACTATTCCGACTAGCCCCAAATTCAGCTGTTACAAAGGTTTTGTAGTGCAACCACAAGACAGAATAAACTACTTGGGAAGATGAAGACACGATGAAACGATAATATCCTTATTTTTTCAACTTAGGAAAATTTTAAGGACGAAAATCTCTTTAAAGGGGGAGAGTTGTCACACCCCAAAATTGGGCCTAGTAGTTTTGAGGGTATTTTGGGGACTTTAGCTCTTGAGTGCTTGAAAATTTCGTAGCATGGTAAATCAGAAATGTTTTCATTTATGGATTTTAGAAAGTCAAATCAATTTTTAAAAATAATGTTCAAAAACCTTTAATTTTAAAATAATGACAGTTTTGGAAAATGGGTTCAAACTAGGAGTACCACAGGGGCAAATAGCCCAAAACTTTAAAATCAACCTAATATTTCCCCCCACCTACAGGAACTCACGAAACCCCTCCCATTTTATTTGTGTTTATCCGTCCCTATCTTAACCAAGTCTCATTCTTCCAATTTTAATTCTCAAGCTCCAATTCCTTTTATTTCTACCATTATTCTAGCATTAAACCTCTTTAGAATTCCACAAAAACCATAAAGAATACCATTGATTTCAACATTGCTCAAACTTGTGGATTTTCTAGATTTTCAACCAAATATCCATTTTTCTCCCATTGAAGGTAATGATTAGTTTTCATATTAGTTTTTGATGTTATCTAGTCTTTTAAATAGAGTTTTTACCTATTGAATTGAATGCTTTGAATAAATACCAAAAATTGGGTCGCTAATGATGGATTTCAGGATTTTGAATAAAAATAAAGTTTCAAAGTGTTTTCCAATTAGTTTTGATGTGACTAGAAGGTTTCTAAACATTCCTTAAATTTTCGTTAAAGAATTTCGATGTTTTATTGAATTTTTGTGAAAATTGCCATAATATGTCAAAATTTTGGAACTATGAATTTGTATAGTTTTGAGTAGTTTGAAGGTTCAAAGTTTTTTTTTATATTTAATTAGTCGATTGGAATTAGTTTCATGCGATAGGAATGCGTATGTGTTGAGATTTTTATGTTTCAACTAAACTTATCGAAATTTCAGTTTCACGAGGATTTGGATTAGGCTTGTGTTTTTAGTTAATTTGTATGAGTTTTTGGTTGGATGTTAATTGTGTTTGTGGTGTGATTTACTTTGGTGAGGTTTTGGAATTGTTAGGACCTTGTACGAGTAAAATGAATGGGAAAGAAATGTTAGTTTAAGCTTTTAGCAACAAGGCGAAAGCGCGACCGGTGAGTGTTTGGAATCGCTACTTGTAGATGCGTGTCATAATGTTAATTGGGAACTTAGGGGTAGCCTAAACTCCTACTCTAAGTTCCGAGTGTAAGCTTTCTCATGCCCTTGTTTAATTTGTAAAACATGTGACTAAGTGTTGTGGTATTATGAATTAAGATGTGATACTGTGATATGTGAAATAAGCTAGTGATGACTGTTGTGAAAGTGTTAATTGTGAGTATGTTGTACATTTTGAATGACAGTAATTATGTTGTGCTTATAATGTGAATATGCATATAAAAAGTGCTAAAAATGGTAAGTAATTATTTGGTTTATTGTGGATACTTTGGCCTTGTGACTTTATGAAACCGTTAGATATAGTTGACATGCTATAGGATTGTGAGTACTTACCCATTTGTTGTATTTTTGGGGCGTTAAGGCCCGAGATAATTTTTGGAGAGATAAGGGAATGTAAGCTAAGCTCTATTCCACGGGACATGTTTGGTGTGTTGGAGAGTGCTAGCTATATGCTACGTTTTTGGGATATGTTCGACACTATGAGTCATTTGGTGTGTTGGAGATCCGTGTATTCGATGAGTGGTGATAGAGCTTACTTTTATGTTTCATAGCTTCAAGTCCAAACTATCGTTAAATATGATTTCCTAAAATGTGATATTATGATTTGTGATGTAAGCATGAACACGTGGAAAAATAAGCTAAATGTGTTTATTAGTAATATTTTAATATATTAATATGTTCTCTTAATATAGTGCATATGTAGTTGAGCTTTGATCGTTTTCGATTAACGTATGATGGCATGTCTATTTCGTGGATATTCTAATCATTTACTAAGTTTGTTTAAGCTCACCCATTCCTTTTTAAACCTTTGCAGACTGTTAGCGTTGCGGTGCAGAAAGTTTCCAAGGGAGTGATCCAAGTAGACTTAGCATTTGTTTAGGTGATTTATAACTATTATTTTGAATTTTGGGAATAAAGTAATGTGGTAGAATTTCAGTTGTTATTGCCATGATGTTTCGATGTTTGCTCATTATTGTTTCTCGTAGAAATTATGGATGTTGATTCTAGTTCATTGTTTAGTTTAAATTATCGATGATGCGTGAAATCACCAATTCTGATATTTTTGACATTTGGATTATGAGACCATAAATGCATGATAACTTAGTAAGTGTATGATTGTGTTATATGCTCTTCTTTGGTGATATAATTGTTGTTTTGTACAGAGGTATCGATAATCGGGTATTTAGTATCTATACCTCATGATATTTCGAATGTGTAAGAAGTCAGTAACTCAATTTGGTATCGATACTCGGGGTAAATTTTCTGATACTTTTCGATAGGGTATTGATAGTTTGCTGGTTTGAATTTTTACGGAGAAACAATATGCTGATTTGGTACCCATTTTTTTATCAGTATCAATGCCATATATGCAAATTATCGATACCATTGAATGAGTATTGATACTTACGTGATTTATATTGATTTTTTGTTAATGGCCTTAAAGCATGCTTCTTTTTTGTTATAACCTTATTTGATGTATAATTAGCATGATTTAATGTCGCCTAGGGTATTCTTGACCTGGAATCTCTTTAAGTGTTCAAATTTGTTAAAGTTTGCATGATAATAAGACGTTATGTAATTGGTGATGTTGTGACAGTGGGGTAGCGTCTTGTTACTTGGGCATAGTGATTCATTTTGTAAAGCGAAAAGGAATCTTGGAGTGGAAATTGCTGAAATGGGTTGGGACTTATCTATAAGAGCACAATCTCAAAGGGCTTTAACCATGAATAGTGTCTGGTTACGTGAGGAAGGTGGTGAGGATATGGGAGGAATCAGAATGGGCCAGCAAAAGATGGGATGGAAAATAAAATATGGGAAGCCTGTTGATCCAGTTCTGGGTTTTAATTTCGAAGGAGGTTCATCATCTGTAGGCCAAGAAAATGAAAATTCACTGACAGATTATGCCCTAAATTTGATGGACCACGATCTGAAGGATGTAGCCCTTGTAGTGGAGGAGAGGAAGAAGAGATCTAGAGGGGAGAATGAAGATTTAACAGGAAAAGCAGGGATGGATAATATTATGGCAAGAAGTAGGATAATGGTGGATCTTAATCACTTATCATTAGCGGCTACCAAATGGCAAGTCGACCGGACGCAAGGAAAATCCTAAGTTGGAATATCCGTGGATTGGGGAGTCCATGGACAGTTCGAAGACTTCATCACTCGCTGAGGACTTATGACCCCCAAATAGTCTTCTTTATTGAGACTAAGCTTTGTACAAACTAAATGGAAAGAGTTCGATGAAGATGTGGTTTTGTAAATGGCACTGAAGTAGATTCGGGGGGCATTAGAGGAGGTTTTGTCAACATCACGATTCAGAGTTTTTCTAAAAGGCACATTGATATAGTAGTGGCTGATAATGAAAGAGATGTTAAATGGCGATTTACCAGATTTTATAGAACCCCGTATGTACAAGATATAGAAGATTCATGGGCAATCTTGAAAAATCTCCACAATGATGAAGAAATTCCTTGGTTTGTTTGTGGAGACCTCAATGAAATTATGTATGATTTTGAAAAAAAAGGGAGGCTTGCTTAGAGACGAAAGAAGAATGGAGATGTTCCGTGAAGCTTTGGAATTTTTCCAACTGGTTGATGTGGGATATTTTGGCAGATGGTTTACTTGGGAGAGAGGTAAATTACTTGATAAAACATACAAGAATGTCTGGACAGGGGTGTTGTAAATGAGAATTGGATTTCTATGTTTCCTGAGGTAAAAGTTCAACATCTGGTGCATTTTTTTTCTGATCATTGTCCCTTTTTAATTGACACAAATAAAGAAGAAAAATGGAGGACAGAAAGTCGTTTCAAATTTGAAGCTTGGTGGATTTTGGAGGACTCCTTTGTTGACGAAGCTAAACACATATGAAAGACGGCATCAGGAGATTTTCTAAAGAAGCTGGAAATTTTAAAAAAGGGCCTAGAAAATTAGGCGAGACAAATGCGAAGAAATAAACAATGGAAAAAGGAATTTTTAACAGCAAAGTTATCAAAACTGATTGAAGCTGAAAGGGACGATATTAACTTGGCTGAGATGATTGATACAAAGATTCAGCTAAACTTTAAAATCGAAAAAGATGAAAGATACTGGGAACAAAAGGCTAGACTGAACTGGCTGAAACTAGGTGATAGAAATACAACTTTTTTCCATAGCCAAGCAACGCAGAGGAGGAGGAAGAATCTGATTAACAAGCTACAAAACGATAGTGGATGAGAAACGGAAGACCTTCAGGAAATGAATAGTATTGCACGATCCTACTTTCAGACTTTATTCACTTCAGGAATCAAGAAAACTATGATCATTTGCTCTCGGGCATTGATCGATGTGTTTTTGAGGAGGATAATAGAAAGCTTACAGTGCAATATACAAAAGAAGAGGTTCGGGAGGCGTTGTTTGAAATAGAAACCACGAAGGCACCTGGTGAAAATGGATTTCCAACTCTTTTTTATCAGAAATGTTGACACTTTTTGGAGAGGAAGTCGTTTCCTTTTGTTTACAACTCTTGAATGGAAAAATGGAGGTCGGTTCAGTTAAATCAACACATATTGTGCTTATCCCAAAAATTAATAATCCTTCTAATATGACACATTTCCAGCCTATTAATTTATGCAATGTTATTTATAAAATCATGGCTAAGGCTATAGCAAACAGATTTAGAGATGTTATTGATAAATGCATTGATAGCGCGCAAAATGCCTTTGTGCCAGGAAGATTAATCTCAGATAATCTACTGCTAGGCTATGAATTACTGCATACACTAAAACAGAAGAGAATGGGGAAAAATGGTTATATGGCAGTAAAACTGGACATGAGTAAAGCTTATGACAAAGTTGAATGGAAATTTGTTAGGGAGATAATGTTGCGGATGGGGTTTGCTCAAAACTGGGTTGATTATATCATGAACTGCATGTCTACTATTTCTTATCAAGTTATGCTCAATGGAAGTATTGGAGAAACTTTTCGTCCAACCAGGGGGCTTCGACAAGGTGACCCATTGAGTCCGTTTCTTTGTCTAATATGTGGAGAGGGATTATCTAGTCTCATGAAAATAGCTACAAAAGAAGAAATTTTAAAAGGAGTCAACGAAAGTAGAGGCGGTCCACAGGTGTCACATTTATTATTTGTATATGACTACATTTTATTCGGAAAAGCGTCAAGAAAAGTGAGTATAAACGATGTTCAGGTCAGTGTGTGAATTTTGATAAATCAACTGTCTTCTTTAGTAAAAACACGCTGGAGGAAGAAAGACAATTAGTTGTCAACTTGTTGGGAGTTCAGAGTTCAGAGTTCAGATGAGCCAGAACGATATCTAGATTTACCGAACATGGTATGTCAAATAAAGAAGGAGTCTTTTAGAGATCTAAAAGATAGATTAAAGCAGCGTATTGAAAACTGGAGTATTCGATTTCTATCGCAATGTGGAAAAGAAGTATTCATTAAGGCTGTCCTATAAGCCATGTCGACATTCAATGGCTTGCTTTTTACTCCCAAAATTACTATGCGATGAAATGGAGGGCATTGTTGCGAAATATTGGTGGCAAAAGGGTCGTGGAAGGGGGGAATTCACTGGTATACTTGGAAAAATCTTTGCATTTTGAAAGAAAACGGAGGGTTGGGTTTTTGAAATCTTAGCCAGTTTAATATTGCGTTGTTAGCCAAACAAGGCTGATGACTTTTTAATTATCCAAATTCTCTTTTAGCCAGAGTTCTTAAAGCTAAATATTATCCACATTCTGACTTTCTAAATGCACAGTTGGGAAACTTACCATCTCTTACCTGGAAAAGCATTTAGGCAACGAAGGGTCTCCTTCTTAAAGGGCTAAGCTAGAGAGTTGGGAGAGGAAATGCAATCTCTATTTGGACTGACCGATGGATACCAGGGATTGAACCTGAGTCATGGCACAATAGTGGAGGCAATGGTGAGCTGGAACTAGTATCAGATCTAATTGACAGTACAACTAAGATGTGGAAAACAAAGATAATTACAACTACCTTCCAAATGGACATTGCTCAAAGAGTATTGCAGATTCCTCTTGCGATAACAGACTGTGAAGACATGCAAGTGTAGAAAGGTTAACACTCTGGCGAGTTTTCAGTATGAAACGCCTACAAACTATTACAAGATGCTAGCTTGGATCCTAGTAGTTATTTAGTACAGGCCGAAACTAAAAAATTCTAGAGGAAGTTATGGAATTTACAACTACCATAAAAAATTTTAATTCTTATATGGCAGATTTTCTGGAACTATATCCCTACGCTAGTTAATCTTAGATACAAGAGAGTGATTACAAATGCTAGTTGTCCTCGATGCTGCTCCGAAGAAGAAGACAGCTACCACGTGTTTCGGCAATGTCCTACAAGCATTGATGTTTGGAATAGTCTTAATATGACTTGAGTAACAGCACACACACAGATCAAAATACATGGACATGGCTCACATGGGTTTTTGGAAGGGGTACAAAGGAGCAGATCTGAATGTTCTGCTGCACCTTATGGGTTATTTGGGGCTCACGGAATCAGATGGTTCATGAGAGGAAAATCACTTCAGGAAGGGACCTTTCACACAAAATACAGAGCTACTTATTGGAACTTGAAGGAGTGCGTGAAAAAAAGCTTACCTTTACGTCTGCTAGAACTCAAGGACAGGGAGGGGAGTCAATGAGGGAGATAATACAGTTCGACGCAGCTTTTGATATTATAAATTCCAGATCGACGTCAGGACTAGTAGTTCGGGATCAGAAAGGTGTGATTAAAGCCTCAAAATCGATTCTTCATTCCAACGTCTCATCTCCGTTTGTTGCAGATGCATGTGCATGTTTAGAAGCAACCAAGTTAGGCATCGAAATGGGTTTACGCTCAATTACGATTATGGGGGATTTGAAAACAGTTACCAACAAATGCCAAATGACAGTTCGGGATAAATCGATTATTGGTAAGATTATTAAAGATATCTAAAGTAGCAAATCTCACTTTCAAGAAATTGCCTTTAGGTTTATTCAAAGAACAAAGAATCTTCAAGCCCACAAACTAGCAAAGGAGGCGTTAAAGAAAGGGGAAGAGATGTACCTGGTGGGGGAGACGTTGAACTATAATGAAACTAATCCAGAAGAAAGATAGCCACAAAACCCAAACTGAAGAAAGATGTTGAAGGTGAAATGAAACAACAAAGATAGCAAATAAAGATAGATTTTTTTGGAAGTTGCTATCCTCTGAACAGAACTGACGTTGACATGAAAAGTCGGAAATAATAATGGTGTCCAGGCTGTTTTGATTTGGCTGGGAAATGACTGTTGGTTTACTTTCTCTTATTTTCTTTAGTATTTATTTTCTGTTTATTTCCTTAGTTAAATTTCAGTGGGCTTCTCATTTAAGATAAAAAGTGTAGTCCATGTTTTAATTTTCTATCCATTCCAGCATAACTGAACCCAATGTTTTTTGGGCTGTAGTATTGGTTTTTTCTATTCAAATAATAATACCCCAGTCAATTTATTCAAAAAAAAAAAGCTTTATAAATTTTGTATGATTGTGTTAAACATTGTAAAATTTTTGTTTTAATATATTTTGGGATTAATTTTAATTTTTTAACTTGTTTCATAAATTATTTTTAAATCAAAACTTTTTGACTAATAAATAGTAAATTCCATTATGCTAAATTAATTTTTTGTTGTAATTCATTATATGGATTTTTATTAATTTTAAAATTCATAAATACTTATATTAAATATATATTTTAAAAATTTAAATTGTAAAACAAATTACAAAAATTAAAGTTTATTATGTTATAATTTATGCTAATTATATTTTTATTTATAAGGATTTTATGTTAATTAAATTTTATTATAATAAATATTGTTATATAGGATTGAGTTTTTTTATTTGATGGAAAGAGAAAAGAAGACATGCCTTCGCCATATGAAATATGAATTAGTAAGTAATAAAGTGATAGATTTTATAAACTCATTTTCATCTATGTTTAATATTAGAAATTGTATATATCATATACATAAAATAATTTAAGACTTTATTTTTATCAAATAAAATATTGAATTACAAAATATATAAAATAAATTTTAAGATGATTTAAATTTATTTATTATATAATAATAAAATTAAATTTATATAAAATTATAAAATAATTTAATATATTTTAATTTATATTTTTGGTGGTAAGAAAACTAATATTAATATATATTTAAGTCATTAATTCGAATATTTTATTTGGTCAAAACATTAATTCGAATATTAGTTGAAGCTTGACTGCCAAAATGTATTTATTCAGAGATTGTCCTTCCAAGAAAGCAAAGCCCAAGCCCAAGATTATCCTATATTTGCATACTAAGCCCATTTTAGAAAAGAGGCCGATATCCCTTAAATGTGAAAATACCCGAAAACCCCAGTTTATTTATTTATTTTCCATTTTTCTTTGACGGAAACTGAAAATTTGCGGCAGTTTCCACTAGGCCGCCATTGTGGTCGGAACTGAGAAGAAGCCATAGTCACTGTTTTCTCTAAGCTTATTACATAAGAAATATCGAACCCGATAAAAGAAGAAGAAGAAGTTAGAACGAGCAGCCATGGAATCGTCGAGTGAGCTCGATAGGCTGCTCTTTTTCGAGCAAGCTCGTAAAATTTCCGAAGCTACTTATGCTTCCAATCCTCTCGATGCCGACGTTCGCTTCCTCCTTCTGTCGATCCGTTTTTGTCTTCTTCTTTTTTCTTTTTCCAATTAAAATTGATATTTGTCCAATTTTTAATTTATATTTATTGTTTGCAGAACTTAACAAGATGGGCTGGAGCTTTACTTGAGTTGTCTCAGTTTCAAAGCGTTCCAGATTCACAGAAAATGATTCAAGGTTCTCATAATTTATATGCACATAATAAATAATAAATTTAATTTCATTCATTTGTAATTCAAATATTAATTTTCTTGGTTACTAAAAATTAATTGTGAATAGATGCTATTTCGAAGCTAGAGGAGGCTTTGTCGATTAACCCTAAGAAGCATGATGCTTTATGGTGTTTGGGAAATGCTCAGACTTCTTTTGCATTTTTGACTAGCAAGGAAGATGAGGCCAGGCCTTACTTCGAAAAGGCAGCTCAATATTTCCAGCAAGCAGTTGATGAGGTTTTTCTGTAGTTTTGTTTGGCTAAAGTATAAATTACTGCATTTATGGATGGATCTATAGACTCATTGCTTGAATGCTCTTTTTTTTAACTTGGTAGCTTTGTATTTGTAGGATCCCAGCAATGAAATTTACCTGAAATCTTTGGAAATATCTGCTAAGGTAGGTCTTTCTCCATACTTGGTATGATTTATTCTTTAAATAATGCTTATATTTCATCTGATGTTTAACTTTCAATGGCCGAGTACAACATATAGTTACTTTTGGAAGTTTGAGATGGAGCATATTGATTCTATTTCATGACTGTTAGATAAAGTCCCTGTGTTGTCTTTAGATGTTAAATGCGGATTAGTTTGTAAACCTTGCAGAAGATTGCTCCACCCTTTGTATTTATCTTACTGGTTAACTTGCACATTCAGAATGTCTCTTGAAATGATTGCAATCATTCTTTTTTTTTTTTTTTGGCCAAATGCTGTGAAATTCAGATGCATATGGATATAGCTCGGTATTATATAGAAATATATGTAGTAATGGTAGTCTAGATTTTGTTTGCCTATATATCTTACACTGCTAAAATTCAAAATAAATAAAACTTGAGATTTGTGGTAATAGACGCATTCTAAGGGCATATAAACATGACTACCTTAGATCAAATTAATCGTACAGAACACATTTTCTGCCTTGTTTGAAGCCAATCAATTAAGAGGTTTCTTAAAGCCAAACTAGAGGGAGGTATTAAGTTAAGAATGTTCCATGTGCCATTTGTTCTTTGCAATCCTCCTTACCTTTGATTTCTTAATTCTTACTGTTACCTCAGGCTCCAGAGTTACACCAGGAAATCATTAAGCAAGGTTTAGGTCAACAGATGCTTGGTGCTGGACCCTCTAGTTCTACTTCTACCTCCAGCTCAGCAAAGGTAGTCCTTAGAGTTTCTTCCTTTTGCATTCCATTTCTTCTTATTTTCACTTTTCTTTTCCCTGCTTTTGACCTTATCGTGTCTCTGTGGCTTATGTTGTCAAGTGCTGTTTAATTTATCATTGAGGCTTGCACGAGGCTTTGTAAAGGGTAAAGGTCACATAGTTATGTTTTAAGTCATTGGGTGATTGACGAGAAAGTCAAAATCGATTGCTTTCCCTTTATCATGATTCTTGGAATGACTTATGGTGATTGATAATTCAGCTCATCAACGGGAGACTGAAACCTTTCTGCTCATTGAAGAGAGATTGAAACCTTAGGACTCATTAAAAAGAGACCTGAATCTCTTTTAAGGTTTTTGATAGAAATTCTGCTTAGCATTTTATTATTTCATAGGTCCCTTCAACTTAGGACCAATTTTATTACATGAATAGGAAACCTATTGTCCCTCAAAAAGAAATAGGAAACCTATTCTTAGAAGGAAGATAAAATCAACTGAAATAAAAGCATAATCATGAAAACTAAGGAAAGAAATAAATTCACAACCTAAGCCTTAGTTAGAGAATCGAAATTGAACTAATGTTCGTCTCTAAAATAGGTTCAGCCCAAACAGGTGGGATCAATAACCACAAGCTTATACTATACTTTTTATTTTTCTTTAATTACCAGTGCATGTAAGTTTATAAGAGCCATTATTGACATTTGGGCTTTTGATTTTTTATTGGTAAAGGAAAACTTGAGCAAAGTGGTAATCAATTAATCACAGGATCAGAGTGGGTAGATACAAACGTGCTATGGAGGAAATGTTTGATACCAAGACACAAGAGATATTATTACAATGGCAAAAGGACTAATCATGCTTTATGTTACTATGTATTGAGTTAGAAATGACACATCTCTACCCTAAATTGAGCATGGCTGAAATGAGGAAAGCTGTAGCAGCGGAGGACAAATCAGGAGATTGTTTTTAGATGATTGAATCCTGCATAATGTAGACCTAGAATGCTTTTGTGCACGAGTGGTTTTGGTAATGAGGAGGGGTAAAAGCATGCAAAATATCACATAAATGTAAGTCGTTAGGCAGGAAGTAACATAACAATGTAAACATTGATCTAGTGAGATGGAGGTAAAGGATTTCATGTAGCTTACTTTTGCAGAATGCTGATTGAGCTGCTTGATTTTCTCAGATTCCCATCAAATGCTTTTCTTATGATGAATAAGGGGATTATTAGCTAAGAATGAGCATACGTTCAGTCACTGTTTCAACCATGTTACGATTCTCTTTCATTTGAAGTGCAAATTTGTATGCAGTGTTACTTGAAGGCCATGATCTTTTTTTCTTTTTTTTATTTATTACTTTGTATGAATTCTCTGTTTACCTTCTTGCAGACTGCTACAAAAAATAAGAAAAGTAGTGATCTCAAATACGACATATTCGGATGGGTAATCCTTGCTGTTGGCATTGTTGCATGGGTTGGATTTGCAAAATCTCAGATGCCACCTTCACAGCTGCCACCACCACCACGATAAGCACAGGATGCAAGCTACGCCCTGACATCTAAATGCTGTTTGCATTGATTCAAAAAGCCTTAATTTATGTTAGTTTAGTTTTTTTTGACCTTATTCGTGCTCCTCAGCTAATGCTTGAAAACTAGTCATTTACAGTACAATTGCTTTATTTGGAGAATAGTTGAGTGATTGTTAACATGAAAAATTCATCTGTTGATTATTTATTCGAATCTGTTGGAGCTGAAGCAACTAACAGCAAGGTTCAACAAGAAACTTGCTAAACAAGAATCGAGACTTGCAGCAGAAACAAAGCAGAAAATCAAAACAAATTTTAAAGCAAAGCTAAAATAGAGAGCATATGGATGAAATCTTGACTGAATTCATTCAAAAAAAAGAAAATGGCACCAAGCCAATACATAAAACCAAGTTCACAGCTTGTCAAAACAGTAGGTTAACCTAATCACAACCTACCACCACTAAGTAACTTAGTAACTTGAGCTAATTAACTTGTACAAATGAACAAAGCTGATTAATCAGCTCAATCACCATCAATTTTACATCAAGTATAAACCTCACATAGTTAAGATTGAACTAAGTTACATTGCATCAACTTAAAATACAAAATGAAACAAAAACATGCTTGCTGGCTTGATGAACTAGCAGCTTCTGCATGTGATGGCCTCGACTGTCTTGGTTGCTGCATGCTGACCATGCTTCAACACTCCTCCTTGGTTAGCATGTTGCAAACTCCCATCTTAGCTCTCAAATGTTGAAACTCTGAAACACTGAGGGCCTTTGTCAAAATATCAGCTATTTGCTCTTTAGAACTGCAATGAAGCAGTTTAATAACATGAGCTTGCTCCATTTCTCGAACTGCATGGAGCTTGATATTAAAATGCTTTGTCCTCCCATGAAAAACAGGGTTTTTTGCAATTGCAGCAGCAGATTGGTTGTCACACATTATCTCTGATGCTTCCTTTTGCTCATGGTTAAGATCTGTTAAGATTTTTCTAAGCCATATGGTTTGATTGACTGCTGCAGCAGCAGCCACATATTCTGCCTCTGCAGTAGACTGGGCTACTACTCCCTGTTTCTTTGAGCTCCAGCAAATCATAGCAGAGCCAAGGTTGAATGCATAACCCGAAATGCTCTTCATATCATCTAATGAACAAGCCCAATCACTGTCACAGTATCCAACTAGCTTCAAATTTTCATCCTTGGTAAACAGCATTCCATAGGACAAAGTTCCCTTGATGTATCTTAGAACTCTTTTTGCAGCTCTAAAATGGCTTTCATTTGAGCAATGCATAAACCTCGAGAGTAGACTTACAGCATACATTATATCAGGTCTAGTGGCAGTTAGATATAACAAACATCCAACAAGACTTCGATAGGTTGTTTCATAAACCTTTTCATACTTGTCTTGGCTCGATAGCTTTTCTCCAACAGCAACTAGTGTGCTGGTTGCTTTACAATTCTCTATTGAGAATTTGTTGAGGATCTTCATAGCAAAAGTCTTTTGACTTAGCCAAATTCCTTTCTGAGCTTGTGTTACTTCCATGCCTAAGAAGTAGGACATCAACCCCAAGTCTGACATCTCAAAATGTTATTGCATTTTGGCTTTAAAACTGACCAGCATCTCTCGATCTCCTCCTATCACCAGTAGGTCATCGACATATATTGACACAATGAGCTGAGTTTCAGTACTGGTCGATTTAACATACAGAGCTGGCTCGCTGAGACTCCTTTCGAATCCCAGACTGGTCAGATAACCATCTATTCTGCTATACCAGGCCCTTGGAGCCTGTTTCAAGCCATACAAAGCTTTGTTGAGCTTGTACACCATTTCTTCTTTGCCAGACACCTTGAAACCTTGAGGTTGCTCCACATAAATCTCTTCTTCAAGAAATCCATTGAGAAATGCTGATTTTACATCAAGTTGATGTATCATTCACTGTTTTTGTGCTGCTAAGGTAACTAGCAGTCTTATGGTATCAAGCCTTGATGCGGAAACCCGGATCTAGACACAAGAGAAACACAAATTAGAAATAAAACGAGAATAAATAAAATTAGTTAAATAATAATAAATAAATAAAGAAAAAAAGGATAGATTTGCCCTATGGAACCCTTGGTTAACTTGTAACCAAAAACGCCAATGATTGAGCGGCTCCCTACGAAACCCCTAGAAGAAGAACCTCTAAAAACACCGATGAACGGGAAAGAAATTTGAATATTTGTAACTCCGAAATTCCCTCGAAAATAACAAACTCCAAACTAAATAGCAAGAGAAGAATCACTCTACTCTCAAAAATTTGCCTCACACAAATTTGGAAGAAAACAAAATACTCTCTTTTTATTCCACCCCTTCCAATGTGTAGAAAGCAAGCCTATTTATAGGCAAATTACAAGAGTAATTGAATCCTAATAAAACTCTTTCAAGAGTAATTGAATCCTAATAAAACTCTTTAAAATTATCTAAGAAAATAAATAAATAATAACCTAACCAATAAAATTACTTAACTCATAAGTGATGTGTCTCAACCAATGAGAATCAAGTAAATAATAATAATAAGATACATAAAAGATTAATCCACCAATTTATGGGCTTTCACTATTCCAAAATTGGTCCAGTGAATTGCATTCCCGTATTTGTCAACGTCACGAACATGATGAATTAAATTTGTAGCAACAAAGTCTTGGACAAAAGCATTCATCTTTGATTTTAATTGTCGTGCCTTACTTCGAGTGATTGGACCACTAGGAAAAACAACCCCTTGAGTGTCACCTCCTTGGCTCGTATCAAGCTTAGCCACAGGTGCAAAAGTCTCGAGGTAGTCTAATCCATACCTTTGACTGAAGCCTTTCACAACCAATCTTGCCTTCAACTTGTTTAAGCTACCATCAGCATTGTTTTTAACTCGATAGACCCATTTGACACCAATAATCTTCCAGTTTGCTGGTTTTTCAACTAGACTCCAAGTTTGATTTTTTTCAATCATTCTGATTTCTTCAATCATTGCCTACTTCCAGCCCTCCTGGCTTTCTGCTTCTTCAAAGCTACTTGGTTCAACAATGGCCACTTGTGCTCTTTCATAAACATCAATCAGTGATCGAGTGCCTCTGACTGGAACATCATCTACATCCATTTCAGATGTATTTTGATCATTTTCAACTTGGTCCAATGCCAGGTCTTCAGTTACTGCCTCTGGTTCAGCTTTCTCCCAATTCCAGCATGCTTTTTCATTGAATGCAACATCTCTGCTTACAAGTATCTTGTTTGTAGCAGGTTCTAGGATTCTGTAGCCCTTTTTAACCATGCTATAGCCAATTAGAATCCCTGCTTGAGCCCTTTTATCTATCTTACCTCTCTTTGCAGCTAGAACTTGTGTATAGCACAGGCAACCAAAAGTTCTGAGATGAGCCAGTGATGGCTTGAATCCAAACCATGCTTCAAATGGAGTCTTCTGAGCTAGGGCCTTGGTTGGGAGCCTATTTTGGAGGTATACTGCAGTGTTTACTACTTCAGCCAACAAAATTTTGGATAGATTCTTCTCAAACAGGAGGCATCTTGCCATGTTCATCAAACTTCTGTTTTTTCTTTCACTAACCCCATTCTGTTGAGGTGTATACATATTAGTCAGCTGATGTTTGATACCTGCTTCTTCACAGTAGGCTTAAAACTGACCTGAGGTATACTCAGTTCCATTGTCTGACCTCAGTGCTTTAAGCTTGCAACCAGACTCAGTTTCAATAGCAGCCTTAAACTTTAGGAACACAGATGCAACTTCTGATTTCTACTTTAGAAAATAAATCCAGTAGTATCTTGTAGAATCATCAATAAAGAGAATAAAATACCTGTTCCTTTTGAAAGACTCGGTCTTCATTGGTCCACACACATCAGTGTGCACAAGCTGCAACTTCTCTAATGCTCTCCATGTTGTGTTTGCAGGAAATGGCAACCTTGCTTGCTTTCCTTGCTGGCACACTTCACAGATTTCATCACTTTTCACTGATTTGGTGAAGTTTTCAGCTAGCCCTTCATTGACCATCTGAGCTATCGATTTGTAGTTTGCATGTCCAAGCCTCTGGTGCTAGAGCCTGGAGTCATTAGTGGAGGCTATACAGGCTGAATGTAAGTCATTTGGCTAGTCTACTTCAAAATATTTGTCATTCATAGTGACTGTTATGAGGATTGATCCACTCGGGTAAAAAATTTGGCATTCTTTCTCCTTGAACACAACTGAGTAACCTTTCTCAAGTAATTGAGTTATACTGAGAAGGTTCCTATCAATTTCAGGTACCAAAAGTACATTTGAAATGATTTTGCTACCTGTAAGGGTACAAATCAGCACATCTCCTCTTTTTTCAGCATTTATGAACTGACCATTTCCAATTTTCACCTTAGTTTTACATGTTTTGTCCAAGGTCTTGAAGATAGTTGCATTTGGTGACATGTGGTTTGTGCAGCCACTGTCTAGAAGCCAGCCCTTTGAACCATTCTTTTGGTTTGCTGCACATGACACAGCAAAAACCTGTTCTTCTTGATCATTGATTTCTTCAGCCACTCGAGCTTCAGCCTTTCGTACTGAAATTGATTCTGCCTTGGTTTGCTTCTGTTTTTGCAAACCTTTTCAACATGGCCCTTCTTCTTGTAGTGTTAGCATACTGCATCTGGTCTAAACCAGCATCTATCTTCTGGATGACCAGCCCTTTTACAATGTCTGTAGGGTTGATCACTGCTCCTAGCAGCATCAGGCTTGGGCCTATTTTTCCAGAACTTTTTGCCTTTATGAGCATTGATGCTCGAGGCTTATTTAGTTTTGGCTTGAAAAGCCCCTTCCTAGTGCTCCTCTTGTCTACTGGCTCTTCTTTGCTCTTGTACATACAAGGCATTGATTAGCTCAGTTAAGGAGATAGTTGTCAAGTCCCTTGAGTCTTCGAGGGATGAAATTTTGGCTTCATACCTCTCTGGTAAAGTGGACATGACTTTCTCAACTATTCTAGCTTCACTGAATTGCTCTCCAAGGAGCCTTATGCTGTTTACTGCAGCCATAATTTGGTCTGAATACTGCTTGACAGTTTCTTCCTCTTCATTTTAAGATTTTCGAAATCCTTTCTTAAGTTTAGTAGCTGTTGTTGCCTTATTCTTTCAGTTCCTTGAAGCTCTTCTTTAAGTTTATCCCAAGCCTCCTTTGGTGTCTCACAGGCCATGATCCTCATGAAGATCACATCTGTCACACAATTTTGTATGCATGACATGGCCTCGTGCCTTTT
This sequence comes from Gossypium raimondii, assembly GCF_025698545.1. Taxonomy (NCBI): domain Eukaryota; kingdom Viridiplantae; phylum Streptophyta; class Magnoliopsida; order Malvales; family Malvaceae; genus Gossypium; species Gossypium raimondii. Next base: position 11,718,554 of record NC_068573.1, read on the forward strand.
TGTTCTTTCATCAGTGTGTTGCCTTATTTGAGCAACTGTTGGATTAGCTCAAAGAGGTGCTGGCTCAGCATCTGAGTTAACTACTTCCCATAGGTCGAATGCCTGCAAGTAAGTCCTCATCTTAACTGCCCAAATGTTGAAGCCCTCTCCATTGAAGACAGGTGGTGAAGTTGGTGAAAAACCTGATGAAGCCATGGTGCCTCTTGTTGAGTTATAACAGGTCCTCTAAGAATGTGGCTCTAGATACTAATTGTTAGAGCTGAGAGCAACTAACAGCAAGGTTCAACAAGAAACTTGCTAAACAAGAATCGAGACTTCATGCGTAAACAAAGCGAAAATCAAAACAAATTTTAAAGCAAAGTTAAAATAGAGAGCATATGGATGAAATCTTGATGAATTCATTCAAAAAAGAAAATGGCACCAAGCCAATACATAAAACCAAGCTCACGACTTGTCAAAACAAGAGGTTAACGTAATCACAACCTACCACCACTAAATAGCTTAGTAACTTGAGCTAATTAACTTGTACAAATGAACAAAGTCGATTAATCACTCAATCACCATCAATTTTACATCAAGTATAAACCTAACATAGTTAAGATTGAACTAAGTTACATTGCATCAACTTAAAATACAAAATGAAACAAAAACATGCTTGCTGGCTTGATGAACTAGCAGCTTCTGCATGTGATTGCCTCGACTGTCTTGGTTGCTGCATGCTGACCATGCTTCAACAGAATCTATACTTTTTGTTTTTGTTCAATTTTGTCGATAGGAAAAAGTGATTCCTTTTATAAAAAAAAAACAACCCCAATATTAGAAGGATCTTTGGATTGAATTGAGAAGGGTAGATATACATTTTGGTCCCTGAATTTGGCTTTAAGATCTAAATTGGTACTTTAAGTATATATATATTTTTGGGTTCAATTAGGTGCTTGAATTTGGCACCTAAAGTTTAATTTGGTCCAATTAGGGATATGAACTTGGCATTTATGGTTTAAATTGGTAATTGAACTTGGCTTTTTGGTCCAAACTAATAGTTACAATAAATGATTTATTTGAATCAATTTGAACTATGTAGCCAATTTTTCATGCATATATCTGAACCAAAAAGCCAAGTTTAAGTACTTAATTTGACAAAAAAAAAAAGAGTTTTGGGTACCTAATTGAGTCTTAGGGCAAGTTTAGGTACCTAGTTGAATTTGGCTTTAAGGTTTAATTTGATATTTAAAGTTTAATTTGGTCTAAATACGTACATAAACTTGGCTTTCTGGTCCAAACTAGTGTTTGAACCAATTTGAACTGTGTAACTAGTTAGTAAGCATATGTTTAAACCGAAAAGCCAAGTTTAGGTAACTTAATTTGACAAAAAAAGAAAAAAGAAAAAAAAGAGTTTAGATATCAAATTGAATCTTGAGGTCAGATAACTAATTGGACAATAAAAAAAAAACCTAGAGATACAAATTTAAACCTTGAAATCAAATTGTTTTTAAAGGATGGAATTTAACCAGATTTTTAGATAATTGAAGGATTAAGGATGAGAATGGAGGCTGCTTAAGGATAAGAGTGGGTAGTGCGAATTTAATATTTGTGGTTTAGATATTGGAGTGGATACATTTACTTTTTAAACAATGAATCAAATTAAGAGCTGATAATTTCTTTAGGTGGATTTGGATGGAAAACAACCGCCATACGGGCCTAAGATAATTTTAATAGAAGTTGGGCCTATATTGTGGAAATAAATAAATAAATCGAAATTTCTTGCTGCTTCCGCTCATACTTGGCTGATCTCTAAAAAATGTGAACAAAAAACAGTTGATTCATCGTCATTCTTAACTGCTTTTTGAAACCTCTTCCCAATTCCAGATAAAGCTAAAGCATTCATTCGAGCCTCCTTCAAATGGCGGGAACGAAACTGTTCCCTACCCAATCCACTCACTCCCTTTCCTTTCGCCACTTTTTCGCACTCGCTCCGCCGCTTGCGGTGTCGTATCCCACCCGTGTCCGCCTCGACTGTGCTAAACTCAGTAGGCTTCGCGTCTTAGCTATGGCGGCTAAAAAGAGTCCGAAGCGTCTCAAGTACTCTACTCCTCGCGTTCCCAAGGTCTAATTTCTTCTCAAATTATTCATGTTTGTGATCTGTAAAAAACTTAAGTGAAAAAGAAAGTTGAAGTAACTGAAATTGACAGATAGATGATTTGGTTTACGTGGAAGTCGATCCTTCGGGAACTGAAAACTGGAAACTTGAACCTGTAATTGAACTTTTAAACCAAGGAGCTGTTGGTGTTATTCCTACTGATACCGTGTAAGAGCTATCAAAATTACTTCTTTTATTATTTCTTTTACTTTTATTTTTGGTTTCTAGAAGCGAAAACCATGTTTCGATTTAAAAAATATAATGAAAACATCAAAATTTAGTGTTCTGTTAAAAGGAAAATTTTGCATCATTTATTTTTGACTGAAATGATTAGTACATTTGAACGTGTTGCAGTTAGTACTTTTAGGTTTGATTGTTTTTTTAGTTGAAGCAATTAACACAATGTGAAAAATTAAGGGTCAAAACAGGGCCTTACAACGTCCTTTTGAAATTTCTTAATATCAATTTAATGTTCCTTTGTTCATATGTAGGTATGCTATAGTTTGTCATTTGAAAAGCCATTCAGCTATTGAACGTCTTCGAAGGTAGGTTACAGGTAGCAATTTTCCTTTTTATTTTTATTTTTTTATACTAATTTTATAGGTTTAAACCTTTATCTGAGTTCAATCTTTAGCTGATAAAAGCTGTTGTATATTCTCCCATTGCAGAATAAAAAACATTGAACCTTCCAAGGTAAATTTCAATACCTATCAAACTTGATGCTAACATTGCTTTTGGGCACTTTTTTCCAAACTATAAGCGAAGTATCAAAATTTTCCATGCATCTATTTTTTCTTTTTCATGTCCTTTTTGCTGATTATGGCTTTGTGCAGCCACTTAGTATTTTATGCCGCTCTCTTCGAGACATTGACAATTATACGACGGGGTTCCCTCGTGGTGATGGCCAAGGTCATGCGAATATTTTTCGAGCTGTTAAGCATTGCTTGCCTGGGCCTGTAAGAATGTTCTTTGTCTTATTCTTGTTGTTATTATTGTTAGCGGAAGGAACCTTAAGTACCCATTGGTGGCATAACAGAGCCAGAATAGAAGGAATGCTTTGTTATTTATTGTTAAGATGAGGTGTAGGATCCACTTATAGTGGTTTCTTTGCAGAAATTCTTCTTGTTCTGCACTTAGTCTTAATGGCTTTAATGTTTATTATCTTCCTGCTTCCCCATGGTTGGCTAATCAATGAACACATCATAGTGGGATTTCAAACATGATGAACTCTTATTAACCTATGACCTTTTTGGCTAAATATGTTCTCCTTGCGTGTCTGATTGTTAGATTGCTGGGTCATGAAGTGGAATATTTGGTGGGAAATAGGTTCCACAATTTATTTTGAATATATTTTTAACTTGTAACAAAATTCCTGTGGAAACAGTATACTTTCATCTTAACTGCAAGCAAAGAGTTGCCAAAACAATGTGTGAGGTATGGCACAACTACAGCAAAATATGCTGCAAGGAAAAATGTAGGTGTTCGTATGCCCTATGATGCTATATGTCAAGCAATATTAGAAAAGATGGATGCACCTTTAATATCCACAAGGTTGGTATACTGAAGCTGCAAACATTAATAGGCCAGTGGATAAACCAAACTAATTATATGGCTCCTGCTTTTTATTCTCTATGTTCTTTATGATTTTATACTTAATGTCTTGTTCCCTTTTGCTAGTGTCAAGTGGCCAAAAGAAAATGAGTGGATGATAGATCCGGTTGTGATAGCTGATATATATGGAGCAGAGGTATGAACTTTGCCTGGTTCAATTTATTTTACAAGGTTAAAATTTCACCTTGAGCTATGGCAGTATCTAGTACTTTCCAGACAAATTATGCTCGGAGAGCAGTAAACTTTCTTGGATCCCTCTTTAATGAACCACCTAGAATGTTGTACTTTTGATTTTAATATCAAGTTCATATGTCTATGTCATGCAAATATAATTTGGAGAAGTGGAAATAGAATGGAGCGAGTTAAATTATATATTTTGTTTCATAGCACTTGTTGCTTACACCTTATCTGCGGCTACTCAACATTTTACCCTCCAACTCTTTTGGTTGGAAAGTAGAATGAATAGTTAAGAGCTGTATTTGAGGCTTCCATCAGTACTATTCTAAATCGTGTTTTCCTCACAATTGAGCTGTATTTCTACTTTAGGGTCTTGATTTTGTCGTTGATGGTGGCATAAGAGTTGCTGATCCTTCTACTGTTGTTGACATGACTAGGGCTTCTCCCAAAATTATACGGCTTGGAAAGGTATAACTGAGTATTCCTGAGTCAAGTAAGATGAAAGAATTGGACCATGTTATCTTTCTATAACCTAAAATATCCTGCTTTTGTTACAAATATAGTTCTTTTTTAACAGTGACCTAGTTATTACCAGAGCTTTGTGTGGTATCTTAGAATTTTATGAGTAGGGAGGACAACAGGTTGGACATTTGTAAAATCTAACTTGGAATCCACAAATTTGCTTTAAAATTTGAATCCATTTATTATTTGAACTGAAGCCAAGTATCCCCATCTAAATCCTAATTAATTAAATTATCTGCCAGATATCCAAATCCGAATTTAATAAGTCTAAAAACTTTTAAAATAAAACTTAAAAAAGTAAAGTGGATATTGGATTTGGATATCCGAGTCAGAATTTATTACCCTATAAAATAAAGCGGATTTGGATAGCAAAGTAAAACAGATTCGGATAATGGATAGATAAATCCGAATATGTTATCCACAAAAGTAAAGCAGATTTGGATAACGGATATCCGAGGGCTAATATTTGTATTTGCTCGGAATCTGCTACTACCAATAATTAGAATATATGAATCTAAAAATTATCCTAATAAGTAATATTTAAATCTGAAAAAAGCAATTTAAATATTTACAAATATCTGGATCCGCACTATCTATTGCCCACCCTATTCATGAGTAACTTGGTGAAAAAGGAAGGGATGCAACACTTGTATTTAAGAGGGAATCAAGAAACTATTTGTGCAATGTTGTCAACACTTCTATCTGAATCTGATGGCTTGCCCCATTTGTTATATGTATGATGCAGGGACCCAAATTGCACTGGATGGCATCAGAAGATGATAACGAATCTGCTGTCTATGCAGACGAGCTCATTCCATCAGCCACTTAAGATTCTTTCTCTTTGTAAGCTTACAGCACATGAGGCCCATGGTTCTTTCGGATTCAAGGTCGAATCAGTTCACCTCCACAAAAGAGATCAACATCAATGTTTATCTATAGTAACTGAGTTCAAGCAAAGGTATTGTATTTTGTATAGCTCTTCCAACTTTCATGTTAACTCCTATTATTATTATTGTTATTATTTTGACAAAAGCTCTTATGATTATTGTTAGAAAGGGATGGGTTTATAGGATTTGAACTTTGATTTTAGGGTGTGCTTGGTTGGGTGAAAAAATGGAAGGATGGGAGAAGGGAGTGAAAAAATGGAAAAAAAATTTGTGTGGACTTGGTTGGGAAGAAAAGTTAGAGGAAAGAAAATAGGAGGGATGACCATTTTCCATCTTAATGTATAAAAATCAATCCTTCCAAATTAGAATGATGAGAGGAAAGAAAATGAGAGAGATGTGCATGCTAGTTCAAAATTATGTAGTTTTCAAATGTTTTTTTTTCCTTTCATTCTATTTTTTAACTCTACTAAGCAATGGATGAAATTTTTTTCTATTTTTCTATCTCTTGTACCAAGCACATCCTTGGAAAGAAAATTTATGTTTTCTATCCTTCTAGTGTTCTACCCCTTTAATTTTCCATCACTCCAGTTTTCTTTTTACTCTACCAAACAAAACCTTAGTGTCAAGATACAACGACTTTGCTACTCTAACCATGGCTGTTGAAGCTCTTATTAACCATTTTTTTTATATCTTTTAGCTACTATTTGGTGGTTATTTTAATTGAAATTTAATTGTTACAATTTAATCGTCATTTATTATTCTTAATTTTATATTTTATAACCGTTAATTGAACTCCAATTAATACATTTATTTTAATTTTATATTTTATAACCTGGGATTTGAACCCAGGCTTTGATAATCTAACCCAAGCGCTTAATGCATGAAAACATGACCGAAGAACATGTCTGGTACCTTCCATATTGTCATCACAAAAAGGCGCAAGTAAAATTACCAGTTAACCGTCTTCTTCTGTGTCTTTCAAAGTTTCTGAGCAGTTTGTTACTAAAGACTAGCCAAAGAAGAGCTCTTAATCTGTTGTGGTCTTTAAAAGTGTATTTATTTTATAGAAAATTATTTACGAAAAATGGTTTTTTTTTTATATTTTTCTGTATATGTTTTATAGGAAATCGTTTGGTCAATGAAACGGAAAGTAAACCATTTTTCTTAGAAATTGCCTCTTTTTTAAAAGTATAGCTTCATTTTTGAAAAATAATTATTTTATGATTAATTTGATTTTTATTAAAAAACCAACTTGAATAAGTCTAATATTATTATATTAATAATAATGTTTTAAATTTTTAAGGAGAAAACAGGTTCATAAGAATCTACACTGCAGCTACATTATTAACACGTAGCATGAACTTAAAATTCCCTGTCTTTCTGCATTAGGTGGTTCTTAAAAAACTCAAATCTTCATTCGATCTGATCACCTAGTCTCCTCGTATAGCTCAGCAGATAGTCTCCTCTTGAGTTCCTTAGCAGTCCACCTATAGCAGCAACACCCGCCTCAATGTCCACCGATCGATCTGACTTGAGCTGTACCTAGTCTCTCTTTGGTGCTTTCCACTGCTTGAGATACGTTCACGCCCAGGATAAACTTGTAGCCAATAAATCCTCAGTATTGCTATGTGCCCCTTGGAAAACATGTGTGTTGCGATGCTTCCAGAGGAGCCAAACAGTAATGGAAAAGAAGAAATCCATGTATCGTTCCCAATGTCAAATCTGCCAGCAGTCAGTAAGTTCCAAAGAACCCATTCTTGCAAAGGGAGTGAGAAAAATCGATCCTTAGTCCTGTTGGGAACAATGGAGTTCCAAAGTCCCCTAGCAAACAAACAATCCCTTAGGATGTGCAGAATGGATTCCACCCCTTCACCATACCGGGAACAGTGAGAATCCCCTTCATCCCTCATCTAACCCATTCTTCATTAGTCAAAAGTCGACCTTTAATAACAATCCAAATGAACTGACGGACACGTTGAGGTGTTGGGCACTTCCAAATGAGTATCCAAACCGGCTTAGCCTTCCCCCAATTTAGAACCTGCAAAATGTTTAAACGTATCTGCAATAGAGAATTTTCCATTTTTTGAGCCAATTCCAAGCAAGCGTATCCATTCCTATGGCGGTAAAATGCCCTAATTTTAGAAAAAATGTCTTGTGGTAGCATATATCTCAAACTCTGCCTATTCCATTCACCATTCGGGTTCACTATATCCATAACCATTAAATACCCATTACAAGGTTCATTACCAATATAAAAGTTTTTAAGAGGGCATATTTCATTAATCCAATAGTCCCACCAGAAATTCGTCAATTGCCAATTACCAATAGACCAATCAACTCCTTAAAGCATCTCAGTCCAAACTTCCGAAAGCGGTCGCCAAACATACAAACAAGAACTTCGAGTGATTGAGATCGGACATCGACTTTGAATATTGTATTTGTTCCTCAGAACATGAACCCAAAAGGCGTCAATGTTAGAGATAATTTTGAAACCAAGCTTAAAAAATACTACAACATATAGAAAAAATTACAGGTTTTTTACACCAATAATATGAAAAATGTAATTACGAAAATGGGGTAAAAAGTAAATTAATTACGAGAACAAGTGTGGCCATATTGTCAAGCGATACCACCTTAAAAGGTTCACCCATCTTTAGCCAATTATTCTGGATGAAGAAAATTAATTTTTAACTAGTGTCACCACCTTAATTGGTTACACCAAAAGTTTTTATTTCCCATTTTTTCCTGCCATATATTGTTGTATAAAAATATCAGTGTCGCCATATAGGGTAGCCCTACTACTTTATCCCACCTCCCTACCTCCACGTGTGTATGGAGAACCAGCAAAGAAATTTGAACGGTGTCGCCAACAAGGAAGGTTACATCGAATTAGCATTTTAATCCTTGCTTCCCTGCCAAAAGAACAAAACTTTGATTGTTTTGTATTGTTGAAACAAATTAAGAGAAAAAAAAAATTGTGTCAAAACTAACCAAGAAAGTCTCTTGGATCCCTACAACTATTTGAAATCTAGATTGAAGATCAATAATAATTGTTTTTCATTTCAAAAATCAAGTTTGAGTTGAAGATCAATGTTAGTTTTTAATTACTTTTAGGGTAAACTACTAAAATAGTAACTTTTGTTTATCTCAGGTTACATTTTAGTCATTTATGTTTGAAATGTTACGTTTTAGTCACTTGCGTTAATGTCTTGTAACATTTTAGCCACTGAGCCATTAACGTTGTAACATAAGCTGATGTGGCACGTTAAATCATCATTTCAAATGAAAAATTTAGGTTAAATTATACAATTGGTTCCCATTTTTTTTTTCGTTTTGAGCATTTTAATTTTTTTTCTTTTATGTTCTTTTAACTTTCTTTCTTTTTCTTTATTTTCCATTCTCTTCTGTTTCTCCCTTTGTTTCCTCCATTCTCCATCTTTTTTAACATAATTTTTCTATGTTTATGAAAAAAGTAAAGGAAAAAGCTGAAACCAAAATAAAACTTGCTTCGCATATTCTCACCCCACAATTACAAACCCTCATCGTCTACCATCGCTTTAACGAACCAATTTGGATCTCTTAATGACCTAGTCCACAAGCTCATTTCACTTAAAGACCTCGCCAGTCGTGACTTATGGTAGTCCACCCTCAACAAAGTTTTTTGAGCCCATTCCCTTAGCCTCCTAACCAACCCCAATGACCACCTTATCTATCTTACCTACAGCATTCTAGTCCTCTCGAAACTACGTTGTTTCACAGATTCTTCAAATGATCTCTACACTCTCAATGATTAAAACGAACATACAAAACTTACCCTTAGCTTTACCCAAACTAGTTTGGTTCCATGCTCCCTTTCTCTCTTCAGTTCATCCATGCTCGGCTTCCAATCAAGCTTGCTTGAGAATATCCAGAAAGGTTTAGATCAATTTTATTGTTTGCTTAATTTTATTCGTCAAAAAGAAAAGAAAATGAAAGGAATAATCTACACGATTCTGTAAAAGTTTGGAAACGGGAAAAAATTGTTTTGAATATAAAGAATTCAATTTATGTTTGGATTTTATTAATGATATGATTTTTTATATTGATTAGTTAGATTCAATTTGAGTTTCAAAATTAGGTTATACTCAAATCGAGATTTGATTAATAATGATTGATATTAAATTTTGAGTGAAATTTAATTTAGGAATCATTTGAAAGAAACAAGGACTTGGTTTATTTGGTGGGCAAAGATTATGTTTTTGTAGTGAAGAATATGAGAAGAGAGAAAATAAAAGGGAAAAGAAAAGGAAAATAAAAGAAATAAAAAGAAAAAAATTAAATTGTTCAAAAAAAGTATAGGGACTAGTTTTAGTAAATGGAAAATATAGAAAAATTACATTAAAAGAAATAGAGAATAGAGGAAAACAGAAGGAGAAGGAGAAGAGAATGAAAATAAAGAAAAAAAGGAAAGTTCAAAGAACATAAAAGAAAAAAAATTAAATTGCTCAAAACAAAAAAATATAGGGACCAATTGTATAATTTAACCTAAAATTTTTGTTTAAAATGATGATTTAAAATGTCACGTTAGCTTATTGTTACATCGTTCATAACAATTAACACTCAATGAGTAAAATGTTACAACACCATAACTTAAGTGACTAAAACATAACATTTCAAACATAAGTGACTAAAATGTAACCCGAGACAAACAAAAGTGACTATTTTGATAGTTTACCATTATTTTTATGTTATTTCATTTTATTTTACTATTATGGATAGTTTGGTTACTATATGGTGATATAATGTTTTGTATGACATGAAAATTATTTTGTTTGATATACAATTTTTATTGCTTTGATATGGTATAAATTGTTTTAATATCAACTAATATGTACTTTTTATTTTTAATTTATTTTACAAATTTACTTTAGAAGATGAATAATCAATTCTTTGTATACTTCCATTACAATGGGGTAATTTGCCATACAGATGTTAGTTGTATATTTTAATTATGTCATCAAATAGGAATGAGGTTTAACAAGAGAGTAAACTTGATGAAATCAAAGAAAAGATTGGTGCGAAAATCGATTGAGGTTGTGGTAGGAGGATGTGTGGTAGGAGGATGTTTAGACTATTCTACAAATTTTCATTTTAATAAAATTTGGGCAAATATAGGGAGATGCAACTTGTAGAGGATGATGACGTAAAGATTATGATCACACCGTATTGCACGACTGGTAACATTGAACCAATTGAGTTGTTCACTGAGTTGGTGGATGTCGAGCCGGTATAAAATAACACTACATTAGATCAATAATATGGATTTCATGACTCGTATATAGAGGTTCCAAAAGCACTTGTGGATGGGCAATCTTTTGTACACAGGTTTGATTTTGACTTGAATGTTGGGTGGGTAGAAGCGTGCTATTATGAAGCGATCTCAAAATCATGTGGAAACCTATACGTGCTTCTATTCTATATAATAACACTACTCTCAGTCTCTGTTTACAGATATATCCATTGATGATTGGTACCAATGCAGATAATGAAGAAGGACTTGATAATAATGATGGTCCCGATCACTAGGGGGAAGAAGTTAGTGACCTCGATCTCGACGGGGTACTAGATTGTAACACTTAGATTTCAAATAACCTGAAATTAAGAATGAATAAGGGACTAAATTGAAAGAGATCGCAAGCTAACTACCTATACTGTAAAAATTAGGAAAGATGGAAATCAAATTGGACATGGTTGGGATCCAATTCTAGTTCAGTTGGAATGGAACCCGTTGATTCCTTAGTGGGAGATATCATAATTAGCAATGGAAGGTTTTCTTAGGATTGGAAGTAGCACAGGAAGGGTTATAAATAGTTGGGAGATTCCCGACCTTGTCCAATTTCTCTCGTTCATCATCTTCTTTGGTAGCTCGAAGAAGGAGTAGTCATGGAAGGTTCTGCATGAAGAGATTTCATGAAGATAGAACTGGAAAAGTAGGGAAACCAACAAGTGGGTAAGGTTTTTAACCCTTATGTGTACATATGATAAAGTTACGAACTCAGAACTATTTTGAGGGTTCTATATGTTTCTGGAAAAAAAATGGGTTTAGGTTAATAATATGGAGTATAACCTATGGTTTTTGGTTTTAAGATACTGTTTGGAGAATGGAAGCTCCGATGCCTAAAAGAAGGAATAAACTAGGGGAAAAAATAAGGTTTCAGGTGAGTTCCTAACACCAAACCTGTTATTATGGTCTACGTTGTTAGGTATGTCATGTTTGCATAAACATGAAGCAGGATGGTATGAACATGCATTGCATAACTATGAGGAAAACCTCAAGGGGTTAGATGAAGTTAGGAAGGGAATAGGGAGAGAACTCATTAGTTACCGCCTCAGGCGAAGCTTTGGGTAAATAAGGTAATGAGAGGAGGATTTGAGAAATAAGAAATATGAAATGATATTTACCGTGACGACGATATCGACTGGTCTTTCGAGGTGACATTGTGACGATGATATACGACGTAAGACCATAAATGAAAGAGGCTACAATAGTTCGGTATGTGGTACATAACATAAGACCATGGATGAAAGATGCCATGACAACATGGTATAATGTAAAGGTATATGATGTAAGACCATGGATGAAAGGCTCCATGGAAACAAGGTAAATGATATAAGGTATGCAGTGCAAGACCATAGATGAAAGATGCTATGGTAGTTAGGTATGATGAGTAAGATCATTAATGAAAGACGTTATGACATTATAAGGTAATACGTCACGATGGCGAAGTGGTATAAGACCATGGATGGAAGAATCCATGGCGTCCACAGAGTAAGTTCGTTGGGGCAGTAAACAGGGAATAAAGTAAGTTCATTGGGATAGTAAACATAGAATAGAGTAAGTTCGTTGGGACAGTAAACACGGGAAGTCTACTGGGATAAGGGAAACGAAATGGGAAGGGTATAAGACCATAGTTCAACTATGACAACCTAGGGCCCGTCATGGTGTAGATACAACCTCAAGTGAGGAGTATAGGCTTGGGCGCCAAGTATGAGAATCCACATAGGTGGAAGAAGAGCAAAGAAAGTGTAAGTATGGTAAGCGGGCGATGCGAGTCTCAAGGCTCAATTTTAGACCCATGATTGTGATGGGCTTACACTACCTCAAGGCGCAACAATAAGATCAAAGGCCAAGCAAATCAAAACAAGATTCGATCAAAAAAAATGTGATGATGAATCTTTTTAAGGAAACGAGGCATGATACATGCATGAAATGGGTGAAATTTATTAAACTCCATTCACTGAAGCTACCAGTTTTTAAGTTTGGGGAATCAGTAGACTTGTAATAACTTTTTGGATGGGATTCAGGTATTTATTTGTTAATATTTCTGCATGGTGTTCGAAGATCTATCTCTTAGCTTCGAAACGCAATTTTAATCACTTGATTTTGAGTTCCGGAGCTCAAGTTATGACCATTTTAGCGCAGAATGCGCGGGCAAAATTTTTTGACGGGATTATGACGAGAATTACGAGTTTTGGTCTTTTAATTAGAGTTTAAATCATATTGGATTCAGGTTTTAGACTTAATTTTTATTATATATGAACCCAATATTGTATTTATTAGCTCTAATTATTTTATTATTTTTTATTCCTAATTTTTTATAATTATTAAGTATTTTAAGTTATTTAAGAGTTTTATGTCAACAAGAAGATTTAGTTTAAAAGTACTTCTTGTTAATTTAGGTTAATTAGAGTTCTAGTATATTAAGAGTTTTATTTTGATTTATTTAGCTAGCCTATATAAAGGCTTTTACATTGTACACAAAAAAAACAATTTATTATTATTCAACAACTTCTCTTTTGAGTTAATAAATTCTCTTTGAGTTTTTCTTTTCAAGAATTTCTTTTCAGTTTTCTTTTAGAAGAGTTTTAACAATCTTTTCAGATTGTGGGGATCATCTTCAAACTTTTTCTTGTCAAGTTTTCTTCCTTGGAGGGGAAACTAGAGCTGCTTAAAGGGGGTTGTGAATTCTTCTTGTTTCTAAGGCTTCTTAGGACTTTTACATGTCACGTTCTATCTTTTCCATCTATCTTCTTTATTGTTTTAATCTTTGATTTATTGTTCAATTTTATTTTTCTTAGTTATTTATTTTAATTGTTTTAACTGACTTGGATTCGATTGCATTTCAAGTTGTGTCAAAATCCAAGTTTCTTTCCGAGACAAAGAGAAAAGAAACCTTGAGTGATAAAAGTTTATTTGATGGTCCACTTTTGGTGAGTGAAAATACATATGAGGTAAAATTAGAAAGTTCTCAAGTGAGAAAAGAAAATGAAAAACAAGAAAATATTAATGCAAAAGTGCAAAATGATTATGTTTTAGCTAACCATAACTCGAATTTGTTTAGTGGTGTTTCCTTGTTACAGGATTTCAAGGATCCTTTGATGGACTTCCAATTACATTACTCTACCATTGATAGACAAATTTACTTGTGGGAGAGAGGTAAGTTGGATATTGATAATTCTCCACAAGTACTACAAAGCAAGAAAGGTAAGGAAACATTAGAAATTGAATTAAAAGGCATACCTTGCATGTGTTTGATAGGTGTGCTCCTGATTTTAAATTTTCTTATGACATGTTTTCCCATTGGTTAAGTTTCAATAAACCTTTGTCAGTTTCAATTAATTTTACAGTTTTATCTAGATTTGTAAAAGTTAAAAATAATAATTTTGTTGCATTAAGTAGGTTAATTAAATCATTTTATACATTTTCTCTTGCAACAAAATTTTCTATTTTGACATTTAACAATGAATTTTATATAATCTTAACCTTCTTGATTTTTATAATTATGTGAAATTCTTGACTCATTGTTAGAAATTCTTATGGATGACTATGTATATTTAAAGAAAGTTACAGGTTATATTTTACCTGAACACTCATGTGCTTAACATTTCTTTGGTTAGTTTTGATACCTTGTTTTTAAAGGAGACATCCATGATCGAACCTAATTTGAAGGATAGAAATAATGTCTTTGATCCCAAAGATAGTTTTGGCATCCAAGAAAGTTTAGGTAAGTATTTTTTTTTCATTTTAATGTTCTTAATTCTAATCCCTTTTCTTTTTATGCAACTAAAGATTTGAGGACAAATCTTCTTGAGGAAGGGGGAATAATGCGAGTATCGTGGCCCAATTTCAGACCCATGGATATGATGGGCTTACACTACCTCAAGGCCCAACAATAAGATCAAAGGCTAAGTAAATCAAACCAAGATTCAATCAAAGGCAATATGTGAGGATGAATCTTTTTGAGGAAACGAGGAATGATACATGTACAAAATGGGTGAAATTTATTAAATTCCATTCATTGAAGCTGTCAGTTTTTATGCTTGGGGAATCAACAAACTTGCAATGACTTTTTGGATGGGATTCAAGAATTTATTTGTTAAGATGTCTTCATGACATTCAAAGATATATCTTTTAGCTTCGAAACACACTTTGAATCACTTGATTTTGAGTTTGAGAGCTCAAGTTATGACCGATTTAGTGAAGACTGTGCGAGCAGAATTTCATGATGGGATTATGACGGGAATTACAAGTTTTGGGTTTTTAATTCGAGTTTAAATCATATTGGGTTTAGGTTTTAGGCTTAATTTTTATTATATATGAACCCAATATTGTATTTATCAAATCTTATTATTTTATTATTTTTTATTTCAAATTTTTGATAATTATTAAGTATTTTAAGTTATTTAGGAGTTTTATGTCAATAAGAAAGTTTAGTTTAAAACTACTTCTTGTTTAGGTTAATTAGAGTTTTAGTATACTTAAGAGTATTGTTTAGATTTATTTAGCTAGCCTATATAAATACATTTACATTGTACATAAAAAAAAAAAAACAATTCATTATCATTCAACAACTTTTCTTTTGGGTTAATAAATTTTCTTTGAGTTTTTCTTTTCAAGAATTTCTCTTGAGTTTTCTTTTAGCAGTGTTTTAACAATCTTTTCAGATTGTGGGGATCATCTTCAAACTTTTTCTTGTCAAGTTTTCTTCCTTGAAGGGGGTTGTTGATTCTTGTTTCCAAGGCTTCTTAGGACTTTTACATGTCACGTTCTATCTTTTCCATCTATCTTTTTTATTTTATTATTTATTGTTGAATTTTATTTTTCTTAGTTGTTTATTTTAATTGTTTTTCTGACTTGGATTCGATTGCGTTTCAAGTTGTGTCAAAATACAAGTTTATTTTTGAACATCTGGAGCCCTAATTCAATTTTGTGACTTGGACAAACTTTACGATCCTCTTCCGCACTCATTTCGTATCAGTGGGTCATGAGGAATCTGCCAAAAGTGGTGATAGTGGTTAAAGCCAAAAATACATGGGCAAGGAGCAAACCAAAATTAAAGAAAGATAGGTCAGGCAAGAGTTGGCCTTGTTAAGGAAATATAGGAAAGGAAATTTTCCAAGGATCACAAAATAGGATCCGAAATCAAGAGCCTTAGGAAGGGTTAATTGAAGTGGTATGAGAGAAGTGAATGTCCTCGTAGGGAGGAAATGCGCAAGTGAAATGACAGACTCGTATAGTCGTATGAATGATAACCACTTGGTCCAACAAGATAGATTGACTTTCAGGTATGAGATAGGTGAGCTCCCAAGTAAGAGGAGAAATGAGAATAGGTTCACCAGAGCGGCGAAGTCTATTGAAGGTCAGCACAATATGGATATGTCAAGGGGTCTTTCAGGCTAAGGTTGGATACAAAGAGTCCACGAAGGACTAGTATGAACAAGTCCACCAAGGAAGGTATGTCCTAAGAATCCTTGGGATAATAGTCGAAAAGGATACAAAAAAGGTTCATAAAGGGAAGTCGACGAACAAAATGGTCAAATAAAGGTCCACAAAAACCCTGAGAAAGGGGAAGTGAAATGAAGGTCGAATAAGTTCGTTGGTATGGTGAAGTACCGAGGATACAGTTCAATGGGCAGTTTGATTAAAGGAAGGACTTATAGTGAGCGAATAGTTTAGAGGACTGGGTGGAGTCTGCCACCCTAATGTCAAATGTTTACCTTGGCTAGTAAGGAGTAATCCTTATTTATTTTATATTATTTTACATTTGTTACCCCTGTGTGGTAGGGTTATTTGTGGATAGTAAAGGAACTTAATAAGTTCATTCAAACTTATAGGAGTTTGTATGATGTTCATAGGATTTGCAAGGTTGATCGAGGACTTCGAGGAGGGACCAAGCTAGACGATGTCGAGATCGAGGATCACTGTTGGATCAAGTTATGCATATAGGAAGGGGGTACTATCAGAGGTTTCGCCCTGGAGTTAATGTGTTCTAACCAGGTAGTGCCCTTAGAATTTGGGCAATGAAATAGGTAGCCTTGATAAAAGGATGTGAGCGATTCGATGTAATTTAATTAGCCAGATTAGAGACAGAACCTTTGAAGGATTAGAGATTCAGTGGCCTATGACCTTAGATATAAGAATTATTATAAATTCTATTATTAGAAAATTTTTATTTTTAGACTGTTTTATAACAGTTAAGATTAGCAAAATTTAAGTATAGGTTCATTTGTGACGCTTCATACCTAGATCTGGTGGATGGGTCAGGCATGGGGTGTTACATGGATAATATCGATGATGAAGACAAATGTGATGATGATAATTTTGGAAAAAATCTAGTTGGAAAACAGTTTACTTGCATAACGGAAAATAAAAATTTTGAAAATTGACCCGATTTGTGATATTTATAGCAATAAAACTTAGATCAAAATCATACCCGTGTTTTTGAATAGACAGATCATTGTCATTCCTGACTTTCAACCAAATGATATTCTCCACTATTCTCGTACCACAAATTGCTTTGAGTGTAAGTTCGAACAAATCGAATCAAATCGAACAAATCGAATCAAACACATGAACTAGAAATTGTTTTCTTTTCTTTTAGGGTGAAAACAAATTCTCTCTTGAAAATAGAAATCAACAAAATCGTTATTCTAGAAAATATATTTAATTATTAGAAAATAAAAGTCTCTCTATATTTAGGTAGAATAACGATATTTAAAAGTTGTGTAAATAGCTTTATCAATGTAATTTATTTATAGGGAGAGAAGGTAGAACCCTTGTTGAATTAGAGAAATTTATTTCAAATAAAAAACAGTTCCTACTTAGAGTAAGATTAGGGTGGGTAGCATACCCTTAGTATTCCTACTAAGGTTGCTTCCCTTTCATATTCCATGAGGGGGTTTTGGGCCTCTCACACACCAGGTCCAATTACGAGTACTTTCTAGAATTTTTTACCCAATACTTTGTTATCTGATCCAACTCAATTCTGCTTTTCTATTCTCAAAATAAACTTCAATATTTATATTTAATTAAATAATTTCTCATCTCAATTTTACACTCAGTAAAATTATGATTATTTTACCCCTGGTAAAATTTTTAAGAAAATATATTTAATATTTCACCATTCAACTTGTTCACTATGATTGTAAGGTTTATTTTCATTTCGGGCTTTAAAATAGCTTAAAAGCATAAACTCAATCTTACGATCATTTTTGAGAAATCCTTGTTCATTTCTAAATGAATTCATTTCTCATTTTCATTTCCATTCCCATTTCCATTTTGGAGAAAACCACATTCATTTCCAAATGATTTCATTTCTCCATTTTCATTTTCATTTTTGAGAAAACCTTAATCATTCCCAGGTGTTTACTATTTCTTCATTTCACAATTTCTATTCATTTCTGTTCATTTAATTCAACATGCAATTCATTTCTGGTTTCAACGAGTTAGCGGAGGGACCGATTGGACATATGCAATTGAGGCTCAAATTATTTATAATTAAGTTTCAAATTTTTGCCTATTAATTATAAACTCATTTAGTCACGAAGTCATTCTACTATAGTATCGTGACTAAGCTCTCCTGAACGACACACCATTATGAAAGCAACTTGATTAGCGCTCGTCTAATGACCTTGTCATAAGTGTGTTACCCTCATAGGATATCTTTAATCTCTTTGGAATAATATCTGTTCTCCTAATATGATCCTATTTTATCTCATAGTAACCATTATATTTTCCTTCATGAAAAGTCAATCACTATCAAATAACGATCAAGTTATCTATCATAAAGACGAACGACCCGTGACCACGTTTATTTTTCATCAACCATGTAATGCCAATGAGAGGATATCATTTATCCATGTCTTAGGCTATGAATTCCTCTATTGTGAATGACGCTACATACTATAGAAGTCGTACACCCAAAACACCAATTTTCGGTTCCTTATGTATTCGAACTCAGGCTTTTACTTACATTGAAATGTACGAGTTACACATACATAGTCCGTTATCCACTTAGGATTTAGGTATGCCACACTATGAACGTCACAAGTGAATAAATTTATAAACGGATTCAAGATCTATTCTTCTTGGTTCCTGTTCGATGTACTGTTAGTTCAGTAAGTCACATCATGTCTCTACCTTCTAAGAGTCATCTGCTCCGATGCCCAAGACAAAGCATCTCCCCAATTGGAATTGATATGTTTAGGTTCGTCTACTAATACAAGTTGTCTTTTTGCATTACGATTCTACCATGTAATACCGCTTAGTGTTAGTTTAAACATTAGACAACCAATGAGCAAGATTTTCTTTCATTTTGCTTTGCATGCAAAAACAATATGAGGACAATTATACAAAGCATATTAATGTAATCAATGAATTTGTTTTATTAACCAATCTGTTAAAAAAAATACAAGTTGTTATACTACACTTAGGTCACCATATCTAATAGATAATGCAAACACCCCTCCCCTAGGGAATTTGACTCGTGGCATTGTTATACAAAAAAACCTTCAGCCCACATGTTGAGCGTAGATCTTGATGTTGTGCATGACTTTGTGTTCCTAGAATACTTAGCCATAATATATTTCCATAGGTTGACACCATATTATGAATCAAAAGAGTTGGTTGTAGGTCAACAATTCCCAAATAAAGAGGCATGTGTAGCTGTCATTAAGAAGTATAGCATAAAAGTGTTAGTGGGCTACAAAGTTGTTGTGTCTAAATTGGCATTGTATATCAGGGACTGTTAGAAGTATATGGAAGAGTGCAACTAGCAAGTACGAGTTACATTGATGCAAATGTCACAATTGTGGGAGATTTGGAAATATGTAGGCCCTCATATATGCACTGCTACAAGGACGACTTGCAATTAAGGAAAACTTAATGTGAAATTAATCTGTAGTTGCATCATGCCAATGGTGAAAGACATACCCACCATTCTTATAATGGTCTTGATTACTGACTTGCAATCATGGTTTTAATACAAAATGTCATATATGAAAGTATGATGGACTAAACAGATGACGATGGAACAATTGCATGATGATTGAGATACATCGTACAATGAACTTTAAGGATTGTTAGCCACAATACGAGAGTATGTGTCAGGGACTGTAATTAACTTGTAGACACTGCCTACTTACGATCCATGCATTAGGGCCTTTCCTCACTATTAGCCAATTAGAGCCAGGGAAAAGAATTTTCCATCGCTTGTTCTTGACATTTGATCCATACGTTAAGGCCTTTCCTCACTATTAGCCATTTGTGCTGGTTTATGGAACCTAATTGTATGGGAAATATATACAAATCCTCCTTATTACAGTTGTACAAGATGGTAACTAGAACGTACTGCTGATTGCCTTTGCCATTGTGGAGAAAGAGAACAATGAATTGTGGCAATTTTTTTGAGAAACTTGCAGAGGCATGTTGTTAGACAAGACAACATTTACTTGATTTTTGATTGATCAAAAGGGCTCATTATCACAATTAGGTGTTCTAAATTTTCCATCGCTTGTTCTAGACATTTAATCCATACGGTAGGGTCTTTACTCACTATTAGCCGATTGTACAAGTTGATGGAACCTAGCTATATTGAGAAATATAGGCAAATCCTCCTTATCGCAGTTGTACAAGATGATAACTAAAATGTACTGCTGATAGCTTTTGCAAATTGTGGAGAAAGGGAACATGGAATTGTGGTAATTTTTTTTGACAAACTTGCGGAGGCATGTTGTTAGACAAGATAGCATTTGCTTTATTTTCAATGAATCAAAGGGGCTCATTATGATGATTAGGCATTTTAAAGGTTTGTGAAAATCCATGTACTGCATCCATCACATTTCGATTAACTTTCATTAAGAGTTTAATGTAGTTTGGTAGAAACAAGTTGTGAACATGAGTAATTTTACATACCTTTTTTTAATCTTTTGAATACATTTAAAAATGCAAAGAAATGATAACACAGCTTGTATATTAATGTATACATGTTATAAGCTACAACAACACCATTTCAAATAGAGGATGGCAAGGTTGAGGTTGACTCGACAATTGATTTAATGATCTAGTTCTATAGCATGAAGTTGTTTTAATAGGCTCAATGTTTCCATGACAATTCTTGTTATGGACATATAACCACCAACCTCACAATTTTTGTTAATGTTTTCTTAAAACGTACATGACATCTTCCCATTTTAGTTGTTTTCTCAGCTACGTTCTACAGTTTTACAATATTGATGCCAAAAATGAGAGGAAAACAAACAACTTAGATGGAAATGAGATACATCTACTACGAGGAGTTGATGAAAGCAATGGTGGCCAACACACGAAAGGCAAACTCAATGTTCGTACAAATATATTCTTGAGCACTCAAAACTCTCCAAGTGATAGAGTTTGTCAACTAGCGAGAAGGTATCCCGGCCATATCGTATGGAGTTGAACTTTGTAATAGGCGATACGATTGCTGGAGGTTCCATACTTTTTGGTACCCATGTACACACATCATTGCGACATGTGCATTTATTGATGTCGATTGTATGCAATATGCTGATGAGGTATACACGCTGGAACGCACATTACATATTTGGAAAAATGAGTTCTTCACCTTTAGGGATGTCTCCACATGGAAAGTGTCTCCGCCTACATTCAAGTTATCCCAAAACTTGGGGCTACGTAGAGTACCCAAAGGTCAGCTATAGGCCAGCAGGATTAGGATTGATATGGGACTTGAGGGAGAAAGGTGAACCCAAACATTGTAACCTATGCAAAATAGTTGGTCACAATTGTAACAAATGCCTGCATCGATAATTCCATCCTGGATAGTCGTCCCAGTCAAGGCAAACATCATAGTATACCCCAAGTTCAAATGTGTTTTAAAACTTATCTGTTGTATTTTATTAATGTTAGAATTTTCAAAAAGATGTGTTAAATACACCATATGATATTTATCCATCACAATTTGCTTATTATATATCGGTCAACACAATTATTTTACTTAAATATCATAGTCGTTTTATAAATAATTACATAACAAGTTTGAGTTGACAAATTTATAAAGATTCCAAAAAATATATATATAAACCCTAAACATCAATCCAACCTAAAGAACAAAAAAGCTTACTCAAATATTATTTAATAAGCTAAAGATCAAGCCCAAATATTATTTTATAAGCTAGACCAAGTACAATTTAATAATTAATTTAATTATTATAATTTTCATATATAAAATAAATAATTTATAAAAATATTTTTATTTTATCAATATTTACCATAAACTACTCATATTATTTGAACTGGTCCTCCTTTATCATTGAAATGTTGACCATACACTATAAATTACAAATTCAAATATTTTTTATAGAAAAAAATGGTACAATTACTTCACAATGTACAATAATCAAAATTGATGGCTGGATGGAGTTGTTCATGGGGTGAATCATTGCGGTGCCTTTCGTCAACATCCAAGTTTGTTATGAAGATTTATTAGGAGCTCAATGTTTTCCTCATTGAACCTGCATTTTCATCATCCATCGACGAACCTTGGGTGTAGAAAAGTAAGTTGAAAAATCAAATGACCCAAAGGTTTGATCGGTAGGTGTGGAATACTGTGGTACAAAATTGAAAAACTCATCCATTATAGATGACACCGGTTGCTGATAATGAGAACTAGAACCAAGCATCTCCAGACAATAGGTTAGCCTTGGAACTGCAGCAGCAAATTGTCACTGCACAACTTAAGATGGTAAGAACTAGCTTAAGATATTGATGTACCTGGAAACTCATATGCAGGTTGTGATTGTGTTTGCATCCGAACTGGGTACTCATTATCCTTTAAATATTCTTCTGCAATTGTAGTCTAGAACTCGGAAGCAGGCGGCAAATGTCTTTAGCGAGGATGAGTTCGATTCGGTACACTTTGCAAATATCTCTATCGGTGCGTGTGTCTAGGGGCTACCATCTACTATCCACCAAACAAATACGACAAACCATTTGTCATATACCGTCATTGGTAGTGAACTGAGGACATGAAATCCCCCGTACAATCTTCCATCGGAGGCCTCCTATCCACTCAATTGTTCCACATTATGATCCACTGTTGATGCACTAATGCCCATTTTTTGCATCTTTTTCCCTTTTATTTATTCATGGACATTTTTGAAATTGAATGGAACATTTGAAACATCTTGCTTACCCCCAAATTGTCGTAACACCTGGTCCATGTTGTACCATTCAATGGTTGAAAAATTTCTGGTGGGTGCGTTAATGTACCACACGTATGAATGGTGGTAAACCAATCAGGGAATTACACCTGCAACATTCGCAGCAACATATGACATTTACATGAATTGCATAATTAATAACATGATTAAAATATATTTATTATACATTTATTACTTATTAGGTTTAGTTAAAATGTAAAATAATGGCATAACATGATTATGAAATTATTTTGAAAAAGCTTACCTCCTCTTCGGCATATGCCTCAACCATTTGTCTATATAGAACAAGTGTTTCCCCCATCCCAATCCCTGGAGAAGTGGGAAAACAATAGTTTGGTGGCTTAGTAATGCCAAAAATGACATCCTATACAATGCCCAAGACTACAGCAGTACTTGGCAACCGACTATATCTTATATATTGTGCTTTGTTGCTCGAAAAAGCTTACGGAATAACATGGCTAATATTGTAGAACCTTGTTTATATGAACGATCAATGGAAAAATCTTCCAACAAAGGCAAGTACATCAAGTGGACTCTATTATTAGATAAGTCCGGCATGAGTACCTCCTATCAATTTCAATATAAACGCTCGAGCAACGCACATCTTCTCTTGCTCAGATGCATTATTTGGTAAAGTTTTGAAATTTTCCTCGAGCCAACCAAATTTAAAGTGCTAAATCTAGTATCTCCATCTGTCGGTGATTGTCCAAGCAAATCATAGCAACGCAATGCAACATTGGCCACTTTACTTGAACATGTGACCGCAACTCTGTCAATTAGGAGCCCAAGTTGCAATGCAACATCTTCTAAGGTGATGGTGCACTGCCCACATGACAAATGGAATATATGGGTTTTCGAGCGCCACCTTTCAACCAAGGTTGATATTAAGTTAGCCCTTAGTTCAAATGTCCTAATCAATGTTGTCGTTCCAAATCTGGTTGCATTCAAATACGAGAAAATACGATCGTCCAACTTACAACTCGAAACATGGATCCTCGCTCTCAAAACGCGATACTTACCCTATCCATTAAACGTGAATTATGTTTTTTTTCATTTAAATAAATAACAATTATTCTTTTACGAGTACGTTAATCATCAAAATAGTATGATCAGTTGTTCTTATCAATGAAGTCATTTCGATATCTCTACACAAACAAAATTGAATAAATATATCATATTAAAATATATTACTTCCAAACATAAAGCATATTTTTCAAAAACCCAATAATTTTATTTTTATTGCAAATAAAATATATAAGTTAGAACAAATAAAATAAAAACTAAACCTACTAAATCTTAATCTAACTACACAAGTAAACAAATATAAAAACATCTCTCTATAGTCAAAATAATAACATCATTATTATAATCATCATAACCAACTTAACATAACAAAATTTAATTAAAAAACAAAATGAGAATATACTACCTTTCAAATATTTGAACTTGAAAATTCTAATTTACACAAATAAACAAATATTAAAACAATTATATATAATAAAGATAATAATAACAACATTTTAGTATATATTTCTTTTCACCACATTTTCGTAAATATTTTTTCTTATCATTTAGATAAACTATTTACATAATAATATTAGCCACCAACTAAATAGAAAAACAATTACTTTAGACTTAATGTTTGCAACTGAAGAGTTCTATTCTACACAAACAAATAAAAAAATATAAAACATAAGTATATTTATTAAAAATATAATATAAAAATAATAATAAATGAATTCTACACATAAAAAAAACAAATTCTACACATAAAAATAACAAATAAAAATAATACAAACATCAACACTTACCTATTTGTTTTCGTAAATAATTTTTAGCTCAACTCGTTTACGTAAATAAATTTTTTGGTATTATTTAAATAAAATATACACATAATAATATTAATCACTAACTAAATAAAAAACACACAAAAATTACTTTAATCTAAATATTTGCAACTAAAATTTCTATTTTACACAAATAAATAAATAAAAATAAAAATATATTTATTAAAAATATAATATAAACATAACAATATATAAATTCTACACATAAAAATAACAAATAAAAAATATCATTTTTTTCCTATTTCTCTATACTCGTTGGTCCCTACTCCCCAACATAAGTGCAAATTGTTGGTTTTTGAGTTTTGGGTCACGGCATACATCCTACATAATTCTTTTTAAAATTTTAAATTGGTGCCGTTAATTTATCAGGCAGCATTAATATTTTTGTAAAAATTCATATGGATTTGATGAAAATAGAAAGAATAAGTTGAATGACTCCAATTATAGTGGCGATATCAATTAAAATTTTTTTTATCTAAAATAATTAAATAAGGATGGTTGAACTTTTTAGTGTGATGTCACCTGACAACATATTAGCACAATAGATTGCTATTCAAAATATATATTTTCGTAATTAATTTAATTTCTACCCATTTTCATTTTTTATTATTGGTTTAAAAACCCCATTAGCAAACAACAATTAATTACTATAAAACACATTAAGATAAAACTATAATATGTTTCATCGAAGCATTCGCTCTCTGATAAATTTTCTAAACATTAAAAAATTCTGAATATAGTAGCAAGTAACATCTTTTCAAGAATTATACAGAAAATAAGAAATTTTTTAAGAAAAAAATCATTATCTTAATTTTGTAAAGACTAGATTTTTTAGAGAAAAGAGTAGCTATTACGTGATAATGGGTGTCACTTTCCAATTATTTGTCCATCAATCAGTTTTCATACATCTCCTAAATGCAAGGCTATTGAAGCTAAAATAGTAATAGTATATAAAGAATAATAATGGATGTCCTTTTATGGGGAATATACACACCAAATATGATCTTCATAATTTCTACTTTTATTGAAAAACTATAACTAAAAGCTGATTAAAAAGTGAGAAAAGTACCTTGATTGTGGAATCAAAATGGTTTATGGTACGTAGCAGAAATCATTTAATCTGCAAGAAAATTATAAAATTTAAAGATACTTTAAAATAAGTTTAAATTATAACTAGATACGACTATGTTTCTTACCGTATTAGTTTTCGTCAATGTTGCTTAAAAAATTTCTTTTGATATTTTTAAGCTTTGAAACAACATTCTTCATGTCCATTCTATTTTCAGGTAGCTCAGCTGAACAGTTCAAAGCTAATTCCATAATTGATGATATACAATTTGCTTTAATAACAAAGTATTCATCTTCTTCTTGCACTATGCTGGAATCCCCTACACCATTTATTCCATTAGATAGTGACATTTTCACCCAATGCTTCATACTCATTTCTCCAACAAAAAATTCATTTGTAGGCTTTTTCCTTGTGAAAGTTTCCATTAACAAAATACCATAACTATAGACATCACATTTTACAGAAACAATTCCTGCCAATCCGTATTCTGTATTTTAAACATAGAATTGAATCATTAATCATTAATCATTAATCATTAATCATTAATCATTAATCATCAATGTTAAAACTAACACTGGAATAAAGGAAAACTAGAAATGAAAACATCATCTGGTGACATATAGCCAACAGTAGCAAGCGTCATTGTTTGCTTGATGGAATCTCCTTCTCCCAATATTTTAGAAACTCCAAAATCTCCCACATGTCCAACCATGTCTTCATCCAATAAGACATTACTTGGTTTCAAGTCACAATGGATTATAGGAATAAGAAATCCAGAATGGAGATATTCTAATGCTGATGCAACGTCAACCATTATGTTGATTCTTTGTAGGATATCCAAGGCATGATCGTCAGAATATAACCATTTCTGAAGACTTCCATTAGGCATGAATTCTAGCACTAAGGCTTTGAAATCAATTGTGGAACAACATGTAATGATTTTGACAAGATTGCGATGAAGAATTGATTAAATGCTAAAGTTACATATTTTATGTAATTAATTTGGTTAATTTATGAGAATGCACCACTAATTTTGCCATATTTATTGAATTTTGTGCAAGAATACAATTTGGGGCTAAATAGAAGAAAAAGGAAACAATTGGGCTAGATTGAAGAAAGAAGCAAAAAAGGAGGGCCAAAGAAGAATTTTTCCCAGATTAATTAGCTGAAATTTTTGACTTAGTGGGAGATTATTTTGGGATTTATTTTATTATGGGATATTTTTCCTTAATTTCCTATGATTAGTTGGCTCCTAATTTAGTAAATCCCCTAGTATAAATAGAGATTGTATTGTTCATCAATTAATCAATCAAAAATATTAAGTTATTGTCTTTCAATACATTCTCTCTTTTCTCACGTAGCATTGTTGTTTCTTTAGTTTCCTTTCCTTCAATTTTTAATTTCCAGTAGCTAATCACCAAATCAAGCCATTTGCAATTCCTTTTTCAATTTTTTTTCCAAATAGTCAACCACCCCACTTTAATATATTCCAACCCCCATACTCAATCACATCACCCATCTTTTCACCATTTCTACCTTATTTGATTTATCAAATACCAATATGCCCCAAACCTTAGCCAACTAAACCCATTTTCAGCTTTAGGTCGAAATTAGCCTCGTTAAAACCCGTGAGTTACGAACCCGAGCCATTTAACTCCTAAAATTCCAGTACTTATTAATTCTCGGATTAAGAGTATGATTTTGTCAACTCATAAAGTCAGATCAACACTAAGTCAAAAAAGACGTCGTTTGATTTAGTGTGGTTAGATGTACAGTTGGAATTTCGAAAGGAACGTTTCTAATCTGTTTTCTGTGAACACATTGGCGTGCCAAGTGGAGATTGTTGTTTGGTTCTGTCAAGGGAAGTAGTAACCGGATTTAAATGTCCCACGCGGTTGAGGGAATTGGTTCGAGATAGGCTCTTCTAGAACGCAAAGCTGCCGGAGTTCTAAATCACGAACGTTTCGTGGTTGTTCGATCGGTAAGAATTAGTTATTGGACGTTCCATAACTAATTTACACAAGGAAGAGTTGGTGTCCGAGGCGTCCTTAGTAGCTATAACTAGCTTATTGGAAAAGATGAGTTCATCCAATTTCAAGGATCGGTTCAAAGACAAGGAAAATTTGTGTCTAAAGCTGAGCTCATTCTAATTAATTTTTCTTAATATTTATTTCACGGTTTTTATTATTCTGTTTTCAACTTTTACTTTTGACGTTATTTTTCTGTTAATTTCAGGTTTTCAAATTTTTATCCCCCCGAACGTCTTGGGCACGACAGCTGCCCCGACATAAATCTGGTCAAGCGAGCAACAATTTACAGTAAACCAGTCTCTGAGGGATCGACCCTACTCCCTATACTGCATAATTTGCAAACTAAGGCGTAGGATTATATTGGTGGATTCGACACCCATCAGTTTTGGCGCCGTTGCTGGGGACTGGCAACACTTACAAATTGTTTAGATTATCTTCATGACCAGATCTTCATCCGGAGATCTCAAATATGACCCAGAGATCGAAAAATCAGCACGAGCGCGACGTAAAGAGACGAAAGTTCTTAAACATGTAGAAGCAATTGAACGTGGAAAACAAGTCGAAGTGGTTGAACCTGAGACCAAACCACTTTGTGAAACAAAAGAGGCGGAAGACAACCTCGTTGAACCAGAAAGGATGGCGAACCGAACCATTCGTCAGCTAGCCGCTGCTCCCAATGAGCAAACACCGTTATGCATCAATTATCTAGCCGGAGAGACCCCGTTCGAGTTGAAGTCAGACCTGATTCACCTTTTGCCCACTTTTCGAGGCTTGAAGAATGAAAATCGACATACCCACTTGAGAGAATTCCACATGGTCTGCTCAAGCATGAAACCACAGGGAGTAACCGAAGATGAAATCAAACTTCGGGCCTTTCATTTTTCTTTTGTTGATACAGCAAGAGAATGGTTATTTTACTTACCGCCCAGTTCTATTACAACTTGGGATGACTTATCTCTTGTTTTTCTTGACAGATTTTTCCCAGCATCGCGAGCAGCTGAACTTAGGAGAGACATAGTGGGAATTCGCCAAACGGAAAGTGAATCGCTCTATGACTATTGGGAGCGGTACAAAAAACTATGTGCAAGTTGTCCTCAACACGGTTTGACCGAGCAATCATTTCTTCAGTATTTCTACGAGGGTTTGCTCCCTATGGAAATGAAAATGATAGACTCGGCTAGTGGGAGGGCGCTTGTCAATATGACTCCTCAAAGGGCAAGAGAACTGATATCCACCATGGCAGCAAATTCTCAACAGTATCGGCCGAATTCAGAACCCACAAGACGGGTTAATGGGGTAAACGTTTCATCCTTAGAAGATAAATTGGATAAGCTTACTAATATTGTTCAATCTATGCTTACAGAAAAGAAGAATCGGACCCAACTGTGTGGAATATGTACTACGTCTGAACATCCGACGGATTTGTGCCCAATCCTTAACGAAAATTCAACGGCACATGTCGACGCTGTCAGAGGTTTTTCGGGACCTCCACAAAGACGCTATGATCATTTCTCCAACACTTACAATTTCGGGTGGAAGGATCATCCCAACTTGAATTACGGAGCTAACACCCGATATAATCCATCGTACCAACCGAGACCTCCGTAACCGCCACCCAAGCCGAGCACATCTCGAGAAGCTGTTATGGAAAAACTTGCCGTCGATGTTGCGAAGTACCAACAGAGGACAGACGCATCAATACAAGAGTTAACTAATCAAGTTAGTAAACTCTCGATGGCGATTAATCGTTTGGAATCTCAAGGTAAATTACCTTCCTAGATGGAGCCGAATCCTCGGTAGAATGCAAGTGCAATAACTCTTTGTAGAGAAAAAATTCTGGAACCAGTTCCTGACAAAAGTCATGGGCAAGACAAGAAACGGGAAAAGCAGATCTCTGATCCAAAATCGAAACTAGAATTAGAAATTTAGAAACCAATTGTGATGCCACCTCCTTTTCTAGGGAGACTTGCAAAGGATAAGAAAGAGAAGGAGGAAAAAGAAATCCTCGAAACGTTCAGGAAAGTGGAGGTGAATATCCCTTTGCTCGACGCTATCAAACAAATCCCTCGTTATACAAAATTTCTCAAGGAATTGTGCACTAGCAAAAGGAGGTTAATAGGTAACGAAAGAGTAAATGTAGGAGAAAATGTCT
This sequence comes from Gossypium raimondii, assembly GCF_025698545.1. NCBI lineage: Eukaryota > Viridiplantae > Streptophyta > Magnoliopsida > Malvales > Malvaceae > Gossypium > Gossypium raimondii. The sequence continues at coordinate 11,748,521 of NC_068573.1, forward strand.
CCGCAGTACTGCAAAAGAAAGTTCCGCCCAAATACAAGGACCAAGGTATGTTTGCTATTTCCTGTGAGATAGGTAATGTAGGCATTAAGAAAGCCATGTGTGATTTAGGGGCTTCCATTAATGTTATGCCTTATCCTATTTATAAGTTGATTAACGCGGGTCCTTTAAAAAAGACAGGAGTAATAATCCAGTTGGCAGACAGGTCAATCATCTATCCCGAAGGGTTGCTTGAAGACGTCCTTGTTAAAGTTAACGAATTAGTTTTCCTTGCAGATTTCTACATTATTAATATGGAGGACGATAACTCAACTAATTTGTCTGACATTTTACTTGGAAGACCGTTCCTAAGTACCGCAAGCGCAAAACTTGATGTTCAGAGTGGAACATTGGCAATGGAGTTTGATGGCGAAATCGTGAAATTCAATGTCTACGAAGCCATGAGTCATCCTAACTCATTATCAAATATTTCCAGTATCGATAGTATAGATTGTTTAACTCAAAATTATTCTGAATATCATGACTTTGATGAGTTGGAAACTGTCCTTTACAGAAGCATTGACATTGATGTATTGAGTCGTCTTGAGGAGTTAGCAGTTATAGAAGATCCGTTGCGAGAAATTGTCAAACACTTGGAGACGCAACCATCGTTGACGAATGAAGATAACCAATTTGAACTATTACCTTCCCAAATTAAAATGTTGCCTTCAATTTTGCAGCCACCAACCTTGGAGCTTAAAGCGTTACCGGACCACCTCAAGTATGTCTTTTTGGGAGAGAAAGACACCTTACCGGTAATAGTGTCAAATAAACTAACCAAAGACGAGGAGGAAAGTCTAGTTCGAGTTATGAAGGATTATAAGGAAGCTATTGGTTGGACAATAGCCGACATAAAAGGGCTAAGTCCATCCACTTGTATGCACAGAATTTCTATCGAAGATAACACGAAACCAAAGAGAGATGCTCAGAGGCGCCTTAATCCACCCATGACGGAGGTAGTAAAGAAGGAGATCCAGAAAATGTTGGACGCTGGAATGATATACCCGATCTCTGATAGTGATTGGGTTAGCCTGGTTCATGTCGTGCCCAAGAAAACTGGCGTGACAGTGGTGCAAAATTCATCAGGAGAGCTAGTTCCTACCCGAGTCCAGAATGGATGGAGGGTTTGCATCGATTACAGGAAGTTGAACGCAGCTACCCGAAAAGACCATTTTCCACTTCCCTTCATCGATCAAATTCTCGAGCGATTAGCTGGTAAGACTCATTATTGTTGTCTCGATGGATATTCAGGATTTTTCCAAATTCCGGTGGCACCTGAAGATCACGACAAAACAACTTTCACGTGCCCCTTTGGAACGTTTGCGTATAGACGAATGCCGTTTGGACTTTGTAATGCTCCGGCCACCTTTCAGAGATGCATGGTAAGCATATTCTCCGATTAAGTCGAGAAAATCATTGAAGTCTTCATGGATGACTTCACGGTGTACGGTAACTCTTTTAACGAATGTCTCGATAATCTTGCTAAGATATTACTAAGATGCCTAGAATTTAATCTTGTTTTAAATTATGAAAAATGCCACTTCATGGTTGACAAAGGATTAATTTTAAGTCATATAGTTTCCTCAGAAGGTATTGAGGTCGATAAAGAAAAAACGGATATTGTTAACTCATTACCTTACCCTACATCTGTGAGGGAAATTCATTCGTTTCTTGGGCATGCAGGATTTTACAGACGATTCATAAAAGACTTCTCGAAGATCGTGCAACCGCTTTGCAGTCTGTTACAGAAGGATAAAGAATTTAAATTTGACTAGACTTGTAAAGATGCATTTGACGTATTGAAGAAGAAATTGGTCTCCGCCCCTATAGTGCAACCAACGAATTGGAACTTCCCGTTTGAAATCATGTGTGATGCAAGTGATCGAAGTGTGGGAGCTGTTCTTGGCCAAAGAATAGGGAAAGAGCCTCATGTTATCTACTACGGTTCGAAAACCTTGGATGCTGCCCAAAGCAATTACACAACCATTGAGAAAGAATTATTAGCTGTTGTGTTTGCTTTAGATAAATTTAGATTTTACCTATTGGGAACTAAAGTGATTATTTTTTCTGATCATGCAACTTTGAAATATTTGATAGGGAAGAAGGAGGCAAAACCTCGACTGATTAGGTGGATTCTACTCCTGCAAGAATTTGATTTTGAAATCCAGGATAAGAAGGGATGCGAAAACTTAGTAGCTGACCATCTGAGTCGATTACCGATTCCAGCAGATGACACACCATTGAAAGACAACTTCCTAGATGAAAACCTATTTTCAGCAAATGCGGTTCATCCTTGGTACGCAGATATAGAAAACTATCTCGTCACAGGTACTATACCTTCAGAATTACCAAGGTCTAAAAAAGATAAGATTAAAAAGGATGCTCGATATTACATTTGGGATGATCCTTACCTATGGAAGCATTGCTCCGATCAGGTAATCTAGCGGTGTGTAGCAGAAACAGAGGTACAGTCTATCTTAACTTTTTGTCATTCTTATGCATGTGGAGGACACTTTGGACCCAAACGCACCGCACATAAAATTCTCGAGTGTGGAATATTTTGGCCAAACATATTTCTTGATGCCTTCTTATTCTGTAAAACCTGTGAAAGATGCCAAAAAGTCGGTAACCTTAGTCGTCGAAATGAGATGCCCCTTACTCCTATTCATATTTGTGAAATTTTTGATGTGTGGGGCATCGATTTTATGGGTCCTTTTATTCCTTCTTTCGGTAATTTCTATATACTTTTAGCTGTTGATTACGTTTCTAAGTGGATAGAAGTAAAGGCTACTCGCAATGATAATGCTAAGACTGTGGTTGACTTTTTTAAAAGTTCTATCTTTTCCAGGTATGGCACCCTACGAGCATTAATCAGCGACAGAGGAACTCATTTCTGCAATAAACTCATAAGTGCACTTATGGAAATATATGGAGTGACTCAACGAATTGCCACTGTCTACCATCCACAAACCAACGAACAAGCTGAAGTGTCAAATCGAGAAATCAAGTCCATATTGGAGAAGACTGTTAAACCTAACAGAAATGATTGGAGCTTGAGACTAAATGACGCACTTTGGGCTTATAGGACAACTTACAAGGGACCAATATGCATGTCACCTTATCGACTTGTTTTTGGTAAATCGTGCCATCTCCCGTCGAATTAGAGCACAAAGCATTTTGGGCAGTTAAGTAGTGTAATGTGGAGATGAAGACCGCAGGAAGAGCTCGAAAGTTGGACATTCAGGAACTCGAGGAAATTAAAAATGATGCATATGAAAATGCTCGAGTTTATAAAGAAAAGACGAAGGCGTTCCATGATAAGATGATCACAAGGAAGCAGTTTTCAATAGGACAAAAAGTTCTCCTATACGACTCCACCTTAAAAATTTTCGTTGGTAAGCTTCGATCCAAATGGATAGGTCCATTTACTATCACTAATTTATTCTCAAATGGTGCAGTGGAAATTCAAAGTGAAGAAACCCGGAAGTGCTTTAAGGTGAATGGTCAACGATTGAAACCCTTCTACGAGAATTTTCAAATGCACACGATTGAGGAGATTGTTGTCGAGGAGCCCAGAATTTGAATAACAGGTCATCGAGCTAAACGATGTTAAACAAAGCACTGTTGGGAGGCAACCCAAATTTTCTTTTCCTTCATGCAAATAAAATTTTTGGTAAAATGGAAAATGAAAATGCATGTCGAGGATTAGTTCTGTCTAAGGAAAGACTTGGTACTTAAGTATGTCCATTGTGACTCACCTCTCTTTCCTGGGAACTTATTTGGCGCATTTATCACGACTATTTTACCAAATCTCGTAATCTTAGTTTTTAATAATTTATTTCTTGAGTTTATAGCTTAGCTTATAAATTTGAAAAGAATTTTTTTTAATTTTCCTATTATTATTATTTAATTTTACTATTTTATTTTATTTTTGTAGGAAAACATTCCAAGACAAAATTAAATTCTACATGTCAACCCACAAAATTCTTTTTATTTCAGCCAAGGCCCACTCTACCTACGAGACCAACCTCCACGACATTGAAATGCATGGGGAGTTTCTTTTTTTTTTCTCTCTTTCTCCTACTTATCTTTACTTTTATTCTTTGAATTAATTGGGACAATGTAAAATAAGTAGGGGGAGGGAAACATAAATTGGTTCTAATTTGCTTATCTGTCATCGCTATTTTTGCATGTTTTTGGTAAAAGGTAAAATTTTTCTTTTAAATTGGGATGGTAAACTTATGATTTGACTTATTTAACTATTTAATTCTTTACACATGAAACTTTGCAATAACCTAGACTTAGTGGGTAAGAAATTTTTGGGAATTATAAGTTTGCTTGACTGTCTACTTTTTATCATATGTCAAATTTTTGAATGCAAAAAAAAAAAAAAACTCCTCTGATACGAATGTTAAGAGTGAAAAATTGGGGTTGTACATCGGGCTGAGTAACTGGAACGTGGTGCTTGGGTTGTCATCATGTCTCGCGTCAAAAAATTCAAAAATGTCCTAAGTACAAAAATAAATAAATAAAATAATAAAATAAAGGTAAGTCTATCAAACTCTAATAAATTCTGAAATATATTTACTTACTTCTTAGGCTAGGTTATTTGAGATGTTAATGTGCTAGGATTAAATTGTTGAATTGTGCAAATCATGGGGGTCAAGTCCTATTTTGGAGAAAATTTTTCCTTTTGCAGATACATACAAAATGCTCAAGGACTAGCATAAGCTAAGTAGGGGGGATTTGATTAAATGCTAAAGTTACATATTTTATGTAATTAATTTGGTTAATTTATGAGAATGCACCACTAATTTTGCCATATTTATTGAATTTTGTGCAGGAATACAATTTGGGGCTAAATAGAAGAAAAAGGAAACAATTGGGCTAGATTGAAGAAAGAAGCAAAAAAGGAGGGCCAAAGAAGAATTTTTCCCAGATTAATTAGCTGAAATTTTTGACTTAGTGGGAGATTATTTTGGGATTTATTTTATTATGGGATATTTTTCCTTAATTTCCTATGATTAGTTGGCTCCTAATTTAGTAAATCCCCTAGTATAAATAGAGATTGTATTGTTCATCAATTAATCAATAAAAAATATTAAGTTATTGTCTTTCAATACATTCTCTCTTTTCTCACGTAGCATTGTTGTTTCTTTAGTTTCCTTTCCTTCAATTTTTAATTTCCAGTAGCTAATCACCAAATCAAGCCATTTGCAATTCCTTTTTCAATTTTTTTCCAAATAGTCAACCACCCCACTTTAATATATTCCAACCCCCATACTCAATCACATCACCCATCTTTTCACCATTTCTACCTTATTTAATTTATCAAATACCAACATGCCCCAAACCTTAGCCAACTAAACCCATTTTCAGCTTTAGGCCGAAATTAGCCTCGTCAAAACCCGTGAGTTACGAACCCGAGCCATTTAACTCCTAAAATTCCAGTACTTATTACTTCTCCGGATTAAGAGTATGATTTTGTCAACTCATAAAGTCAGATCAACACTAAGTCAAAAAAGACGTCGTTTGATTTAGTGTGGTTAGACGTACAGTTGGAATTCCGAAAGGAACGTTTCTAATCGGTTTTTTGTGAACACATTGGCGTGCAAAGTGGAGATTGCTGTTTGGTTCCATCAAGGGAAGTAGTAACCGGATTTAAATGTCCCACGCGGTTGAGGGCATTGGTTCGAGCTAGGCTCTTCTAGAACGCAAAGCTGCCGGAGTTCTAAATCACAAACGTTTCGTGGTTGTTCGATCGGTAATAATTAGTTATTGGACGTTCCATAACTAATTTACACAAGGAAGAGTTGGTGTCCGAGGCGTCCTTGGTAGCTATAACTAGCTTATTGGAAAAGAGGAGTTCATCCAATTTCGAGGATCGGTTCAAAGACGAGGAAAATTCGTGTCTAAAGCTGAGCTCATTCTAATTAATTTTTCTTAATATTTATTTCACGGTTTTTATTATTCTGTTTTCAACTTTTACTTTTGACGTTATTTTTCTGTTAATTTCAGGTTTTCAAATTTTTATCCCCCTGAACGTCTTGGGCACGACAGCTGCCCCGACATAAATCTGGTCAAGCGAGCAACAATTTACAGTAAACCAGTCTCTGAGGGATCGACCCTACTCCCTATACTGCATAATTTGCAAACTAGGGCGTAGGTTTATATTGATGGATTCGACACCCATCAAGGATTTTGCCCATCACTTCAGATTCAACATCAAAGCTCTTAAATGCTCCTTCTATTTCCAAATTGAAAACTTTTATTGCGACTTCTGTTCCATACGAAAGCATTCCTTTGTATACAGAGCCAAAACTTCCTGAACCAAGCAAGTTCTTTTCATTAAATCCATCAGTCCCTTCCCACAATTGATAATAAGAAATTCTTCTCCATTGTCTAACAGGTACTAAATCTTCAACAATTGTCAATCCTGTACTCTTGTTTTGCCTCTTTTTGTAGACAATTATGAAAGCTACAACTATAATAATTGAACCAAATATTGGCAAAACATATTTCGTAACATGCAGAAGGGTCTTGTTGGAATGTCGATGACCATTTTTCTTGCAAGGTTGGACTTGCAATCTAGGTAAGCCACATAGTGCATAATTTTTCATTAATGATTAGGCTGTGAAGTTTACTAAACACCCTCCCTTTGGGATTTCCCCTTCTAGTCTATTAAAAGACACATCAAAGGAATTAAGGTATAAAAGTCTTTCCAAAGATTTGGGGATGACTCCAGATAAGTTGTTATTAGATAAATCCAACTTTGCCAAACTCATCATGTCACCTAATGATTCAGGAATAGGACCTTGCAATCTATTATGAGAAAGAAGTAAAACCTGTAGGTAATGAAGGCTTCCAAATGTGGAAGGGATATCACTTGAGAGAAAATTTCTTGACAAATCTAAATGTATAATTACTTTCAAATTTCCAATGTCAAGCGAAAGTGAACCACTAAAATAGTTTGATGACAAGTCTACTTCTAAAATATCTTTCAATCTCCAGAAACTCAAAGGTATTGATGAATGCAATTTGTTGGAGGAAAAATTTAGCTTTCTCAAAGCAATCAAATCACCCAAACCTACCGGTAAAGGTCCATCAAGCTCATTAGTAGCTAATGATAACTTATATAATCCCTTTAAGCCACAAAGTTGGTGTGGGATAGAGCCTTGTAGCTTATTTCCAGAAAAATCTAGAAGCTGGATATTTTTTAGCCTTCCTATTGTTGTAGGAATAGATCCACTCAACTCATTGACAGAAAGGTCTAAAGCTAAGGCATTGTTTAAACTACCGATTTCCATAGGAATGTTGCCTCTAATTTTACAAGCTGTGGCTTCAAACTGTAGAAGTGATATTGAGAGATTTGAGATAGAAGGTGGAAGAACACCCCCCAGTGGGTTCAATGATAAGTCCAAATGTATTAGATACCTGCATTTTGTCAATGAATCCAGAAAGCTCCATCCGTTGGATGAAGTTTTGGTGGTCAAATGATTGGACCTAAGTGTCAATCTCTCAAGGAATTGCAAATTGCCAAGTGCATTTGGAATAAGGCCAGAGAATGAGTTTCTTTGCAATTCTAGAATTTTGAGCTTAGTAATATTAGAGATTGAATCAGGAATATTTCCACTAAGATGATTGCCCCAAAGGAAAATCTCCTCCAGATTTGGAACCGAGCTGATGTATGGTAGTTCACCTGGAAAAGGAGAAACAAGAGTTTATGCAATAAAATACAAAAGAGGAAAAGAAAAAGGATTGAGGAAAGGAACAGAGACAGGAACATATTACAAATGACCTTCTTTGTTTGACACATGGATTTTTTTTTTTTTTGCATTATACAGCAAAATGATTAAATTTTTGTTTTAATTCAAAATTAAAATTATATAATAATGGTCTAATTTTATTTTTATCTAGACTCAATTTAAAATTTAATTTTATACTTGAACTTTTGATATAGTTTGATACCTCAATTTTGTACGATGTTACTTGATTAGCTCAAATACTTTATTTTGATTAAAATGCTTATGTAATTTTTAAGAGTTGTTGACACCATTAAAACTATTTATCAAATTCAAGTCCATTACACTGTCACTTTCTTTTGTTACATGGCTATTAAATGAACATTTTTAATTCTAGAATGTCAAATTTATAAATTTAACGAAAAATTTAATGATGTTAACAATTGAATCTAACTTTTAAATTTTAAAAATAGAGATTAAATATCTAAAAATAAAAGTAAAAAATCTACAAGAGTACAAAGTCTTTAATTATATTTAAATATTTACTCTATAATTTAAATAAAAATAATTAATAATTAACCTAACTGCTGTAAAATCCAAACTAGTCTATGTTAAAAATGTTTTCAATCTATGTAAGAAATTTATACTTTTAATCCACCTCTACTGTTTTAATTATAAAAAGAAAATTAAAGAACATTTATTGATGTAATTGTTCAAAAACAGAACAAGAATTGCATGAAAAAGAAATTTTATGAAGTGCCATTCTTTGTGAATAAATTAGGATTCACGTGGAAAGATTTTATTTTATTTTACACTTTTAGAACATGCTTTTCAAATTTAGATTGGTGTACTGATTTTCGGTTCTTAAAAGATTTATAAAAATAATTAAAATTATAAAATCAACTCAACTTCTTTAATTAAATTTTTATCTTAGTTGAATTGATTTTTAAGGGTTAACTTAAAAGTCAATTCAACTTTTTGTTTAGACATCAGGTCAAGTCAATTATTTTGAGTGGTCGATCAAATTCAGTTCCAACAACTATAGTTTTAACAGAGAAAGGATTGTATGAAACAATGACGACACATCATCTATATCTATTTTTTAATAATTTAATATTATATCAACATTTTCATCTTGAAAAAAAGTCAAATCCAAATGAAAAATATCATGTGTTATAATTTGATTAGTTCAGAGGCTTTTTTTTTAAATCAAAGTTAACAAATGATACCTAAAGTGGTAATGAAATAAAACTTTAGATACTTACTTTGACATCCAAATGAAAAAAGTTAGAAAATTTAGGTATTTATCGTATAAACCATATTTTAACTAAAGATTTCAACACCCATTCTGTGGGTGAAAATAATAAAATATTTTTAAAAATAAAACATAAGAAGTTATTTGGAGATTAAAAGTGTTATTAGAGTAATATATGAATAATAATTTTAAAAATACTTATAATTAAAAATATAAACCCTTAAAAGATTAGGGTGGGAGAAACTGAGACATATACAAAGAAATTTAGATGTTATTTGCTAAATTGAAAAATTAAGTCCTGAGAAATTAAATATTAAAATTTAAGTATTAAATTTAAGTTATAAATTTTGTTTAATATATCACTTATAATTAATTATGGAATATAATTAGATTGCTAGATATTAAGTTATAAAAAAATATTTTACATTTTATCCTTAATTTTTAAAGGATTTCATCTTACTCTAAAAAAAGTCAAATTTCAAAATAAAGTTTTTATAAGATAATATAGTATTAAATTAAATTAAATATAATTAATTAAAAATTCTCCTTAAGTGATAAGTAACTCTTATCTACTTATCATTTTCACACTTTTTTATAGGAAATATTCAATTAAATTGTTTTTTGGATTATCAAATATGTATAAAAATTAAATTAATTAAAATTTTTAACGGTTTATCAAACAAGGTCTTAGAAAAAAATGTTATTTGTGTAGCAGATAGTTTGCAAATTAAATAATTTTACATTTGGGATAAATTTCAAAACTACATATGAGTTTTGGTCTAATGTGCATTTATATATGAACTTTGATTTTGTGCGTTTTGTACATGAAATTTTGATTTGATCCAATCCTCACAAGCTATTCACACAATTACCGATACATCCTTTTATATTTATATATTATATAAATAAATAATTATATTTATCTAATATAAATAAATTGGTGTATTTATTTAAATGTGTATAATTGAATCAAAATTAAAATTTTATGTATAATTTTATACATAATTACACCAAATCAAAGTTCATTTATCAAATTACACATTAAACCAAAATTTTATACATATTTAGATATTTAACAAATTTCTTAAATTATGTAGTATAATTAATTATTTTATAATCCTTAATTGAATTATTATTGATTTAAATACTAAAATAAATAACTTCAAATATAGAAAGAAGAAACATTAATTTTGAAATTACCAGATAGATTATTGTCACCCAGAACAATTGCTTTCAAAGAAGAAAGGTTAAAGATGGAAGCTGGGATTGAACCATCAAGTCTCATATATTCTACGTGAAGATACTCCCACTTCTCAAGCTTTCCAATTTCCCATGGAATTTCACCTAAATATTAAAAAGCAACAATTTAGTATTATAAAGCTAACAGTTTTTTTCTAAATATTGCAATAATAATAATAAAGCTATTAAATTGAGATCAAATTTCTAATTTAGGGGTAAATATGAATCTTGAAAGAATTACTTTTTATAGATAGTAAAACGGATATAAATGCTTCTAGAAAAAAGAAAAGCATAAGTTGCAAAAGTGAAAGTAGGGTTGTGTTTGGTTGGAATTTGGTTGAGGTTTTTTGGATTTTTTTTGAATTATTTGTGGTAATGCGATTTGATTCTTTTAATGGGTTTTTGGATTTAAAATACTCTCTCTCTCTCTCTTTTTTTTTTTAGTTTTAGAGGTTATTTGATAAAATTTTAAAGTCTTTTTATAAATATTTTAAATAAAAATAAAAATTTAAATTAATAATTCTTATAAATTTTTGAAAAATCATTTTATATATTATTTAAGTTATTTTATAATTTTAAATATAAAATATTTATTTTATATCCTAAAAAGCTTGTTAATTTTGTCTTTGGATTATAATCCTTCCTTCTTTTATTGTTTTTTTTTTCCTTTCAATTGATTAAATAACCATATTTAGTAATTAATATATTAAGGGTTAGTGTTTTGATCATATCTATTTTTTTTTTACATAATGTCTAGAGTTATCTATAACCACTCCTCAACCCATAAATAGGTTATAGAGGATAATGTGCTTCAGCGCATTCGAGCCTACATCTCTTATATTGATAACAATATCCATACCAATCGAGTTGAGACTCTATTGTTTCAAGTCTATTGCATCAAACAAAAACAATGAAATCTTTGCTTTTATTTTAAATAATTAATTACAGATTAAAATTTAAGTTATGTTAATAGTTTAATTTAATATTAAATCTTTATACAGAATAATGAAATCACAGCTAGGGCGCTTGTTTAAAATTTGGATTGTTAATTTCCATGTTTACGAAAATTTTATTTTTATGAGAACAAAAATCAAAATTTATTTGGACTGAAGAGAATATGAAAGGAAAAAGCCTTACCTTCCAAATCATTTGCAAACCAGTATAGATCGGTAAGAGCTGTTAGATTCCCGATACTTGTTGGAATTCTACCATTGAATCGATTGGTGTCTAACATTAACTGTCGAAGATTCTTGCACTCACCAATACTTGTTGGAATTTGACCTGAAAACTCATTTTCATACAGGTAAAGTGCCTCAAGATTGAGAAGATGATGAAATATTTTTTTGGGTAAACTACCAGATAGATTATTGTATGGTAGAGAAATCATCCGCAAGGCGGAAATATTATAAATGGCAGCCGGAATGGAACTAGAAAGTTGGTTTTTAGCCAGACGAAGTGTCCTCAGCTTCATAAGTTTACTCATCTCGTATGGAATGTTTCCATGAACGAGATTGTTCCTCAAGTCCAAGTTCTCCAAGTTGGACATGTTAGCTATTGACGGAGGGATTACACCTGTCAAATTATTATTTGCAAGAATCAAGTGTAAAACTTCATCCAACCTTCCAAAACAGGATGGTATTTCACCATTTAGGAAATTGGAGCTTAAATCAATGAGCTCCAAACGATTCAATTGCCCCAACTCCCTCGGTAAATGATCATGGAAATTGTTGTGACTCAAATTAAGAGAGACTAAGAACGACAGGTTTCCTAATTGCGGAGGGATCGTTCCGGTAAGATTCATGTTGGAGAGATTCAAAGCTCTAACTCTCGTGTGCTTAGCAGCGCAAGAGACACCAGCCCAATTACAGACAGGGTAATTGGTGTTCCAGTTGTCGGCTAAGATGTTGTGAGGATCAATAATGATTTGGAGTTTAAATGCAAGAAGAGCATGTTGATCGGTGGTGAGGTTCCTCACAATCATGGCGTAGCTAACCATGAAACAGTGAATCAGCATTAAAGCAGATGAAAGAAAATGAAATTTAAACATGTTGATGGCTGTGGGTTTCAATGAAATTGTAGGGCTATTAGGGAAGTATGTTTAACGCAGTGCTTAAATAACGGAATGGGTCAAGCTTTTCATTAAGACGAGTCAAGCGTCTTGGTCTTTGTTAGAAATAAATGAGCATTGCTTAAACTAGAACTGCCTGTTTCTGTCGTGGTACCAAGTTTTATGTTTATTTTGATTGAAGCATGAATACATAGTTGAAACAGGAATAAAGAAACAAAGGACTAAAATATATAAATCTATATATTAAAAGTACAAAGCATAAATCTTGAGCAGTTATATTTTAGTCACTTATGGTCATTTCTCAAGTTACATTTTTTGACACACTAATAATTATAACCCACTGAGACATGTATTTAAGCAAAAACCGAAAGTAATAATCTGAGCTAATTAATTTTATCTTAACCGTGTATTAAATTTGGTATGCGTGTTTTACACATTTAAGATATTTAATTTATCGTGATATGTAATATATAGAGTAAACTATAAAAATAGTCACTTTTTTTTGTCTCGAGTTACATTTTATTCATTTATGTTTGAAACATTATGTTTTAGTCACTTACATTATCGTGTTGTAACATTTTAGTCACTGAGTCATTAATTGTTGTTAACGATGTAACGGTAATCTGACGTGGCATGTTAAATCATCATTTCAAACAAAAAATTTAAGTTAAATTATATAATTGGTCCCCATAGTTTTTCGTTTTGAGCAATTTAATTTTTTTTCTTTTATGTTATTTTAACTTTCATTTTTTTTTCTTTATTTTCCATTCTCTTCTGCTTCTCCCTCTGTTTTCCTCCCTTCTCCATCTCTTTTATGTTATTTTAACTTTCCTTTTTTTTTTACGTTACTTTCTACCTTTTCCATATTCCAATTGCGGTTTCAAGAGCTGCCTCAAATGATTTTTGTGCAACAAGCTCTTAAATCCATATATGGTTAAATACTACACATTAACAAGTAACCTTTAGTTGAATGTTTGACATAATTTGCAGATGTCTCATGTTTGAAATATGAATTCTTTGAACTAATTATTAGATCATTCAAGCGAAACAACTTTACAGATGCCTCATGTTTGAAATCCCATTTCTTTGACTTAATTATGTGGAAAACAGAGATGAAGAAGGGAGGAAAATAAAGGGAGAAGCAGAAAAGAATAGAAAATAAAGAAGAAGAAAAAAAACGTTAAAAAACATAAAATAAAAAAGTAAATTGCTCAAAATGAAAAAAATATAGGGACCAATTATATAATTTCACCTAAAATTTTTGTTTGAAATGATGATTTAACGTGTCATTAATGACAATTAATGACTCAATGACTAAAATGTTACAACACGTAACGTAAGTGACTAAAATGTAACATTTCAAATATAAGTGACTAAAGGTGACTATTTTGGAAGTTTACCCTAATATATATTATATTAAAAGTTTTTTAAGTTTTTAATATATTCAAATTGGGTTAAATATAAAATTAGTACCCGAACTTGTCCACTTCTTCAAAATTGGTACTTATAGATTTTTTTGTCCCAGATTGGTACCTGAACTTTTTTCCGTCCACTAGTTTGGTACTTGACCCTAACGGCGTTAAGATTTTGCTGACGTGGTAGCACTGACCACTCGTGCGTTGCCACATGTTGGAATCCCAAGGCCCCTTTGACCCGTGTTTAAAATTTTTAACTACATTGTTTTAAATATTATTACTTAATAATATTAACCCATAATATTGTTCCTTTAAACAAGTTTCTTCACCATTGTCTTCGACATTTTTCTCTTCTATCTCTTTCTCATTCATTTTCTTTGTTATCTCTTTCATTTTCCCTTTTTTGTTCATCTATTTTTTTGTGTTTCACTTCTTTGTTTCCTATCTCTTTCGTTTGCAACACGAATAGGGTTTTGTGCCCTCTTTTATTTTCTATCTCCTTCATGTCTCCACCATGCGGTCTTCTACAAATAGAAAATTAAATGCGTAGAAAAGGGTTTTGTATTACCATTACGGGTTAAGGGCTTCCGTTTGGAACACGTATACTCCAATGAACAAAAGGAGAAAATTCTTTGGGTGTGCGAACTTCAAAGAGGTAAATTAGGGTTCGTGTTTTGGTTTGCCATAGTTAGGTTTGTGAGAAACAAAGGGTTTTGTGTGTACTAACATTTTGTTACAATTTGGGTTTAAGATGTATTCTTAGATTTTTAATATTCTAGTTTTCTTGTTGTATGTGAGAAATGAAGACCGAGGGTTGTGATTTTTTTTGGTGGGTTAAAGGTAACAGTGATGGGACGGATTCAACTGCAGAAGAACAAGGATGCACAATTGACGAAATAATATTTCAAAATAAGATGTTATTGACAAAGAACAAGAGATTAAGATTTGAGAATGATGAGCTCAATATTGACGAAATGCGAAGAATACGATTGAAGGTAACTCGTTTGTTAGAGAAAATAACATTGTACAAGGCTAAAATGTCAAGGAACAACAAAGTAATAGTTGCTTATAAGTTGTTGTTAATTGTATCATTGATGGTGTTTTTGGGTTTTCTTGCTTGTAGATGGTGAAATGTTGTTCATGTATTTGTTGCATTAGTTTTAAGAATGAATGAATGGAATGGAATGGAAAATCTTTTTATCTTTTTGTTAAATGTTGTTGTAAAAGTATATGCAGATATTAAAATCGACATCAACAAAAATAGAACCATCCAATACAACCATCATATAAAGGATCACTATAAATTATCCATAAAAATACAACCATCAAAATGATCCAACAAAATAAAACCATCAAATTATCCATCGTATCTGAACCCAACTAAGAGGTATAAATTACAAAAATAGAGTCCACAACTCATCCACGAAATCAGATTGACATCAACTATCTCCATGGCGTATGATTGTGCTATCATTAGACCTTGATTTTTTGTGTTAATACTTTCCTAAAAATTTTCCATTATTAAAAGTCATAGTTAAGTTGTCTTTATATAAATATTGCAATCCCGTTATTAAAAGTCACAGTCAAGCCGTCTTTATATAAACATGAAACTAAAATTAAGTTTCTTTTGAAACTTGGTACATAGAAAATGTCTTTTAAAATAATCTTCATATAATTATAAAAAATAAAGATGTGCATCACCCATTGCTTCAGCTGCCACACTTGTCCCGTTCCCAGTCTGTAATGATAAGCTCTTACCTCTAAGATTTTTCGTCTCCTTGAACCCCTACAGAGAAACACACACATGATTAGTGGCTCTCGAATCAATGGCCCAATGGTCTATTGAGTCTTCCATTAAACAAGCTTTTATCATCAAGAGTTCCATACCTTTACCTTTTGTAGTTAGGTATTCTATCCACTATTTATAGTTTTCCTTAAAGTGCCGTTTCTTGTTGCAAAAGAAGCATTTAGACTTAGATAAGTCTGTAGGCTTTCTGGTTCTTTTTCTTTCCACTTGTGGTCCCCAAGAGTCCTCAACCTTGCCTTTCTTAGTGCGCTTTCCCTCCCCTTTTGAGGAAAAAGCAATGACTATATTCACTTCTGCTCTTTGGACTAATTGACTGCCATTCAACATCAACTCATAGGATTGTAACTCTTTCATGAGTTGTGTAAGCGTCAGATTTTTGTTGCCAAGTTTATATGCGGCCCGAAAGCCAATAAAATCCTTGGACAAGCTTTTAAACACTATATTTATTTTGGTATTTTGGTCAAAATTGGCCTTATTGTCCTCAGCCTCAGTAAATTAGCCCATAAGAGTGATCATATGGTTTTTGACCAGAGAGCCGAGTTTTTTTTGGGCATTCATTAAGCTAGTTATAGCAGACTATCGAGCAAAGGTAGCTTGGCCTTCGGACATGTCTTTTAGCTTATGTAGAATTGCTTTAACAGTCTTACAACTCTTCAGTTGCTTATAAAGAGTGCTAGTCATGCTTGATAGCCTATAGCAACGAGCTATCTTATTAGACTCTTCCCAGCATTTTCTAGCCTTAGATTGAGTGGCCGGAGGGCACTTAGTATCGAGAATTATTTGAAGTTTATCACAGCTCAAGACAATTATCAAGTTTTTTTTCCATTCCTTATAGTTGTTTTTGTTCAGTTTGTTTTCAGTGAGTATGTTCAGTAAGAGAGTTGGTGCCATTTTCGAACTAAAAATAAAAACATTCATATATTAATATCTTTGTATTAAGAAAATATTTGAAAACATATTTTGCAACATTACAATATGCATTAAGATGATGCACGCGTCCTACATTAAACCTTAAAAACATTTGTAAGTCGTTGTAACAATAATTCCCACACCCATTGAATCAAACCACCATGGGGTGATTATGATCAACTAGTAAGAACATTGATTTCCATCCAATTAGTACATGAACCTAATTCCTTAGGCATTCATATGTACTAATAATCATTTAACATTTGACCATCATTCTAATTTAGGTAGATCTTCATGGGGAGTTATTGAACTAGAAGATCTTGAGTGTATAACCATCAACTCAACACCTATCGCATCATGCACCACAAATGAGCCATCATGGGAAAATTTCATTGAGTAGCTTGCTTTGACTAGCTGTCGTCTTTTGAAGATATAATTTATTAACCTATCGCATGATAATGTCCACCATAAGGGCTAGTTAAATTATCATTTGATCACAAGAGAATTCTTCTTACTTTTAGGAAATCCCCTCAGTGAAATCCACATAGCAATCCTACCATGGGGTAGTGCACTTTCCATGCCATCACAAGAGACCATTGATGGAGGCCGTAGGTCTTATTTAGAGACCTTCTCCTACTCAATATTTTAAAAAACATGCAAGATTTTTATAATTTCCTATTTCAATCATGTATGATCAATATATGTATGACAAGTACATGTGACATTATTTCTTAAACTATATGACATGCTTATATCATAAATGCATGACATGCTATGACAATTTTATAATATTCACATTCAATTATTCACAAGAATCAATAAAAAAAATTTCAATTCTCCACAAGTTTTCTTTTAAAGGAAACAATATTTCACCACAAGGTATTCCTTGGGTTTTTAACCGCCATAGCTCAATCTTCTCCTCGCCATGGACTCCTTTTTGAAAAAAATTACATTTATGACCTATGTTTCTAGCTCACAATAATTATATATATAAAAAATAATCCTACGTGGAGATGATAATGCATGATCTATTTCCTAATAACCACAACCTTGACAAACAAAATTATATAAAATATATAAAATATTGTATTCATTCACATACATTCCCCTAAACATGCAAATAATTACAAGAGTGCCACATCTTATCAAATATTGATCAAATAAGATGAAGAGAGAGTTTTGGTCTCGGTTTACACCATAAACATAGCACAACCTGGCTCTGATACCAATTATTGAAAAAAACACAGTTTGAAAATGATTTTCTTGCATAGTGAAAAATTAAAATTTTAAAAATTGACTCGATTTGTGATATTTATAGCAATAAACCTTAATCAAATTCGTACTTATGTTTTTTGCTTAGCGGATGTTCGTTGCTCTTGGTTTTCAACTAAATGATCTTCTTCGCTATTCTTATACCAAAAACTGCTTCGAGTATGGGCTTGAACCAATTGAATCGAAACACAGAACTAGAAAATTTTTTCTCTCCTTTTGGGGTGAAAATAAAAATTCTCTCTTCTTAATAGAAACCAGTAGAATTGTTATTTTAGAAAAATATATGTAATAGTTGAGAATAAATTCTCTCTATTTTTTGGTAGAATAAAAATCTTTCAAAGTTGTGTTAATAGCTCTATCGGAACCATCTATTTATAAGAATAAAAGGTAGAACCCTTGTTGAGTTGTAATGGTTTATTTGAAATAGAAAAAAATCCTATTTAGAATAGGACTAGGGTGGACGACACACCCTACTATTCCTACTAGGGTTGCTATCCCCTTCATGTCCATGAGGGGTTTTTGGGTTTCTTTCACACTAGGTCCAATTACGAGTACTTCTTAGGCCTTTTGGACCTAGTACTTTGTAATGTGATCCAATTCGCTTTAGTTTTTCTATTTCCCAAAAAAAAATTAATATTTATATATAAAAATAATTATATCATACCTATTTTCCACCTAACAAAATTTTAACGATTTTACCCCTGGTAAAATTTTGACGTTTGCCTCTGATAAAATGTCGAGAAAATATGTTCAATATTTCACAACTCAACATAACTATGAACGAATGGTTTATTTTTATTTTTGGGCTTCGAAACAGTCCAAAAATATAAACTCATTCTTCCAATCATTTTTTAAGTAATCTATATAGGATTGCAAAAGGATCATTTTCATTTTCATTTCCATATTCATTTTTGGAAACCTACATTCATTTCTAAATGATTCCATTTCTCCATTTTGGAGAAACCCATAATCACTCCTTAATGTTTCCCATTGCTCTTTTCCTATTCATTCCGTTCATTTTTATTCAAACACATAATTCTTTTTTGGTTTCAATGAGTTAGCGGGGAGACCGATTAGACATATGTAGTTGACCCTCAAATGATTTATAAATAAGTTCTAGCTTTTTGCCTATTAATTATAAACCTATTTAATCACAAAGTCATTCCACTATAGTATTGTGATTGTGCTCTCCCCAACGACATACCACTACAAAAGTAACTACCCAGTGCTCATTCAATGACCTTGTCATAAGAGTGTTACCCTCATAGGATATCCTTGATATCTTTGGGATAATATTCATTCTCCCAATATGATCCTATTTTATCTCATAGTAACTATTACATCTTCTTTAATGAAAAGTCAATCACTCTCAAATAGTGATCAAGTTATCTATCACAAGGACAGATGCCCCGTGGCCACGTTTTTTTTTCATCAACCATGTAATGCCAATGAGAGGATATCATTTACCCATATAATGCCAATGAAAGGATATCATGCATCCATAGCATAAACAGTTTTCTCACATATAAACACATTATTTATCACATTAAACCTTTTATAACATAATAATACATCCCAATTACGTACTTACCATTTCATTCTCTTTTTTTACCCGTTTCGTGTGCATAGTACAAGCAAATCATAAACATCAATCATATCTACAAGCTTGGCATAAGCCTAAGCACATCAACAACACATGTTAGTTTATTTAAACATGTTTCATATGAATTTGACATGGATAACCATTATACTTGAGCATGATTCAATTGGATTTATCATCCATCTCAACATAACATATTTTCCATGTAGCTCACCACCATTTCATAGTATTTCATACATACATGTCTTGTTTCATATAGAACACTTACCATATCCTTGTAAATTCATACCCGTTGAACCGAATAGAATATAGTTGGATGCTCGAGATAGCTCACACGAAGTGTGCTAAACATGTAACCGTAGTCTTTCATTTCCTGTACATATATGCTCACACGAGCTATGAAATAAGTATGCTCAAACGAGCTATGAAATGGGTTATCTCACACGAGTTGTGGAGTATCTATAACACATGTAGGAACTCAGCCACAGGTAGGACATTCAAGACTAGCACCCAAAACATGTAAACCCTAATGACATGTCATTCGTATCCTACGAATTCCTAAGATTCAAACGGGGCTTGATAATCGTCGTACGCTGTTGACTTTTCATTATTTCTTGACAATATAAATTGCATAATAACATATATATATTGATTCAATCATAATAGAATCACATACTAAAATTCAATTTAATCAAAATTACACTGAATTCAGCTCATACGAACTTACCTGGCTAAATTACAAAAATGTCAAAGTATTGGGATATTTTGGTAATTTTCCATTCTCCTCGATTTTCCACTCAATCTTGATCTAAATTAATAATTCCGTTCAATTTATTAATTTAGATAGTAAAAAAAATTATTTTACGCAATTAAGTCATTTTTGACATTTTTACAAAATTGCCCTTAATATTTTACTTTTATTCAATTTAGTCCTTGAGCCTAAAACATGCAAATTAACCATTTTATTACCAATTAATATCAGTTGAATATTCATGGTAGCGAAACAGCCTACATTTTAATAATTTCACATCAAATCCTTGTATTTTTACTATTTCAATAATTTAGTCCCTAATCGGTAAATTCATCAAAATTACTTAACAAAATACTTTTAAATATCAATCAACATTTCATATTCATCATTTAACATCTAAAATCACAAATATTTATCAATGGAAACATCCAATATTTTTAACAGTTTCACAATCGAAGGTATGAGATAGTTGGACCTAGCTGCAACAATCTTAAAAACATAAAAATGATTAAAAACGAAGCTAAATCAGACTTACATGCATACATGGAAGCTTGGTCGAAGCTTCACAGTATAAACATGGTTTCTCTCTTCTTTCAATTCGGTGAAGAAGACATGAAAATGATGATATTAACTGTTATTTTTTATTTTATTTAATTTAATTATAAAATTACTAATTTGTCCATTTAACAATCATCCAAATTTCATGGTTTTAGTTGCCCAAAACCGTCCAATAAATCCTTAAATGGTTTAATTACCATTTAAGTCCCTTTTCCTTTATTCAATAAAACATTTAATCACTCAAATCAAATAGTGATCAAATTTTACATCTTTTACGATTTAGTCCTTTTAATTAATTAATGATTGAAACATTAAAAATTTTCAATGAAACTTTAATACCACCTTAATGACGCTCCATAAATATTTATAAAAAATATTTATGGCTCGGTTCATAGAAACGAGGTCCGGATATCTCCTTTTTTAAAATAGCTTGAGCTTAGAGTTTTACCACTTAAACTTAATAAATAATTTATATAAGAAAAATCAGTATATCAAAAACCTTTTTAAAACCATGTTTGACTCGCAAATATTAAATAATAATATTCACGAACTTACTCGTCAGATTTGTGGTCCAGAAACTACTATTTTCGGCACCACTGAAAAACGGGATGTTACAATTTAGGTATGCCACACTATGAACATCACAAGTGAATAAATCCATAAACGAATTCAGGATCTATTCTACTTGTTTGATGTACAGTCAGTCCATTTAGTCACATTTATGTCTCTAACTTCGGAAGTCATCCGCTTCAATGTCCATGGTAAGACATCTCCCCAATTAGACTTGATAGACGACATATTAGTCTTTCAATTAGTTTGCTCATTCCCGATTAGACTAAGGACATGTTTAGGTTCGACTACTAATACAACCAATCTTTTTGTACTACGATCTGACCACATAATAGCGCTTAGTATCAGTTTAAACAATAGACAACCAATGAGCAACATTTGCTTTTATTTTACTTTGCGTACAAAAATCATTTAAGGGCAATAATACAAAATATATTAATATAATTTATGAATAATTTTATTAATCAATTTGTTCGAAAAAATTACAAGTGTACTTAGACGAAAATAGTACACTTAGGGCACCAGATCTAACAATTAAGCATAGTAGGACAAAATTATTTAAGTAATTGTCGCATCCCAAAAATCGGGTTAGTAGAAATTAGGTTAATGAATCAAGAGTGGTTACGACTGAATTTTTATTTAGATAATATTTTGCTCATTTGATAATAAATAAATAAATATCAATTATAGTGATTGAGTAATGGTGGAGCTATCCTTGATGATCTGAGTTCGAATCTCTTTGCTCTCGTTAATTTCTATTTGGTGCAAATTTGTTTCAAACTCTTAGCAAATTTCATCCCATATTTTTTTTATTTTTTTATTTGCTAAAGTTTGAAAATAAGGAAGTGTTGTAGCTTAGTGGTAGGAAGCTCCTTAACTATCCTAGAGGTCTTTAGTTCAAATCCCCTTGCTCCCTTTGTTTTATTTTTCTATTTTTAGCACAATTCCCATGTGCACAATAGATGCCAACCGTCCACCCCTTTGTTGCCTTATATGGAGGAAGTCAATCTTGCCTTATGTTGTGAGACACATCCCCCTTTTCACTCTTTGTTTCACTCATTTTCCAAAACCTCCTCTCTTACCATAAGATTGTGATACAATGAACTTGGTCATGGTTGACCAAGCTATACACACCCTTTGTGCCATCCACCACTCTTATTTGCATCCTAATCTCCATTTTTTTTTCATCTTCTTTTTCTCTCAAATCAACATAGAACCACCACTACCTCCTTTTAAATTTTGTTCTCCAACCACCACAACTGAGCCTTCCACCACCATCAAAAACCTCCTAACCACCGTAGACACTACCCCTTTTCACTCCTCCTTCCTTCCACCGTCGTAAGCTGTCGTGACCACCACCGCGAACCACCGCGTGTTTCCTCGTCCTCCACCTATTTTTTCTTCTTTTTCTCATTTATCCTTTATTCCAATTATAGTGACTGAAACCTCCTCCTTTTAATATTTTCTCACCACCATGGAATCATTGATCCTCCATAGCCAGACTACCGCCGAGCTACCACCGTCGAACCACCGTTGCCACCGATCACTCAAACATCGATATCATTCCATTCTTGATTGTTCGATCATCTCATATTAATTCAAGTGTAAGTAAGGTTTTTTTGATTCGTAAAACTATTTATTTTGGAAATACCATGGTTTGGCCAAATGGTATAGGGTGATAATATCATCAAGTTATTTTATTACTGGTTTAACATAAGAACTAATGTGATTTCATATCAACTTGAAGGACCAAAAGACACATATCAAAGATATCCTTAGTTTGACAAAGAAGACAACTAATCCAAGTCTAGATTTAAGGATTCGTCTACCTACTTAGATCTAAGTGAAATCTCTTCTAATAGGATTGCCACAATTGGATCTACAGTTTATGGTGTGGGGACTCATTCTTGATAATAACTAATAATATTGATTAAATAATAAATAATAGTGATATTTTAAATGTGATATTTTTGGTTATATGATTCCTGAAATATAAATATGTGTGAATACAAGCGTATTCATAGAGATTGGTAAAAACCGAAAAATGAGGATACCAAGTAAGTTAATCTCGAAACTCCAAGATTTGTGGTGTTGATTAAGTGGTTCTTTAATATATGTTAATATGTTATTTCCATTTCTCATGTCATGTGATTTATGGCTAATATAATATGATTATCGATATTCTGATCTGTGTGAAAAATGTTATGTGTTATCATTCTGATCTATGGATTCACATATTGAGCATGCCCTATTCTAAAATTCTGATTTGCATGATAAGCATGCCATTATGAAAATATATAAGATCTTATTCGCATGTTAAGCATGCCATATTCTAAAAATCTGATTTGCATGTAAAGCATGCTACTGAAAAATCAGATCTATATGCCATATCACATGCACGGGGTGGGAAAAATGTATGGAGAAAGTATCTGGCAGTAAATCTACATTTTCTGGTGGCATGTCCACATTATTCTATATCTGGAAGTAAACCTGCAATATATGGTAGTTCGACCACACTATTTTGATTCTGGCAACACGACTGTACTATCTAGTGGCTAGTTTACAATTATTGGTGTGATATTGGATGAACGAGTTCTAGGGAACTCTTATCAATGTGTAGCGAAGATGGGTTATAAAATGTGCTTCATTTTTAAAGTATGCATCGACATGGTCATGAATAAGTATCAGTAATAAAACTTGTGATTATTATGATGATTGATATGATGAGATTGATATATTAATATGTATGTGATTATATTTGTGTTGATCTCACATTGGGCTTTTAAAGAACACCCCTTCTTAATTTTGACTTTTCAGATAATAATCGAGGTTAGGACGGGCTCGGCTTACGGAGGTGCTCTCGGTCATTTTCAGAAAAATATATTATTTTGTCGGGGATGTGTTTTTATTACTGTGGAGTTTTGCTTGGGATTTTCTTTTGGGCTTTGGATTATTTTGATTTTGAATTTTTCTGCATGATTTAGGTTTTAAAATTATCATTTAAAAGATTGTGAAATTGACAATTTATGATGGATTTTTCATAACTATGTTAAACAAGGCCCAACAAGGGTGTTTTCAAAATTCAATACTTTGTTTTTGAAACTCAACACTATCTACTTACAAAATTGATATTTTATGTGATATACATTAAATCTAAGTTTTGAAAATGACAAACGAGTTTTAGATATGCAAATTATCCGTTGCGATGTTTTAATTGAAGTATGACACTTTCTGAAAAAAAATCAAAACTTGAGTTTTCTAAAGATAAACAATTTCAAACAAAATTCAGTTTTCTCAACAAGGACATTTTTAACAACGACGATTTTTAAGAGAATATAGCTAAATAATTTTTTTGCGCCATCAATATGGCAAATGTGATCTTTGAGATTCGGCCATAACATCTAGGCTGGGTATAAGGGGTTACAATAATGTCCCTAACATGCCTTTTGTTTATTAGTCATGAACGTGAGTCCAAAAATATCACCAATTTGTAAATCTGAAATGAGATTCTTAAGAAACCATCACCATGTTTCTCTATTTTCATTCTCCATAATTGCCCATGAAATGGGGTAGATTTTGTCATTTCTATCTCTATCATCAGTAGACAGAAGTTCCCCATTGAATCTTCCCATCAGAAAGCATCCATCTAGACAAATAAAAGGTCTAGAACACTCCAGAAACCCTTTTTTCAATACACTAAACCCTACATAAAATCTCATAAACTTGGGAACTTCAATAGGGGTTGATCTTTCTACCATCACCTCTATATCGCCATTCAGATATGCCTTCTTAAGTGCATTTGCATAGTCCCATAGTCTATTAAAATCATAGCTTACCTTCCATTGATCTCCTCCAATGCCCATCTCCTAGTCTTGCTGTATGTACCCTTACTCAGATAAACTTTCAACTCTTCCTTGGCTAGTTTCTACATCTCAGTTAACTTCAGCTTTTGATTCACTCTGATTTTACTTAAGAAATGTTCCCCAACAAACTTGTAAGATGCCTTTTTGTTCTTAAAAGTTATTGAACACTCAAGGGCTTCTATAAAGGTTTTTATCTTGTAAAACCCATTACTATTATCTACAACAACATATATTCTAAAAGGGCACCATCTTCCCTACACCTAGTCCTAGTCCTCCCCTTTTCATTCCGAAGATAGGCAAGATCAAACCTCTTTTTCACTGCATACTTTGCTAAAGCAGTCTTGAATTACTCTAGTCCCATAAACACCATTCCAAGCTCTAAATGTGGGGTTGGGTTTTTAGGATCGAAACATACATGTCGGCTTCTCCTACAAACTACCTTACCCTATGAATCACTTTCGGAAAACCCCAAATCTGATGAATCAATGTAATTTGAACCCCAATATGATGGATCTAAAACCTCACCGATTTTCTCTCCCCTTTTACTACATTTACCTACCTTTGGACCTTCATTGTTAACCCTATTTGCTACTTCTATTGTAATAAAACTCCTAACCAAGTTGGTTAGTATCATTAATACCTTAATCATAATGTTTCCCACTAAAAGAAAACTCCAGGTTCTATTGTAACAAAACTAAAATTGAATTATAACTATTTACCAATCAGTCTGCTATATTCTCATAATTATACTAGAACCGGCTTAAACATAAAATTTTTCTAATTTAATCCCTACAATTTTTGTGGCCCTTAACCTTTAATATTACCAGGTGTGACAATACATTTCATGATTGAGTAATTATCATAATAGAAATTATGAATTGTTTAATTGAATTGTAACCAGTTGTAGTTACTTTGGCAATGAATGTGGCTTCTCATGGCTTAGACCCAACGATCGAGTCGGGTATGGGGTGTAACATTAGGAAGGTCTTGAATTGTTATTTTCAAAATATGGTAGAGCTCAATGAAAGCATAGGCCAAACTAAAACCACCATAATAGATAAAGTGCATCTATCTTGGCCTAAGAAAGGTAACATTCAAGCTCCTTCTCTTTCAACTATCTATGCTACCTTATATGCTATACCCACAAGGAACTGGCTTTCCAATTGCCAGTATGATTCTGCCAGCAAGAAGGTCACAATCTTAGTGAGAAAAGTTGTTAAGATGGTCTGTTTGACCTGGACCACATGATATTTGATGAGATAGTGAAGCACATTGAAAAGCTTTATGCCAGATACTTTATGTCATTTCCCTCATTCATCTTCTAGATTTTGTATAGGAAAATCCCTCGCTTCGTTCGAGCCATAGAACAATATGAAAACCCAGTGAAAGAGCTCAAATTATCCTCCAAATGGATCAAAGGTAAGGACACTATCAATGATCAAGAAAAAGAATCAACTGACTCTGATAATGAGGATGTTGAGCACGAGAAAGTGCCACAGACCACGAAAGTGCCAACTTCCTTAGGCCATAGGGTCATCCCAACAAGAATTCGCTAGTTGAAGATTGATGAGTTCAATACCTATTTTGAGGCAAATAATAGGCATAGTTCTAGGTGACTATGCCTCGACGTACGTATACCAAATAGAGAAAATTGCAAAATAAATAAGATAAAGTATAGTGTTCTGTAAGTGTCACAAGTCAAGTTGTAATGATTTTTGTTCCAACGAAACACTAAGAATTCGAAGGATCGAACACAAAGCAAATTGGGTGATACGAAGACTTATAAAGACAACACATGCAAATTTACGAGTCTAACTAGCTATTTCTAAAATGCATAGTATAACAAACCATAAAATTGTCGAATTAAACTAAAGGACAAAATTGTAAAAATACCAAAATTATAATTGAAATAATCAAAGAATAAAGTAGTAGTTGATTAATGTATGTGTTAATAACTAATTCTCATATTAGGGAGCTAAATTGATTAATTTTCTAATTGGTTTAATTTTGCCTCTCACTCAATAATTTAACAAAGTAAATGATTTAGTCCAATTAATCTCTCGATATCACTTAGACTGAATAAGAACAATTGGATATATACTCGATAAGGTCTTCACTTGATCTCACTTGTTTATTCACCTAGAGTTATCAATTCTAGGTTTCTATGTTTATTCAATTTAGTCCAAATCCTTCCAATTTAGTCCTAAAGCCTTAAATTATTTAATTAAAATTTTAATTAATCAACTATAATAGAAAATTAGTTCATGCCCTTATTTAATAAACAAAACCAAACATTTTCATTTTAATTTAAATAATTAAATCACACAAAGAATGATAGAGTTTAGAAATGCTTAGAAATCACGATGAAGTCCTCGATTTGATCATTGAAATGATGCATACACATGATAATTTACAACCCCAATTATAGAATTATAGCTTTTGATTAAGAAATCAAAATAAATCTATTGAAATTTGATGTAAAATCAAAGATAGAAAAAGGTCATTGTACCTTTGAGTGTAGAAAGATGAAATGCAGAAAAATTATCTCTAAGAATAGCAGCCACTAAACGTAAAAATTATTCTAATGAAAAAGCTCTCTAGAAAATGTTTTAAAGGGACTTGTATAGTTCTGAAAAATGATAAATTAAAATGGAAAAAAATTCCCTTACTTACTTATTACTTCGGCTTAAATTGATTGAGAAATGCCCCTACTGAATTTGCCTTATTGAGCTTCAATGTTGCGACACCCAAACCTGGGTGTCATGACATCCCCAATAGTCTATTCACAGGGATGTTTGGCAGCCTCAGTGTCACAACCCTAGTCCTTGGTGTCGTGATTCACACCCTTAGATGACTTGGATTTCTCAACCTTGGTGACTTCTTAAAATGTCACTACCTTAGAGCTTGATGTCGTGACCCATTCTTCTTGATGTCTTAGCATCATGACCCTAGTCTTTGTTTCTGTTCTTGATGTCTTTCCGTTGTTGATATATTTTTTGTCTCTATAGATTTTTGGAACTTATGGATTTTTGAGGGTTGTATTCTATTATTGCTACTTATGATGGATTTTATTTGTTGAATGGATTGTTATTACATTTACTACATATTATTTCCTTGTTCATTAACTTGCTTAGTTATAATTATGGTTCATTGATTACAGATTCAAACTTGGCATTAATGGTTAAATCACTTAATTTTTTTCCAAAGTTAAGTTTTTCAAATTAAGGGGAATACGTTGAGGAGGAGATATTGTTAATTAATATTTAAGCTTAATACTTTGTATAAGTTTTGTTCAACAAATTTCCAATGGGGGAGATTGTTGAAAACTTGGAGTTTCTACGATGTGCCTGAGGTGGTGGCCACTTCCTTCATCACTGCGACATAGTCAATAACTTGCCATATTTAAGAGATTGGGAATTGATTGAACCGTATCCTTAAACTAATATGGGATTGTTGAGTATATCAAGTACATCGATGAAGATCATATTACTTAAAGACACATAGTTGGAGAATCGAACAAATCATATCAAGTTTATCTAATGCCTTGGATCGAGGAAGATGGATCAGATCGAAACTTTTGTATCTTATCTACCAGTCTATATTAGCTTAGTTGTTATTGTTTTATTTTATTTATCTACTATTTAGCAGGGATTGTTATTGATCTTCATTATGTTAGAAAGTCTCGAAATCTCTATTTAATTCAAAAAGACTAGAAATCTCTATTTAATTAAAAGAATTGTATATGTTTGCTTACTAACTTTTTTAAGAGCACTTAATTTGTTCAATATGTTGATAGGAACATTATTTTGTGAGTGCATTTTATTGTAAAACCATTGTGTTGTGGTTTTATAAGTTAAGTTCTTAAGGGAATAATTTAGTGGTAAGAGATCTAGTCTTCAAGGTAGAAGAGTGAGGATTCTAAACTGGGGTGTGTTAGAATTAGGTTCACTAGTTGTAATTATTGAAAGATAATGTATTCTTCTTATTGAGCTAGGCTCCACAGGTATAAGGAAAATGAACTGCGGAAACAACTTTATTGTCCCTTAGTTGTCACATCCCGAAAATCGAGTTAGAAGAATTATACTGTGAAATTATGTTAAGTGTTTTAATCAGGTTAGAAGAATTGGACTGGGTTAGAATCTTTTCCTTGGATTTTTTCCTAAACCCTTACCTTTAAACATTTGATTTATATATTAATTTCGCTCAACTGATGATAGAATGAGCCTGTTGGTTTAGTGGTAAGGTGTCTGCTTACCCTTTGGTCCTGTGTTTGAGTCCCCATGTGTGCAAAGTGGAATTAATTTTGTTTTCAAACTCCGGGAAAAAAATTTTGATGTGAATAATGATACGAGTCAGTGGATTAGTTTTTAAATTTGTGCTGAGGGATTTTCTCCTAAAATTCCTCCCTCACAACCATTCCTCTCGCCCTACTCTTTCTTAACTGTCCCACTCTCCCTCAGTTTGACTTCCAATCTTCCTCTTTCACCATTTTTTTCCTATTTCAATTTGCATCCTTTTTGTTTCTCTTTTACTGAAATTGCTTTCCTGTACACAAATTTTACATATTCTTTCTTTTATTATTTCAAATCCTACGTTGGTGTGGTGTGAATTCCAATATCGAGTTCTTTTTGGTCGTTCTATTTTTTTATGTTGGCTGTGTTTGGTAGGATTTTTGAGTTGTGGTTTCATTTTTCGGTAAGTATAAGAACGGACATATCTTTTCTCTATAGTAATTTTTGGGTTTGTACCTCTTTTCTTACAAAGAGTTTGTTTTAATTGGTTCTATTTGTAATTGGTTTTGTGGAATTCTTAGGGGAAGATCGTGAGACGAATTTTCCTCCGGTGATTAGTGAGCCTTAGGATTTTCTACTGCAATCTGGATAAGCTATCGAACGCCTTTTGAGAGCTGTCTTTGTTTGCGTTAAGGACGGTGGTATATTTTTTTTGCTTATGGTCAAATTAATGTTCGGGTTAAGGTGTATCAATGCTAATTGTTTGATTTGGATACTAAATTTAGGGGTTTGGGAGTTTGTCGGAGAATCGTATTTCAGAAATGATCAGGTGTGTATCGAAAAACTCGAAAAATAGTGAACAATAAAAAGCTGAAAACTAGTCTATCGCGCCACATGGTCGTGTGGTAGGTCGTGTGGTAGGTCATGTGCCAGATCGTGTGACACACATGGTCTAGGCTAATTGGGTCGTGTGGGCAACACGGGCGTTTTTGAGGTCATGTGGGCCACACGGGCATGTCAGCCCATTTTTTTAAAATTTTCGTCTATGCTTGGTTTGATCCATGAATCGTAATTAACCTCTTAGTAGGGTCTATACCGCTTAAATAAGACTTGGAAACAAGGTATATGTAAATATGCTTCCATGCTTTCTGTTATTGTGCATCAGCATGTCCTACATGCTTATCATTCTAATTCTGTATATGCATGCCATTACACATTGCATGGGGTTCGGGATAATGTTGAAAGGAGGAAGATTCTGACAGTTTAATATCTGCAGATTCAAGTGGTTTATCTACATTTCTGTTTAGTAGCTTCTCTGCAATTATGGTGGCTCGACCACATATGATTATTCTGGCAGCTAGGCTACAATACAGTGCCTTGACCACATATTTCTGATCTGGCAGTTTATTTGCAATATTTGGTGGCATTGACCACAACTATTGTGTTGGTGTGATTTGGTTCGATGAGTTCTAGGGAACTCTATTTTGGTGTGTAGTGGAGTTGGGTAGGATGTTTTCTGAGAAATCCACATTATGATTTTCTAAAAAATACCACATTGGCATAATCATGCATACTCACTTTTGTTTGATTGATCATTATGAAATTTTTGGTGATTTTCTTATTTGTATATTGTATTGTGTGTGATCTCAGTTTGAGTTTTAGTTACAGATTGAGCTTTATAAGCCATCCCTTTTGTTTTATTTCTAACTTTCCAGGTAAACGGTGAGGTTAGGATCGGACGGCGTGCAGGAGCTCGGAATGATTCACGGTTATGTAAATAAGATAGTTATGTTTTTAATTATTTTTGGGTTTTGTTTTGTTTGTTTGGTTTGGAGCATTTCTTCATGAAACGACAAAGCCTCGCGGGTTAACAATTTAAAACTCAATTTTCAAAATTAAAACTCTAAAATTTTTCTGCTACAAAATTAAGTAACCTCTAAAGAGTTTTTTTTTTGTAAGTAAACGAATAGTTCTAACGAGTGTTTGTCCTTAAGCTGGAAATGATTTTCTAGAATGTTTAATTTCAAAACACGAGTTTGAATTCAAATTTTGGGATTGAGATAAGTGATTCCGGATTTAAGTTTTTCTAAACATTTGTAAAAGTTTTGTCAAATTTCATTTATTCAAAACGCACTTTTAGTTTGATCGAAATAAAGGTTTTTAAACAAGTTAATGTAATTCCTCAACATCTGATCATAACATCTAGGCCAGATTTGGGGTGTTACAATTTTTCTTTGTGGTTTTGTAGTGCTTACTGAAAACCCACCTTTGCAGTTATTTTTGCTCATAACTTGCTTGTTACTTAGCAATTATTTTAGGTCAACTTATATCTTTCCTTTTTATATAATCACAAATTTCTTTATCCATTTTACAATATAAGTCTAATTCTGTTTAGGCTAAGAGGGATATTCAATTAAAGTTTTTACAATAATAACGACTCCAAAAATAGAATTCAATCCAAATGCTCGGGGGAAGAAGTCCACTGCCACTTCTTCCAACCACTTATTATTTTCTTGTAATTCTTTATGAAAGTTCATTGATTTTTGTCTGTCTGATATTTGTTTTGTTGCAACTGGATGTAATAACTACTATTAACAAAATAGACATGGACACTAGAAAATTATTCACTGTAACAATCCGATTTTAGTTGATGTCAAAAAATTTGATTTCAGGGTCGAATTTCATGAAATGAGTTAGTTTGAATCGTTAATCAAGGATTTTATATGATGTATATGAAAATTTAAGTATTGATTCACTAAAGGATTAAATTATGTAGAAAGGAGCCGAATTAGTTTGTATATACTACGATTACTCATAAGCTATGTAGAAAGAAATAGGATTAGTCATTAACTAATTCCTAATTAGTTGCTTTCCTAATTTGTTAAGATTCCTAACTTCGTGGGATTGTCCTATTATTTTTCCTCGAATAATGGACTGGAATGCCGACCATCCTAATATAACTATTAGATTGTATTTCCTTGATTAAAATAAGAATTTTCCTTCACTATCTAAACCCTAATACGACATGGATACAAAAACCACCACCTCCTCAAAAGTCAATTCTAAACCCGAGCAAAATCCCTGAACCAGAAACTATGAAAATTCCTCAGCCAATATCATCGAAGAATCTCTTTTTCCTATCACTAATCAGAAACTCAATGGCCACAATTTTGTCCAGTGGTCACAATCCATGCTTATGTATATTTTTGGTAGAAGAAAGGATGAATATCTCACTGATGTGGTTCCTGTTTCGATAAAAATGGGTCCTCATTATCACACATGGAAGATTGAAAATCACATGGTCATGTTATGGCTAATAAACTCCATGACCATGAAAATTGGAGAAAAATTCCTTCTATACAAAACAACTAAGGGAATCTAGGATGCGGCAAGAGAAACTTACTCCAGTTCTGAAAATACCTCTGAAATTTTTGAAATTGAAACTTGAATTCATGATCTACAAAAAGGGGAGATGACTATCACTCGATATTTAAACACAATGACCGATACTGACAACACCTTGATGTGTTTGAAATATACCCTTGAAAATGTCAAGATGATGTAACTTTACACAAAAAGATTGTTGATAAAAAAAGAACATTCAAATTTCTCCTTGGTCTCAATAAGGATTCAGATAAAGTAAAGGGTAAAATCTTGGGCAGCAGGCCTCTACCTTCCATCTGAGAGACATTTGCTGAATTCAGAACAGAAGAAAGTAGGAAGTAACTGATGATGATAGAAAATATGAGTTCCCCAGTTGCTGAAGGCTCAATCTTGTATATAGGTAACTCATCTTAGGACAACAAGCAAATAAAATGAAGGTCATCGTGCGACCATTCTGAAAATAACATGGGAAACCTACTGATTGAAGGCCTAACCGAGCATGCTAGGATTGGGACAGTCGTGCAAATGTTGCCAACATTTTTGTCAACACCAACACTAGCACCGAAATCAATCCATTCACTAGGGAGCAAATTAAGATATTGAAGAAATTACTCAGACATATATCACCTGCTACTAAACAACATGCTAGTATGCTAGTACATTTTCCTTTGCTCATATTGCAACAACCAAAAAATTAAGACCATGGATAGTTGATTCAGGAGCTTTGGATCACTTGACCGGAGACATTAATGTCTTTCATAAGTTCATTCTGTATTCAAGCCCCACTATAGTGCAAATAACAAATGGATCACTCTCAAAAGTGGCAGGAATTGGATCAATCAAATTGACAAAGGACCTTATTCTCTTATATGTCCTTTATGTTCCAAAATTAGATTGCAATATTATTTCTGTTTACTATTTCTATTAGTAAACTCACCTATGACTTGAACTGTGTGACTAAATTTTATCTAAATCTTTGTGCATTTCAGGTAGCGGATTCGGGGAACATGATTGGTCAATTTAAAAATGTGTGGTGATCTCTACTTGCTCAAAAGGAAATCTCCTTTACATGGACAAGTTCATTCAAGTTGTGTTTCTGAGTCTGTTTCTAACTCTTTCTCTAATTTTGTTTCTGTTTCAAATGAGAATCAAGTCATGTTGTGGTACTTTCGCCTTGGTCACCCAAATTTTGTGTACCTTTAAAATTTTCTTCCTCATTTGTTCATTAATAAAAAGTCCAATTTTTTTAATTGTGAAATATGTCAACTTGCAAAACACACAAGACATGTTTACCCTAGCATTCAATATAAGCCTTCACATCCATTCTCTATAATCCATAGTGACATTTAGGGACACTCATGAGTGAAAAATATTAATGGGGCTCATTGGTTCATATCTTTCATAGATGATCATACTAGAACCAGTTGGACATTCCTTATGAAGGAAAAACCCAAAATTGAGGAAATCATCAAGTCTTTTTATTCCATGATTCGCACACAATTCAAAAGTAAAATTCAAATTCTTATGACCGATAATGGCAATGAGTATTTTACGTCATCCTTGGGTTCCTATTTCATAACACAAGGAATTATTCATGTGAGTTATTGTGTTGACACCCCTCAGCAAAATTGGATAGCTGAGAGAAAAAATAGAAAGTTACTTGAGGTAGCTAGGCCACTCATGTTTAGTAATCATGTACCTAAACACTTCTAGGGTGAAGCCATCCTTACTTCCACCTATCTCATCAATAGAATGCCTAGTTGAGTGCTACAATTTTAGAGACCTCGTGAAGTCATCCTACAAACCTTCCCTCGCACTAAACCTTTTTCTTCTAATCTTACACTTGGAGTCTTCGGTTGTTCAACATTTGTTCACATACACAAACATTGAACCAAACTTGATCCCAAATCAATAAAATGCATTTTCCTAGGATATTCTTCTAATAAAGAAGGATACAAGTGTAACTCACATGTTACTTGAAAGATGTACAATTCTATGGATGTCACTTTTTTTGAACACCAATCCTATTTTTCCAAAATCGCAATTCAGGGGAAGAACTGGGGGAATTTCAAATTTGAGACATTTTTCAAGACACTCAATCTGTGCAAATTTCACCCAAAGTGTCAATCCGACATCCTTACCATCTTTCAAGTTCTCAAATAGCTTACCTCTTTCAAGTCCTGAAAATCCAAATCTTAGTTCCACATCAGGTTCAAACAACACACCATTCGAATCTCAGTTCCATGAGTCCCTTAACCATTACTTGGTGCAAATCATCAGGAACTTCATGTCTGTTCTAGAAGGAGACGACCTATTGGAAATCTAGAGAATGCCACTCAAATAAGAGATTGTCAAGAAATTTAATCAAAACCTCTTACTTTAAAATTTCACACAGGTATGGATTCTTCAACTTGTGAGCCTCTTAGTTAATTTTTTTAATGATTCTAATTGGCCTATTGCTCAAAAAAGGGGTGTTCGAACATGTACAAACCATCTTATTGAGAAACATGTGGCATATGGGAAATTTCTACCATCATATAAAGCATATATTTCAGCTCTTGATAGTATATAAATCCCAATTTCCATTTTAAGATGCTTTGAAAAATCTAGCTTGGAATAAGGCTATCGAGGAAGAAATCGGGGCTCTAAATAGCAATGGAATCTGGACTTTTACAGAGTTACCTCAAGGGAAGAAGCTAGTAGGTTGCAAGTGAATATTTACAGTTAAGTATAAAGTAGATGGAAGTATCGAGAGGTTTAAAGCCAAGCTGGTGGCAAAGTGCTTTACTCAATTATATAGAATCAATTATCAGGAAAGCTTTGCACTTGTCGCCAAGTTAAACATGATTCTAGTACTGTTGTCACTAGTAGTAAATAATGACTGTCCTTTGCACCAACTAGACATCAAAATTTCCTTTTTGAACGGAGATCTTGAAGAAAATGTTTACAAGGAAATACCTCCAGGTCTAGAAAACTCCGTAAACAACCATCAAGTGTGAAATCACCTCGAGCCTAGTTTGACAGGTTTGCCAAAATAGTAGTCATAAATGGATACAATCAATGTCAGACAGATTATTCCTTATTTATGAAATCCTTATCAAAAGGTTGAATTTCTATTCTTATTGTCTATGTTGACGACATTATTCTAACATAAGACGACTCAGAGGAAATTATCTAACTCAAAAGACTACTTGCTACTGAGTTTTAAAATTAAAGATCTTGACGCTCTCAAATATTTCCTAGGCATGGAGATTTCTTGATCTAAGGCAGGGATTGTTATATACCAAAAAAAGTAAATATTAGATTTGCTAACTGACTATCATGCTTAGGTGTAACCTACAAAGACGCCTATGCAGCCCAACCTAAAGTTAAGGAAAAATAAGGATAGTGTATTGGTGGATAAAGGGTAGTATCAAAGACTAGTGGAAAATGTAATTTATCTTTCACACACGAGGCTAAACATTGCATCCTTAGTAAGTGTTTTAAGCCAACACATGAATGATCTGCATAAGGAACATTTAGAGGCTGTGAATCAGATTCTCAAATAGCTGAAGATGACACCAGGCCACGGTTGACTCTTTAAAAGAGTGAAGTCCATGAGATAGAGGTATACACCTCTGCAAGTTAGGCTGGAGAATTGACTGAAAGAAGATCCACAAGTGGTTACTACTCCTTTGTTTGGGGCAATCTTGTTACATGGAGAAGAAAAAAGCAGTTAGTGGTGTCAAGTAGTGTAGAGTCAAAATACTGTGCTCTTACTTTGGGCATTTGCGAAGGAATGTGTATTCAGAGATTACTAAGGGAATTGAATGTTGATTTTAAGGACCAAATAAAAATACATAGTGACAGTCAATCCGCCATAAGCATTGCTAAAAATCTAGTACACCACGATAGGACCAAGCACGTGGAAATTAATAGGCACTTCATTTCAGAGAAGTTTAATAATGGAATAGTCCAACTGAGCTACATCCCTACTCAACTGCAACTTGCTGACATTTTCACCAAAGCTCTTCTAAGAATCAGCTTCGATGAATTCAACTTCAAGTTAGAATTGCATAATATATACACCACAGTTTGAGGGGGAGTGTAGAATGGAGCCAAACTAGTTTGTATATATTAGGAAAGTACTCATAGTCGTAACCTGGTAGATCAAGGTTTATTATTTAGTTTCCTAAAAAATAAGATTAGTCATTAATTGTTCCTAATTAGTTGCTTTCCTAGTTTGTTAAGACTCCTAACTTTATGGGATTGTCCTATTATTTTTCCTAAATTAACGAAATAGAATGTCAGTCATCCTAATATAAGTATTAGGTTGTATTTCCTTGATTAATATAATAATTTTCCTTCACCAAAATTCTCAAATTAGAAAAGTTGCAATTTATAGTACAATGACCTATTTTAGAAGTGAGTGGAATGGAGAGAATTGATTACGAGATTAGGCTCGGGCCTTGATAGTAATTTCACCATGATTAAGTTCAGGATTGAAAACCAAAGTGATCTTCACCATTGGATCCCACTATTCATGCCATGAAAAATCCTAGCCATTAGATTAAGTATGATTAGTGATTAATTAAATTGTTAAACTAGTTATATAAGTGTTGTAGTGGGAGAAACCAAGTTTCCTTGATATGATTGTCTCATGAATGTAAGTTGAGCTTGGGATTTGATATCTTGCTGATTTATTGCGCTTATGTATATATGTATATTCAAGTTTG
Source organism: Gossypium raimondii (assembly GCF_025698545.1). NCBI lineage: Eukaryota > Viridiplantae > Streptophyta > Magnoliopsida > Malvales > Malvaceae > Gossypium > Gossypium raimondii. The sequence continues at coordinate 11,785,937 of NC_068573.1, forward strand.
TAATATAGTGAAATATTTATGAAAGAATACTAGAGAAAAAAGAATGTTAATGAAAACATTATGCAATGTATAGATGATATGTGAACTTATGTACAATGATAAATGGTCTCGAATAGAGTTACGGGTATAGTTGGCATGCTATAAGATTTATTATATCAAATTCATTATTAGCACTGAATGCATATCATTTTGGTAGTTCGTTATGCCTCTAGTGTTTGTGGGAACGTTCCGCTTAACGCTAGGTGCATTTATATTAGGTAATTCAAAGAGCATTGGGTGTTCGTGGGAATGTATCTCTAGCTCTTGAGCATTTGGTGTCTGTGAGCATATACTGGTGTGATGGTGAAATAATATGCATATCCATTCTTTAGTTTTTGTTCGTTTAATAGGGGTTACAATTTTAGTATGATATGTTTAAAGTAGAAAATGACTTCTAATTAAATTATGCTAATGATTTATGCTTGAAAGTATTAATTGAGAAAAAATGATAGATAGCATGTGAAAGATCATGCACAATACTAGTTATGAAGCCCTAGGGACATTTAATACTATGAAAGGAACTACACCATTCAATATATGAAATTGATATATAAATGATGATACAAAATGAATCGAGTAGCTTGATACTTGAACAAAATGAAAAGACCTGTGGGTGTATCAATATGTTAATATAAGTGACAAGAATTGAATTAAAATTCATGAGAAAGCAAAAAGAAAAAAAAATGAATTATGATATAATGATATTTAATATAAATTTGGTTATGAATGAAATTATAGTATGTTTACTTAAATTGCATTTGCATTGTTATTAAGTTATGATAGAACCACTGAGCTTCCTTGCTCAGTGTGCGAATTTGTTTGTTTTCGTTCATAGGTGAAGATTAGGTTTAATGGAGTTGAGTAGATCGACAACATTTGAGACTCACTTATCAACTTAGAAATGTTTGTATTGTCTTTTCAATATTCAGTTTGAGTTCCCACGTGCCTAGTGTTAATGGTATTTGCTGGAGTCCAATTTGTTGAGTTTTTATAAGTGACTTGGTTGATTTTTTATCCAAGTTAAGTTGTGTATATGTTAATCATATTGAATTTTTTATATGATGATCTTGTAATGGTTGAGATGAGATTTAGAAACATGAAGATTAGGTATATGAATGGGTAGTTTCTTGCTAGCTAAGTAATCCAACTTGTTGGCTAAGTTTAATTCTTGTTGATCATTATTGTGTCTATAATGTTTGAATGTGTGTAGGTGAGTTTAATGGTATTTAGAACTTGATTTTCCAGTTTTATAAGTCATGGATTTAGTTTGGTAATGTCTAGGGTCAAAATAGATAAGTTTTGAAGTGATTTTTGGGTCCATGCAAAGTTGTTTAGGTATAAGTGGTTTTTTTATTGGTACAAGTTAGTAAGAAAAAATGAATAGTACTAGGGACTTGTATCAGTGCAAGTCTATGGTTGTACCGATACAACAATGATAGAATAGGTCTCTCCCCTATTTTGAGTTGTTTCAACCCCAGAGACCTGTACTCGGTCCCAATTACCTCCGAACACCTAGTAATTATTTTAAAATATTTCTGTATTGTTTTAAAAGTCTTATTAAGGAAACTATTCAATTGAATTAGCTTGATATGATTGTATTCTTGGTTGATTTCCATGTTGAATTCTAAGTATAAGTTAGTCTGAGTTGCTCTGACAAAGAATGTAGTGTCTCACATTTAGATTGGCGGTCGGGCTAGGTGTAAGTGTCACATTCACGCTGTAATACCCGATTTTGGCTCGGGTAAAAGGCCCCAAATTACATTTGGCCTATGTGGCCCGAACCCAAACAAACCCCAGGCCCAAAATAGTTTCATACATCCCTAAGATTTTTAGGGTAAATCTTCGCGCCGCAACCATGTCCTCCGAATCTCTGCGCGCACATCTTCACCTGCACCAAAGAAAGAAAACACAGCAAATAAACCACAAAAATGGCAAGAAAATCAAGATTGCAAATCAAATAGATATCAAGCAAGATAGTAGAAGATTTCTTTACTTTTCTTATTTCATGTTTGCTATAAAAGAAAACTCGAAACATTGAAACAGGGAATTCGAAATCAATAAGAAAAACAATTATTTTCACAGCCAATAAAAAGCAGAGAGTTCAATGCTGAGAAAGCAGAAAATCAATCCAAAGGTCTATATTTTTTCTTTCTTTTTTACTTTAGTTTATTGTTTTTTTTATTTTTTTATTTGCATACAAATAAATATAAATACAAAAGGAAGTAAAACAACCTGTATTCGAGTCCCAACTGCCATGGACGGCCGAGGAAGTCGTCTCTGAGGATAGACAGCTGAAAACCGAAAGGTTTCTTGAGATTTGGGCCCTTTCCATCAATATTTTGGCAATTTCGAGACTAAATTTGGTTTTAGAGGTTTTGAAAGGGCCGGATCTGAGGTTTTCGCCGATGGTCGGTGGCCGGCGCGGTGGTTCCCTCGCCGAATTTTGGACCGACGTCCGAAGGAAAAGGAGAAGGGTGGAGAGTGTTTTGGTTTTTTTTTTAAAAAAAAGAAGAAGAGAAAAATGAAATTTTGAAGGTTTTTTTTTGCTTAAATAAGCCTAGTGAAACGGCGATGTTTCACTTGGCCTCCCCAGGTGCCAAAACGGCATCGTTTGGGGGAGGCCAACCCGACTTTGACCCGACCTGGCCTAGGATTCGCGTGTTTTTGAGCAGAGTGGTAAATTGCGCTTTTAGCCCCTCCACCTTTTAATATTTTTACAATTAAGTTTATTTTATTTTTAAAATTCGCCTTTAATCTATTTTCAATTTCAATTTGGTCCCTATGGAAGGACGCCGTTTAGAGGAAAAGGGGAAATTGCCTTTGCAGTCCCTCCATGATTATTTGCGCATTCGATACGGTCCTTTGGGCTTTATTTATTTGCGGATTTACCCCAGATTTTTTAATTGCAGTTTAATTTAGTTTTTTTATTTTTTCTTAAAATTAATTATAATGTATTTATTTTTATTTTTATTTTTTAACTTTTATATGTAATTATTTTTTAAATATATATATGTATATTTATTTATTTTTATGTACATTTATATTTTTTAAAACTAATATTTTCTCATATTTATATATATATATACATATTTTTTAAAATTAATTTTGGTAATGTAGTTATTATTTAATTATTTTTAATATATTTTATGTGTATATGCATATTTTTTTGAATATTCCATTATATTTATATATATACATACGTATACATCTATGTTTTTTATTTTATTTTCAAAATATTTAACTACCTACTTATATTTTTAACACATATTTTATAATTTATGTATATATGCATATATTTATATTTTTTTGTTTTCATAAATGCATTATGTATTTTATATATATAAGTTTTATAACCCAAAATTTTATTTGTAAATCATATGTATATTTTTAATCTTCATAATTTCTATGTGTATATTATATACCTTCTTTTCTTTATTTATTTTGCTTACTTTCTTCAATCGCTATTTAATTGTGTTTACATTTATATTTTTATTCATTTGATATTTTGCATGTCATGGATTATTGTTTTTATATATATTCATTTCGTTTATTTATTTGTTTATATTATTTCTATGCCATTGTTGTATTTGTTATTGTGACATTTATACATACATTCAATATAACATTACGTCATCTTTTACTCGAATTTAAAAATAGAACTTTTCAAAATAGAGATAATACTCAGATTTAGGATTTTCAAGAAAATTGAGCCCTAACGTATTGGGTTCTAATTTTCTTCGTTAAATCTAACAATCGAGAATTGCTCTTTGATCAAAAATAAAATGAAAAAGCTTGTTGTTGGGAATTTAATATGTTGTGTCCTAACGCATTGGATGTGACGTATTGATTTCTCGAGAAAAAGATTTTTAAAAAAAAAATATATATTAATAAAGGAAATATTCAATGTTTGGGATGTTGAGAAATTGTGCCCTAACGTATTGGGCTGCGGTTTCGTCATAAATCTTAAACAATTGAATATTATTTTAAATTTTATCACACAAATCTTTTAGACAAACTCATCTCGAAGAAATAAAATATCGTGCCCTAACGCATTGGGTGTGATGTTTTCTGTTTCAAAATGAGGGAGTCTTAATAAATAGTTTAATTTAATTAAGGATCGTATTTTTAACTCTCGACATTAAGACATTAATTAATCAATTTGGTACCAATTTTTGGGCGTTACGAGGGTGCTAATCCTTCCTCGAACGTAACTGACTCCCGAACCCGTTTTTTTAAAAACTCGTAGGCCAAAGTCATTTTAGGTGATCCAATCACACCTTAATAAAAGATTGGTGGCGACTCCAAATTTTCATCGACAACTAATTTTTGTGTTTTTCCAAAAATAAAAATGGTTTCGACACACGCAGTTCAAAAACTTCTTATATTTGCAAGGCTTTTCACATACAGTAATCCACTATAAACAACAAAGTACAAGCTATAATTTAAGTCTAACTTACTCACGAGTTGTAACTTCACTCCTATACTTTAAATTACATCACTTTCACTCCAAGGCTTTTCCCTTAAAAGCTTGAATTTAAATTGATTACATGCATAAAAGGCTTTTTCAATTACAAGAATATCACTATTCGATTCCACTAAAATAACCACTTAAAAAGATATTTTAATGAAGTGTATATTTGACTGAGAACTTCTACTCATCAAAGTCCTTTAATATCAAAATTTCTATTTAAGAGAACTTCAATTGTACTAAAAGATTGAATCCAGTTCGAGTATGCTTAATATTCACATTTAAAATTTTCATTGATATGCTGCTGAAAAGTCTTCAAGGATCAACAATTAAAGATCCAACGCATTAGATAAAAACATATCAATCAAATAAGATTTTGTTAAGTTGCAACTGATAATGTAATTGACAATTATAATTGGGTATAACCATTTGTATGTAGTATAGTTTATAAAAGGAAATATAATTTCCTTAGTACAATTTTAATTTATTTAATTGAAAATTATTCAAAAAATAAATTGGTTTTGATAAACGAACCTTAAAATGTCATATATCTATTTTTTAGCGGTGTTAGACACTTAATAACATAATTCAATAAAATTGCTATCATTACACATTTTATCGATCTAGAAAGTGTCTAACTTTCCACACCTTTGTATGACTTCCTCCCTTTCCGACAAAGCAACAGTCAATCAAAGTCCTAAATTTGATTTTTGGAAAATTCTTTTAAATTTCGAAATTTTAAAGAAACTAAATTAAGAATAAGTGGGATTTATAAATTTTAAAAATTCAACCTAATTTAATAATAAATTTTGAATATAATGATAAATCATATTATATTTTTAAAAAGAAAAAAGAAACCTTCAAATTACAAACCCAACTAATAAACATATAAAAGATAAAAAATCTTTATCAAGTTTATGACCAACAAAGGAACAAAATTCTACCCCGTATTGCAAGCATAACCCATATTCCAATTTCCCAACCCCTACCCTTCCACAAATGTCAAAGGAGACTAAGGATTTTAACGTCAAAAACCCTGTTGACAGTATGTTCCAACTGCAACAATCCATCAAAGAGTTCTGTTTTCATATTAATGTCTATTGCAAGTATGTCCCATAGAATAAAAATTTCCTGCCCCTCTTTGTACCTCTAAGTATAGCCCTCCAATCTTGAATCGACACCTGCAATAAATATTCCAATAATAATAAAAGTTAGAATCCCCAAGACCCGACTTCAACGGTGGGTTGTGGTGCAACAGTCAAGACGGCACCTCCACATGCCGACTTCCTCATTCTCAGAAAATTTCTTTCCTTTCAGTTTCATGCATCTACTTCATCTTATAAAAAGATGGCGTAATATCATAAATAATCCTTGAAAGCTCATCAAAATTTCAAAATACTCCATCCATTTTGTAGGTTTAAAAGAAAAACATAACATTCAACTTAAATTTTCATATTTTATAAATAATTGTTGTTGAAACCATTTTTTTTGAAAAAAACAAAAATTTTAGGTTGTCGACTTTAAAAAATAAAATAAATGGGAGTCGCCACCAATCTTTTATTGAGGTGTGATTGGATCACCTAAAATGATTTTGATCTACGAGTTTTAGAAAAAAACAGGTTCGGGAGTCAGTTACGTACGAGGAAGGATTAGCACCCTCGTAACGCCCAAAATTTGATACCAAGTTGATTATTTAGTGTCTTAAGGTCGAAAATTTTAAAAAATATAATCTTTAAAAAACTTAAAACGTTGCGTATTAAGACCCTTCTCAATTTAGAGAAGCAAAAATGTCACACCCAATGCGTTAGGGCACAACATTCTAATTTCTTCCAAAATGAATTGGGCCAAAATACTAGTGTAATAAAACTTTAAAAGAACATCCACTTATCCAAGATTTAAGAAATCACACCCAATACGTTAGGGCACGATTCCTCTAAAATCCCTAACTTGGAATATTTCCTTTACTTTAAAAGAACATCCACTTATCCAAGATTTAAGAAATCACACCCAATACGTTAGGGCACGATTCCTCTAAAATCCCAAACTCGGAATATTTCCTTTATTATTTAAAAAAAAAATCTTCATTTCGAGAAATCAATGCGTCACATCCAATACGTTAGGACACAACGTGTTGAATTCCCAATAATGAGTTCTTATTTTAGTTGGTTTAAAGAGCAATCCTCGATCATTAGATTTTCAAAAAAAAATCGGAACTCAATACGTTAGGGCTCAATTTCCTTGAGAAATCCTAAATACGAGTATTATCTCTATTTTGAAAAGTTTGATTTTAAAAAAAATTGAGTAAAAAATGTAATGTTATGCCACTTTAAATATATAATGCAATAATAAATATTACGATAGCATAAAAATAATGCAAATATATAAACAAATAAATACAATAATGGCATGCAAAATATCAAATAAATGGGCGAGATAATAAAATATGTAAACCTAAATCAATAGACAAATGATCGAAATAAATAAAAAATGTATACATGTACACATAAAATATATAGGTTTAAAATAATTAAATAATATCTACATTATCGAAGTTAATTAATGAAATAAATATGTATACACATAAACATGAGAAAATATTAGTTACAAAAATAAATAAATGTATACATAAAAATATACATATATATAGGCTTTTTTTTTAAAAAGGTAATATAAGGAAAAAATATTATTAATTGATAATAAAAAAATAATGATGGAAAAAAAGACTAAATTGAATTGCAGTTTAAAAAAATGGGTAAAATCCGCAAATAGTAAAAATCAAAGGACTAAATTGAACGCGCGAATTACATAAAGGGGCTGGAAGGGAAATTTTCCCTTCTCCTCTAAAACGGCGCCGTTCCAGTAGGATTAAATTGAAATGGAAAATAAATTAAAGAACAAATTTAAAAAACACAAAAAAACCTAATTGAAAATTCATTAAAAGGCGGAGAGGTCAAAAATGCAATTTGTCCCTCCGCATGAGAAACACACGAATCCTGGGTCCGGGTCAGGTCGACACCCAGCACCGTTTTCAATTGGCTATTTAAGCCAAAATTAAAACAAAAATTACATTTCAAAACATTTTAAAAAAAAAAACCAAATCTTTCAAAAAAAAAAACTCTCTCAGCCCCTCAGTCCTCCGACCATCGGCCGGTCATCGGACGGTCACCGACCACTGCGTCGGCCGCCAATTTTCGACGCTGGCACCGCCGTTTGCGGTGGCCGGAAAAGGGAAAACTCCCTTGTTAATATTTCCGACCCCTCTAGGCCCAAATCTGGGCTAAAAATCACCAAAATCGACAAAAAAACACTAGAAAAACCCTAGAAACTTTTTGGTTTCTAGTCGTCTGTCATCAGAGACGATCCTCGAAATACCCTACGGCGTTTCAGAAGCCAAAAAAAAAGGTAGTTTTCCTCTCTTTTATTATTTTTGTTTATACGTATGTAAAATAAAAAGATAAATATAACAACGAAAAAACAAGTATCAACCTTTTTTGATCGATTTATTCTGTATTGCGAAAGTACAAGCCTTTTTCTATTTTCGAAATCGGGATCCTCATTACAGTGTGTTTATGGCTTTTTTATAGCCGAAATAGTAAATCAAAGAAAGAAAAAAAATCTGGTCATATCTTTGATTCGCAAATACATGATTTTTCCTTCCATATGTTGTCGGTTTCCTTGCAGGTGAAGATCACGAAGATTCGGGGACGAAGCTTGGCTTACGGCACTGCCCTATGGTTCCATCTGCTCCCCGAGCTTTGGGCTAGGGTCCGATTTGGGCCGCTGTTTTGTTTGGATTTGGGCCATATAGGACAATCTTTGTTTTTATTAGTTGGGCCATGCAGGCCTGTCTATAATGCGGGTCTTTTAGACCCGGGCCAAAATAGGGTGTTACAGCTACCCCTCTTTGCTCGTTATTGTGTAACGGGAACGGAGCAAAGACTTTAAAATGCCCGATTTTGTCCGGTCATTCTGGATCTTGGTATTCTTCTTCTTCAAGTAACCTCATTCCTTCCTACTGCATCTTCAGAGGTATAGGAATTAGTGCTTCAATCTACTCTGTAACTTTAGGGAGATAAGACTTGTAGCTTCAACCTTTTCTGCTGCTGCTCAGGGAGACAAGGCTTGGTGGCTTTAATCTGCTTCCCACTATCTTGGAAAGATAATATTCACCGTCTTCGATCTGCTCCACTACTGCTTAGGGAGATAAGATCTACAATCTTCAACCTTCTCCGCTGCTGCTCAGGGAGACAAGGCTTGGTGGCTTAAATCTGCTTCCCACTATCTTGGAAAGATAAGATTCGCCGTCTTCGATCTGCTCCACTATTGCTTAGGGAGATAAGATCTACAATCTTCAACCTTCTCCGCTGCTGCTTAGAGAGACAAGGCTTGGTGGCTTAAATCTGCTTCCCACTACCTTGGAAAGATAAGATTCGCCGTCTTCGATCTTCTCCACTACTGCTTAGGGAGATAAGATCTACAATCTTCAACCTTCTCTGCTGCTGCTCAGGGAAACAAGGCTTGGTGGCCTAAATCTACTTCCCACTATCTTGGATAGATAAAACTCACCGTCTTCGATCTGCTCCACTACTGCTTAGGGAGATAAGATCTATAATCTTCAACCTTCTCCGCTGATGCTCAGGGAGACAAGGCTTGGTGGCTTAAATCTACTTCCCACTATCTTGGAAAGATAAGATTCGCCATCTTCGATCTGCTCCACTACTGCTTAGGGAGATAAGATCTATAACCTTCTTCGCTACTGCTCGGGGAGACAAGGCTTGGTGGCTTAAATCGGCTTCCCACTATCTTGGAAAGATAAGATTCGTCGTCTTCGATCTGCTCCACTGTAACTTCAGGGAGATAAGACTACTGGTTACCGATTTGTTCTCTAGGGAACATAACCTGTAAAAATCTGTTCTATGAACTTAATTATGCCTAGAGATTAGGATGTCATGATCAGAATGAATCAAATGTTCCTAACTAGACGTGTATGAGTGACATTTGAATGCATGCAAAATGTCATTTTTTGAGAATTATCAATTTTGCTTTGTCGCTGACGCTTTTTGCTTAGCTGATATCTCCAAAGAAATACTTAATCAAATTGCCTCCATTGTGCACTTTTAAAGCACAACCCTCTAGAAGGCAGAATTTGTACTACATTCCTTCCACTGTAACTTAAGAGTAGGAAAATTTGACTCTTCTCAATCTTCTCCTATCGTAATTCAAGGATATAGATTATGAAATTTGTTTACACCACTCTCAGGGTGTCCTATCAAATGCTCATGCCCAAATGAAGAGCTTTCTTTCCATAGGGGATTTCTTCCTACCCCCTCCATACTTCTTGCTGTCTCATTCACTATCCAAATCTGAAAAGGCGGTCTTAATTTAGACTTTTGAATCTTGGGGCGTTCTAACCAATAGTCCTGTTTCAGGTTACTAAATTATTTAGAAATTCCCAAAGTAATAGACAAAACTTCTTTTGTGAAAGTTTATTAGTCTATCAATCATTATTCTAATGCGACATGTTTGCGCAAAAATCAAAAATACTGAGTAAGAGATGAATTAATTCAAGAATTTATTGATAGTAAGTGTCCTGAAAGAAAAAAGTATTCAAGAACAGCGAAGAATGAAGTTTTTACAAGAACCAACAAACTTGGTACAAATATTATGAAGGCTAGGTGCTTTGGATATCACCGCTTGAACTTCTCCGTGCAAGCCAAGAACCATTCTGAACTTAACATGTGTTTAGGGGATCTACAATACTTTGTTAATGCCCCCAAGACGTCGTAGATCTTTTTATTGTTGACTTTAGCGAAGCAAGATCACCATATGCCCCAATCTGACAATGTTTGAGCTGCCCTTTTCAGGTTTTCAACTCAAACCCCCTTTGGTCTCAAGGTGCCCTTTTCGGGTTTTCACCTTGGCCTCTCCTTCTTTTTTTCTTTTTTTTTTTTGGAAATCAGAGCGCCCTTTGCAGGTTTTCACTTTGATTCCTCCCTTTCTTCAAGTGAAATATTTCTTAACCGAGTCTGAATTTACAGGATTCGAAAAATTTTTGCCATCCATTTCACTCAAAATCAAAGCGCCTCCGGAAAAAAGCCTTTTTTACAACATAAGGTCCTTCCTAGTTTGGCATCCATTTCCCTCTGAAATCCTTTTGTAAAGGGAGGATCTTTTTCAGAACCAAATCCCCTTCATGAAATTCTCTAGGACTAACCTTCTTATTATAAGCTCGCATCATTTGGCCATAACGAATCGCTTTTAATCTTTTCTGTTCAATCAGGTTCAGTTGATTATACCGAGATTAGATCCATTCAGCCTCATCCAATTTTAACTCGGCCAAAACTCGGAGAGAAGGAATTTCAACCTCAATGGGTAAAACTGCCTCCATTCCATAAACCAACGAAAAAGGTGTTGCCCCAGTAGAAGTCCTGATAGATGTTCGGTCAGCAAGAAGAGCGAAAGGTAACTTCTCATGCCAATCTTTGTAAGTTTCAGCCATTTTCGCCACAATTTTGTTGATATTTTTATTCGCCGCTTCCACTGCACCATTCATTTTCGGGCTATACGGTGATGAATTATGGTGTCTAATGTTGAACTGATCACAGACTTCCGCTATCGTGCTGTTATTCAGATTCAACGCATTGGCAGATATGATCCTTTCAGGCATTCCATATCGACATATGATCTCCTTCTTCAAAAACCTACTGACTGCTGACTTCGTGACATTAGCATATGAGGCTGCTTCTACCCACTAAGTGAAATAGTCAATAACCACAAAAATGAAACGATGTCCATTAGAAGCCTTCGGTGATATTGGTCCAATGACGTCCATACCCCACATGGAGAAAGGCCATGGAGAAGTCATAACATGAAGAGGAGAAGGAGGCGCGTGCATTTTATCCCCATAAATTTGGCATTTATAGCATTTCTTGGCATGATTGATGCAATCTCCTTCCATAGTGGACCAGTAATACTCGAATCTCATAATCTGTCTAGCCATGGTGAATCCATTAGCGTGCGTTCCACAAATACCTTCATGGACTTCTTCTAAAATTTCCTTAGCCTCTACAGCGTCCACGCATCTTAACAGTACTCGATCCTTTCCCCTTTTGTATAGGATCTCCCCATCTAAGACATAGTTAATAGCTAGTCTCCTCAACGTCCTCTTATCATTCTCCGTTGCCTGATCAGGATATTCGCGATTCTTTACATATAGCAAAATATCTTGGTACCAGGGACTATTATCATTCTCCACTTCTTCAATGCTGTAGCAGTGGGCTGGGATCTCATAAATACTAATTAGAATGGGCTTCATGTCCTCCAACTGATTCACTTTAATCATGGAAGCTAAAGTAGCAAGAGCATCAGCCATCTGATTTTCTTCTCGTGGGAGATAACAGAAGGTAATGTTGTCAAACTCTTCGATCAATCCCAAAACCATTCTCCGGTAACGGATCAATTTAGGATCCCTCGTCTCCCATTCCCCTCTTAACTGGTATATTACCAATGCTGAGTCTCCGTACACCTCTAATGTCTTGATTTTCCGTTCTATGGCTGCCCGTATACCTATGATGCAAGCTTCATACTCAGCCATGTTATTAGTGCAATCAAAGTCTAATTTACTGGTGAAAGGATGATAATCTCCATTCGGAGACACCAGGACTGCCCCAATCCCATTGCCTAATGCATTCGATGCTCCGTAAAAGTTTAATCTCCAAGAATGATTCTCTTGGGGATCCTCTTCAGCATTCTTCACATACATCAAATCTTCATTCGGGAAATAAAAGTCTAGAGCCTCATATTCTTCCAGAGCCCTGCTAGCCAAGAAATCTGCTATCGCACTTCCCTTGACAGCCTTCTGACTTACGTATACGATATCAAACTCAGAGAGTAAGATTTGTCATCTAGCCATTCTTCCATTCAATGCTGTTGACTCCATCATATACTTCAAAGGGTCTAATTTTGAAATTAGCCAAGTCGTATGATAAAGTAAGTATTGCCTCAACCTTTTGGTCGTCCAAATCAAGGCGCAACACAAAATTTCAATAGGCGAATATCTCATCTCACAATCAGTAAATTTCTTGCTGAGATAGTAAATCGCCTTTTCCTTCTTTCTAGTCGCATCATGTTAACCTAGCACGTATCCCATGGAGTTGTTGAACACCGTTAAATACAAAATCAAGGGTCTATCTGGGCTGGGTGGTGACAGAATTGGGGTATTGGATAAGTATTGCTTTATCTTTTCAAAGGCCTTCTAACATTCTTCATTCCAGACATCAGGAATATGTTTCTTCAAAAGGCGAAATATGGGATCACATTTCTCGGTCAACTATGAAATGAACCGAGCAATGTAATTCAGTCTTCCCAAGAACCCTCGAACTTCTTTCTGGGTACATGGTGGTGATAAATCTCGTATTGCCTTGACTTTGTCTGGATCAATCTCAATTCATTTTTCACTAACTACGAAGCCCAACAATTTACCTGACCTGGCTCTGAAAGTGCATTTTGTCGGATTAAGCTTGAGCTGAAACTTCCTTAATATTAAGAACAATTTTCTTAGGACCTGCACATGTTCCTCCCCTGTTTTGGATTTGGCAATCATATCATCAACATACACCTCGATTTCTTTGTGCATCATGTCATGGAACAAGGCTACCATGACTCTCTGATATGTTGCTCCCGCGTTCTTCAATCCGAATGGCATCACCTTATAGTAAAACGTTCCCTATATAGTAATGAACGTAGTCTTTCCCATATCTTCCGGATGCATCTTTATCTGATTATATCCTGAGAATCCATCCATAAAAGAAAACAGCGAAAATCCCGCCGTATTATCCACCAGAGTATCAATATGTGGCAATGGGAAGTTGTCCTTTGGGCTTGCTTTGTTCAAATCCCTGTAATCTACGCACATTCGTACTTTTCCATCTTTTTTAAGGATTGGGACGATATTGGCTACCCACTCAGAATTTTGACCTCCTGTAAAAAACCAGCATCAAACTGTTTCTTAACTTCCTCTTTTATTTTGAGAACAATATCAGGCCTCATTCTTCTGAGCTTCTGTTGAACTGGTTTGCAGTCCTCTTTTATAGGTAGGCAATGCACTACAATGTCAGCACTCAATCCAGGCATATCCTGGTATGACCATGTGAAGACATCTTTGAATTCTTGGAGTAATTCAATGAGGTCTCGTCTTGTCTTTGCGAGAATTTCAGTTCCAATTTTCACCTCCTTCCCTTCTTCCAAGCTCACCACTTCTACTGATTCTTTGTGAGGTAGGATTTGCTTTTCCTCTTATTCCACCATCCTCAACAAGTCCAAAGATAAACTACCCTCTTCATCACCTTCAAAGTCGCGCGATCCCTCTAAACACATGTTTCGTTCAAAAGGGCACTCTGAGCTCGTAGCAGTGTCATTCACGTCATTGATACACAGAGACCTATTATGGTTACAAAAGAATGTATGAATTTATATACAATTATTTATGTAATGAAATAATATATTTAGGCGTATGGGAAAAATGAAAGAATATTTACTCGAAACAATTGCAAAGATGTATTTTATTAAAATAATGATTTTTAAACATAAGCCTATTTCACAAAAGAATTCTTGTTATTTCTAGGCTAAAACAACAAGTTTGTTCTGAATATTACTCTGAAACAGTTTTAAAGACTTTAGGTATTTCGTCCGCAGTCCAATTGTCTAGAACACTCCCAGGCTCATAAGGACGAATGTCTAGCCAACTTCTCTCTTCATTCCCAAGCTCATGAATGGCATTAATGTGCATATTTCCCAATGTCTCCTCGATGCTTTCCTCAACCGATTTCTTTCTCTCTTGATGAATAATTCCTCCAGATACGAAAGTTTTGGATATGTGGGGAATTACCATTGGCTCCCACTTAGCTTCCTCCCCATTTAAACGCGCCCTTCTTCTTTCCTGCCTTTTCTCTATCTCCTTTCTCCTCTGTCCTCTATCTGGCTTGTATCCTAAGGCAAAATTATCTTACTTTTCTTTCAGCACTGGAACTTCAGTTCTCCCTTCAAGATATCTCCCTAGCCCTCTTCCAGGTAAAGCTCCTTTCCCCACCAACAACTGTAAACCCATCTCTGCAGTTTTGGATAATTTTGGCACCAAAATTTTGCTTCCTTCAGGAACAAATGCCGCATTTACAAACTCCAAAGATCGAAATGAGCACTCTATTGACTCATCATTGGTTTCTACGTATGGCATCTCGTTGGATACAACTGCTATTATATCCTCTTCAGCTTTTATTGTCACTAGCCGATCATCTGACACTAACTTCAACATCTGATGAAGTGATGATGGTACTGCCCTTGCCGAATGTATCCATGGCCTTCCTAATAAACAATTATAGGAAAGTTTGATGTCCATCACAATAAAATCTACCTCATAAACCGTTGGGCCAATCAGTAGGGGTATCTCAATCCTTCCCATGACCTTCCTTTCTATGCCGTCAAACGTCCTCACTACATTTTGACACGTTTTCATGTGCGAACTATCTATGGGTAGCCTATTAAGTGTGAATAATGGCAGTACGTTTAGAGCTGATCCATTGTCAATCAATACTCCTGGCAAAATATGTCCCTTGCATCGTGCAGTAATATGCAAATCTTTGGTAGATCCCATGCCCTAGGAGGTATTTCATCATCATTGAAAAATATGAAATTATCAGCACTAATATTATTGACCAACCGATCTAGCTTGCTGATAGAAATATCCTTGGACACATAGGTCTCATTTAGCATCTTCATCAACGCATTTTGATGTACTTCTGAATTCAAGAGTAAGGATAGTACAAATATGCGGGCTGGTTATTTATGCAACTGCTCGACGACATTATACTCACTATGCTTCAAAATTTTGAGGAATTCCACAGCTTCTTCCTCCTTTACTGGCTCAACTATTTTCCCTTTTTGCTCCCCTATTATAGCCTCTTTCATAGACTCTAGATTGGTACTCACACACTAGCTCTTTGCAGTCTCTTTTCTTGGGACAGTCGTATTGCACTCGTAGTTCCATGGGACCTTCTTACTGTCTTGGTAAGGAAAGGTTGCAGGTTTCTTTATTATGATCCTTGGCATTGCTGGTGTTCTCACCTCATCCTTCTTGGGTCGCGAGATAACGACCACAGGCTATACTACTCTTGGAACCTTCGAAGACTTTGATGTGCAAATGCTCCCCTCCTCCTTAACTTCTTCATAAAATTCCATCTCCTTATTATCCATCAAGTCTTGAACCAAGGCTCTGAATTCTGCGCATTCTTGGATTTCTGTCCCTCATCGTGATGGAACTCACAGTAGTTTTCCACCCTTTCGAAGCTTCTCTCTGAATTCGGGACAATCAATCCCCTTTTTACCATATTTTTCCAGACCCACCTCAAAGGAATTTTCACCTCTGATATGTCTTCCTTGATCTTTCTACCCATGCTTCCACCTATCATGTTCACTCTATTATGATCAGGTAACGGATTTTCTGTACTGGGTGAATCATCCAATTTAACCACGCCCAAGATTATAAGTCTTTCCACCAACTTCTTGAACGCCGTACAATGTTCTATAGAATGCCCCTCAATTCTCGTGTAATAGTCGCACCGTGCATTTGCATCGTACCACTTGGGGTGTGGAGGCTACAGAGGTTTTAAGTGGTGAGGGGCAACCACGTGTGCATTGAATAGATTCTGATATAGCTCCCTATACGACATTGGAATTGACGTAAATTGAAGCTTCTCTGTGTTTTGTCTTGTGTCAGATCTCTACTTTGATGATCCCTGCTGGTTAACAGCCATCTTTCCCGGTTGATTGACTGTAATCGTTTTTGAATATGAACCTGTGTTGTTAACCTCATTCTCCTTCTTCTTCGAAGCTGACCTTCTGCTACTTTCTCCAACATCTATTTTCCCACTTCTGATGGCATTTTCTATCATTTCCCTGTTCATAATTATGTCAAAAAAGATTTTGGAAGCACTCCTTAACAGATGCGTAATAAATGGGGCCTTCAATGTATTAACGAAAAGTATCGTCATCTCTCTTTCTAGAAGAGATGGCTGAACTTGGACAACAACCTCCTTCCATCTCTGTGTGTACTGCCTGAAACTTTCACCAGGCTTCTTCTCCATGTTCTGCAGAGTAATTCTATCAGGTACAATGTCAGTCACATGGCTGTACTGTTTTAAGAATGCCTGTGCTAGATCTCTCCATGAATTAACCTGGGTACGACTCAGTTGATTGTACCATTTGGATGCAGCCCCTGCGAGGCCATCCTGGAAGCAATGTATCAGCAACTGGTCATTATTAACATATCCAGTCATCCTCCTGCAGAACATAGTAATATGGGCTTCGGGGGTACTAGTCCCGTTGTACTTCTCGAACTCTGGCATTTTGAACTTGTGAGGAAGTACCAGACCTGGAACCAAGCTCAATTCTCTAGCATCAATTCCATGGTAGCTCTCAGTACCTTCTATCGCTCTAAGTTTTTCCTCCAGCCATTTATACTTTTCCTCGAGCTGTTTCGGTAATTCACCATTCATTTTCTCGATTGTCTCGTCGAAGTCTGGGATAGCCAAATTGTCTCTAGCTTGAAAGTTTATTGGTGTTTCAGTATCGTCTTGAGGCTTGATAGTGACGGAGGATTTGCGCGGATATATCCCCGCTTGTTGAGAAGTAAGTCCTGAGGAATAAACAGGTCCCTCGTTGTCTCCTTCTTCAATGTTGAGCACCGAGCCTTTCCCTTTGTCAACTCCTCCAGTCAATAACTGAGTCAACTTAGCCATCATACTCCCTTGAGATTCCATTATTTTATCCATCATCTTTTGTTGAATCTTCTCAAGTTGCTCGTTCATTTGCTCTTGCATTTCCTTCTGGAACTGTTCTAGCCTTTGATCCATGTCTCTAGTTTTCGATCGAGTACCGTAGTGGTGCTGGGTAGGTTGGTTGGTTTCCAGATTAACTGAAGAATGATGTAAATTAATTAGAATCTTTTAACGTTTTTAAATGCATATGAAGTGATGCAATGCATGAATGCAAAAAAGATGTCAATTTTGATTCAATTCCATATAAGAAAACCTTACTAGAAAGCAAATTTCTTTACATAAAGCGAATTACAAATAAGACTTTGCCCTAGTACCCAGAACTCTAATCTTTCTAAGTAACAAAGCTAATTCTTGTCCCCGATCCGATTCTAATTCGTACTTCACACTCAGCGTGTCAGCCTGTACTGCTAAAGTTTGTATATGATCAGCTACTTCTCGAATCTGGACCACAGCTTCCTCGATAAGATGATCTCTGCTTCTAACTTGACTCTGAAAGTGGTGAAGCTGTTCATTATTACGACTTTTGTTTGCTTTCAAGTGCTTGATCTGAACTTCACAATTTTTCAGCACCGTTTCTAGCTCTTCGATTCTTTTCTTCATTTCGTCAATCTTGCTCAAGCTTGCTTTCAACTCTATCGTAGAGTTTCAGCTTCGATACTGACGAAAAGATCTTTCCAACACAATCACCCTATCCTTTAACTCGCCCTTTTCCTTCTGGCTTTCTGACAAACTCTTTTCTAAAGCCTCATTTCGCCTTTGCATCTCTTGAAATCTCTCTTCCCATCTATCAGCCTTGTCTTTTTCTTCTTGGATTTCTTCTCGCCACTGTTCTGACGTCTTTCCCAGCCCAGCAGTTCTTATTGACAAACGCAACTTTTTATAATCCGTCTTTAGACTGCCCAGTTCCTCGTCAGCCTTGTTTTTCTCCTTCTTCAACCTCTCATTCTCAAGCTTCTGAACGTCTATGTCCAATCTCAAGTTTCTCTTTTTCGTCTCCATTTGCTCTATCCTTTTCTCCAAATCCGCGTTATTTCTCTCAAAATCTTGTCTTACAATTTCCAATTCCGAAGAGATGACTCGCAAATGCTCTTCTATTGACTGGCCGTCCTCATGATTTAACTTAGGTGTGTTATCATTAATCCTCCTAGCCCACCATCCATGATACTCAGGAGTTGTCATCGGCCCCACAGCTAACCTCTTCATTCGGCAAGTCTGTTTCCACGCATTGGACATTTCTTGAATCTTCTTTCTATAACCATCATCCTTGTATGAAAATTCACAATCAGTTATCCCTTGGGTCGCAGGTATAAACTGCCTTGACCTATATTGCCTTAGCACCAACAATGGGGCATATCCGGCAGCTCCCCAAATACCCAATAAAGGTACCCAATCAAAATTTTCACACCTATATAGGATCTCATCTGGTAGTAACCAAGGAGCTCCCCACTCAACATCTTCCTCTTGAAGATTTTGAAGAATGGCCATCCATTTTTCCTCTGAAATGTCATCCCTCCTCGGCGTAGCAACTATCTCTATTAGTGGTGAATAATTTTCAGAAAAGACCCGATACGAAACTTTATCCACCTTCCAAAAGTGACTGTGAAACCATACGAGTAGAAGCTGCGCACATCCGATAAATCTACCCTCACCCGTCTTTCGGCATGCACTCAATGACCTGAAGGTTTCTGCCAAAATTGCCGGAATCGGTGTAACCTTCTTATTAAGCCAATTGAATAAATCGGTGACTGCTTCGTCCGCATGCCCCAAGGCTTTAGAGAAGACAACCAAGCCATATATACTTAAAGCGAAGATATCTAACCTCTTTCTTACGTCTGGGTGGCTGAGAATTGCATCCTTCAAGCTCCTCCAAGGAATGCACTTGCTATCCCCTTTTTGCTTAACTTGTGCAGCGACCCACTGCTCACTCATCCCTGTTATACCTATAAGCTTATTTGAGATGGTTGGCATATTTACCGCTCTCGAGTAGACTCTATCCACTTGAAACTTTGAACATCGGAGTAAAGCCACATAATCGACATTCCCAAACGTAAAGCAACTGTAAGCAGGAGTCCAAAACTGGGTGAGGGCTCGAAACAGATGTTTGTCTACCTTCACATCAAGTAAATAAGGCAAGTCCCCATAATTGTTCTAAAATAACTGCCTAACCTCATTGTTCCACTGATCCCAAATTTCTTTCAACTCTTACAAATTGTTTTGAGCTACATTGATGCGAATAAAATCTCATAGTTCCGATACATACCCCTCGGCCAGGCTATCACCCTTTTCTTGCTGCGTTGTTTCAGACCAAGTTCGGACAGCCGCATTGCCCTCCACTTTATCAAGAAACCCTTTTTCCATGTTAAGCTTTCTATCTAGCAACCAAATCTGAACTGACGCCTTTTATGATGAAATGAAATGCCATGTCATGCAAACAAAATAAAACACGAGAGTCAGTATCCAATACAAGCATATAATCAAAGAAGAGTAAAACATCTATTAGGACATCTACGAGAGTTTAGTGTAGCTCTACCTAAGGCAAGCTTCTAAGGCTCATTATATGCGGTTTACCTCTAAAGTAAAGGTACCCGAACCAGCAGATTCCTTGATCCTCACCCATTATAGGCTCATATAGATCAAGTTCGGTTCAGGGGGACACATTTTCCCTATGACTACGGAGATGAAAATCTCACGAAGGCATAGATACCGATGTATCCCGAAAGCTATCCACTATCATATACGGAGGTGAAAACCTCACGAAGGCATAGCTTCTCACTCCCACTTAACAGGGTAAAATTGTTCAACTCATGAAATGTAGAACGCAAACAATATTTAAACACGAGGATAATGAATGCAAAAGGATGTCATGAGTTTTTTTTTAAAAAATATTTCTTCGACCCTAAGACAAAAATTAATCAACTTTGTGGCTCGACTCTCTTATTTAAAAAAAAAATCCCCAATGGAGTCGCCAAGCAGTCGAAACCATTTTTTTTGAAAAAAACAAAAATTTTAGGTTGTCGACTTTAAAAAACAAAATAAATGGGAGTCGCCACCAATCTTTTATTGAGGTGTGATTGGATCACCTAAAATGATTTTGATCTACAAGTTTTAGAAAAAAACAGGTTCGGGAGTCAGTTACGTACTAGGAAGGATTAGCACCCTCGTAACGCCCAAAATTTGGTACCAAGTTGATTAATTAGTGTCTTAAGGTCGAAAATTTTAAAAATATAATCTTTAAAAAGCTTAAAACGTTGCGTATTAAGACTCTTCTCAATTTAGAGAAGAAAAAATGCCACACCTAATGCGTTAGGACACAACATTCTAATTTCCTCCAAAATGAATTGGACCAAAATACTAGTGCAATAAAACTTTAAAAGAACATCCACTTATCCAAGATTTAAGAAATCACACCCAATACGTTACGGTACGATTCCTCTAAAATCCCAAACTTGGAATATTTCCTTTACTTTCAAAGAACATCCACTTATCCAAGATTTAAGAAATCATACCCAATACGTTAGGGCACGATTCCTCTAAAATCCCAAACTCGAAATATTTCCTTTATTATTTTTAAAAAAATCTTCATTTCGAGAAATCAATGCGTCACATCCAATACGTTAGGACACAACATGTTGAATTCCCAATAATGAGTTCTTATTTTAGTTGGTTTAAAGAGCAATCCTTGATCATTAGATTTTCAAAAAAAAATAGGAACCCAATACGTTAGGGCTCAATTTCCTTGAGAAATCCTAAATAAGAGTACTATCTCTATTTTGAAAAGTTTGATTTTAAAAAAATTGAGTAAAAATGTAATGTTATGCCACTTTAAATATATAATGCAATAATAAATATTACGATAGCATAAAAATAATGCAAATATATAAACAAATAAATACAATAATGGCATGCAAAATATCAAATAAATGGGCAAGATAATAAAATATGTAAACCTAAATCAATAGACAAATGATCGAAATAAATAAAAAATATATACATGTACACATAAAAATATATAGGTTTAAAATAATTAAATAATATCTACATTATCGAAGTTAATTAATGAAATAAATATGTATACACATAAACATGAGAAAATATTAGTTACAAAAAAATAAATGCATACATAAAAATATACATATATATAGGCTTTTTTTTAAAAGGTAATATGAGGAAAAAATATTATTAATTGATAATAAAAAAAATAATGATGGAAAAAAAGACTAAATTGAATTGCAGTTTAAAAAAAATGGGTAAAATCTGTAAATAGTAAAAATCAAAGGACTAAATTGAACGCGCGAATTGCATAGAGGGGCTGGAAGGGAAATTTTCCCTTCTCCTCTAAAACGACGCCGTTCCAGTAGGATTAAATTGAAATGGAAAATAAATTAAAGAACAAATTTAAAAAACACAAAAAAACCTAATTGAAAATTCATTAAAAGGCGGAGGGGTCAAAAATGCAATTTGCCCCTCCGCATGAGAAACATGCGGATCCTAGGTCCGGGTCGGGTCGACACGCAGATCCTTCCCTGAAAACGGCGCCATTTTCAATTGGCTATTTAAGCCAAAATTAAAACAAAAATTACATTTCAAAACATTTAAAAAAAAAACCAAATCTTTCAAAAAAAAAAACTCTCTCAGCCCCTCACCCTCCGATCGTTGGCCGGTCATCAGACGGTCACCGACCACCGCGCCGGCCGCTGATTTCCAGCGCCGGTGTCGCCATTTGCGGTGGCCGAAAAAGGGAAAGCTCCCTTTTTAATATTTCCAACCCCTCTAGGCCCAAATCTGGGCTAAAATTCCCCAAAATCGACAAAAAAACACTAGAAACCCTAGAAACGTTTTGGTTTCTAGTCGTCTGTCATCGGAGACGATCCTCGGAATACCCTACGGCGTTTCAGAAGCCAAAAAAAAGGTAGTTTTCCTCCCTTTTATTATTTTTGTTTATACGTATGTAAAATAAAAAGATAAATATAACAACGAAAAAACAAGTATCAACCTTTTTTGATTGATTTATTCTGTATTGCGAAAGTACATGCCTTTTTCTATTTTCGAAATCGGGATCCTCGTTATAGTGTGTTTATGGCTTTTTTATAGCCGAAATAGTAAATCAAAGAAAGAAAAAAAATCTGGTCATATCTTTGATTCACAAATACATGATTTTTCTTTCCATATGTTGTTGGTTTCCTTGTAGGTGAAGATCACGAAGATTCGGGGACGAAGCTTGGCTTGCGGTGCTGCCCTAGGGTTCCATCTGCTCCCCGAGCTTTGGGCTAGGGTCCGATTTGGGCCGCTGTTTTGTTTGGATTTGGGCCATATAGGACAATCTTTGTTTTTATTAGTTGGGCCACGCGGGCCTGTCTGTAATGCGGGTCTTTTAGACCCGGACCAAAATAGGGTGTTACAATTGTATTTCAATACTTTAATTTTCAAAGTCTTATAATAAATTTTAATTTAAATAAAATTATAGTTTAATATTTTAAATGAAAAATAAAGGTTTTTAAATATAATTTTAAATTGAAAGGAACATCTTAAAATTTTGATAAAATTTAAGAATTGTATTGAAAAATTTAAGATGAAACTAATAAATTTTTAAATATAATTTTGAACTGGATGGACTAAAATTGAAAAGTTAATGAATTTTCAAGGATCACGCATGATATTATTGCCTTTTTTATTTGGCATAGAAAATGTAAGTCCAGGCTTAGAGGACCCGACTTCCCCTTTTTCCATAATCTAAAAATTGAATAATATCATCAATGATCACTAAAAATTCACTTACTTGTCAATTTAGTCCATCCACTTCAAAATTATATTTTTGTTAACAATTTTTTGTTATATTTTTTCCTCTCATTTTTCAATGTGCGCAAGTTATTGACCGCCGCTAGACGTGCAAACGTCTGGAATGGAAATACTGCAGCAAAATAGATGATTAATTAAATAGCGTATTCACACATATACGAGTCAAATTGTAATATAGAAAAATGTTACAATGAAACATGATGGGAAGTATTCCAAGGATCGTAGCCAAGGGAGGTTGAATTAAACCGAAATTAATTCTCTACACTAATAAGCCTAAATAGTACCGGTTTAAAATTATATTACGAAAAACCAAATAAAATCAATTAATCTAATTAACCTAAAAATGATTTAAACTAAAAATCTACCAATTTAACAATCGAAAATAATCCAATAAAGTAAGAGGAGCCTAACTAACTTCAGTGGTCCTAATTAACTTCAGAACTCGAATGTTATCGAGTTAGCTATTAATTAACTAGTTATTACCTCTCGGCTTCTAACTAATTAACTAGTCGACCAATACACACTTACCTCTAGGCCTCACTTTCTTGACTGGGATAAATTATGAGGTACTCGGTAAACTTATCTCTCAATCTCGTTTATCCTAAATTACCTCATAAGGGCGTCACTTCCTAGGGTTTAATCTGTAATGCCCCAAACCCGTATTCGTCGCCAGAGTAGGGTTACAGAGTATTACCAACCAATCGAAACGTTTAACAATCAATTTATGAATAATCATAAGCATATATTAAATTGTCCCTAAATCGAGTTTTAAAGGTCTTAAAATTTCCTTAAAAACATTTCAGGACTAAATAGAAATCATTTGAGAAGTTAAAGAGAAAATTGCAAAATTTTTGCTACAGGGTTCATAAGGCTATGTGACCAGGCCGTGTGACTCACACGGCCAAGACACACGCCCGTGTCTCAGGCCATGTGGGCATTCAAAGTAGGGACACACAGCCGTACCAGCCTGTGTAACTCACTGACTTGGGTCACACTGCCAAGCCACACGCCCGTGTGCCAGGCCGTGTGACACTTGAAATGGCCTCACACGCCCATGTTGCCAGGCCGTGTGCCACACATGGCTGAGACACACGCCAATGTCTCAGGACGTGTGGACAAAATCTATACCTACAACAAGCTTTTCCAAAACCAAATCAAGCATTATCACTCTACCCATCTAAGCACATTTTAAAAGGGCCTTAAGTAACAACAAAACATAATCAAACATGCTCAAACAAGCATCTTAGGTGCTTTACCAATGTGCCCTCATTGACACCACATTTAATTCTATCATCAACAACCAATATACCATTCATAGGTACCTTAATCAAAGCTCAAACATGCAAATCATTGAATTTGGTAAATGCACAACCTACATATATCATTCCCATTCAATTCACAACCAAAGTGACACAAAGAATAGCTTTACTTCATTTACCAAACAAACAACCTAAGTTAATCACCAAAATGACCAAACCATTTAAGCAACATTAAACTTCAAGTATTGCATAAAACTTCAAACATGTATTTACAATCATTTAAACTTGTGAAATCATATTCCCTAGGACTTACTAAACAAAATGGACTTTATCACTAAAGTTGCATCTTAGGTACATGCCAAAAACACAAAAGAAAACATCACCAACATTAAGTACGGGATACTTGAAGGATGCCGAGTCCGGTTCTACTATTTATCTAACTTGCAAACATGCAAATCAATTTACATTTAATATATTTAATTTATTTAGCTAATCACAAGAACAATCAATAATAAAATGAGATTATAACTTAACCAAACCAAAACTTCAATTCTTTTAATAATTCAAGTAACCTTGTTGTATGATCTATTAGTTATGTGGCACTCGCTGCCTAGCGGATAAACCACAGAGGAGTTTGCGCCCAACACTAGTCAGGTTAATCGACAGTATTGAATGTAAGCCCAGTTCTAGCTTGATAAACCAACAATGTTTGAGTCCAGTGCTAGTCGGATATACCGATGATATTAAATGCGAGCCCATCTCTATGTGGATGAACCAACGGTGTTTGCGCCCAACGCTAGTCGAATAAACGGACGATAGTGTGCCTAGCACTAGTCAGACAAGTTGACAAAGATTGTGCCGAGCGCTAGTCGATTATATTGACAAAATCCACAGTGAGCCCAGCTCTAGTTGAATATATCAAGAGTTACTTCCACAATTTCCTCATTCATTTTCCTTTACATTAAATCGATAATACACATACATTTTATATCAAGAGCTAGATTAGCATTGATTAATTAAATAGTAATTTGAAAGATTAAGTTTGAGTCCACGAACTTACCAAAATACAACGGATATCTACTTAGTGATCTTTTCCTTCCCACGGTTGATGCCCAATCTATTCTTCTTTTGATCTAAGTTTAACAATTTAACTCAATTAATACCATTCTTTTTCTTTTACTAAAATAAATTAATTCTAGATCATAGTTTATACTTTTATTTAACAACAATAGCCATTTACTCAATTCAAACATTAACATCAAAATTAAATTGATCATATTTCCTTCTAATTTTAATAACTCACGAAATATACAATTAATATATTAACATCCTCAAATCTTAAATTTTATAAAATCACACCATGCTAGATTTATTTATAACATTTTACTCCTTGCTAGTTAATATTAACCAAATTCATTTCACAAAATATTTTATTTTCTTAATGAACTTAGTAATTATATCCCAAAATTCCAAGATAAGAATAATCCACCAAAACAATCCCTATACTTCACAAAATTATAAATTTTACCCTCACATTTTAAAGTTTGCTTCAATTAAAAATCTCAATGCACCAATTCATGGACTAGCTTTCAATTCTTTCCACTTCCATTCCAATTCAAAAAATCTACCCCAATAACATTAAGAACTTAGATTTTTCTACCACACTAACTTGTTCCAACATCAACAATTGTAAAAATTTCAACATGATATCTTAGGATTCCAAAACCACAAAATTCATGAAATAAGAACCAAAAATTACTAACCAATTTGAGCTTTAAAGCATGAAAAATGTGGCTGAAATATTCTCCCCCCTTTTCGGCATGCAAGAGCAAAATGAAGCTTTTGATTTTTATTTACTCTCTCTCTCTTTCTTTTTCCCACACTATTCTATTTCTTTTCTTATTAAACAATTCCTTTTCATTTATATTATAATTATTCTAATCCATTTTTTTCTTATTGATTCCATGTACATAATATATTTATATAATTAATATATAAATACTTAAAATCATCATAATTATCCAATATAAAAAATCTATATAATTAATGGTCTATTTAATGAATAAGTCCTTAATCTAATACCACTTTGCAATTTAATATCAATATAGATTTTATCACCTATTTAATTTAATCCTTGTACTTAAAATTTCAAACACTAATAATTAAAGTAATCTATCATTTAATTCATTACTAAGGTAACTCCCAAAATTATAATAATATTTTAGCCCGATTCGTGAAGTTGGGGTTCCGAAAGTATGCTTCTCGACACCACTGACTTACGGTTCGTTACAAATCTCCCTCTTTTTTAAAAATTCCATCTCGAAATTTACCCGAAAAGAGGTGTGGATATTGAGACCTTATTGTTTCTTCCAACTCCCATGTCACTTCCTCGACATTATTGGTACGCCAAAGAACTTTTACTAATGGGACTCATTTGTTATGTGATTCTTTCACCTCACGTGCCAAGATTTCGATCGTTTCCTCTTCATATGTCAAATCAAACTGTAATTCAATTGCTTTTGTTAATAAGGTAGAGACGTATCCGACTAATATCTTTTAAACATCGACACATGGAAAATATTAGGAATTTTTTGTAACTACTCTGGTAATGCTAGTCGATACGCAATAGGTCCGACTCTTTCAGTGATCTCATACGGACCTATAAAGCGAGGGTTTAATTTCCATTTTCTTTCAAAATGCAAAACGTTCTTCCATGGGGATACTCTTAAAAAGAATTTATCACCCACAGAGACTTCAATGTCCTGTCGTTTCAAATCTGCATAGGATTTTTTTCTATCGGAAGCCACTTTCAATCTGTCTCGAATCACTTTAACCATATTTTTCTATTTCTTGAATCAATTCTACCCTAGTCACTTTCTTCTCGCACAAGTCAGACCAACATACAGGTGTTCTACATCTCTGACCGTACAAAGCTTCGTAAGGGGCCATTTGAATGCTTGATTGGAAACTATTATTGTACACAAACTTGGTCAAAGGTAACTAATGTTCCCAACTAGATTCAAAGTCAATCACACAAGCTCGAAGCATATCTTTCAGAATTTGAATAACATGTTCGGATTGTCCGTCCGTCAAAGGATGAAAAGCTGTGCTAAAATTTAGTCTCGTACTAAGTAACTCATGTAATTGTTTCCAAAACCGTGAAGTGAATTGGGGATCCTGATCAGATATAATTAACATAGGTATGCCGTGTAATTTGAAAATTTCTTGAATATAGACTTCAGCTAGCTTTTGTAGAGACTAATCCATTCAGACAACGATAAAATGAGTCGACTTTGTGAAACAATCGACTATCACCCAAACGACATTTTTCTTATTTGGAGATAATGGTAACCCGAAGACGAAATCCATTGTTATGTGTTCCCATTTCCATTGAGGAATAGAAATAGGTTGAAGCAATCCCGTGGGGACTTGATGTTCCACCTTAACCCGTTGATAGGTTAGACATTTAGCCACAGATTTAACTATTTATCTCTTCATGTTCGACCACCAATACAACTCTTGAAGGTCTCGATACATTTTTGCTCCACCAGAGTGTAGAGCAAAAGGACTATCGTGAGCTTCACGTAAAATCAATTCTTTTAATTCAATAACATTAGGGACACTTATTCGGTTACGAAATCTTAAACAATCTCGATCATCAATGCTGAAATTTTGAATTAAATCATCTTGAACCATTTTTCTTTTCTTTGATAGATTACAATCCGATAATTGTGCTTCTCTAATATGATCAAATAATACAAGTTTAATTCTCAATTTGGCCAATAGACTGCCGTCACTTTTAACACTGAGTTGAGTGAACATTGCTCGCAAATTAGCTACCACCTTCCAAAAGCTTTACCAGGATGGTAATCTATAACGCAGTCATAATCTTTCAAAAGTTGATCTAAAGACATTGTCTTAAATTCAACTCCTTTTGGGTAAGAGATATTTAAGACTTTTATGATCAGTGTATAAACAACATCTCTCACCATATAGGTAATGTCTCCAAATTTTCAAAGCAAAGACTACTGCAGCTAACTCCAAATCATGTGTCGGATAATTACATTCATGAGTTTTCAGCTGTCAAGATGCGTACGTAATTACTTTTCCTTCTTGCATCAGAATGTAGTCCAAACCACTTAGTGAATTATCACTATAAACCACAAATTCCCATCCTAACTCGGGTTGAGTTAAAACCGGAGCTTCTGTCAACAATTGTTTTAACTTATCAAAATTCTCTTAACATTTTTCTTTCGAAACAGACTGCACATTTTTCTGGAGGAGCTTTGTCATTGGCATATCTATTTTTGAAAATTCATTAACAAATCTTCAATAATACCCAGCAACCAACAAAACTATGAATTTTTGACACATTCTTCGATACTTTCCACTAAACAATTACTTTAATCTCTTTTAGGTCTACTCGAATTTCGTCGCTGGTATCATGTGTCCCAAGAATACCACTTCAGTTAACCAGAATTCACATTTACTGAATTTTCCAAACATCTACTTCTTTCGCAATACTTGTAACACAAATCGTAAATGTTGTTCATGTTCAACTTTTGATTTTTAATAAATGAGAATATCATCAATAAAAACAACCACAAATCGATCAAGATACAGTTGAAAAATACGGTTCATTAAATCCATAAACGTTGTTGGAACATTAGTTAATTCGAAGGGCATCACCAAAAATTTATAGTGACCATAACGTGTTCGGAAAGCTATTTTCTGTACATCACTATCTTTTACTTGCGACAATCCAGAACCACTCCATGCTCAGTCAACCAATCCATACCCAAGATTATATCAAAATCACCGAAGGGCATAATGAATAAGTCTACAGAAAATACTAGATTTTGAATCTCTAAAGCACAAAATTTAGAAACTTGATCTACTAATACGGTTTGCCCCAAGGGACTTGATTTGGACATGGCTGCATTCGACATTTCATAATTCTTACTCCCAGATTTAACCATATCAAAATTGACATATGAATGAAAAGAACGATGATCTATTAAAGTATAAATAGGTGTGAACAATGGAAGAAAAATACCCACTACAACATCGATAGAATCTCTTTCATCACGAGTTTGCACTGCATAAGCATGTGCCGATGCTCAAGTCTTAGGCTGATGAGCAACAATTTCATCCCTTTTTCTCGATTTGTCCCTCGAAACCGATCCACCTCTACTCACCCCTCAGCCCCTTTCCGCGGAAGCGGCTCTTTGAAAATCATCGAGCGAATCATTTTCGTTCTTCGGACATTCTCTAGCAAAATGTTCTAATAACCCATAATGGAAACAACCTTTTGTTAATTTCTAGCATTTTCCACAGTGCTTCTTTCCACAGTGCTCACAATTTTGTGTCTTCGAAACTCTATTCGGTCCTTTTACACTACCCACTAATACCGTCGGTTGACGATCTCACACTTTAATTGGCATACTCGATCTTGCAGTTGATTTTCCAAATTTTTGTGATTCCCTACTTTTTGATGCAAAAGAAGGATTAAATTTCCCGAATCGTTTACCTGTAGCACAAGGAGGTTCAACTTTCTTGCATAAACTCAGAAATTGCTCG
Organism: Gossypium raimondii; assembly: GCF_025698545.1. Classification (NCBI taxonomy): domain Eukaryota; kingdom Viridiplantae; phylum Streptophyta; class Magnoliopsida; order Malvales; family Malvaceae; genus Gossypium; species Gossypium raimondii. The sequence continues at coordinate 11,815,909 of NC_068573.1, forward strand.
ACCATATTTTCTCATTCTGATAAGTCCACAAACTCCTTAACTCTCAATGTTACTAGCCGAGTCTGTATTTCATTCCGCATGCCCCGTAGATAATGTTTGCAAATTTCTTCTTCCGTAGGAATCAATTTCTTTGCATTCATATGTCAACACCACATCATTATCAGATTGCCCTTCAATTTGGCCCATATTAGCATTAAATCATTGTATACCATCACCGGGAGCAGTCGGTGTTACCGATTCAAATTTATCAAATTCCTCGGTAGATTCATCACCAATATGTACTTCTTGATCAACTATGTTATTAGCATCATTTGACATCTTTAAACTATAAATAAAAATAGTATGATCAGCATCCAATCCCGACTCAAACTCGACTTAACTTTGGCATATACCTCTAGACTCAATTTTGAGCTCGATTTAGTCTGAGAATTGGTTAAACCTATAAGCTTTGATACCACTAAATGTAACGTCCCAAACCCTTATCTGTCGCTAGAGTAGAGTTACAGAGTATTACCAACCAATCGAAACGTTTAACAATCAATTCATGAATAATCATAAGCATATATTAAATCATCAACAAAAATGAGAATTGTCCCTAAATCGAGCTTTCAAGGTCTTAAAATTTCCTTAAAACATTTCAGGACTAAATAGAAATCATTTGATAAGTTAAAAAGAAAATTTTCAAAATTTTTGCAACAGGGGTCACACGGTCGTGTGACTCACACAGTCAAGACACACACTTGTGTCTCAAGTAGTGTGGGCATTCGAAGTAGGGACACAAGGTCGTATCCCAGCCAGTGTAACTTACTGACTTGGGTCACATGGCCAAGCCACACGAGCGTGTGCCACGCCGTGTAACAACCTGACTAGCATGCAAAAGAACCTACAGGGGACACACGACTGTGTCGCCAGGCCGTGTGTCACACACAGTTGAGACACACGCCCGTGGCTCAGGACGTGTAGACAAAATCTTTATCTAAAACAAGCTTTTCCAAAACCAAATCAAGCAAGATCACTCTACCCATCTAAGCACATTTTTAAAGGGCCTTAAGTAATAACAAAACATAATCAAACATCCTCAAACAAGCATCTTAGGTGCCTAACCAAAGTGCCCTCGTGAACACCACATTTAATTCTATCATCAACAACCAATGTACCATTCATAGGATCCTCAATCAAAGCTCAAACATTTAAATAATTTAATTTGGTAAATGCACAAACTACATATATCATTCCCATTCAATTCACAACCAAAGTGACACAAAGAATAACTTTCCTTCATTTACCAAACAAACAGCCTAAGTTAATCACCAAAATGACCGAATCATTTAAGCAACATTAAATTTCAAGTATTGCATAAAACTTCAAACATGTATTTACAATAATTTAAACTTTTGAAATCATATTCCCTAGGACTTACTAAACAAAAGAGACATTATCATTAAATTTGCATCTTAGGTACATACCAAAAATACAAAAGAAAACATCACCAACATTGAGTACGAGATACTTGAAGGATGCCGAGTTCGTTCTACTATTTATCTAACCTGCAAACATGCAAATCAATTTACATTTAATAGATTTAATTTATTTAGCTAATCACAAGAACAGTCAATAATAATATGAGATTATAACTTAACCAAATGAAAACTTCAATTCTTTCGATAATTCAAGTAACCTTGTCGTATGATCTATTAGTTACGTGGCACCCAGTGCCTAGTGGATCGAGTTAACCGACAGTATTGAATGTGAGCCCAGCTCTAGCTGGATAAACCAACAATGTTTGCGCCCAATGCTGGTTGGATATAACGACAATATTAAATGTGAGCCCAGCTCTAGTTGGATGAACCAACGGTGTTTGCGCCCAGCGCTAGTCGGATAAACCGACAATTGTGTGCCCAGTACTAGTCAGACAAGCTGACAAAGATTGCACCGAGCGCTAGTCGATTATATCAAAAAAATCCACAGTCAGCCCAGCTTTAGTCGAATATATCAAGAGTTACTTCCACAATTTCCTCATTCATTTTCCTTTACATTAAATCAATAGTACATTTACTTTTTATATCAAGTACTAGATTAACATTGATTAATTAAATAGTAATTAGAAAGATTAATTTCGAGTCCACGAACTTACCAAAGTACGGCGGATGTCTACTCTGTGATCTTTTCCTTCCCACTGTTGATGCCCAATCTATTCTTTTCTTGGTCTAAGTTTAACAATTTAACTCAATTAAAACCATTCTTGTTTTTACTAAAACAAATCAATGTAGATCACAGTTCATACTTTTATTTAACAACAATAGTCATTTACTCAATTCAAACATTAACATCAAAATTAAATTGATCATATTTCCTTCTAATTTTAATAACTCACCAAATATACAATTAATTTATTAACCATCCCTAAAATCTTAAATTTTATAAAAGCACACCATGCTACATTTATTTATAACATTTTACTCCTTGCTAGTTAATACTAACAAAATTCATATCACAAAATATTTTATTTCCTTAATGAACTTATTAATTAATCCCAAATTTCCAGCATAAGAATAATCCACCAAAACAATCCCTATACTTCACAAAATTATAAATTTTACCCTCACATTTTAAAGTTTGCTTCAATTAAAAATCTCAATGGCACCAATTCATGCACTAGCTTTCAATTCTTTCCACTTCCATTCCAATTCCAAAAATCTACCCCAATAACATTAAGAACTTAGATTTTTCTACCACACTAACTTGTTCCAACATCAACAATTGTAAAAATTTCAACATGGGTTATTTAACTCATGATCTTAGGATTCCTAAACCACAAAATTCATGAAATAAGAACCAAAAATTACTAACCAATTTGAGCTTTAAAGCATGAAAAATGTGGCTGAAATATTCTCCCCCCTTTTCGGCATGCAAGAGCAAAATAAAGCTTTTGATTTTTATTTACTCTCTCTCTTTCTTTTTCCCGCACTATTCTATTTCTTTTCTTATTAAACAATTCCTTTTCATTTATATTATATTTATTCTAATCCATTTTTTTCTTATTGATTCCATGTACATAATATATTTATATAATTAATATATGCATACCCAAAATCATCATAATTATCCACTATAAAAAATCTATATAATTAATTGTTTATTTAAAGAATAAGTCCTTAATCTAATACCACTTTGCATTTTAATATCAATATAGATTTTATCTCCTATTTAATTTAATCCTTGTACTTAAATTTTCAAACACTAATAATTAAAGTAACCTAACTATCATTTAATTCATTACTAAGGTAGCTCCCAAAAATATAATAATATTTTCTATCCCGATTCATGAAGTCGGGGTTCCGAAAGGATGCTTCCCAACACCACTGACTTATGGTTCATTACATAATCACACATAATTTAAACCAACTAACCGAATTTCAACCCTTTTTCATTCGTTAATTATTCACACATTCATTATTTAAACTCCCTAGGGAAATTAGCTACTTATAGATCGAATTACAATAATTCCTAGACTCCTATTTAACATGCAAAACATCAAATTAAATAATAGTATGGAGTATAGAGAGAAATTTGTTGTCGATATCGATTGAAGCTTAAAAGTGAAATCACCTTTAACAGTTGCGAAGATCACCTTGATTGCAATTGGAATCAACAATAAAATAATGAAAAACTAATATATTAAAGCCTTGGATCAAAATCAAATCCAAGTTAAAATGGCAACAAAAGTATAAAAAAGACTAAACTGAAAAGAAAATAAAACTAAAATAAAAACCTAAAAAATACTAAAACAGCTTACTTTGTCAAGCCTCCTCAAATGAGACTTAACATGCCTATTTATAGAGTTTATGCTCAGACCTCATTAGGGTTACTACACAACCCAAAATTTTGATTAAAATACATTGTGAGGATTAAAACACCATTCACTAAATTTTCTTATTCGTCATTCGGTGTCCTGGCACCATAGGACTGGTGTCGTGACACTACCTTCATTTTCTTGGTATTTTGGCTTTGAAGTTTGGTGTTGCGACACCACTTCCCAATGTCGCGACACTACAATCGTCCCTTGCCTTCTAAGCTCAAAAAAATGTTCTACACACTAGATAGAGTCGTTAGATCATCCTTAGGTCCAGAGTGACCCGTTAGGTCATAATATAACTCAAAATTGCGTAAAAAATGCTTATTTTGTATAATTTAAACACAAAGCGATAAAAAGCAAAAAAAAATAAAAAATGCTATAAAACAAGCTCGATAAGTGCCAAAAAGACCTTAATTTTCCACAATAAATTATGGCAGATCAAACTGCCCCACACTTAAGTCGTTCCTTGTCCTCAAGCAACAAGATAAAAAGAAACAAAATAAAACACGCACACACAAGAAAATAAAATCAAATAGTTCTTGAGCATGTTATATACAAAGACTAGATCGGAACTATGTACATAGGACAGTGCGAATTAATACGTAAATTTAACATGATATAAATTTGACTCTTGACCTTTAATATCAGACACATTAGTTCACAAGATTACAAAACAAATAAATTCAAGAGTGTTAAGTACATTGATCCATTGAAATAAGTACATAAAATATACATTTATGCTCGAAGAACACAAGTAATTAGAAATATCAAGATTTAGTCAATTCTCATCTATAAGTCGTATCACTTAGGTCACATAAGTCTTCCGGCTTGTAACATTTTGCAACTTAGGTTGGTTCAGAATCAAGAAATTGGCGCATAAAACGATTAAAGCCCAAAAATAGTTGGCACATTATATTGACCCCAATACTTCCCCAATTAGGCCCTTTAGCTCACCACCTTATATCCTCTTCTCTCACCTACCTACTATCTTCAATTCCTAAGGTATAGTAAAGGATTAGTGAATATAATCATCCTAGCGAGACTAATGTACAAGAATGAGGAATTTAACTTTTCTTTTTCTTTTCTTTTTCACTCATTTTTCTTTTCCACTTTCTCAAGTTTTTCTCACTCGACTATTTTAGCCTTTTTGAACTTTTTGTTTTGATCAATTCTCAAATTTTATATCTAAGCACAAGTTTGTAAGACTCTTATACTCACCATAATATACTATCCCTTAGGTTCAATCTTATTTTTCTTTTATTTTGGAAACCACCATGTCGCATCTACCTAACCCTCAATATCAATGGCCCAGTGTCTAAGTTTATGCAACAACCAATCAAATCGGATTAATAGATTATATTTTCAAGCTTAGGGCTTCCACTATGGCTCATCAAGAAATAAGGATTTAGGCTAAAAAATTAAGGTACTAGGGATTTTACATTAAGGTTGGCTTTTTGGCTCGAAAATGTCTACCAAATAATGTCTTAGATCATCCCTAAGCGTCTCAATTCATGGATTGCAATTAACTAAATATTAACATGTTAACACATGTTATTCAAACAAACATATATGGTTTTCATGTACCTATTAGTCACTTTGTGCACTTAGCACACTATCACCTATTCAAATTGTAATAAAATGAACTAAATAGTGTAATATTGAACAACCTAAAATCAATTGCTATCGAATTACATTTACAATTCAAGCACACAATCCTATTTACATGTTCTTGACCAATCACTTGTATTGCTACAACCTCGCGTACAAACAAACACACATAAAAATGAAAAAAATAATAAATATAACCGAAAAACAACTAATAAAACCATAAAATTTTGAAAATATTTCTATGTTAAACCCCCCCACACACACTTTATTTGGCATGTTGTCCCTAATGTGCGTCCCAAAGATAGGAGAAGAAACTAAACATTTTTGTATTGAGGTCCTCAGATGTGGTCAGGTAATCCTCCTTGTGTCGATTTAGTTCCAAGATGCAATGTCGCATATCGTAAGGGGTTCCTACATAGAAATTAAATAAAAAAACTAAAGCAAAAATAAATAACAAAGTCTAAATAAAAATAAGAACATCCAAAAATTAAAATTTACAAGTCCTAAAAATTAAAATAAAATTAAAAGTTCAGAAGTTTTTAACCAGAATCGGCATCCAACTAACTCTCCTCAATCATTGGGTCCTTCCCTCAACCCGTGTCTAGTATGGCAGCCTTTGCACCCGCAAAACTAGTGGGGCTCATGCGACTCAGGATCCGAATCTTAACTCTTCTTATTGATGGCTGCTTTGTTCAAAACATCTCGTCGAGATCATTAACAAGAGTCGACTCTTCTTCTTCCTCCTCGTCATTGCTTTCTTCCTCTTTCTCCCATTTCTCACCAGCTTATGGTATGGGTGGGTACCGATTTGGTGGTGGCTCAGAGGTGGGAATCCTGAATCATTGGACGTAGTACTTACCCAACAATGTCACCCACTGCATCCATCTAATGACCTACACCATGTCGGCCATATCGCTGGTCTATTGGCTCCCTTAGCCCTTTTCCTTCATCTTCCTGTTGGGGGATAGTACGAAATCCATCTTTTTCTTCGATTGCTCGTTCAAATCTTGTATGTGCTTATGATTTAGCTCGATGTATTGGGTGTACATGGAGTTCCTAAGGATGCTTTTAGTGGGCTTAATGAACTGCTCAATTGTGGACATCGGGACCTTAACCTTCTTGCATAAGGCAGTCACTAGGTTTGGGAAAAAGATCCCGAACTTTTTACCACTAATGAAAGTGAACATCGTTTGTAGATCCACTCGCTGATGCACAATTGTCTATGCTACAAAATATAGTATAACAAAATAGCTCAAAAAGAGTTAACATTAGATAAATTAAGGCTGGAAAACTCCAGGTTTTGGCGAACTCTAGGGTTTGGCAGACTCTTTTGTTAAGTATCTGTCAACTTAGATGTTTTAGGTGAACTTGCTAGTTCGTAGCTGGATAAGTTTGATTTTGTGGTTAGTATATGTTATGATGACGTGGTAAGTGATGTTAGAGTTTAGTTGAGATCTAGTTAGAATTGAACTAGAATATTGTATATGATTTGATATTTATTTAATTCTTCTCGAATTTCTAGAGCGATCGTGGGATCCTCTAAATTTTCACTAAGTTTTGTTTCTGGTTATTTCTTCTATATAACGATATTATACTAGCTTATTTTCACATTTTGTTTCTGCTTCTTCTTTTTCTTCCTTGTATTTCCGCTAAAGCTTTAGAAATTCTAAGTTAGCATTTTTAGCGAGGAGTTTCCACTATTTAGCTAGGTCCATTGTTAACACCAAATTACTGGTAATTTATGGTAAATGCTTAGGTCATTTTTGAAGAAATTTACGTGTTTACAATAATGCATACATAGGTTTTAAAATTGTTCTTGAGGAAGGAAACTTCCTGATTATGGGTTGCATGTTACTGATTTATGCATGCATGTAAAAATTTTGATAGTTTTATGTTTTGATAGATGTATTTGTCTCTCTTTTAGGTTAAGGAGCTAATGAAGGTCCAAGCAAAAAGGGTAAAGGACCTACTGAGTAGATTACTGTATTAGAATTTCTAATGAATTCCTTCTCACTCCATGTGTTGTAAATTATATTTTTGTATGAACTATTTAAGGTAAGTGTTCTGTCTCCATAACGTAAGTATAGTGTTTGGTCTTGTGGTGTTCAACCAATATTATAAGTATGGGTATGGTCTGTTATGTTTCGATGTGTAACACCCTCCTTACTGCAGAAGCCAATACCACTAGTATGTGATATGTGATATGTGATATGTGATTTATGAGATGTGATGATGAAGAAGGGGAAATATGGTTGTAATGCCTCTGGTAGGGTAACTATATTGCAAACCAGACTGACAGATCACGAGAAAACATACGCGAATGAACAAAAAATGATATAAGGAATTAATGGCATGTGTATATATGAATACGACTGATCGATATGATTCTGAGTCTGAATTCTAGGTATGAGGCTGGCATAAAGATGGGTTGTGTATAAGTTATGGTTAAGTTGGCGAGGTGTAACCTCTCATGTGTTGTCTTAAATTGGCGCATTGAGTCTATTTGTATCCTGTTAAGTCCATTGGGCGTATTATGATTATTATGGTTGAACCTCTCTGAAATGTTGGGTATCCTTATGATATTAAAGCTTTTTTATCAGTAGTATCATTGTATTAGTTGCGTTTTCTTTATGGAACTCACTAAGTTCGTTTGAACTTACTCTGTTATCCTTTCCTTCTCAGGCATGCTGTTTGAAGGAAATGATTCTATTGAAGGGAATACACCAGAAAATTGTTGATTGTGATCCATTTGTTAAATATTATATCATGCAAGACCTTTGTAGAGGTGGCGTGTAGACCTTCTTTGTAACCGACTTGTATAACGATTTACAATTTTTGTCAAGATACAGTTTTATGAGAATATTTATAAATCTTTGACGTATGTGTTTAATCCAATATCTATTATTCTATAAGATTGTCTCATTGGCGTATATGTCAAATGTTTTTTGAATGTTATTTTAATCGCCAATGATGAACATGAAACTATTGTATGAGATGACATCTTATGTTTTATATAAACATGTAAACTTTTGTAAGGCTTCCGCCATGTGTTTTTTCTAAAACATTTTCCTACCGTATCATTGATTTGATTGTTTCGTATTGTTATACTAAGGGTTACACTAAGAACTTGATACTTATAAGAATTTCAAATATTTATTATTCAATTCATATGGTTTAAATTATGGCTCTCTCTACCCGGATTCGGTGATCAAGTTGGGTAGGTTGTGTTACATTAAGTGCCTAAAAGACCTTAATTTGCCACAACGAATTGTGGAAGATCAGTTATATTAGTCAATAATTTAACCAAAATGAGGAAATTAATTTTATAAAATTTTATAAAATAATATAATTTTTTATAAAATTTTATGCTTTTAATACATCACAAGTTATGAGAATTTCTAAACTTTGTCAATTTTGTGTAATTAATTGAATAAATTAATTAATTAATTCCTATAGTAGTTGATTAATTGAATCTTTAATTAATTAATTAAAAGGACAAGGACTAATTTGAATAAATATACAAACTTGGAATTGACAACTCTAGGTGAAAATATAGATAAGTGAGACCGAAAGGAGACTTTATCGAATATATATTCGATTATCACAATTTATTCTAAGTGAGATCGAGAGGTTAACTGGACTAAATCGTAATTGGATAAATTTAACCAAGAGGTATAAGTTAAGCCAATTAGAAATTTACTGAATTCAGTTTCTAATCCGAGATTTAATTGTTAACACATATATTAATTAACTACTACATTTTTCCTTGATTATTTATTTTATAATTTTGGAACTTTCACAATTTAGTTGCTATTACTTTAATTTAATTATACAATTTTACGAATTCCCGTACTATATCTTTCAGACATTAGCTAGCTAGACTCACTAGTTTGCATATTTTATTTATGTTAATTCAATTTTATCAACCAATCTCCTTTGGGTTCAATCCTTGGAATAATCCAAAAGTGTTCCATTGTCCACTTAGAAATAGTACAACTAAACCTGTGACACTTGCAAAGCACCACATGTTTTATTATTTGTTTGCAATTTTCTCTGCTCGGTATATGTACATTGAGGCACGATTAAGTTTTTGGCGTCGTTTTTACAGAGATTTTGTGCTTGGTATTTGAATTAGGTTGTGATAATTTGCATGCTTGTTAGAGATATAATAAGAGATCTCTGAAATTATAAATACGATGCTTTACTTTTTATGCATTTCCCCTTATTTTCTTTTGTTACATTTCAATTTATTTAATTGTTTAATTTGGTTGAGTTTATTGTAGTTTTATAATTCAGTGTATGACTCAGAGAAATAACGAGTTGATTTTGTTTGATCCCAAGCTAGAAAGAACGTTACATAACGCGAGAAGGGGTCTATTTCCAAGGGAGGATCTACAACACATCAATTCGTCAAGACATAATCCACTTTTTGAGGAACCAACATTGCAAGTTCAGCAAGAAGAGGAACCCAATCCTTTATTTGAATTGTGACAAATGGCACACCGCACACTGAGAGACTATGCCATGCCCAACATAGATGCTATGTGGGGCAGTATTAATACGCCAACGATCAACGCTAATAATATCTAGATTAAGTCGAAGATGATCCAAAATAATTTGCAATTCTAGGGTTCGATGAATGAAGACCCTAACCAACATATTAAGCGTTTCTTAACATTGTATGATACTTTCAGATATAATGCAGTATATGATGATGCTATTTGTCTTCAACTCTTCCTTTTCTCATTATGTGATGATGCTTTCATGTGGTTAGATTCGTAGCCAATAGATTCCATCATAACATTGGAGTAACTCGCCAATCGATTTCTCGTAAAGTATTTCCCACCAAGCAAGAGGATGAAACTAAGGATGGACATCACCAATTTTTGGTAGCTAGAGGGGAAATCACTTTACGAAGCATGGGAGTGCTTCGAACTTATGTTATGTAAGTTTCTTTACCATGGTGTTCAAAATTGGTTGTAGTTATAAACTTTCTATAATGGTTTGAATTGGAAATTAAGGTCTAGTTTAGATGGAGCATCTGTGGGGGTGTTCATATCTAAGACAAATGCTAAGGGTTGCCAACTCATCTAAGATATGACAATGAATTCTTATATGTGGTCAACTTATTGGTTCACGTTTAGAGCTAAACCGCCGATTATGAATGTAATCAGTGGTGAGGATAAGTTTCAAGAAATCCTCAAAAGGATTAACAACCTCAAAATTAGCTCAAATATAACTTAGATTCTCGACCAACACTGTTTTTGGGGAGTCCATATAGGTAGAAAGGCTGAAAATATTGTTTGGGGTAATAACCAACTGAAGAATTATGCTAAGGTGAACTATATGGGCAATAAGGATGGCAACCCCTATTTAAATACTTATAACCCAGGTTGGCATTATGTAAACTCTAAAATATATATAGATATTTCAGCACTCTTTTATAAACAATTTATGTATATTCTGAGTATATAAATAACACTTTCAATGTTTTTTTTACTTTATTTTGTTATATTTTACTATTTCCATGGAAATGTGTTAATTTAGTGAATTTTATGTTTAATACATGTTATTTTACTTTTTTTTGGGATTAATTGAACTAAAGGAAAGGATCGCAGAATTTTGGTTGTATTTGGGTCTTAGATAGGTAAATGTTGAAAGATTGAGAGTACAGTCACATAGACTTCAAAATCGTGTTGATCTAGAATTAATTCCAAGAAGGCCCAGTATTGCCTAAATTAGAGTCCAAAACCAATTCCAATTACCCATTTTTACTACGAAATGAATTGAAAAATATCCATTACTAAACTTAGCAATCCTTAACTAGTCATTCAACTCCAAAATCTAACAGATTTGACCCCAATATTTATCGAATAAAAATCAACACATTTTTCTCCTTGAAACAAGCCTTAGATGCCCACCTTATTGCTAAAAATAACAGTAAAAAATCAGCATGTTTTGACCACTTAATAGACGGCCACGTATGGAGGGAACAAGCCAACTTCCTTGCTTAAAATAGCAAAGGAAGACCCATTCTTCCTCACATCATGGGACGACATCACAAGGGGGAGGAAACCAAGCTAACTTCCTTGCTAAAATTAGCAAGGAAGCAATCACTCTTCCATCAAACAAGGGACGACATATACATGTAGAAATTGAGAGAATTCATTTGCTATTTTTTGCATGGGACGTTGAAGCATCATCAACTATAAATAGGGACTTCATTCTTCATCAAAGAAAACACACAACGCACCATCGATAACAAGTTTTTCTTAAGTGTTATTGCCTTTCTCATGGCTTGCTAAACACTTGAATTTCACAAAATAAGGCAATCACTTGCTGAAATAAGAATAAATAGGAGGATGACTTGAAGAAGTATAAATAATTTAACTTAAAGATGAGGAGGAGAACCACCATGGGAAGCCGCAAGAAGCAGTCGCAGATAATACCATGCAGTCAACTATTTACTCTTCTTATCATGAAATGGTCGTGGATAACCCCCCATCGGCTACTCTCTCCTACCTTTCTCTTTGCTGTTAATTATTGTTTTCTATGTCAAGAGACAAGATTGCATCTCATCTTTATGTTTTTAGTTTAATATGGCATGACTTAGTTTTGTTTATTCAAAATGGATATGAATCTTGATTTGAATTAATGGGTTTTTGTTTTTTAAATATTTTTTGCAAATGATTATTTCATTCATTTAGGTTTAATTCATTACTATATTTGTAAATATATGGCCAACATTTCTAAGTTAATGAATTAACTGCTTAACTGGGAAGAGATAATAGTTAATAGACAAAAACGTAAATGGTGCATATCATGTCAATTTCAAAAGATAATTGTCATATGTATAAATTGTGTAAATTCGAAAGGGTTATTTCTAGGTTATTTTTGACATAGGAATATGCTAATTAATTTAGGAACATAATAGGACTTTGGGAAAAGCGTATGCCTTAATTAAAATAGATTTAAGTAATTTTCATATTGCCACAATCTTTTGCGATATTCTTTTATGACTACCAATAAATTCTTGTTAAGAAAAATATGCATTTTAGTTTATTCATGTTGTGTTATATTATTCCTTGTGTTTTTTCCTGTTGTGATTATTATCTGCAAGGTATGTTATTTTATTTTGTAGGTATTTGAGTACTGATTACATTCCTTAACTTAAATTGCAAATTTTATCAACACTATTCTCTTTAATTTGTTTTCTTCCAAATTGATTAAAATTGATTTTGCAAATAATTCACACAATAGTTCCTGTGGAGATGATACTCTTTTACTTACTACTTATTACTTGTACGACTGCGTACACTTACATATAATCATGCGACACACATGATCATCCTAACCTTAAGCGAGGGTGTACCACAAACCAAGGGATGGGAGATTTTAACCACCCTAGGCAAAGTCCTCTATACCAACCTCTGCAACCTTTTAGACCCCAAGACTAAGAGAGAAATCCCACTTTGAAGAAAAGATGCATTCGATGCGTGGGACTATGTGTCAAATGCAAAGTCAAATGGAGGAAATGTTCCAAGTGTTACAAACAAAGGTCAACTCAGACAGCCCTAGTAATAGTAAGAATAACCTTAAAATTGAAGGTAAGGAGTATGTGAAGGCTATTACTCTTTGTTTGGGAGTGATGCTGAGAGACCCGGTTAGACAAACTACTGTGGTAATAGATGATGAAGAGGATAGTGCCCCCATTCCTAATGTTGAAAAGGGGGTAAGTAAGGGTAAGGAGGATTAGAATGACATTAGGGTAGCTAACACTTATGAAAAGAAGTTGATCAACCTATTATGAGAAAAGTCCATTTTCGTCTAGGTTATAAGAGAAAAACAGAAAGAATGATGAAGAATTCGTAAGTTTTCTTAATATTTTCAAACCTTTAAATGTCAAGGTAACACCCCTTACTCGACCTAATTGTCAGGTCCTAAATATGAGATGCCACATTTGTTACTACAACAACTATAATCTCCTTTTCAAATAAATTAAACAATTTATACAATTTATTATAATTAATTCTTAATAATAATATGATATTTAATTAAAATATAGGGTTTAAACAAGCTTACGAAAGTTATTATGATGAATCAAAGTTATCGAAGGGCTAAAATGTAAAACTTCAAAGTTATCATATTGATGTCGCAACATCAAAGGAACTGAGATCATGACACCACTTACTGTCGAGGTCTCTCTGCGAAGTTGAATGTCTATCATCGCGACATCACCGACTGTTTTTAAAACACATATTGAACATAAGATCACTACAACCTGTTTATAAGATTATTTAACATATCTAGATGTTTTGTAGCAAATAAACCATATTTTTGAAATTTTGGAGGGAAAGGAACAAATTTTAAAACAAGGGAAAAGGGGGAGTGGTCTGATGGCAAATTCCCCAAAATTTGAAAATTAAGTGGGGGTTTTCAGTTTTAAAAACTCTGAAACTACCTCACTTTTAACTCATTTTTCACCCGGATTGCGAGCTTTTTCTCTTGTTTTTTTTTCTTGTTTTCATAAACCAAATATTAGAAAGTAGATTTAAACCTTTTCTCTCCCAAAATTCTCTCTAAAATCTCTCGAAATAATTTTCAAAGTTGGGAAAAAGTCATTTGAATTTTTTCAAGCATTTTGATTCAAACTTCCAAAGTAATGATGTGAGTTCAATCGAAGGTAACCATCATCTCTAAACTTGTATTTAAGTTGATTTCAATCATTTTTGTTAATTAAAGTGATTATAATGGATTTTAACTTTAATTTCTTCTTTCTTTAACTTGAGGATCAACAATGGTGGATCTTTAATTTTGAGTTGGAATCCAAATATTAATAGATGTCTAATCTTAAAATAGGTCTAATAAGAGGTTTTAATGTTAAACCAAAAGATCAAACACATTTATGGATCAATTTTGAGAAATTTGAATTTGATCAAGAACATGGATGATTTTTTTTTTGGAAAATTATGAAATGGATTAAATGATGAAATTAACACTTAGAATACATGTTATTGGACTAGGAATGAATATTAGAAGTGGTTTGAGGTGTTGAAAAGGGATTTTAGTTGAGGAATTCCATATTTCGACTTAGTTGTTCAACATCGGTAAGGTAGTTTCGAGCAATGATTTAGATTCGTATACTCTATCAAATTTCATATTTTTTTATTACTATTATTAGTTTGTAATGCATACTTTGGCTGTGTTAAAGATCCACATCAAGAGGAGGAACGTGCAAATTAGAATTCAAGCTCAAACTTGCTTGTTTGAACACATTTTTGCTTAAAGAGCTAAGTATAGAAGTGAGTGATATTAAGGGCAATTTGGTAGATTGGCCTAATTATGTGTTAAATTTATGGTTTAATTGGTGTTTTTTATGACTTAATTGTATATTGGATTGTTGGATTTATAAAAATAGGTTTTATTTTATAAAAGAGCAAAATGGTAATTGGTTTGGTAAATTGTGTATTATGCTTTTAGCATGATTAAATTGTATGGAATAAATTGATATTTGGAGTATGAATTGTTGATTTATTTAACATTTGATAAAGGTGTTCTAATTTGTATATGAATATTGGAAAAAAGATATTTGCTATGCTTAATTTTATTGATTTGAAAATTGCTTAATGACATACTTTTACTTGCATTTTAACATCCTAAATTAAGCGATTAAATAGTAGGTTTTATGCCGTGTATGTATGATTATATTGACAACATTACATGGTGGATCCATTGGATATAGTTGGCATGCCATAGGATTTGTGAGTACTCACCATTATTTGTGAAATTGTGAGCATATGGCTCTTAGTGGACTGATTTGTTTGGAGTAGATAAGGGAGTGTTGAGCTTGAGTCTCCACTCATCGGTTTATTTAAGGCGTTATAAGGGAGCATTTGGCTTCGGCTCTCTCAATTCGGAGTACTGTATTCGATTTGTGGGAGTTCGGAGATCCGTTTATCCAATGTATGATCACATGTTTACTTATTTTCATGGATGTATTATGCCAATATAGTTGATTGATTGTGTCAATATAATTGAATGTTTATGTGTTAAAAGATTATTTTTACATGCCATGGAAAAATTGATTCTTAATTCTTGAAATAGCATGTGATGTTATGGTGAAATGTTAACATGTTGTGACTCAAAATTTAATGCTTAATTGCTTTAATTTATGCATGATTGGGTGCAAATTACTTGATGTTTTTACTATCATTCACTGAGCTTTTTAAGCTCACACCCTCACATTTCATGCAGAGAATTTTTGAGCGTAAGAAGTCGAGAAGCGATCGCAAGGGCGGTCCAAGGATAATGCTCGCCAGTGACTTAATAAATTTACTTTAGAGACTATATAAGGGCATTGTGATGCTTTTGGGACTAGTGGTTTTTTTTACTTGTAATGGACATTGGACATTAAATTTTGGACTTTAATTTTGGTGATTTTATAATTGCTTTAATACATGATTTTATGTCTAATTTATGTTTAATTTATGGTATGTTGATGAGTGTTCGTACAGTGGTTGATAACACGGTGTATGAAGCATTTATTTTATACTAACAATGTTTAATTGAAGCTTACCATGGAGTGGATTGCTTGCAACTAAGGTATGTAGCTTGTGTGAATTAATTTTTGTTTACTACGCGTGTCATTGGGTGTTATATTTTGATTAATTGTTGCATATTTGTTGTAAATAAATTCAACTTGAGATGTGTGGATGTTTATGGTAATTAATTAAAGGTATTTCAAGTTTAATGGGTAAGTAAAATATGTAAAATCGGGAAATTAAAATGAATTTTTGACAAAATAGGTGCAGTGGTCTACACACGGGCGTGTGCGATCGGCCTGAAAATTTTTTACGATTCGAACACATGTTTTTAAATTACACATGGGCTGGGGACACAGCCGTGTGGGTTTTTGGGTGTTAGATTTTTAGTTTTTGTAATCTAGTATTCTAATTTGCTTGATTTATAATTTAGTTCTAAAACTTGATTAGATTAACTAAAGCCTTTAATGATAGGAAAAATTGGTAATATTTTAGGATTAGACTTGTAACTATTAATATTTGGTAGAAACACTCTTAATTTTTAATTTGTAAAATGTACTAAAAGTTTGTAAAAGTTATGATTTAGTCCCTAATAATAAAACTTGAATTAGACATAGTAAATGAACTCAAATTAAGTTGAATTTTTTAGGGCTTGCATAATTTGACTAAAAGAAGGCCAGTAACTATTTATAATAGAATCGGGAGAGTTTAACATTAGGTGATAAAATAACCAAAATACCCTTTAGTTTAAATACTTAGAAAAAGTTTTAAAATGGTTTACAAATTGCTTCTACATTAATAAATGATAGTTCATTAGTAATAAATGAGATGTTATAAGGTTGGGGCATGCGTAGGGTGGTCGTTAGTTGGAGAGTCGCTTCGGTGGCAAATGTAACGCTTTGAATTAAGGTCGAGCTACCTCGATCAGATTTGGGGTATCTCATTTGGTGGTATCAGAGCTAAAAGTTTAACTTTAAGATAGCCTAGATTTGTTAAACATTAGAGATATTAGATTATGTAATATTGAATTCTAGCTTATCTGTAAATATTGCTTGAAATTATTTGTTTCGCATATGCATGTTCTTTGTGATATAAATTGTTTTATGGGGTAGGATTTGGGAAAACAATGCCCTATAGGAAATTTTATTTGGGAACACAATGCCCTATAGGAAATTATACTTAGTTAATTCTTGGATCACTTGCTGCTACTCACTCCTGGTACGTTTCTCTACTTTTTTTTAGTATACGATTTACATTATACCTCTAAGACGCAAGTGTGGTAGTCTAGATGATGATACATCGTCCCAGCCAAAGGATGATGCTCAAATGGGTCAAGTTGAGTATTTTATGTCAAAGATGATCAGGGTATTGCAGTGTATCGCTGGTGCTAATGTTGAGTACTGATTAGAATGAGTTGTTCACATCCTCGATTAGATGGGCTGTTCTGACGAGGATAAGCTCGGATGTGCCATGTTGTTGCTTATATATGAGGCTCATCATTACTGGATGACTGTTGAGTGCGGTAGTGCACCCGAGAGAGTGACTTGGGACTTTTTCTTGGAGTCTTTTCGGAGGAAGTTTATGGGAGAGCAGTATTTGGAGGCAAGGAGAAGTGAGTTCATGGATTTAGTCTATGGTACTTGTGGACGAGTACGAAGCTGAGTTTATGCTTTTGAGCCAATATGCGCATGAGTTGGTGGCTCACGAGGCGAGTCATTGTAAGAGCTCCAGGTTTGGGCTGAACCGTGAGATTAAGTTGTATCTGGTAGCACAGAATTTTGGGGTCTTTGATGAGTAGGTTGAGAAGGTTGGTGCTTCAGAAGAGACTTTGGGGGAGGAGTCCAAAGTTGTTTCTGCTGGTGCTATGAAAAAGACATCCAAGTCGGTTAGTGGATTTGGTCAGAACGGTAAGAGAGGTCATTTTGAGAGGTCAGAACGACGTGGTGCTGCAGGCCGAGGTCAGGATAAGCAGGTTGTGAGAGTTGAGGTTGGTAGGGGTGATCAAAAAGTTGTTACATGGCCATTATGTGAGCATTGTGGTTGACATCATTGTGGTGAGTGTTGGAGGATGACTGGCACTTGTCTTGTTTGTGGATCGATGGAGCATCGTGTTAGTAATTGCTCACGGAGAGCAGTTGTGGTTCAAGATCATCCTGCTGCTGCTGTTGCACTTGTTCTGGCTTGACGGAAAGGTCGTGGTAGAGGTGTTGGTCAGCGTAGAGCTGCTAGGGATGGCAATGAAGGTCTAACCAGAGTTTATGCAGTTAGAGAGCCTTGGACTAGAGAGGCCACGGATGTCATTGTAGGTACTTTCAAGCTACAATCTTTTCCTCTTCTAGCTTTAGTTGATCCGAGTGCTACTAGATCGTTTATTCTGAGTGATGTAATTAGAGAGTTAGGGATTCTTGTAGACATCTAGGTTGGGTGTTATGGTTAAGAGCCCTCTAAGTGATAGTGGAGTGGTGGATTGGGTTTACCATCGTTGTCCTCTAATGTTTCAAGGACAAGTGTTTCCTATAGATCTTTTAGAATTGTCGTTCTGGGGGTTCGATGTTGCCCTTGGGATGGATTGGTTGACTGAGCATAGAACGAAGGTTGATTGTCAGGCGAAGTTGGTGACTTTGTGTTGCGCGAATGGTTCCGAAGTTGTTGTTGTTGGAAAGAAGTTCGAGTTTCTTTCTAATGTGATTTCTTCTCTTAGAGCCGAGAAGTTCGTCCTAAGAGGTTGCGAAGCTTATCTAGCCTATGTCCTGAATGCCAATAGTAAGGAGTTGAGGTTGGATGGGATTTGAGTTGTCTGTGATTTTTTGAATGTGTTTCCTGAAGAGTTGCCTAGTTTACCGCTGGATAAAGAAGTTGAATTCGGTATTGAGCTCTATCCTGGTATAGCTTTGGTGTCAATTGCACCCTATCACATGGCACCTAAGGAATTGAAAGAGCTGAAGCTTCAGTTGCAAAAGTTGTTAGACTAGGGTTTCATTCGACCAAGTGTGTTACTGTCAGGAGCGCCAATTCTGTTTGTAAAAAAGAAGGATGGGACTTTGAGCTTTTGCATTGATTATCACCAGCTGAATAAGTTAACCATCAAGATTAAGTATCCATTTTCGAGGAACGATGATCTGTTTGACCAGTTTTGAAGAGCTTTTGTTTTCTTGAAGATTGATTTGAGGTCTAGGTATTATCAGTTGAAGGTGAAGGATGCGGATGTTATGAAGACAGCTTTTAGGACTCGTTATGGGTATTCCGAGTTTCTTGTCATGCCATTTGGGTTGACAAATGCACCTGCCGCATTATGGACATGACGAACCGTGTATTCTATTTCTATTTGGATCGGTTTGTTGTGGTTTTCATAGATGAAATATTGGTTTATTCTCGATCGAAGGATGAGCACAACAAGCATTTGAGAGTGGTTCTTCAAGTTTTACAGGAGAAGCAATTGTATGCTAAGTTGAGCAAGTGTGAGTTTTGGCTCCGTTGGGTGGTTTTTCTTGGTCATGTCGTTTCAGCTAAGGGTATTCGGGTTGATCCGAAAAAAGTTAAGGCGATCTTGGATTGGGAGCCGTCGAGGATTGCTTTTGAGATCAGGAGTTTCTTAGGCTTAGCTTGTAACTATTGTCATTTCGTCGAGGGTTTTTCAAGTATTGCTACTCCATTGATGAAGTTGCTTCAGAAGAACTCTGCCTTTGAGTGGATTGATGAGAGGAAAAATAGTTTTGAGAAGCTGAAGTTGGTTTTGACTGAAGCGCCTATATTGACATAGCCGGAATTTGGTAAGGGGTATGTTGTTTTCAATGATGCTTCTTACATAGGACTGGGTTGTGTGTTGATGCTGGAGGGAAAGGTAGTTGCTTATGCGTCAAAGCAGTTGAGACCACATGAGTGTAACATCCAAACCATGATTTGGAGTTGGCTGATGTAGTCTTTGCACTCAAGATTTGGCGTCACTACTTGTATGGTGAGAGGTGTATGATTTACACTGATCACAAGAGTCTTAACTATCTCCTTACCCAGAAGGAGTTGAACTTGAGACAAAGGCGTTGGATTGAGTTGCTGAATAACTATAACTGTGTGATTGAGTATCATCCGAGAAAGGAGAATGTTTTTGCTGGTGCATTGAGTTGCAAGTTTTTAGTTGACTTAAGGGCAATGTTTTCGAAGTAGTAGATTTTCGAGGATGGTGGTTTGTTGGCTGAGCTTCAAGTGAAGCTGACCCTTGCGCAGCAGATTCAAGACAGATAGTCGTTTGA
The DNA here is from genome assembly GCF_025698545.1 of Gossypium raimondii. Lineage (NCBI taxonomy): Eukaryota > Viridiplantae > Streptophyta > Magnoliopsida > Malvales > Malvaceae > Gossypium > Gossypium raimondii. The sequence continues at coordinate 11,836,161 of NC_068573.1, forward strand.
TGAGAGTTTGGTGTGTCGTATCTGTCAGGTTGAGTTGGGTGTTCTTGGAGATTTTATCTCAATTTTGAAGGTGTTCTTTTTTTCTGAGGTTAGATGTGTTCCAATGGACAAGGATCTGAGACACTTGATTCTTACGAAGATTCATAGTAGTCCATGTGCTATGCATCCTGGTGGGAACAAGATATATTAGGGTCTTCAGATTTTGTATTGGTGGCCAGGGTTGAAGAAGGATGTAGCTGATTTTGTTGCTAAATGTTTAGTCTGCCAGAGGGTTAAAGCTGAGCATCAACATCCATTTGGGTTACTTCAGCCGATCAGGATTCCAGAGTGGAAATGGGAGCAGATCACGATGGATTTTGTTTCGGGTTTGTCACTGACTCCATCTCGAAAGGATCCAGTTTGGGTGATAGTGGATCGATTAACGAAGTGTGCTCATTTCTTGCCTATGCGTACAACCTTCAGTTTGCAACAGTTGGCTAAGCTTTACATCAAGGAGATTGTCAGATTACATGGAGTTCCAGTTTCTATCATATAGGATCGAGATCCACAGTTTAAGTCGAGATTTTAGAAGATGTTGCATAAGGATTTCGGTTCGGAGCTTCACTTCAATACAACATATCATCCATAGTTAGATGGTCAGTTTGAGATAGTGATGCAGATTCTGGAGGATATGCTTCAGAGTTGTGCTATCGATTTTGGTGGCAATTCGGGTCATCATTTGTCATTCGCTGAGTTCGCGTACAACAACAGTTATCAGAAGAGTATTCAGATGGTTCCGTTTGAGGCACTTTATGGTAAGAAGTGTAGGACTCCACTATGTTGGTCTGACATAGAGGAAAAGAGAAATTTGGGTCCCGATTTGGTTCGTGAGATCGAGGACAAGGGTAGCTTATCTGTGAGTGGTTGAAGGCTACTTTTGTAACAGCCCGATTCTAGGCCTAGTCGGAACAGTGGTTTCGGGACCACAAATCCGATGAGGGAAAATATTATTGTTATTATATTTTTATTGCCTACAATTTCACGGAAAAATTTCGTAAAAATTTCGTTCGAAAATTTTGACGTTTGGGCACTCAATTTAGTCAAAAGGACTAAACTGTAAAAAGTGCAAAAGTTGAGTTCTACATGTTATAAGTGTCTAATTGTTATGAAATTCTAAATTGGAGGTCCTTATGTTGAATTAGACCATTAGTTAATTTATGGACAAAAATGGGCATAGAATTAGTGAAATAGATTTTTTTTAAGTAAGGCATTTTAGTCATTTAGTAATAAAAAGGAAATAAAATGGGAAAACGATGGAAAAATGGTGTCATCTTCATTAAGTTGCTACCAAAATTTGGAAGACACCATAGATAGGGTTTCTTCACTTTTTCAAGCTCATAGTAAGTGCATCCTAACCCCGTTTTTAATGTTCTCCGCATTTTTGAAATCCTTGTAGCTCGGTTTAGCTTATTTTATCAATAATTCATGTTAGGGTTCATATTTGGAAAAATACCCATAGGTGAAATGTGTTTATTTTTCTGTTTTACGATAGAATATGAAGCTACAAATTATGTTAAACAACTTTTCCTAAGCGATTTTAAGCGAAAATGGGTAAATTGACATAATCGGTAAAAATACCTAATGTTCATAAGTAAGTGTTAGAGCGGGAATTAGATGTTGCCATAGAAGGGAAAAATGTTCAGCATGTCATTAAACATAAGAATAAGAGATGAAGTTTAATTTCCGATCTTGGGGACAAAAGTGTAAATATGCAAAAGTTTGGGGGCAAAATTGTAATTTTTCAAAAAACTGGGTGGAGGGTTATTTTAATAAATGTGAACATTAAATGAGTTGAATTTGCTATTATAGATCAAGAAAGACGAGAATACTACCTCAAACGGGGAAAAGAGAAGATAGTGGAGTGAATTGCAAAATTACGATATTTTGTACCGAGGTAAGTAAACATGTGAAATAATGCTTTATTTTGATATTATTTGATATACGTTGAGATTTATTTGAACATAGAATAAATATTTGGTAAAGATTCTAAAAATGTGGTTAAGTTGGGAAAGGTGGTAAAGTGTTGAAAAACACGGTTTCCGGTTGAACACTCGAAATAAGCCTGAGTACATTGAATAAAAAGGGGGTTGCTAAGTGCTGATTCCCCCAAGGGGTTGCTAAGTGCTGATTCCCCAAGGGGTTGCTAAGTGTTGATTCCCTGAATCTTTGGTGGTTGCTAAGTGCTGATTCCACCGTATCTTAAATGTGAAGGGGGTTGCTAAGTGCTAATTCCCCCAAGGGGTTGCTAAGTGCTGATTCCCCCAAGGGGTTGCTAAGTGCTGATTCCACCGTATCTTAAATGTGAAGGGGGTTGCTAAGTGTTGATTCCCCCAAGGGGTTGCTAAGTGTTGATTCCCCGAACCATTGGTGGTTGCTAAGTGCTGATTCCACCGTATCTGAGTGTGAAAGGGGTTGCTAAGTGCTGATTCCCTGAATCATTGGTGGTTGCTAAGTGCTGAATCCACCGATAACGGATAACATTCCGAGTGTTCAACGAGGAAATTGGAAAGGTGAATATTTATATATATGGTGGACAAGTTTATGGGAGGAATATTGGGTTTGATACTTAATCAACCCATATGTTAGATGGGAGGAAATATCAAAAATACAAAAGAACAATTTAAATACAAAACTGTTTGGAATAATAACAGTTTAGCAACTTTGAAAAATCACCATAAATGGTGGAAAATGAATTAGAGGTTGAATAATATATAAAATTGATGCTGGATGAGTCTATTTTCATATTAAAGAAGTAGAGCAAATAAAAGAGTTGTATATTTTGGGATATTTGAATTTATTTGAGACAGTATTGGATTGATTTCGAAATCCTCTGTTCCAAATTTGAAAAATCACCACAAATTGTAAAAAAATATTTATGGCCTGAAATTTATATGCCTGAATTCCCTGGTGAGTCTATTTTTAATAGAAACAAACAAGAACATTTTTTAAATTTTGTATAGGGAGTTAAGTAAATTTTAGTAAGGGGAGGTCAGGACTGTTGGGCAGCGAAACAGTGGAAAGTTTAAAGAATAAACAGTACTAATTGGATAAACAAAAAATTCTTAAAATTTTATGGTGGAGAGTTATATGAGTCTAGTTTCAGGGAAAATTTTTAGAATTTAATTTGGAGTCCTGTAGCTCCAAATAAAAATAAATTAGTAACAGTGATGCAAAAAAATAGCTTGCTGGAAATTGAGTATACAATGAAATTTATGTGTGATTAAAATTATGTTACTATGTAATCATGTGAGGAATTTATTTATTTGTCATATGTTTACTTACTAAGCTATATGCTTACTCATTTTTTTTATTTTCCCTTGATTATAGTGACATCAATCAGCTCGGAACTTGGACGAGATCCGATAATCATCCACACTATCATCAACTTTTTGGGTATTTGCAACTAATACTTTGGAAACATGGCATGTATAGATGACTTTATGTATGGCGGCTTAAATATGTATATATAGTATTGTTCGGTTTAAAATGTCGGTGTTTACTAATGGATAAACTATGTCTGAATATATTACTGTAATTGGTTGGAAATATTGAAATTGTGTTTGGAAATTTGCAGGGGGTTTTATGTAAAAATAAGCAGAAATGATGCCGGAATTTTTATAAAAAAAAATTTAGTGACAATAGATCACCATTAGCACAATTATCAGTGTTTGAATTCTAGTAATACCTCATACTCTGCTTCGGCAAGGAACACGGGTAAGGGGTGTTACAACTTTAGATAGGTAGAAATCCTATGCTAACTTGAGACGTCGAGATATCGAGTATCAAGTTAGTGATAAGGTGTTTTTCAAGGTTTCACCTTGGAAAAAGGTTTTGATGTTCGTTGAGGAGATTGAGGTTCGATCAGACCTTTCGTATGAGGAGGAACCAGTTGCGATCCTAGACCGTGAGGTCAAGGTGCTATGTAATAAGACAGTTCCATTGGTGAAGTTTTATGGCGCAACCACAAGACTAAGGAAGTCACTTGGGAGTCAAAATATATCATGAACCGTCAGTATCAGTACCTATTTGATTTAGGTAAATTTCGAGGACGAAATTTTTTTTAAGAGGGGGAGAGTTGTAAGGCCCCGAAAATAGGTCTAGTAGTTTCGGATAAGTTTATTAGGTTCTGACTAAAAATTGAGAATTAATTGGATCAATTAGCGATTTATATTCTTAATTAGTTAGCTTAATTTCATCTAAAAATCAATAAATAATATTTTGGAAAATAAAAATATTTTTAGAAAAATTAATTTTATGGTTTTAAATAATTTTTGGGAAAAAATAAATATTTTGGGTTAAATTGGAATTTAAAAATAATTTAAAATGGGAGTTTAATTGGGTGATTTAAAATATTAATTAAATGGGACTAATTTGAAAAATAAGGGAAATATGTAAGAGGTTTTATAGCAAAATAAACCATATTTTCAGAATTTTGGAGGAAAAGGAACAAATTGTAAAACAAGGGAAAAGGGGGAATGGCCTAATGGCAAATTCCCCAAATTTTGAAAATCCAGTGGGGGTTTTCAGTTTTAAAAACTCTGCAACTACCTCACTTTTCACTCATTTTTCACCCAAATTAAGAGTTGTTCCTCTCATTTTTTTTGCTTGTTTTCATAAACCAAATATCAGAGAATAGATGTGAACATTTTCTCTCCCAAAATTCTCTCTAAAATCTCTCGAAATAATTTTCAAAGTTGGGCAAAAAGTCATCTGAATTTCTTCAAGCATTTTGATTCAAATTTTCAAATCAATGATTTGAGTTCAATTGAAGGTAATCCTCATATCTAAACTTGTTCTTAAGTTGGTTTCAATCATTATTTGTTAATTAAAGTGATTATAATGGATTTTCAACTTTAATTTCTTCTTCCTTGAACTTAAGGATTAACAATGGTGGATCTTTAAGTTTGAGTGGGAATCCAAATATTAATGGATGTTTAAGCTCAAAATAGGTTTAATAAGAGGTTTTTAATCTTAAACCAAAAGATCAAACACGTTTTATGGATCAATTTTGAGAAATTCAAATTTGATCAAGAACATGGATGATTTTCCCGAAAAATTATTAAACGGATTAAATGATGAAACTAACACTTAGAATACATGTTATTAGACTAGGAATGAAGATTAGAAATGGTTTGAGGAGATAAAAAAGGAGTTTAGTTAAGGAATTCCATATTTCGGCTTAGTTGTGCAACATAGAAAAGGTAGTTTAGAGTAATGATTTAGACTCGTATACTTTATCAAATTTCGTAAATCTTGTTGCTATTGTTATTTTCTAATGCATACTTTGTCTCTGTTAAAGCTCCACATCAAGAGGAGGAACATGCAAATCAGAATTGAAGCTCAAACTTGCTTGTTTGAACACATTTTTGCTTAAAGAGCTAAGTGTGGAGGTGAGTGATATTAAGGGAAATTTGGTAAATTGGTCTGATTATGTGTTAAATTAAAGGTTTAATTTGGTGTTATTAATGACTTAATTGTATATTCGATGGTCAGATTTACAGAAATAGGTTTTATTTTATAAAAGAGCAAAATGGCAATTGGTTTGGTAAGTTGTGTATTATACTTTTAGCATGATTAAATTATATGAAATAAATTGATATTTGGAGCATGAATTGCGATTTATTGAACATTTGATAAAGGTGTTCTAATTGGTATATGAATATTGGGAAATGATATTTGTTATGCTTAATTTTATTGATGTTAAAATTGATTAACAACATGCTTTTACTTGCATTTTAACATTCTAAATTAAGTGATTAAATAGTAGATTTTATGCCTTGTATGTATGTTTATATTGGTAACATTGCATGGTGGATCCATTGGATATAGTTGACATGCCATAGAATTTGTGAGTACTCACCATTATTTGTGATATTGTGAGCATATGGCTCTTGATGGACTAATTTGATTAGAGTAGATAAGGGAGTGTTGAGCTTGAGTCTCCACTCATCAGGTTATTTGAGGTGCTATAAGGGAGCGTGTGGCTTTGGCCCACTCAATTCAGAGGATTATATTTGATTTGTGGGAGTTCGGAGATCCGTTTATCCAATGTATGATCATATGTTTACTTATTGCCATGGATGTATTATGCTAATATAATTGATTGATTGTGCCAATATAATTGAATGTTTATGTGTTTAAAAGATTATTTTTACATGCCATGACAAAATTTATTCTTAATTCTTGAAATAGCATGTGATGTTATGGTAAAAACTTAACATGTTGTGACTGAAAATTTAATGCTTAATTGCTTTGATTTATGCTTGATTGGGTGCAAATTACTTGATTTTTTTTTACTATTATTCACTCAGCTTTTTAAGCTCACACCCTCACATTTCTTGCAAAGAATTTCCGAGCGTAAGGAGTTGAGAAGCGAGTGCAAAGGCGATCCAAGAATAAGGCTCGGTAGTGGCTTAAGAAATTTAATTTAGAGACTATATAGGGGCATTGTGATGCTTTTGAGACTAGTGTTATTTTACTTATAATGGACATTGAACATTAAATTTTGGACTTTAATTCTGGTGATTTTATAATTGCTTTAATACATGATTTTATGCCTAATTAATGTTTGATTTATGGTATGTTGATGAGTTTTCGTACAGTGGTTGATAACACGGTGTATGAAGCATTTATTTTATACTAACAATGTTTAATTGAAGCTTACCATGGAGTGAATTGCTTTCGACTAAGGTATGTAGCTTGTGTGAATTAATTGGTGTTTGCTAAACGTGTAATTAGATGTGAAATTTTGATTAATTGTTGCATATTTGTTGTAAATAAATTAAATTGGAGATGTGTAGATGTTTATGGTAATTAATTATAGTTATTTCAAGTTTAATGGGTAAGTAAAATATGTAAAATTGGATAATTAAAACGAATTTTTGACAAAATAGGTGCAGTGGTCTGCACAAAGGGGGTGTGGAAATTCCACATGGGTGTGTGCAATCGGCCTAAAAGTTTTTCACGATTGAAACATGGATTTTTAAACGACACACAGGCTGGGGACACAACCATGTGGGTTTTTTGAGGTTTGATTTTTGGTTTTTGTAATCAAGTATTCTAATTTGCTTAATTTATAATTTAGTCCTAAAACTTGATTAGATTAATTGAAGCCTTTAATGATAGGGAAACTTGGTAATATTTTAGGATCAAAAAACACTCTTAATTTTTAATTTGAAAAATGTACTAAAATTTTGTAAAAGCTACGATTTAGTCCCTAATAATAAAACTTGAATTAGACATAGTAAATGAACTCGAATTAAGCTGAATTTTTTAGGCTTGCATAATTTGACTAAAAGAAGGTCGGTAAATATTTAGAAATAGAATCGAGATAGTTTAATCTTAGGTGGTAAAATTACCAAAATACCTTTAGGTTTAAATACTTAGAAAAAGTTTAAAAACGGTTCACAAATTGCTTCCGCATTAATAAATGATAGTTAATTAGTCACAAATAAGGTGTTATAAGGTTGGAGTGTGCATAGGGTGGTCATTAGCTGGAGAGTCACTTTGGTGGCTGATGTAACGCTTCGAATTTGGGCTTGTCTGTCTTGGTCCGTTTTGGGGTGTTACATCCATACCTTTACCTTTGGTGGCCAGGAATTCCTTCCAAGTGCCCTTTTTTACTGCAAATGAAGCATTTAGACTTAGATAACTCTTTAGGCTTTCTGGTTCCCGTCCTTTCCACTTTTGGTTGCCTAGAGACATTAGTTTTGCCTTTCTTAGCATGCTTTTCTTTCGCTTTTGAGGAAGAAGCGACAACTATTTTTGCTACCTCTCTTTAGATCAGTTGATCGTCATTCAATATCAACTCATAATATTGTAATTCCTTCATGAGTTGTGTAAGTGTCTGGTTATTGTTCCTAAGGTTATATGCACCTGCAAAGTCCTTGGACAAGCTCTGGAACACAATCTCAATCTATGTGTTCTAGTCCAAATTGGCCTAATTATCTATCGCCTCACAAAGTAGCCCATAAGAGTGGTCATATGGTCTTTGACCAGAGTGTCGGGTTTTTGTTGAGCATTCATCAATCTAGTTATAGCAGACTGTGGAGCCAAGGCTTGAATTTCAATGATTTAGTTATAATTAATTAAATAATAATTTGAAAACCTTAAATTAATTCTCAAGTCATTTCCATTCATTTTTGTTCATTTCTTTCCATTTGGTTCTACATGCAATTCATTTAGTCATGAAGCCATTACACTATAGTATCGTGACTGAGCTGTCCCTAATTTTGTACCATTATGAAAGCTACTTAATAAGTGCTTGTTTAATGGCCTTGTCATAAGTTTGTTCCCTCATAAAATATCATTAATCTCTTTGGGATAAATTTGTTCTCCTAATATTATCCTATTGTATTTCATGGTAATCATTACATCTTCCTCCATGAAAAGTCAATTACTATCAAATAGGAATCAAGTCATTTATTACAAAGACAAATGACATGTGGCCACATTTACTTTTCATCTATCATATAATACCGATGAGAGGATATCATTTACCTTTTAGTTGGGCTATGAATTCCACTATTGTGAATGATGTTAAATACTGCAGGAGTCGTATACCCAACATACCAACTTTCGATTCCTTATCTATTTGAACTCAAGCTTTTACTTACATAAAAGTATATGAGTCATACATACATAGTCCATCATTCACTCAAGATTAAGGAATGTCCCACTATGAATGTCACAAGTGAAGAAATCCATAAACGAATCTACGATCTCTTCTACTTGGGTCTTGTTCGATGTATTGTCAGTCCAGTCAGTCACACCTATGTCTTTACCTTCTAAAAGTCATCCATTTCAATGCTCAAGACAAAACATCTCCCTAATTGGACTTAATAGATGACATATTAATCTTTCAATTAATTTACACATTTCTGATTAGACTAACGACACGTTTAGATTATCTATTAATACAAGTTATATATTCATATTACGATCCAACCATGTAATATCGCTTAGTATTAGTTAAAGATTAAATAATCAATAAACCAATATTTACTTCCATTTTTCTTACCATACAAAAACCATTGAAGGAAATAAAAAAAAATTAATGTAAATAATGGATATTTTATTAAACCATTTTTTTCAAAAAAATACAAGTAAACAAAACGAATACTGTGCACTAGATCCAACAAAATGTTGAAACCCTAACCTAATAGATGAACTGAAAGGTGATGGCTAGGAGGACTACACCTTATTAACCAATGGAATAACCTTAATTACAAATATTGGCTTTATTTGGTGGCCTATACACAACACTCTTGTAGGTGTTGTCAAATCCGTAGTAGCCTTGATCGAAGAGATAACCTATTTTACCACACAAATAGCATTAAGGCCTGTACTTAAAAGACTTGCCACTCCCCATCCTCTGTTGGGCCTAGATCTAAATCTTGATAGAGACTTATAGAGAGGAGTTGAGACTTCAATAGTCTATTGTTGCACAATGATGTTAACAAAAGCATTAACCTCCAACATCATATTTTGCTACCTAGCTTCTACATCAAGCAACACCATGGTGGCACTTTGAACTCCATAAGGGACTAAATTAGTTGAGAAAATCGTAATAACATATTCATACTCTAGACGAAGGCCATTAAGAATGGCAGTAAATGTTCATGCTTACTGATGACTTCACCACAACTAGCTAAATTGTTACAGAAGGCCTTGATCTTCATCGAAAAATTTCATAGACAAATCACCTTTGTGTTAGGAGTGCAAATCACATTTATAAAACATCAATTTGGACATGGTCTTGCTTCCATAAATACTACTTAATGTGTTCCAGATCTGAACAATAGAATCAAGACCAATCAAATGAGGAAGAACACATGGACTCACAAAGGATAAAAGCTAAGACATATGGGTATTATATCTTCAAGAATCTTTGATAAACTAAGGGGAGTGGAATTGTGGTGCCATTAATAAACTTCTGCAACTTGTGAGTCTTTAGAGCAGGCAACACCTATTGATGCTAAAGTAGGTAGTTGATGTCCTCAAGCATTATATTAATCTTCTTTGTGTAAAACAGTCAACTATTAGAGAAACCATCAGAGGAAAAAAGAGCCTTCAATGCTAGTGAGTCATTCCCAGGGAGATTAGCACCAGAACCACGTGATGGACTTGTAGAGTTAGCCATAATGAACCAAAGAAATACCAAGAATATGATCATATAAGAAAATTCGTGTGGAAAAGAAGCTTTAGTACCATGTTAAAGATCAAGAACAAGCCAAGAAAAATTGTTTGGCAGCTGAGAAAATAAGAAACAAAAACACAAAATGAATATAAATGAATCACTGATTGAATTATTTGTGACTGCAAATTTATACACCTTATATACAAGTGCACTCATTGTACTTGTCAATAACTTATACATAACAATATTTCAACTAACTACAACTGTTTTGACTAACTATTTAACAATATTGTAATAACTCTCAACTGCTACCAGCTTGTTGACTTGAAATGTTGAATGAAGCTTGGTTTAGTACACTAACACACCTAAACTTTTTTTTTTTCCGAATCGGGTACGTAAACTTTATTCATAACTAAAGTTGACCTATTGTTACGGTCCGTTAAAAAAAGCCAGAGCCAATTAAGAGGCGTCACATCACCATGTCACTAAAATTGAACAAAATAAAAAAAATCTATATTAGTATTAAATAAAAATAATTATATTAAAATTAAATAAAAAAAAAACCTCTTACGCCATCCCTCTCTTTCTCCCTCTCTCCCTCCTCTCACATCATGCCATTGAATCAACCTCAACTCACCTTTCGATGTCAAATTTGGTTTTAGTCTTAAGTTAACAAATCTCTCCCAAGGCCAAAGTAATCGAAATGCTAACTAAAGGGAAAGCTTAAACACCTCATCTTTCTCCATTTTAGTTGAAGTAGTCATTGCATCTTTCTTGCAAACACAAGTCTCTATAAATAGTAACAAGTACAAGTGCTAAAGTCCTTCTAGCTAAATGAATTGCAATGGAGAATATGGAAATGAGGAGAGCGACAGGGTGGGGGTGAAAGAGGGAGAGGGAGAAGAATTTTTTTATTTAATTTAATATAAATATAAATATAAATATTTTTATTTATTAATATAATTTTTTATTTAATTAGATTTTAATGGTGTGGTGATGTGGTGCTTCTTGATTGATTCTGAATTTTTTTTAAATGAATGTAAATTGATTACGAAATAAATTTTGAGTAACCAATTCGACAAAAAAAAATGTATTTTTTTTAAATTAAAAAATATAAATATTTAACTCAAACGACGGACTACCTCTATTCAATTAAACCTTAATATTTATAGAAATTGGCTCGGGACTGAAATCTAGGTCCAAATCTGATCCAAAGCGGGCCGGGCTGATGAGCAAGCTGAATAACTCCCTCCAGGTGGAACTTAATCTAAAAGAGGGTAACTTTGTAACTGTACAGTAATGAGAAAAGGACCTTGTTGATTCGCCTGTCCTCTACTTTTAGAAGCATATTTATTTATTTATTTTTCATTTGGATATCTCATTTCCTTGAATTTTGTTCATCAATGGCGAATTCCCAGCTGCAGAAATACGGGACATTATCAAGGGAGCAATTGTCATATCTATTTGATCGATTCTCTCTTCTTATTGCCCAGCCAGGTATTTTCCATGTTTTCTTTCATTTCCTCTACTTTTTAATCGCCTTCGTTTCTCCTTTTTTTTTCCATTCTCGTGTGTAGTAACATTTTCCTTATCTTGGCAGATTTTAAGAAGAGGATTCTAGACGCTGTGAATGACAAGCAGGTTGGGTTTTTTTTTTTTTTAATTTGCTTTTAGTTTCTGTGGTTAGGAATTAAGGGCTTGAGAGCCTCAGCTGGATACATAAATTCACTTTTGAGGAGAATGCTTCGTTTATGATTGGTCTAATTATGTTTTTGATCCCTTTACTATGCCAAAATTTAGTATTCTATGCTTCTACTTTCATTTTACATAATTTGGTCTCTCTATTTTTTATAATATATGACTAGTATAGGTCGAAATTGATAATATTGTTCTAGTAATGACATGGATTATTTTCAAACTACTTCATCTTCCATGTAAATTTATTATTGATCAACATGGTCGACAAGATTTTCATGTGAGCCTGAATGTGTGATCGAATAATAATTATGCAAATGGCTTTGTATTTTAACAAAATTCTTTTAGGCTTTGCTTGGTTGGGTGGGAAGAAAATTGGAAAGATGGAAATCGAAAGGGTGGAAAAGTAGAAAGATGGAAAATATAAATTTTCTTTCCATAAAGGTGCTTGGTAGGGAAGGTGGAAAAATTGAAAGAAAATTACATATTGTTTCTTTCTATTGCTTAGTAGAGTTTAAAAAATGAGATGAAAAAAAAAGAAAATGAAACTTTTGAAAAATGCATAGCTTTAAACTTAGGTACACTCCTCATTTTCTCTCCTCTTGTCATTCCAATTTGGAATGATTGGTTTTTATACATTAGGATGGAAAATGATCATTTCTCCTATTTTCTTTTTCCTCTCATTTTTCTTCCCTACCAAGCATACTCAAAATTTATTTTCTTTCCACTTGTCCATTCCCTCCTTCTCTACTTCCACTTTTTCACCCAACCAAGCATACCTTTAGTTCTTTATGTTGGTTTAAATATGTTCCTTTTTTATTATGTAAACTGATTTTGATTATGCGTTAACAATATGCTTTTAGACTGTTGTCATTTGTCATTTAGTACTTCCGTTTGAGTTATACTTATGGACATGAAAGTAAGACTTCAGAATTTAGATATGGCCTTTGTAGTATCATAGGGAATGTTGATTATTTTTAAGTGTCTTAACCCCATTTAAAGATTTACAAATCCTTCTGTAGGAACCGGTTGCTGTTACCACGGCAGTTCAGGAAGAGATATTTTTGGAGATGGGTGTTGGTAAGTTTGTCTTTCTATATCATGAATTACGATTGGAATAATTTTAAACTTACATGATCCTACAATTGTAAAATGCAACCTATGTTTATCTTTTACATTTTATGTGAATAGATGCTAGGTGTTTGTGGTCATTGGTTTCTTTCTTTAAAGGCACATTCAAACTTCATGTGACTATTGGTCATCCCATCATTGTCGAGCATGTTTCGTAATCCTATAGTCCAACAATTAAATATTTATTTTGTAATGGAAAGTGGGTTTCAGGGTATGGTAAAGCGATATTACCTCATTTTTATAAGTACTTGAAGGGAATTCCCTCTCTATTTTTATTTGAGAATGTAACATGGTTTTGTTGCAAAGCTGTATTCTGTCTACAAGAGCTGAATCCAGGAACTAGTAAAATGATTGATATAGTTTTTATTGGAGCTTTTGACAGTGTTTTACTTGATTTCATTTCTCTGCTACAGATCCAAGTTTCGGTCTTGCATGCCTGGGGAAAGTAAATATGACTTACGAGAATGATCAAGATTTGATGATTCGTTATTATAGATTTGTTGCCAAGTAATCTCTCTCTCTTTCTTGATGCGTGTCTGTAGATGTGCCTGTTATGACTTGGTTTGAATTGCTCTTAATAAAAACATTGCATGAACTGTTGTAAATGCTTGAATAGTCCATAATCATTCTTCTTGTATCTGCAAGTGAGACAACTCAGATGTTACATTTACTACTTCAGATATTTGAAGAACTTTGTGGACTCTTTCAGCCTTTGCTCACACATAGTCTCTTGTCTGTCCGTCAGGGATTTGCATGAAACGTGTAATTATTGTAATATATAAGACATCTCATACTAGGTTGATTTGTATATGTTTTAGTATGGTTTGGTCTAATAGTACTTTGGTTTAGGTTAAGCAAAGGAAATAGAAAAAAAGAATTTTGTCACGACCTTGTGCTTGGATTGATAGATCAGCTCATCAAAGTGACACTAAAACCTTAGGACTCGTTAGAGAGAGACCCAAATCTCCTTAGGGTTTTTTATAAAAACTTATTATTTTATTATTTAATAATAAATACCAATCTCATTACATAAAAAGGAAAATAAATCAACTGAAACAAAAACATAATCAAGAAATCTAAGAAATAAAAGTGTAATCTTAGCAAATCTAAGCCTTAATTAAAGAACCAAGTTAATGGCCTTTCCTAACATGGATTTGGCCAATAAAAAAATTATATTTTGTAATATTTGTACCACTTACAATTTTCTTTTGTCAAAGAAGTGTGTGCTGCGGATGTATGGGATTTGGTATCTAGACTCGCTAATGTTTATCCTGTGAAACAACAGTGAGGAGTTAGCCTGTGATGAAGCTGAGCTTGGACCTGAGGGATTTGCTGAAAAGCTTTATAGTCAACAAAAACTTCATGAGCAGGTAGTAACTATTCCTGATTTTTCAAAGTTTGAAACTTTACTGTGCTCAAGTCCCTAAGTGAACAATTTTGTAGCAACTGGGGATGCTAAATTACATGCGCAAATTTCACTTCGATGACCAATCTGCAATTCTTGAGAAGGTAGGTGCTTAGGTTCTTCTTTGGCCTATATTGTGCAGAGACTTGGACCGCTAAGCATATGGATTACTTGTTCTGTGAAATTAACCAAAATCGGATTAGTATTTTGATTCAAAACATTTTTTATAGCAAGAAAATGGGCGATCATTTGTGACTTGTTTCAATTCAGTTACACCATCAGATGGAAGATGCTAATTTTGAGAGTGAGGCATCAATTTTGTCTGCTGAGCAGATACAAGAGATTGTTCGAAGGAGGGTGTCTCCTTTATTTAGGCCAAGGTGAGTCTATTCTTGATTTACTTTTCTGCATCATTCAGTCTTAGCATGTTACATACTATATGAAATGATGGTGTTTGTATATGTATATATGTATGTATTAACCAAGTCTTTGTTTCTCTTTTCTCAGTTGATGTGTTAGTCAATTGAGTTTGACAGAATGATGAACTAAGAGCCAAAAGTTGCAAGTCTTCCTACTACCATGATATATGAATCTTCAACTACACAGTGCACTGCCATTGCTGGAAAGTTCTGTTTAACATAATATACGTGAGTCTAGCTGTTGTTGTTCCAAGAAAAATCGTACAGAGATGCCAAATGACCAAATTTATCCCTCTATTTTATAAAAATTGAGAAGTTGACATTTTTATTTTTGTTTTTGTAAAATTGAATGCTCTGATTATACAATTTATCCCTCTACTTAGGTCCACAACTATCGTCTTATTTTTAAAACAAGGTCCAATTCCAAAACTTATCCCTCTTTTATGAAAATTGTTTAGTTGATCCCTCTATTGTCTTTTTTACTAAATGCTCTAATTACAAAATTTATCCCTTTACTTAGGTCCAATTATAAATATTATCCCTCTAGTTCATGAAAATTGAGAAGTTGATCCCTTTATTGTTTTGGTTTTACTAAATGTTCTAATTCCAAAATTTATCCTCTACTTTATGAAAATTGAGAAGTTAATCCCTTTATTGTTTTTGTTTTACTGAATGTTCTAATTCCAAAATTTATCCCTCTACTTTATGAAAATTGAGAAGTTAGCCTCTTTATTGTTTTTTTTTAAAACTAAATGCTCAAGTTGTTATTTCTCCTTTTCTTCCAAAACAATGTCTAACTACAAAATTGGTCCCTCTACTTTATGAAAATTGAAAAGTTAATACCTATATTGTTTTTTACTAAAGCTCAAGTTGTTGTTTCTCCTTTTTTTTCAAAACAATGTCTAACTACAAAATTGGTCCCTCTACTTTATGAAAATTGAAAAGTTAGTACCTATATTGTTTTTTACTAAATGCTCAAGTTGTTATTTCTCTTCTTCTTTTCAAAACAATGTCTAAGAACATAATCGATCCCTCTACTTTATGAAAATTGAGAAGTTAATACTTCTATTGTGTTTTTTTACTAAATGTTCAAATTGGGGCGAAATCTAATATGACATTCATTTCTCTACTTTATGAAAATAAAAAGTTAGCCTATTTAAATGTTCAAATTGTTGTCCAACCTTTTAGAAGTTGCATGCCAATTTTTTTTAAAAGGCAAAACCTTTTTGAAGACTAAATTCAAAATGATCAAATAAAGTACTAACCTTTTCAAATGTAAAAGTGATCCATGTTTGTATTCAATTGCAACTATAAAAGTGACGTCAAAATATAAAATTATTGTTAGAGAAAATAGTTTAAAATATGTTTACATTAGCCGATTGAGTTTTATCTTGATTGGTATTGGCATTGTTGTCAGTACGGGAGGATGTGCGTTTGAGTTAATTGAAGCGCATTATCCTCCTATTTAAGGGTTGATGAGGGGCTATGGATAGTTTTAAGCATTGTATCAAAAAGAGCATATATGATAGGAATTTATAATGAGATTAATGTTTTAAAAAATATGTTTACAATATAATAAGTAATTAAATTTATATTTGCATTAAACAATCAAATATAAATTAAAAATATATTTTAAAATAATAATTATGAATTATTAAAACCATATCTACATTAAAAATAAATTGTTAAAATTATAATCATATTAAAATATTTTATATTAAATAATAATTAATAATTAAAATGATATATTTAGGTTAAGAAAATTTATATATTTATTAGATTATTATATAAAAATAAAATCTATACAACTATTATATAATAGTAAAATTTATAATATATTTACTTTTTATAATTCTTATATTTATATAATATAACTAGTTTTTAGCTCGCACAATTTGCTCATATATTTTATAAAATTGTTATTACGTAAATAACAACATATTAGTTAAAGTTATTGATAAAACATATTTGAAGAATATAAGCAAATTAAAAAATATACTTAAGTTAAAATTTGAAACATAAAATCGTTATAATATGTATATATAATTATTGGTTCAAAATCTTAAGGAATATATATATATATATATATATATATATATATATAACTAATAGTTCTATTCTCGTACAATGTACAAGCTTATTACGTTCAATAATTAAAATATATTAAATTAATTCATATTATGTTTTAAAATTTAACGAATTTAATAAAATTATAGGTAATTAATTAAAATAAAGGAATTGAAAAATAAAATATTAAAAATATATGTGTTTGGAAAATAATAAATAATTTATATTAATAATAAAATATTTAAAAAGTTTTACAAACTTTTTATTTTGTAGAAAATGTGGTTGATGTTATATGTATTATGACCCACATATTAGTACATACCTTTATAGAAAATTTTGACTATATACATTAGTTAATTTTTTATCTCCGTGCAATACACGGATTGATTATATATATATATATATATATATATATATTAAAATATGTTATACTTTATTTTTATTTTTAATATATTTTTTACAAATACAATAATTTAGAATTAAAGAAAAATCTCTGATAAAAAGCTTATATTTTAAAAACAGTTACATATTTCATAAACACATGTATTTCCTTAATATAAACTGTAATGTATTAGCTTTTGTAACATCTATTTTAAAATATTCAACGCAATGTTTCATAAAAACATGTTGTAATGTTTTAACTTTTGCATTTCCCTAACATAAATTATGTTTCATCTTTGCAAAATATATTTCATCGTCTAACTCATCCATAAGTGAAACATATATCATAAGAAAGATTTGCTAGTTTAGTTTTCCAACACATTAGACAACACCTATCTACCTAGAAAATAATCAATTAAATGCCAAAGAATTGGACAATGAGTGGAGCCCTGACCGTTTCGGAATTTGCGACCGGAGCTAATCTGGTTATCTCGAACTTTGGGGTGGGTAGGGTTACGAAGAAAGTCAGACGTCGCCTTGATTTGCCGGTGGATATTGATGATTCAACGGTGGATGGGAATGGGTAGAAGGTGATGGAGGATAATGCACCAAAAATTTCATACAGAAACAAGTTAATGGGTTCACATAACTCAACGAATTCTTATCAAACGTTGGAGGATTTTGAAGTACAAGAAGACGATGTCAAAATAGAAGTAATTGATGGGATTCCATCGATTATTTTCTCCGACAGAGTACATAAATTTATTGAAAGGGAAATGGCCAAGACAGTGGTTGTCAAACTCTTAGGGAGAAATATTACTTTCAATGCTTTACTGAACAGAAATACGACCCTATGGAAATCTAGAAAGTCCTTTTGATTAATGGATTTGAAAAATTAGTACTACCTTGTGTGTTTTAACGATGAGGAGGACTACAATAATGTGTTGACAAAAAGTCGTTGGGTGATTATCAGACAATACCTAACAGTGAGGCCTTATTCGCCAAACTTCTCGACGGTACAAGATGAGGTGGAATCTCAGGTCGTTTGGGTACCTTTACTTGGGCTACCGGAAGGGTATTATTCAAACTTTATACTAAAAGTGATTGACCAAGCAATCGGTCCAATGATCAAAATAAATGATTGTAATACCCAATTTTAAGCCTGGGCCCAAATAAATAAATCAAAAATAATAAATCAAATAAAATTAGGTCCATGTCTAGATTATAACAAAATTTTCCCCAAACCCAATACTAAACCTAAAACCCAAATGGCCCAAACATTAACCCAAACTTAGCCCATAAAAAAATACAAATCACAGAAACCCTAGGCAGTTAGTAGCAAACCAGCGCTGCAACAACCTCACCAACGTCGCAACACGTCGCCCTGCACCACGCACGTTCTTTCTGCAACAAACCACGAACCACGAACAACAAATAATAGCAGAAATTACGACAAAAATGAAAAAGAGTTTTCGAGAGTTTCTTTTTTCCATTATTTCGGCTATAAAAGCCAAATTAAATTTGTAAAAGGGGACAGAAAAGAAAAAAACACTGATTTGATATAAAAAAAAGAGAATAAAAATAGTAGTTTATTAAAGGTGATTTTCTTCAACGATTTTCCCTTCTGTTCTTGATTCGTTTTTTGTTTATTCATTGTATATAAAAAAAGAACAGTGAAAAGAGGAGAGTTTTACCTGGTGATCGAACCTTAGTTCTCTCCATCGCAATCGGAGGTGGGTGAGGATCGGAGGCCTTGGAATAGCTTGGCTGCGGCGGCTAGGGTTGGGTTAAGGGAAAACCCTAGCAGAGAGTTTTAGATTGTTTTTTATTTTTATTTTTTTTGTAGCAGATATTTCTGTTTGCAAAAAAAAAAAAAAAACTGGTTTAAATAATATAAGCAAAACAGCGCTGTTTGGTGAGGGCAGGATCCGCCCGTCGACCCGACTCGCAAGCAGGGTTCGCGCGTTCTAGCCCTAAATGGGAAATTTGCACAGTTAGGCCTCCCTTTTTGCGACGCCTTTTAATTAAACCCGTTGTTCCTCTTTTAATTTGGCCCAAATATTTTACCTTTATGGCATTTTAATCCATGTCGCTGCGCGGCATTTTGGGGAGACGGATTATTTCTAATTTGGCCCCCATGTAATTCGCGTGTTGCAATTTAATCCTCCATTTTGTTTTAATTTCATTTATTTCCTGTTGTCTTTCTTTATTGGCTAGTTAGTCCTTTTTGTAATTTGGTTTTTAAAAAAATTATTATTATTATTATTATTGTCTATTATTATTAGCGTAAGTACTATTTTTTATGACAATTTATTTAATTCTTTTTATATGTAATTTTATTCTACTATGTGTTATTATTCTAGTTTTTTTTATCAAGTATTATTATTTAATTTTACAATGTACTATTTTATTTTATTTTTCCTTTTTTAAATCTAATATAATACTTTTAATGATTTTTATCTTTCATAAATTCACCTTTTTTTTCCTTTGCTTTAAAGGGTTTATATGATAACATTCTTGTATAATATTATTTTATATATACTTAAGTGGGTTATATATATATATATATTCTTTATCTTGATTTCATATTATTATATTTAGCAACTATAAGTTTCCTTTTAAATATGTTTTGTTTTTAATAAAACCCATTTTATATATATTATCTTGTATGGATGATTTTAAATCTCCTTTTGTGAATTTTTTGATTTAAAACTTTTATAAATTCATGTGTGTTAATTTATTTAGTGCTTTGATTGACTTTTAATACATTAGCTTTTGAATGTTAGCATAATATATGATGTGTGGCTATTGTTATATATATGTATACCTTAATTTGCTCTTTTACATTTATATATTATTTTATATTCTTGATATGTATTATTATGCCATGTATACAATTACGCTCTTATTTCTCATTATTGTATTGTGAGCCAAATTCCAATGTATGTGATCATTATTGATTTTCTTTTTTCTTTATGTCAAGCTAATCAATTAAATACATTTTGAGTCGGCTTTATAATGCGTTTTGAAGTTTCGAGAAATCATACCCTAACTTACGGGGTCTCGGTTTTCTTGATAATTTGAAATGTCCTTTTTATTTTAAAAAATATATGTTTTAAATAAAATTAAAAGCAGGCTACATGTCGTCTTTGGAACTTTGAGGAATCGTACTCTAACTTACAGGGTTTCAATTTTCTCGTTGAACTAAAACGGCTAAACATTTCTTATTTTTCAAAATGGCTGAATTTCAATAAAGTTTTTGAAGGTTAGCTTATTCTTGAGAATTCAAATGTTACATCCTAACTTATGGCGTGCGACATTTTGTTGCCTTGAGGCGAGAAAGCCTTTTACACTCACTCAAATTTATCCAAACGTTTTTTTCTTCTTTAAAATATATGGTATTAATAAAAGAGGAATCATTTTTTTTTAAAATCTTGGATTTTCATCATTCGACTATAAGACATCCATTAATCAACTAGGTACCAATTTTGGGCGTTTCGAGGGTGCTAACCCTTCATCGTGCGTAACCGACTCCCGAATCTATTTTTTCAAACTTCGTAGACCAAAATTGTTATTTTAGTAAATCAAATATTTTAAGGTGTCCCGATCACACCTTCAAAAAGGATGGGTGGCGATTGCAATTTTCATTTTTTTTAAGTCGACAACTAAATTTTTGCTTTCAAAAAAATGGTTTCGACAGCTTGGCGACTCCGCTGGGGACGTTAGAGAGTCGAGCCATAAATTGATTAATTTGTCTTTTTGTTGAAAAATCAAAATTTGTTTTAAATCACGATTTCCCCTTTGCATTCATTGGTTTTCATCATGATATGCTTGCTTAATTGATCTAAGTCTGTTAGTTTATTTGCATTTTACATTCTATGGATGATTTTACCCCCTAAGTGGGAGTGAGAAACTATTCCTTTGTGAGGTTTTCACCTTCGTATAGGATAGTGGATCGCTTTCGGGATACATCCGTACCTATGCCTTCGTGAGATCTTCATCTCCTTATAGTCATAGGGAAATGTATTCCCCTGAACCGAACTTGGTCTATATGAGCCTATAATGGGTGAGGATCGATGAATCTGTTGGTTTGGGTACCCTTGCGCTAGAAGCCAAACCTCATATAGTGAACCTTAGGAGCCCAACCTAGGTAGAGCTACTCCAAACTCCTAGTGGTTACCCGAATAGGTACTATATTTTTTCTTGTTTGCTTTTGTTTTGTATTAACCCGTTTCGTTTTGGTTTTGATTATGATTGCATTGTATTTGCATCTTAGAAAAGAGGTGTTGATTCAAGTTTGATTACTAAATTAGAGAGCTTGTCACGGAATACGAATTTCTTGATAAGGTGGAAGATAATACGGTTGCCTGAATATTGAGGATTCAAGCTGATCATCCAAGAGCCTTCGATATTCCAACTTCTTTAGGGAAGCTGATGAGCATTACGAGGATAGGCAGACAGTGGATCGTGATCAGGATCAAGCAAAAGGAGCTAGTAGTGACATCCATTGGAAATTTACGAGATTTATCCTAAACATACGGATGAAAGAAAAGATCGATGCTGTCTTTTGGGGTTTGAAGGCGAGGCCGTACATGTATACGTTTGATGTAAAGAAGTTTGTTTTCTAGTAAAGTTTTCTAAATGCAGTTGAATAAGAATCAACGTCTCTTTAGGAATTCATTTCATGCATTTGCATTACATGACATCATATGCATTAAAATCCATTAAAAGAATCGAATTGATTAAAGTTATTTCAGTTAATCTGGAAAACCAACACCGTTATGGTACATGGGCAAAATAAAAAAGTATGGACCAAAGATTGGAAAGGCTCGAATAGTTTCAAAAAGAAATGCAAGACCAACTTCAGCAGCAAATGCAAGAGCAGCTCAAGAAGAATCAGCAGAATATGATGGACAAAATGATGGAATCCCAAGGGAACATGATGACCCAGTTAACGCAATTGTTGGTTAAAGGAAAAGATGAAGGGAAGGGCCCTATGGCTAATGTTGAGGAGCGAGACGATGATGGACCTCTCTATCCTTTAGGATTTACTCCTCCACATGTGCAGACCCAAGCCGAAGTATACCCGTGCAAGCCTTCTGTCACAATCAGGCCTCAGCAGTCTCAGGCCGACGCTTCGCGGTTAATGAATTTCTAAACCAGATCAGGCTCTAGCCCTGGGAATAATCTTGTCAATCCTGTTATCCCCGATTTTGATGAAGTGGACGAAAGAGAAGAAAAAAGAAGAATTACCAAAGAAACTAGAGGGAAGGTGGAAATGGATTGAAGAGAAATTCAAGGTAGAGGAAAGGACCGAGAGCTATCGCGGGGTTGATGTTAAGGATCTGAGTTTGGTCCCAGATTTGGTGCTCCCTCACAAGTTCAAATGCCAGAATTCGAGAAGTATAATGGGACTAGTTGCCTTGAAGCCCACATTACCATGTTTTGTAGGCGAATGACTGGGTATGTCAATAACGATCAACTATTAATACATTGCTTCCAGGATAGCCTCATAGGGGCAGCGTCTAAATGGTACAATCAACTGAGCCATACCAGGATTAGTTCCTGGAGAGATTTGGCACAGGCTTTTATGAAGCAGTACAGTCATATAGCAGAAATGGTTCCTGATAGAATCACCTTACAAAACATGGAAAAAAGGTCGAATGAAAGTTTTAGGCATTATGCACAGAGGTGGAGAGAGGTCGCCGTCCAAGTTCAGCCACTGCTCTTGGAAAGGGAAATGACAATGCTTTTTATAAATACATTGAAAGCCCCGTTCATCACACATATGTTAGGAAGTGCCACAAAAAGTTTTTCTGACAAAGTCATAAATGGTGAAATGATTGAAAGTGCCATAAGGAGCGGAAAGATTGATGTTGGAGAAAATAATAGAAGGTCAACCCCAAAGAAAAAAGAAAGCGAGGTGAACATTGTGAATACGTACAATAAATCGATTACGGTGAATCAGCCAAGAAAGGAGGTTGCTAGTCAAAAGGGTTCATCAAGACAAGAATTTGGCATGAGGCAAAACGCTGAGAAGCTCCAGTTCACACCAATCCCAATGTCATATAAGGAGCTATATTAGAGTTTATTCAATGCACACATTGTTTCCCCTTCTTATTTGAAACCTTTACAACCTCCATATCCCAAATGGTATGACATGAATGCACAGTGCGACTACCATGCAGGAATTACAAGGCATTCTATAGAAAATTTCACCGCCTTTAAAAAGCTTATTGAAAGGCTCATTAGTATGGGTGTTGTCAAAATTGATGATTCATCCGTTACAAAAAATCCACTACCCAATCATGTTGATAATGGGGTGAATGCAATGTATGAGGAAAGGTTAGAAAATATTCATATCAATGCCATAGACACAACTGAATGAGAGACCTTGTTAGAGATTCACCCTTACGAGCCTGGGAGCGAACTAAACAATTGGATTGCGGAAGAGATTCCTGTAGTTTTTAGAGCTTGTTTAGAGTAATGTTTAGAACATCATTGTTGTTTTTAGCCTAAAAAATAGGAATTTCTTTATGGAATATGCTCATGTTTGAATGTTATGATTCTAATAAAATACTTTTTTGCATTCATTTTTGAGCCAATAGTATTTCATTCTTTGCGAGTAATTATTTTTTCATTCTTTTTCCACATCATTCTTTTATTCATTTGTAATCATATTATAAAAATAATTATTCATAAATTCATATATTCTTTGTATATTTTTTGTCACCTACCATAGGTCCCCGGATATCAATGATATGAGTGACGCTGCTTCAGACTCAGAATCTCCTTTTGAGCAAGACAGGTGTTTAGAGGGATCTCACGATTTTGAAGGTGACATAGACTGTGGTGTATCTCCGGACTTGTTGAGAATGTTAGAACAAGAGAATAAGCAAATCCTACCTTACAGGGAATCATTGGAGGTTGTGAGCTTAGAGGAGGGAAAAGAGGTAAAGATCAGAACTGACATTACCGCAAAGACGAAGCGAGACCTCATCGAATTACTCGATGAATTCAAAGATGTCTTCGCATGGTCATACCAAGATATGCTCGGGTTAAGCACTGATATTGTGGTACACCGTCTTTCTATAAAAGAAGATTGCAAGCCAGTTCAGCAGAAGCTTAGGAGAATGAGGCCCGATATTGTGCTAAAGATGAAAGAAGAAGTCAAAAAACAATTTGATGCTGGGTTCTTGCAAGATGTCAAATATTCAGAATGGGTAGCCAACATTGTCCCTGTCCTTAAAAAAGATGGAAATGTACGAATGTGTGTGGATTACAGGGACTTGAACAGGGCCAGTCCAAAAGATAATTTCCCGTTGCCTCAAATTCATACTTTGGTGGATAATACGGTAGGCTATTCACTGTTTTCTTTCATGGATGGCTTTTCTGGATACAATCAAATAATGATGCATCCAGAAGATATGAGAAAGACCACCTTCATCACTTTGCGGGGGACGTTTTGTTATAAAGTGACGCCCTTTGGATTAAAGAATGCGGGAGCAACTTATCAAAGAGCCATGGTGACCTTGTTTCATGACATGATGCACAAGAAGATTGAGGTTTATGTTGATGATATGATTGCAAAGTCCAGAACTGAAGAGGAGCATGTTCAAGTCCTGAGGAAATTGTTTTTGAGACTAAGAAAAATTCAACTCAAGCTTAATCCAACAAAATGCACCTTTGGAGCCAGATCAGAGAAATTGCTAGGCTTCATAGTCAGTGGAAAAGGAATTGAGGTCGACCCAGACAAAGTCAAGGCAATACGAGATTTTCCTCCACCACACACTCGGAAAGAAGTATGAGGTTTTCTAGGAAGACTGAATTACATTGCTCGGTTCATTTCACAACTAACTGAGAAATGTGACCCCATATTCCGTCTTCTGAAGAAACATAATCTGGGTGTATGGGATGAGGAATGTCAGAAGGCTTTTGACAAAATAAAACAATACTTGTCCAATAATCCAGTGCTATCACCACCTAGTCCGGATAGGCCATTAATACTGTATTTAACGGTATTTGACAATTCCATAGGGTGCGTGTTAGGCCAACATGATGAAGCAGGAAGGAAAGAAAGGGCAATATACTATCTCAGCAAGAAATTCACTAATTGTGAAACGAGGTACTCGTCTATTGAGAAGTTATGTTGTGCCTTAGTCTGGACAACTCAGATATTACGACAATATATGTTGTATCATACGACTTGGTTAATTTCAAAATTAGACCCTTTAAAGTATATGATGGAGTCAACTACTTTGAATGGGAGAATGGCTAGATGGCAAATTTTTCTTTTTAAATTTGACATAGTATATGTGAGTCAAAAGGTCGTGAAAGGAAGTGCAATAGCTGACTTTTTAGCTAGCAGAGCCTTGGATGATTATGAGCCTTTGAACTTTGATTTTCCAAATGAGGATTTGATGTATGTAGCAACCATTGAAGGAAATCCCCAAATGGATCATGTGTGGAAGCTAAACTTTAATGGAGCCTCAAATGCTGTGGGTAACAGAATTTGGGCGGTCCTGGTATCTCCAAGCGGAGATCATTATCCTATTGCTAGCAAACTGGATTTTGATTGTACGAACAATATGAAAGAATATAAAGCATGCATTATGGGCATTCGTGCAGCTATTGAACGTAAAATCAAAATGCTAAAAGTGTATGAGGATTTCGCATTGGTGATATATCAACTCAAAGGAGAATGGGAAACAAGAGACCCTAAACTGATCAGTTATCAAAAGATGGTTCTTGAATTGATGGTCGAGTTTGATGACATCACTTTCTGTTACCTCCCACGAGATGAAAACCAGATGGCTGATGCATTGGCCACCCTAGCCTCTATGATTCGAGTGAACAAGTTAGAGGACATGAAGCCTATTCAGATGAGTATTTCTGAAACCCCGACTCATTGCTATAGTATTGAGAAAGAGAAAAAAGATGACTATCCTTGGTACTTGAATATACTGCAATATGTGAAAAATCGTGAGTACCCAGATCGGGCAGCGGAGAATGATAGGAGGGCATTGAGAAGAATAGCCATTGACTATGTCCTAGATGGGAGATCCTATACAAAAAAGGGAAAGATCGGGTACTTTTGAGATGTGTGGACGCAGTGGAAGCTAGAAAAATTCCAGAAGAGGTCCATGAGGGTATCTGCGGAACTCATACAAATGGTTTCACAATGGCTAGGCAGATCATGAGATCTAAGTACTATTGGTCCAATGTGGAAAGAGATTGCATTAATTATGCTAAGAAGTGCCATAAATGCCAAATTTATGGTGATAAAATGCATGCACCTCCTTCACCTCTTCATGTTATGACTTCTCCATGGCCTTTCTCCATATGGGGTATGGACGTCATTGGGCCAATATCACTGAAGGCTTCTAATGGGCATCGTTTCATCTTTGTGGTTATTGTCTACTTTACCAAGTGGGTGGAAGCTGCTTCATATGCAAATGTCACAAAGTCAGTAGTTAGCAGATTCTTGAAAAAATAGATCATATGTTGATATAGAATGCCTGAGAGGATCATATCTGATAATGCGCTGAATCCGAATAATAGCACAATAGCGGAGGTCTACAGTCAGTTCAAGATCAGACATCATAACTCATCGCCATATTGCCCAAAGATGAATGGTGCGGTAGAAGAAGATAATAAAAATATCAAGAAAATTGTGGAAAAATTGACTGAGACTTACAGAGACTGGCATGAGAAATTACCATTTGCCCTCTTTGCTTATGGAACGTCTATCAGGACTTTGACCGGGGCAACACCTTTCTTTCCGGTTTATGGGATGGAAGCAGTTTTACCTATTGAGGTCGAATTCCTTCTCTTCGGGTGTTGGCTGAGTTGAAATTAGATGAAGCAGAATGGGTCCAGTCTCAATACGATCAGTTGAATTTAATAGAGGGAAAAAGGCTAAAAGCTATTCAGCACGGTCAGATGTATCAAAGGCGAATGATGCGAGCCTACAACAAAAAGGTCCGTCCTAGAGAATTCTACGAGGGGGAGCTAGTGTTGAAAAAGATCCTTCCTATACAAAAGGATTTTAGAGGAAAATGGATGTCGAATTAGGAAGGTCCATATGTTGTAAAGAAGACCTTTTCTGGAGGGGCTTTGATCTTGAGTGAGATGGATGGTAAAGATTTACCAAACCCTGTAAACTCAGATTCAGTTAAGAAGAATAAGAAGAAGAAGGAGAATGAGAGGCCAAGGTGAAAACCCGCAAAGGGCGCCTTGAGACCAAAAGGGATTTGAGTTGAAAACCCGAAAAAGGGTGGCTCAAATGTTGATCAAAATGGGGCATGCGGTGGTCTTGCTATGCTTGAATTAGTGGGAAAGGGACGCGACATCTTGGGGTATCGACAGAGTACTGTAGATCTTCTAAGCACATGTCAAACTCAGAATGGTCTTCAGAAAGTTTGCAGAAAGAAGTTCAAGCTGCGATATCTGGGGCGCCTAGCCTTTTTACTGTTTATACTGAATTTGTTATTCTTAAAACACTTCATTATTTTCTGAGATACGCATTCCCAATCAATTTCTTTGTTATTCTTCTTTACTATCTTTGATAATTTATTCATTTCGAGCTATGCTCAGAACCAACTCTATTCTTATTCATTGTTATGACCTCTTTTGCAAGCATGTTGTATTAGAATAAGGATTAATGGACTAATAATACTTTCACAATGAGAGTTTTACATATTACTCTAGAAGTCTCTAAATAATATAGGAACCTGAAACAGGACTACTGTTTAGAACTCACCAAGTTTAAAGGTTGGTAATCTGAGAAGGAAAAGTCTAAATTAAGACTACCTCTTTAGATTTTGTTGTCAAAAACATTGATTGAACAAAATGACAAGATGTCGTGTTAGTGAAAAAGCTTAAATGAACAAACAAGCAATGATCACTGAGTGATAAGAAGAGGTTTTCTCGGAGAAGAAATTTCTTCATTTGTGCATAAGCATTTGGCATGGCACCCTATGAATGGTGTAAAGGGCCAAAGAGCTTCACATCCTGTATACTTGAATTGCAATAGGAAAGGATTGAGAAAAAGCCATAAATTTCTACCCTTGGGTTACAGTGGGAAAATGATGATACAAATTGTGTCTCAGTGGGTTAAACTTTGAAGTTCACCATGGAGGGTAAAATGATTAAGTGTTTCTTTGGAGATGCCAGTCGAGCAAGAGGATGTTGTAGCGCATCAATGATACAGACTTAATAAACTTTGAGTAATGATAACCTAAGTGATAAAGAGGGATCATTCTCGAAAAAATGACATTCTGCATTCATTCAAATGTCATTCATACACGTCTAGTTAGGAGCATTTGATTCATTCTGATCATGACATCCTAATCACTAGGCATAATTAGGTTCATAAAATGAATTATACAGGTCATGTTCCCCGAAGAACAGATCGATGAAACCGCAAATCCTATCTCCCTGAAGTTGCAGTGGAGTGTATTGAAGATAACAGGTCTTATCCCCCTGAAGTTGCAATGGGGCAGACTGATTAAAGCCAATAATCTTATCTCCTTGAAGTTGCAGCGGAGCGGATTAAAATAACAGATCTTATCTCTTTGAAGTTGCAGAGAGCAGATCACAACTAGTCTTATCCCCTTGAAGTTGCAGTGGGGCAGACTGAAGATGGCGAATCTTATCTCACTGAAGTTGCAGTAGAGCAGATTAAAGCCAATAATGCTATCTCCCTGAAGTTGCAGCGGAGCGGATTAAAATGACAGATCTTATCTTTCTGAAGTTGCAGAGACCAGATTGCAACTAGTCTTATCCCCCTGAAGTTGCAGTGGGGTAGACTGAAGATGGCGAATCTTATCTCCCTGAAGTTGCAGTGGAGCAGATTAAAGCCAATAATCCTATCTCCCTGAAGTTGCAGCGGAGCGAATTAAAATGACAGATCTTATCTCTCTGAAGTTGCAGTAGAGCAGATCGCATCCAGTCTTATCTCCCTGAAGTTGCAGTGGAACAGACAGAAGAAACCAATCCTATCTCCTTAAAGTTGCAGTGGAGCGGATTAAAATTACAGATCTTATCTCTATGAATTGCAATAGAGCAGATCGCATCAAACCTCAGTGGAACAAGTTGAAGCTACAAGTCTTATCTCCTTGAAGTTACAGTGGAGCTAACTGAAGATAGCTAATGTTCCCTCGAAGAGTTACAAATCCTATCTCCCTGATGGTACAGTGGAGTGGATCGAAGCACCAATTCTTATACCTCTGAAGACGCAGTGGGTTGGAATGAGGCTACTTGAAGAAGAGAAGTACTGAAAAACTCGAGGCTTGGTAAGACCGGGCATAATTGGGCTTTTTAGTCTTTGCTCTGTTCCCGTTACACGACAATGAGCAAAGAGGGGCAGCTGTAATACCCAATTTTAAGCCCGGGCCCAAATAAATAAATCCAAAATAAGAAATCAAATAAAATTAGGTCCATGTCCAGATTACAACAAAATTTTCCCCAAACTAAACACTAAACCTAAAACCCAAATGGCCCAAACATTAACCCAAACTTAGCCCATAACAAAAACAAATCACAGAAACCCTAGGTAGTTAGCAGCAAACCAGCGCCGCAGCAACCACACCAACGTCGTAGTACGTCGCCTCGCACCACGCACGCTCTTCCTGCAACAAACCACAAACCACGAATAGCAAATAATAGCAGAAATTACGACAAAAATGAAAAAAAGTTTTCGAGAGTTTCTTTTTTCCGTTATTCCAGCTATATAAAGCCAAATTAAATTCGTAAAAGGGGACGGTAAAGAAAAACACACTGATTTGATACAGAAAAAAAGAGAGAATAAAAATAGTAGTTTATTAAATGTGATTTTCTTCAACGATTTTCCCTTCTGTTCTTGATTCGTTTTTTGTTTATTCATTGTATATAAAAAGAAGAACAGTGAAAAGAGGAGAGTTTTACCTGGTGGTCGAACCTTAGTTCTTTCCGTCGCAATCGGAGGTGGGTGAGGATCGGAGGCCTTGGAATAGCTTGGCTGCGACGGCTAGGGTTGGGTTAAGGGAAAACCCTAGCAGAGAGTTTTAGATTATTTTTTTATTTTGTTTGTTGCAGATATTTCTGTTTGTAAAAGAAAATTGGTTTTAATAATATAAGCAAAACGGCGCCGTTTGGTGAGGGCAAGATTCGCGTGTCGACCTGACCCACAAGCAGGGTCCGCGCGTTTTGGCCCTAAATGGGAAATTTGCGTAGTTAGGCCTCCCTTTTTGTGACGCGTTTTAATTAAACCTGTTGTTCCTCTTTTAATTTGGCCCAAATATTTTACCTTTATGGCATTTTAATCCATGTCGCTGCGCAGCATTTTGGGGAGGCGGATTATTTCTAATTTGGGCCCCATGTAATTCGCGTGTTGCAATTTAATCCTCCATTTTGTTTTAATTTCATTTATTTCCTTTTGTCTTGGTTTTCTTGGCTATTTAGTCCTTTTTGTAATTTGGTTTTTAAAAAAATTTAATTTATTATTATTGTCTATTATTATTAGCGTAAGTACTACTTTTTTATGACAATTTATTTAATTCTTTTTTATATGTAATTTTATTCTACTATGTATTATTATTCTAGTTTTTTTTATCAAGTATTATTATTTAATTTTATAATGTACTATTTAATTTTATTATTTTATTTTTAAATCTAATATAATACTTTTAATGATTTTTATCTTTCATAAATTCACTTTTTTTCCTTTGCTTTAAAGGGTTTATATGATAACATTCTTGTATAATATTATTTTATATATACATAAGTGGGTTATATATATATTTTCTTTATCTTGATTTCATATTATTATATTTAGTAACTATAAGTTTCCTTTTAAATATGTTTTTGTTTTTAATAAAACCCATTTTATATATAATATGTACTTCAAGACCCCATTTTATTATATGTTTTGTTCATTTAAACTTTTTATATGGCTATATATACGCATTATTATTTATATAAAGTTTTCAGGCATTATTTAGTTAGATCAATGTATATATGTATATTATCTTGTATGGATGATTTTAAATCTCCTTTTGTGAATATTTTTATTTAAAACTTTTATAAATTCATGTGTGTTAATTTGTTTAGTACTTTGATTGACTTTTAATACATTAGCCTTTGAATGTTAGCATAATATATGATGTGTGGCTATTGTTATATATATGTATACCTTAATTTGCTCTTTTGCATTTATATATTATTTTATATTCTTGATATGTATTATTATGCCATGCATACAATTACGCTCTTATTGCTCGTTATTGTATTGTGAGCCAAATTCAATGTATGTGATTATTATTGATTTTCTTTTTTTTCTTTATGTCAAGCTAATCAATTAAATACATTTTGATTCGGCTTTATAATGCGTTTTGAAGTTTCGAGAAATCATACCATAACTTACAGGGTCTCAGTTTTCTTGTTAATTCGAAATGTCCTTTTTATTTTCAAAAATATTTGTTTTTAATAAAATTAAAAGCAAGCTACATGTCGTCTTTGGAACTTTGAGGAATCGTACTCTAACTTACAGGGTTTTGATTTTCTTGTCAAACTAAAATGACTAAACATTTCTTATTTTTTAAAATTTCTGAATTTCAATAAAGTTTTTGAAGGTTAGCTTATTCTTGAGAATTCAAATGTTACATCCTAACTTACGGGGTGCGACATTTTGTTGCCTCGAGGCGAGAAAGCCTTTTACACTCATTCAAATTTATCCAAACGTTTTTTTCTTCTTTAAAATATATGGTATTAATAAAAGAGGAATCATTTTTTTTTAAATCTTGGATTTTCATCATTCGACTATAAGACATCCATTAATCAACTAGGTACCAATTTTGCAGTCCGAGGGTGGTAACCCTTCCTTGTGCGTAACCAACTCCCGAACCTGTTTTTGCAAACTTCGTAGACCAAAGTCGTTATTTTAGTAAATCAAATATTTCAAGGTGTCCCGATCACACCTTCAAAAAAGGATGGGTAGCGACTCCAATTTTTGTTTTTTTTAAGTCGACAACTAAATTTTTGCTTTCAAAAAAATGGTTTCGACAATAATAATAAAGAAAAGGCCAGGATAGAATATGAATCTTTACCTAATATGTGCTTTGGGTTGTATGGACATAGCATTGATGCTTGCCCAAAGGATCGGGCAGTGGAGCCAATGGAAGAAAACAATATGAGTACACCGACAGTAAAAAAAAATCTGCAGTAGAGGGTGGAGGAGGTGACTTACGGGCCTTGGACGCTTGTCGAACATCGACAACGATGAAGAGGAAGGGAATGGACTATAATAGAGGAATAAATCTAGGCAGATCTGTTGGTGGATCTAGATTTAATGTTTTAAGCAAGATTCATGGAGGGAATGATATAGTTGAATTAATTGTGGAAAAGGAAAGAACAACTGAGGAAGATAAGGGTAAGGAAAATAGGGGTGGATTGGGCTAGAGAAGTTGGCAAATTGTAGGAGAAATGGATTGAATTTTAAAGGGAGATGAGTGATAAGTGTAAGTGGACCAAAAGAGGGTGTTAAAGTGTTGAAACCCATTACTAACTCTGGTGGGCTGCTGTTAGGGAAAGGCCAGAATGGCTTAGGGCAAAAATGGGTAAGGCTTCAGGACTGGATGGTGAGAACCTATTTGGATTTCAGGCTATCCAAATCAAAGCCCCTTTAGACGGTAGAAAGAATAAAGCGGAGAGAATTATTCAGGCAAGGTAGAATGGTTCGAGTCTTGGGGTCGATATTGTAAATTTCAAATTTAAAGATTCAAGCATGGTCGGTGAAAACATGGGTCAAAGGTCAACACTAAGGTATGAGTTGGCACAAATAAGACCACCAAAAATAGAGTTCAGGGGGTCGGAACAGTCCTTGGTAGAGGTCGGGACAATCATGAGAGAGTATTGATAACATTAAGCGCAATAACAAGATGAGGAAACAAGTTGGTACGGAAGCAATGACAGATGAGGATTTGGTTGAAATTGTAATAACTCATTTTTAGTAGTGTCAAAAATAGTGGTTTTAGGACCACAATTTCTATGAGTGAATTCTTATTTTAATATTTATTTAATGTCTACAAGATTGTATTAAGGTCGTATTAAAATTTTGTTAAGAAATTTTGAAGTTTAAATAGTTAATTAAGTGAAAATGACTAAATCGTAAAAGGTGTAAAAGTTGAGTTCTCTTAGTTAAAGGGGTCAAATGGCTATGAAATTTTAAATTTATGGACTAAGATGGTAGCTGATTAAAGTGTTAGTGGATGTACATGGATAGGTTTTAATGAAATTTTTATAGTTTTAAAGGTTAAATGTGTAATTGAATAATTAAAACCTAAACTAAATAAAATAAATTTGTTTCATCTTCCTCACTTAATCTCCACCGAAAATTGAAGAAAGAAATAGCCATTTTAGGGTTTGAAGGTTCGGCTAGAATAAGTACTTGCATGGTATGTGATTTTGGTCCCGTTTTGAATGATATTTATGTTTTTGAGTACGTTTTAGCTTAGTCTAGCTAGCCCAGGGGTTAATTTGCAAAACTGTTAAAGGTTGATGGACTTGCCATGGATGTTTTTGAGTGTGTTTTGATGTTAGCTGATAGATTATTAATTTTTGTTGTAAAATAAAAATGTTTTGTTAAGTGATTTTTGATGAATTTTGGAAATAGGGATTAAATTGTTAAAAGTAAAAATTCATGGGTTTTGTTGTGAATTGTTGGTCATTATGGGTTGTTTCAAGATCCTTTGTAACATTGGTTAAGTTGGATTTAGGCTAAAATGAGTTATATTTAATTTATGAGCTTAAGGACAAAATTGTGAAAAGTCAAAGTATTAAGGGTAAATTTGTAATTTTCATAAATATGAACTATAGATTAAATTGAATAATGTAAGTACTTAATTGATTGAAACTATCTATTTAGATCAAGATAAACCACAATCAGACTTAAATCAAGGAAAAGCTAAAGCTTTGGATTAGTTCAAATCTACTTCTACGACTTTAGTATCGTGGTAAGTTCGTATGAATTGTAATTATATTAATGTTAGTTAAATTGACTATATATTATATTGTGTTAGTTGTAAATGGGTTCAAACATACATGTATCAATGCTATGATGAATTGACGGATAATGAGTCTCATTTCTTAAGAATTCTTAGGATACAAATGAGATGTCATTACGAATTTCATGTTTCGGGTGCTGGTCTTGAATGTCCTACTGGTGGCTAAGGTCTTGCATTTGTTGTGGATTCTCCACAGCTCGTGTGAGTAGGCCCATTTCACAGCTTGTGTAAGTAGGCCCATTTCACAGCTCGTGTGAGCATTGATGTAAAGGAAAGGTTATGGTTATATGGAAAGGCACACTATGTGTGAGCGTTCCCAAATATCCGATGTAATTCTAGATGGTTCAATAGGTAAAAAAAAGGAAATGAGTAAGTATGAAAATGTAATAAATCATGGTCTTATGAAAAGATAGATGAGTTAAATGATGTATTTACATATGGAAATCAACTTATCTTATGGTTGAATTCATTTGTACCATGGACAAGTCTACTAACCTGTGAGCTTGATGATGTTGTATAGGCTTATACTAAGCTTATGGCATTGGTAATGATCTATGTTTTATTTATGAATTGTATTAATGAAATGGTAAGTTATGTTTTTAAGTTTATACGAGCTTACTAAGCACTCGTTGCTTACGTAGTTACTTCCCTTTGTCTTATAGATTATCAGAAGCTCGACCGATTGAAAGTTCATCGGAGACCTATCACACTATCCATCAACCATTTCGGTAGTTTTTTAGTATTTTTTCCAAGGTTAATAATGACATGTATATGATCTTTGTAATGATGATTTGATATGTATATGCTTGAAGTTTATGTTGGTTTGGTGAAATTTAATGCCTTATCAAGATATGTCATATTGGTCAGTTTTAAGTGTTTGTATATAAAGTGCTTTTGGATGTATGTGATGGTTTGTGAATGGTCATTTGTGGTAACATGTAGTGATTAAATGAACTAGGTTTGCATGTTTGGAAAATGGAAATATTGACTTGTTATTGTAAGTGATGTTTTGGTACAATTGTGGTGCCTTTAAATGACATATTGGTTAGTTAAATTAGGGTGTTTGAAATAGCATATTCATTTGTGTTTGAATTATTTTTAAATCCCTTGAATGTGTGCCCAAATGGTATGAATAGTTAGGTATGAATTGAACTTGAAATGACTTGATTTTAGGTAAAGTTTTAGGTTCACACAGCCTAGGACACGGGTTCTCACACGGCTGTGTGACACACACTGATATGAACTCGCTTACGAGATGTAATTGAGTCATTGAATACCCGATCAATAAATTAAGTAGTTATCATTTTGGTTTAACAAAAGGTTATATTTTAAAGAAGATAGTTTAAAACAACGGATAAAAGTAAAGATAGTTTGATTGGAAGATGGTTTTAAAGAACTGAAAACAAGAATGAACTCGTAATAGTAATTAGGGACCCGATTCTTAAATGTTTTAAGGTGATTGGCAGATAGCTAGATAGAACCGTGACCCACTATCTAGAGAGATAGGAACCAAACGGTATAAGGTGAACGCCATACTCGGATGAGTGATAAGTTCGGAGAAGAAAAAAGTTTGACGGCACTAGCTAAACTAGATAAGTCAAATTGAATCCTGAAGAACAATGAGAGTGAACAACTCACAAAGTTTGTAATATTTCATAAAATTATCAAAGTCAAGTTGTGTAACCTTTTACAATGGCATGATAAAACAATTTATAGACTTAGAATGCTAAGGGTCAAATTCGTCCACTAATGGCTTACATGCATAAGGCCGTACAATGTATAATGTAGATACATGAATAGTTGGGTGCAATGTATGACCAAATGGTCACATTCTTCATCCTTGGTCGGTCATGAATCATTTGGGTTGTTGAAGAGTCAAGTCGTCCCCCTTAGGAAGTTTATGGATGGATAAATTCGTTACTCTTGAGTAGATTCATGAATGATCACATTTAATGTTTCCATTTTAATGTAAAACTCCTCCTCTTGCCGTTCATGCATATGGATGATCCTTTGAATTTGGCCAAGCATCAAGTGCATGAATCCATGTATTTGGCTCTTTCATATGAATGGTCACATGCACCAAATATGATGGCATGTGTTTCAAGATTCCTTGAATGTACTTGTACATGCATTCGACCTTAATGTGAATTCATGATGATCTTTATATAGCCAACTGAATGGTCCCTTTACATGTGAAAGCTTGGTTATGAAGAGACTTTGAGTGTGAATAGCAAGCACGAAATGATCTCTTGAAATTTTTAGCTAATCAGCTTATAACTATTGGCAATGGATGCATGAACAATTAGCTAAGTGAATGCACCAAACAGCTTTCAAAAATACATGCACAATCGGGTGCATGTTCTTCATTAAATTAGCTTCATTGAAGCTAGAAAATACATGAATGTCTAGCTGAAATCAGCTCCCATCATTCATGGACAAGCGGGTGCATGCTCCACATTAATTAGCTTCAATGAATTTGAACATGTGCATGAATGTCCAGCCTCCCATTCTAGCAACCTGTTAAGACACATTTAAACAAACGGTTAAAGCTTCAATAAGACAATATTGAACACAATTAAATATGTAATAAGCTAAGACACATTAAGAAAACTGATTTGCTAATATGCAACAAATTTGTCTGAAATTGGACATGCTTAATGGACAAACAAAGACATGAATTTAATATGTAATATACTAAGACATGATTTAAATATGTAGCATGTTAAGACAAAATAATGACCGAATGACAATGACAAATTTAATAGAAAAATCAATCAGACATGTAATTAAAGCTGTAGATGACTAAACATAATTAAATAATTAATGTAATTAAAATGTCCAAGTCTTAGCAGCTGAGCTAGCTAGCTAAGTTGAATTCAGCCTTAATTAAATTGAATCTATCCCTTGTTGAACCATCCAACACTTCATTTTGCACTTGGGACCCTCGTGTTTGGGCCAATTCTGATGCCGTCGAATTGTATCGTGACATGATGCGGCCGAGATCGCATCACACACTACTTGGCGACACGGGCGCGTGTCATTTGAAATTTCTTATTTTTTCAAGTCAATGAGTTACATGGCCTAGTACATGGCCTAACATAGTCGTGTGTGGCAACTTAGAGAGTTACACGGTCTGGAACACGGCCTACGACATGACCGTGTGACTCTACTCAGTGAGTTACACGGGTGAGGACACGGGTTGGGAAATAGTCGTGTGTCCTTTGTTCGAATGTTATACGGACTGGCCACACGGCCATGTGACCCCTGTTTTCTAAATTCTCTAACTTTTTCATAAAACTTCTGTTTTGTCTCAAATTAGTCCCGAATTGCTTCAAAGCTATTTTTAAGGCCTCACAGGCTCGATTTAGGGACCAAATGCTTATGTTTGATATGTTTTGAATGAGATAAATTTATTCAATTTTATTTTGATAAATGTTTTTTAATTGTATAGTAATGTTTCGTAACCCTAATTCGGCGACAAAGACGGGTTAAGGGTGTTACAGAAACAGTGGGCAGGCAAGCAAAAATTAGTTGCTAATTTGGTTTGTTTTTCTGTTGACTTGTCACCATTATATTTTTTATGGATACAATTTAATGTTTTGTAATTTTTATGGTACTGGTCGTCCCAGGTTTTATAATTTTGTGAGGGAATATAGGAGAGAGTTTAATATTGATTTAATTTGTCTTGTGGAAACCCGGATATCTGGAAATAGAGTTGATGATATAATTGGCAGACTGGGATATCAAAATTCGTTTCGAATTAAAGCTGTTGGATTTGTTGGGGGTATTTGACTTTTATGGAATGATAACATAGATGTGGAAATCATCCATTTACATGCTAAACTGATTCACATTAGAGCTTATAGCAAGAAAGGAGCAGCTAGTTTCCTGTGTTCAGCAGTTTGCACGAGTCCTCAAGCTGTTAAATGGAAAACGTTGTGGAAGGTTCTGTATTGAATTGCTAAATCTGTTAATGAGCCTTGGTTGATATCAGGTGATTTTAATTTGATTTTGTATAGTTCGCATAGGAAATGAGGTGCATTTCGTGTGGTATTTGGTTGTGATTTATTTAAAGGTTTTGTTTTCAATCATGGACTCCAAGATATGGGGTTTTTGGGGCCTCGATTTTCATAAATTAAAGGGAATTTGCTTCAATGTTTAGATAGGGCTTTATGCAATTCGAAATGGGAGGATTTTGCACCAAACTATTCAGTTTGACATCTTTATAGATTAAAATCTAATCATCGACCAATCTTGGTGGTTCTTAGACTAGAAAATCAAAGTGGTGGGCAGCGACCATTCAGATTTCTTGCAGGTTGGCTACTTCATTCAGAATTTAGGGATATTATTAGCGCATATTGGAGGAGTGATATTGAGGTGGCTTCGAACTTGGATCAACTCACGTCAGTGTTACAAAAGTGGAATATGGAGGTTTATTGGAACATCTATGCTTTATTGATAACATGGAAATGGAACTCCCCAGCTCGCAGAGAGTGGGCTTGTGAATGCCAGAGGAGGGGGAGGAGGGGTAGGCGAATTCCTTCAATGATGGGGACAACTTCTGGTCCTGTCATTGTTGGAAAGCAAAGGGAGAAAAGGGATACTGACCCTCAGGGAGATGATTCCACCAGGAGAAGAAGGTTTGGACTTCACCTAAATGGGGAGTATAAGTGAGGGCACTGACAGAGTGATACGGAATGAGTGTGGATGAATGCGGAAGCAAATCGTAAAGTTTGATCAAGTCTTGAATTTGACTTAGGGCTCTAGACGTTCGAAAAGAAACTTGGATTTTGACACCACTTGAAACGCGATCAAATCCAAGTCAGATAAAATAAATAAAATAAATAATTAAGATAAATAAAATAATAAAATCAAAGATTGGACAATAAAGAAGATAGATAGAAAAGATAGAACGTTATATGTAGAAGTCCTAAGAAGCCTTCGAAATACGAAGAATCTACAACCCCCTTCAAGCGGCTTTAATTTCTCCTCCAATATAGAAACCTTGGCAAGAAAAGTTTGAAGATGATCACCACAATCTAAAAAGATTGTTAAAAACTCTTCTAAAAGAAACTCAAGAACAATTATTAAAAAGAAAAACTCAAAGAGAACTTGAATAATAATCAACTATGTGATCCGTGTACAATGCAAAGGCCTATATATAGGCTAGCTAAATAAATATAAATAAAACTCTTAAGTATAACAGAACTCTAATTAATCTAAACAAGTAGTTTTAAACTAAACTTTATCGTTGACATAAAACTCCTAAATAATTTAAACTACTTAATAATTATTAAAAATTTAGAATAATAAAATAATAAGAGCTTATAAATACAATATTGAGCTCATATATAATAAAAATTAATTCCAAAAACCAAACCCAATATGATTTAAACTTGAATTGAAAACCCGAAACTAGTAATTTTCGTCATAATCCCGTCTAGAAATTCTGCTCACGTAGTGTTCACTAAAACGATCATAACTTGAGTTCCCAAAATCAAAATTGAGTGATTCAAAGTGATTTTCGAAGCTAAGAGATAAATATTCAAACGCCATGAGACATCTCAACCTACAAATTCCTGAATCCCATTCAAAAAGTCGTCGCAAATCTGTTGATTTCCCAAACTTGGTAATTGGAAACTTTGGTGAATGGAATTTAATAAATTTCACCCCACCTGTATATGTATCATTCCCTCTTTGGTCAAAAAGATTCATCATAGAATCTTGTCTTTAATCGAATCTTGGTTTGATTTTTTTGGCCTTTGACATTGTTGTTAGGCCTTGAGGTAGTGTGAGCCCATCATATCCATGGGTCTTAAATTGGGCTTGAGACTCGCATCATAGAGGAAGAGTGGGGAGTATTATGTTAGGCACTAACGGTAGAGCCGGGAATCCAGCATCTAGAAAGACCGGCTGTTTGTAAGGCCTGTGGTGGGGCAACCTGTTGCCTTTGCTCTCCCCAGCGCTAGAGGGCCGCCTCTTTTCAAGTTTTGACCTCTTGAAGCTGTTGGTATCACCTCGCACACTTGAAGCAATTGTATCCATTGTTTATTGTGTCCTCTCAAATAAGGCCTCAATATCCATGAATCTGGGTTAGGGAAAAGTTTTCAGGGGCAAGAAATGAGTAGGACCTACAGGGGGAGCAACATGATCAACAATGCTTTCAATTAAATCCCTCCTTAGAAACTCACCCCTAAACCCTAGAGTTGCAGGGTGGAATATTGCACATAGTATAGAAGAAATCAGTGGGCTCCATTCGTTTTCCCATAAGAGCCTAAGCCAACTAGCCATTAGCCCCAAACAACCGTGCCATTTCGGTGAATTAAACAATTCTACGATTCACATAGAGATAACGATCAGATGTGCGCCAACCATTTGGGCTCCTTCCCTCCAAACAATAGCGAAAGAAATTTTTGATCGTAAAGAGTTTTCTTAACTCTAAAGTTCATCTCGTACTTAATCTTTCAACTTACGTTGCGGCGATCTTTGTGTCTAAAGGCTGAGATTTGTGGCAAGTAGAATCGGTAGGAATAGACCACCTCATAG
This sequence comes from Gossypium raimondii, assembly GCF_025698545.1. Classification (NCBI taxonomy): domain Eukaryota; kingdom Viridiplantae; phylum Streptophyta; class Magnoliopsida; order Malvales; family Malvaceae; genus Gossypium; species Gossypium raimondii. The sequence goes on from NC_068573.1 coordinate 11,877,024, forward strand.
GAAAGGTGAAACCATTGGGAAATTTGTTTTTCACGAAAATAAATTTATTGTGGTCCAAACGAAGGTTTGGAGCCCAATCACTGAGTATGGGTTCACAGCCCTAGCGAGCATTGAAGTAAACTATTCTAGTTGAAGGCCCTTGAGTTAAAACCTTCAACTGATAAAAGCATTTGAAGACGCCAAGAAGGGGTGGCTCGTTGTGGCTACTGTAGTGCAAGAAGTACGCCATCAAAGTCCACCAGGATAAACCAGTCAATTGCCCTGGTGCAATTCCATAATCTATGAGTATATCGTCGAAGAAAGGATGTAAAGGGAGATGGAAGCCAGCAACCAAGAAATAGAGAGCTAGAATGAAACTTTCACTAGAACCGCTTAAGCGCCACTCCCTTGTGAAGATCTCAAAGCGATATGCAAAGTTGGGCAACCGGATACCATGGGATACCAAATAGTTTACCATTTACTCCTTAGTGGTGGAGCATCTATATAGTGGCATCCTTGAGGAAGTATTGGTTCCTGAGGAATAGGAACCGCCATCATCTATAACTATTTCTTAAGGGACCCCTCTCATTCTGAGGATCAAAACCGTTGGCCCATCCATTCGGTGTCGGTACAAACCCAGAAATAGTGATATAAAGTAGGACTAAAGAAAAAGGAAAGGGAAGGATTTCCTAGAAATGTAACACCCCTTACCCAAGACCGTTTCTGGAGTCGAGCATGACGCGTTACTTGACTTAACTTAAAAGTTCGGGGCATAAAATTTTACATTTGAAATTAATTTCACTATTCACAACAAAGCTGTCCACCTGCGCAGCAGTTACTAAATTAATTATAACTCGAGCTACGAAACTAGAAATTTTTTATCCGTAAATTTTCCCTAAAACTAGACTCATATATATTTTTACCATAAATTTTTCAGAATTTTTGGTTTCACTGATCGATTGTCCTGACCTCTCGTCACTAAAATTTAATTATCTCATTGTACAGACTTCATATGATGTTCTCATATGTTTCTACAGAAAATAAACTCAATAAGGAATCTAGACATATAAATTACAACTCATAACTATTTTTGTACAATTTTTAATGATTTTCCAAAGTCAGAACAGGGGATTCCGAAAACCACTTTGACCTTGTCTAACTAAAATGCAAATATCTCAGAATACATAACTCCTTTGTCTACACTGTTATTTTTTTATGAAAGTAAACTCAATAAGATTTAATTATATATCTCATACACCCTCTAATTCATTTTCTTCTATCCTTGGTGAGTTTTCAAATTCACGTCACTACTGTTGTCTCAAAACTGATTTACTACAAATTTTTACTTTTTCATGATTTCTATGCATAATTTATCACATACACTTTTATAAGAACAAACACCTTCATATTTAGCCATTTTAATAACTATTCATCATAAAATATTTATATATCATCTGCTGGTCGTAATTTAAGAATATACAATCGAAATGACTAAGTCCCTATACATGCCATAGCTTGAAACATTTATCGTCTTAAAACACCGAGTTGTGGTGGTTGATAGTGTGAATGCTCTCCGACGTCTTCAAGATCCCGACTATACTTGACAATACTATATGAAAGAAAAAGAAATAAAAGAAGTAACCATAAAGCTTAGTAAGTTTACAAGTAAATAAATAACAACATTTAACACAAATAATGATATGCAAGTATCATGTTATTAAGTTTCCTCTTTACTTACTCTCATTTACTTGTTTATTTACTTACCTATTTAGATAACTTAAGATTACAACTTACTCTTCTCTTGCTGAAATATTGGTTCTCACTGATATCATAACATATTCTTAACTCTTATAACTCACCTGAAGTTGCTAATTATACTTTTACTTGAACTTCCATAGAACATAATCTGTTTTCTAGCTCGTTGAGCCACATTGGAATAATAAGGATACTTGGGTCTCATATCTGATAAAAACATGCCAAAGCCATGTCCCACACATGGTCTTACATGGGATGTTTCTTGTACTGCCAATGCCATATCCCAGATATGGTCTTACATGGGAGTTCTCATATTGGTGCACATGCCATGTCCTAGGCATGGTCTAATGGGGGACCTCTCATCTCGGTGCCAACCCATGTCCTAGACATGGTCTTACGTGGGACCTCCCATAACCTCAATGATGCCAATGCCATGTCCCAGACATGGTCTTACATGGGATCTCTTTACCCAAATGTCATGACATTTGTATCCAATACACTCCTAATGTTTCAACGGGGCTTTTATCACTGATTCTCTGTCATTTCATACTTAAGTCAACATTAAATAATTTCATGAAATAAATAAATAATTGCTGGAAAATAGTATTATTAATAATTATTAAAATATTGCATTTATTTACCGTAAACTTACCTCGTTACAAAAATGTGATCAAATCTAACTCCAGATTTCGTTCTTCTTGATCTATAATAGTAAATTTAGCTTATGTAATACTGACATTCATCAAAACAGCCCTTGACTCAATTTTTGCAAAATTATAGTTTTGCCCCCTAAACTTTTGCATATTTAAACTTTTGCCCCAAAGCTCGAAAATTAAAATTCATCTCTTATTCTTATGTTTTATAACATGCTGAACATTTTTCCCTTCTATGAGAACATCAATTTTTTACTCTATCACTTACTTATGAACATTAGGTATTTTTGCCGATTACGTCAATATACTCGTTTTCACTTAAAATCGACTAGAAAAAGTTGTTTAACATAATACCTAGCTTCATATTCTACCATAAAACATCAAAATAAACATATTTCACCTGTGAGCATTTTTCCAAATATGAACCCTAGGTTAAATTATTGCTAAAATAAGCTAAATTAAGCAACTGAGATTCCAAAAACGTAAAGAACATTAAAAACGGGGCTTGGAATAACTTACTATGAGCTTGAGAGAGTGAAGAAAACCTAGCTATGGCTTCCTTAAAGTTTTGGCAGCAAGCAAGGATGATGAACATAAATTTTACATCTTTTTCCCTTTTAATTCTATTTATTTACTAAATGACTAAAATGCCCTTACTTAAAAAAATCCTATTTCACTTATCTCATGTCCATTTTTGTCCATCACTAACTAATGGTTTAATTTCCATATAAGGACCCCTAATTTATATTTCCATAACAATTAAATACCTTTAACATATAAAACTAAACTTTCGCACTTTTTACAATTTAGTCATTTGACTAAATTAAGTGCCCAAACGTCAAAATTTTTGAACGAAAATTTCACGAAATCTTTCCGTGAAATTGTAGGCCATAAAAATATAGTAAAAATAAATTTTTCCTCATCAAATTTGTGGTCCCAAAACTATTGTTCCGACTAAGCCCTAAATCGGGATGTTACATTTCTTTCCCCTTTTAGGGATTTTCGTCCCCAAAAATCTTACCTGTGAAGAGACTTGGGTACTGTTTTCGCATGGCCTCCTCAGGCTCCGATGTAGCCTCATCAACTCCATGCTTATTCCATAATACTTTCACAAGTGCAATACTTTTGTTCCTTAGTTGCTTAATCTCTCGATCAAGAATTTTTATCGGTTCTTCAACATAAGTCATATCTGGCCGAATCTTAACCTTTGTCAGTGAGATCACATGTGACGGGTCAGAACGGTAACGACGTAACATAGGCACATGGAATACATTATGAATCTTCTCTAACTCAGTTGACAAAGCTAACCGATATGCTAAGGGCCCAATTCTTTCAGTCACTTCGAACGGTCCAATGAAACATGGACTTAGTTTTCCTTTCTTGCCAAATATGAAAATTTTCTTCCACGGGGATACTTTCAAAAACACTTTGTCACCAACTTGATACTCAATCTCTTTTCTTTTTAAATCTGCATAAGACTTTTGTCTGTCTGTAGCTGCTTTTAAACAATCTCTGATAACTTTTACTTCCTCTTCCGTTTCTTTGACTAAATCAACCCTGTAAATTTGATTTTCCTTAAGTTCTGTCCAATATAAAGGCGTGCGGCATTTACGTCCATACAAAGCTTCATAAGGTGCCATCTTCAAACTCGACTGATAACTATTATTATTGGCAAACTCTACCAACGGCAAATATTTCTCCCAACTGCCTTAAAATTCTAAAACACAACATCTGAGCATGTCTTCAAGTAAATGAATAACTCTCTCTGACTGACCATCGGTCTGAGGATGAAAAGTTGTACTAAAGTTCAACTTTGTACCCAAAGCTTCCTGCAATTTCCTCCAAAACCGTGAAGTAAATCTCGAATCTTTGTCTGAGATAATCGATAACGGTAGCCCATGGAGTCTGACTATCTCTGAAACATACAATTCAACCAACTTGTCAAGTGAATAATCCATACGAACCGGAATAAAATAAGCTGACTTCATCAACTTATCAATCACAACCCTTACTGCATCTTTCTTTTTCAGTGTCAACAGCAACCCTGCTACAAAATCCGTGGTAACTCAGTCCCATTTCCACCCAGGAACTAATACAGGCTGCAATAAACCTAAAGGTACCTGATGCTCAGCCTTCACTTATTGACAGATCAAGCATCTAGAAACAAATTCTGAAATATCTATTTTCATTCTTGCCCACCAGTACATTTTCTTCAGATCATTATACATCTTTATACTACCTGGATGATTAGACAAAGAACTGCTATGTGCTTCTTGTAAGATCTTCCGAATAAGATCATCATTCTTTGGCACACATGCTCTGTCTTTAAACATCAAACAACCATCAGAACCGATCTGAAAATCAGACTCTACACCCGACTCGCATTGAGCTCTTTTAGCTTGCAACTCACTGTCATTTTTCTGAGCTTCATAGATTTCTTCGAGAAGCATCGGTTTAGCCATCAATTCAGCTAAAATGGAACCATCATCAGATAAAGCCAAACTGGTATTCAAAGCTCTCAATGCAAATAAAGATTTTCTACTCAAGGCATCAGCAACAACATTTGCCTTACCTTGGTGGTAGTCGATCACTAACTCATAATCTTTAATCAACTCTAGCCATATTATTTGCCTCAAGTTCAAATCTTTTTGAGTCATCAAGTAATTCAAGCTTTTATGATCAGTAAATATTCGGCACTTCTCACCATACAAATGATATCTCCAAATCTTCAACGCAAATACTATGGCAGCCAGCTCTAAGTCATGCATCGGATAGTTTTTCTCATGTGGCTTTAACTGTCTGGAAGCATAGGCGATGACTTTATCTTCTTGCATAAGTACACAACCCAATCCGTTCATGGATGCATCACTGTAAATTACAAATTCTTTACCCGGTTCTGGTTGTACTAAAACAAGAGCTTCAGTCAACAATGCCTTTAACTTGTCAAAACTCTGCTGGCACTTTTCAGCCCATCCAAACATGACATCTTTCTGCAACAACCTTGTCAACGGGGTAGCTATCATGGAAAATCCCTTTACAAATCGTCTGTATTAACCAGCTAATCCAAGAAAGCTTCTAACCTCTGATACATTTCTAGGAGTCTTCCAATTAACAATTGCTGAAATTTTACTCGGATCAACTTTAATACCATCACCTGAGACAATGTGTCCAAGGAATCCAACTTCCCAAAGCCATAACTCACTTTTACTAAACTTGACATAAAGCTTATTATCTCTCAAAATCTATAAAACGGTTCTCAAATGCTAAGCATGTTTAATCTCATCATTAGAATAAATCAGAATATCATCAATGAACACAACTATAAATTTATCCAAGTAAGGTCTGAAAATTCAGTTCATTAAGTCCATGAAAACAGCAGGAGCATTAGTAAAACCAAATGGCATCACAAGAAACTCATAGTGACCATACCTAGTTCGGAAAGCAGTCTTCGGAACATCTGACTCTTTAACCCTCAACTGCTAATAACCGGATCTCAATTTTATCTTGGAAAACACAATAGCTCCCTTCAATTGGTCAAATAGATCACCAATTCTAGGCAGTGGATATTTGTTCTTTATAGTTACCTTGTTAAGCTGCTGATAATCTATGCATAATCTTATCGAATCGTCTTTGCTTTTCACAAAAAAACACTGGTGCACCCCACGGAGAACAACTAGGCCTCGCAAAACCTTTATCAGTTAATTCCTGCAACCGAGCTTTCAATTCTTTCAATTCCAACTGGATCATTCTATAAGGAGCAATAGAAATAGGAGTTGTACCTGGAATCAACTCAATACCAAATTGAACTTCTCTAACAGGAGGTAAACTTGGCAATTCTTCTGGGAACACATCTAAATACTCATGTACCACTGGCACTGATTCAATTTTCAACTCTGGATCTTTAGTGTTCAATACAAAAGCAAGATAAGCTTCACACCCTTTTCACAAACATTTCTGAGTAGACATAACAGAAATTATAGAGAGAGAACCATCTGACTCATCTGAATCAACCCGGATAATATCACCATTTTCACATTTCAACTCAATGTATTTCTTTCCGTTATTTACTATCACATCATAGGAAGTCAACCAATCCATACCAAGAATCACATCAAACTCATCAAATGACAATAGTATGAGATCGGCCAAAAAACAGTGCCTCCGTAATCACATCAGGGGAGGATACCTCTTCCCGAGCACGAATAGGATATGTTCTTGCGGGTGCTCTAACATCTGATCTAGCTGCTGAGTCTCTAGATGTACCCCTATTACTTTCTCCAAGTCCCGGGTTCCTCTGTGATCTGCCTCTAGTAAGAGCATTTCCTGATCTCGCACTCAGTATTACTTCTCTTTTAGTTGTTTTAGGATAATCTCGAATAAAGTGGTCTGGTGTACCTCATCTGAAGCAAGCATTTTCATTTGCTCTACACTCTCCAGGATGACGTCTACCGCATTGGGCACATTCTAGTCTAGGTGGTCGAGTGCTACCCGTACTTGCGAATGTAGTAGTCTGAGCTCTTGGACCCTCAAATCTTCTGCCTCTGTTTCTGCTAGAATACCTGGCTAAAAAATTTGATCCACTAGAGAACTCTCTAGGCCTCTTGGATGTAGACTGAGATGATCTACTCATTTGCCTTTTCTTCGTGTCTTGCATTTTAATTTCAACTTTTCCCTTCTCTTTTTCTTTTAACAAATCTTCTACCTTACAGGCTCTTTCAACCAGAACAACAAACTCTCTGATTTCTAAAACACCCACTGACAGTCAAATATCATCATTGAGCCCGTCTTCAAATCTCTTGCACATGTTAGCTTTAGTGGACACAAACTCCCAAGCATATTTACTAAGTCTAACAAATTCGCGTTCATACTCGGTCATAGTCATCTTACCTTGTTTTAACTCAAGGAACTCTTTTCTTTTCCGATCTATAAATCTCTGACTGATGTACTTCTTACGTAACTCCTCCTGAAAGAAATTTCAAGTAACCCTCTCACTAGGTACCACTAAGACAAGAGTCTTCCACCGATGATAAGTCGAATCTCTGAGAAGTGAGACAACACACTTCATACATTCTTCAGGTGTACAAGATAATTCATCAAAAACTCTGATAGTATTCTCGAGCCAAAATTTTGCTTTCTCTGCATCATCGTCTTTAGTAGCCCGAAATTCTTCATCCCCTTGTTTTCTGATCTTATCAATTGGTGGCCTTTCCTTGATAACTATACCTGTGGCTGGAGAAGCTACATGGGGAACTTGAGAATCATGAGAGGGTGGAGGTCTAACAGCCGGATTCGTGCGAACGAACTCGGCAAACCAATCATTCATAGCTTGGAAAAGGCTTCTCGAGCCCCTCCTCCCTAACTAACTGAAATGGGCCTTTCACTAACATTAACATCTGGTGGCACCGTCCCTTCTACTGGAGTGGGTGCATTACTCTCTACTTCATCTATACCAACTCGTTCGGGATCCATAACTATAAAAGAAAACATTTCAAATTCGTCAGGAGTCGTCACACTATCAAAATATATAAGTATGGCATGTATAGCTAGACTCTTATTCATACTGAATATTCTGAGAACTAAATAAACCTACTCTGATACTAATAAAATGTAGCACCCCTTACCCAAGACCGTTACCAGAGTCGAGCATGAGGCGTTACTTGACTTAACTTAAAAGTTCGGGGCATAAAATTTTACTTTTGAAATTAATTTCACTATTCACAACAAAGTTGTTCACCTGCATAGCAGTTACTAAATTAATTATAACTTGAGATAAAAAACTAGAAATTTTTGATCCGTAAATTTTCCCTGAAACTAGACTCATATATATTTTTACCATAAAATTTTCAGAATTTTTGGTTTAGCCAATTAGTACAGTTTATTAGTTAAAGTCTCCTTTGTTTCACTGATTGACTGTCTTGACCTCTAGTCACTAAAATTTAATTATCTCATTGTAAAAACTTCATATAGTGTTCTCACTTCATTCTACAAAAAATAGACTCAATAAGAAATCTAGACATATAAATTAAAACTCATAAATATTTTTGTACAATTTTTAATGATTTTCCAAAGTCAGAACAGGGGATTTCGAAAACCACATTGACCTTGTCTAACTAAAATGCAAATATCTCAGAATACATAATTCATTTCTCTATGTTGTTATTTTTATATGAAAATAGACTCAATAATATTTAATTATATATCTCATACACCCTCTAATTCATTTTCTACTATCCTTGGTGATTTTTGAAAATCACGTCACTACTACTGTCTCAAAATTGATTCGCTACCAATTTTTACTTTTTCATTATTTCTATGCATAATTTATCACCTATACTTTTATAACAACAAACACCTTCATACTTAACCATTTTAATAACTATTCATCGTAAAATATTTACATATCATCTTTTGGTCATAATTTAAGAATATACAATCGAAATGACTAAGTCCCTATACATGCCATAGCTTGAAACATTTATCGTTTTAAAATACCAAGTTGTGGTGGTTGATAGTGTGAACGCTCTCCGACGTCTTCAAGATCCCGACTATGCTTGATAATACTATATGAAAGAAAAAGAAATAAAAGAAGTAACCATAAAGCTTAGTAAGTTTACAAGTAAATAAATAACAACATTTAACACAAATAATGATATGCAAGTATCATGTTCTTAAGTTTCCTCTTTACTTACTCTCATTTACTTGTTTATTTACTTACCTATTTAGATAACTTAAGATTACAACTTACTCTTCTCTTGCTGAAATATTGGTTCTCAGTGATACCATAACATATTCTTGACTCTTATAACTCACCTGAAGTTGCTAATTATACTTTTACTTGAACTTCCATAGAACATAATCTGTTTTCTAGCCTGTTGAGCCACATTGGAATAATAAGGATACTTGGGTCTCATATCTGATAAAAGCATGCCAAAGCCATGTCCCACACATTGTCTTACATGGGATGTTTCCTGTATTGCCAATGTCATAACCCATATATGGTCTTACATGGGAGTTCTCATATTGGTGCACATGCCATGTCCTAGGCATGGTCTTACGGGGGACCTCTCATCTTGGTGCCAACGCCATGTCCCAGAAATGGTCTTACATAGGACTTCTCATAACCTCAATGATGCCAATGCCATGTCCCAGACATGGTCTTACATGAGATCTCTTTACCCAAATGTCATGACATTTGTATCCAATACACTCCTAATGTTTCACGGGGGCTTTTATCACTGATTCTCTGTCATTTCATACTTAAGTCAACATTAAATAATTTCATGAAATAAATACATAATTGCTGGAAAATAGCAGTATTAGTAATAATTCTTTAAATATTGCATTTTTATACCGTAAAGTTACCTCGGTATAAAAATGTGATCAAATCTAACACTTTAGTCCTCAATCTTTTTCTTTTCCCGGTCTAGCTCTGGATTTCATTCTTCTTGATCTATAATAGCAAATTTAGCTTATTTAATACTCACATTCATCAAAGTAGTCCTTGACTCAATTTTGGCAAAATTACAATGTAGCCCCTAAACTTTTGCATATTTATACTTTTGCCCCATAGCTCGGAAATTAAACTTCATCTCTTATTCTTATGTTTTATAACATGCTGAACATTTTTCCCTTCTATGACAACATCAAATTCTTACTCTAACACTTACTTATGAACATTAGGTATTTTTGCCGATTTTGTCAATATACTCGTTTTCACTTAAAATAGACTATCAAAAGTTGTTTAACATAATTCCTATCATCATATTCTACCATAAAACATCAAAATAAACATATTTCACCTATGGGTATTTTTCCAAATATGAACCCTAGGTTAAATTATTGCTAAAATAAGCTAAATTAAGCTACCGGAACTCCAAAAACGTAAAGAACATTAAAAACGGGGCTTGGAATCACTTACTATGAGCTTCAGAAAGTGAAGAAACCCTAGCTATGGATTCCCTAAAGTTTTTGCAGCAAGCAAGGATGATGAACACAATTTTTACATCTTTTTCCCTTTTAATTCTATTTATTTACTAAATGACTAAAATGCCCTTACTTAAAAAAATCCTATTTCACTTATCTCATGTCCATTTTTTCCATCACTAGCTAATGGTCTAATTACCATATAAGGATCCCTAATTTATAGTTCCATAGCAATTAAATACCTTTAACATATAAAACTAAACTTTCGTACTTTTTACAATTTAGTCCTTTGACTAAATTGAGTGCCCAAACGTCAAAATTTTTGAACAAAATTTTCACGAAATCTTTCCATGAAATTGTAGGCCATAAAAATATAGTAAAAATAAAAATTTCCTCATCGGACTTGTGGTCCCGAAACCACTATTCCGACTAAGCCCTAAATCGGGATGTTACAAGAAAGTAAGAAGTGCTCACGGAAGATGAGTAATTCCGGTGGAGGAGTAAGAATGTAACCTCCCTAACCGAGCCTATACATTATGGTCGAATTCTGAAGACTACATTGGCCACAGGAGTGACACAAAAAACTTTTGTAATTTGTAACATATTTTACAACCATCTATCTTTTAACCTAAACTAGTGAAATTGGTTATTTGTCTTTATTTCGTGAAAACATGTTAATTCCAAAATCAAGTGTCTTTAGAATTTCATTTGTAAAGATTAATTATTTCAAAAGCTAAGTTGTATTTTATTAAAACTTATTTTTCAATATTACAATGAAAATTTAGTGATAATATTATATTCTCATTAAAACCAATTTTCATGCATAATAATTTAAATATCAAATAAATACTTTAAAACTTAAAGTCATGCAAATTAAAATAAAGTCCCATGATGCTAGATCTAATCCTCTACACTTCAATGTTATAGATCTAATCAAATCTTGCATTGATTTGATCAGGACATAATGGTACCAATGCACATATGTTAGTTTCAACCATAGTCCAATAAATTCTTTTATTAAAACGATTGAGAACTACTTACACTATTACTCTTTCAAATGGAGATCTAAAGATTTCTCTTGCACTAAGATAAATCTGAGTGATTTGGATTGTCACTTTCAATCAAAAACAATATATACATATATATGTTAGATTCAACCTTTAATAAAGAAAAGAGAGGATTACAATTTGACTAACTAGTCATTACTTACTCTATATCGGGCTACATTGAAAATTGCAATTAAATAGGAAAACTTGAGAAAGTGAAGGAAAAACAACTACGGAGAAATAGAAATAAAGGAAAGATAAGTTCAATTATTATGCTTTAAATTGGAAAAATAGAAGAAAGAATGATAGGGATTAGGTTTTAACCCAAGAAAACAAAAGAGGAGAAAAAATGGAGAAAAGTGAGTGGCGACAATGGCGGCAGTGTGATGACGGTGGTTTGATAGTGGTGAGGTGGAGGCAAGAAGAGGGAGAGAAGGGGAGAATGATGATTCAAATGTGGTGGTTTGATGTTGCAATGGTGGCTAATGGTAGAGGTGTGGTGGCAAAATGATTTAGAGGTGGTGGTAAAGAGGAATTAGGAGAGAAAAGAGAAAGATGAGTAGCAAAATGAAAAAAAAATGATAATCTATGGTTGTAGGGGTGACCTAAGCAAGTCAAAAGGGAGAAAATAAGAAAGGGGAAAACAAGGGGAAGACAAGGAAAAAAGAACGGAGGAGGAAGGAAATGGAAGAAGGAATCTTGGTGTTATGGTAAGAATGTTGAGTGGAAAAATGGTTAACCAAGGGTGAGGTGTCAAAATTAAAATAAACGTAGGAGAGATGACTCAAACTTGGGTTTCAAGGGAAGCTATGCTTGTTCTTAACCACTAGGCTAGCACACGATCTTATTCAAAAACTAACAAGAACTATATTTATATGGGGAGTGACAACTTTACCTTCTTTAAAAAAAATTTCGTCCTTGAAATTTACCTAATCCGAATAGATGGTGATATTCTTGACGAATCGGGTCCTTTGGCTCCCAAGTAGCCTCATTAGTGCCATGATTTTGCCACATAACTTTCACTAGTGGAATCCACTTTTTCCTCAGTACCATAACCTCGCGCTCCAAAATCTAAATTGGTTCCTTCTCAGATAATAAATCTAGTCTCACCTCTATCATTCCAATCAAAACCACTTGATATGGGTCAAATCGGTACTGCCTTAATATAGAGACATGGAAAATGTTATGGATACGGTCCAGCTCCGGAGGTAACTCTAACTGATATGCCACTAGTCCAATCATCTTAAGGATACTGTAAGGCCCAATAAACCTTGGGCCCAGCTTGCCTTTCTGACAAAATCTCAGAACCTTCTTCCATAGTGATACTTTTAGAAATATCTAATCCCTAACACTAAACTCTATATCTTTTCTCTTCAAGTATGAATAGTACTTTTATCGATCCAATGTCGTTTTCATTCTATCTTGAATCAGCTTAACAATACCCTTTGTCTCCTGAACCAAATCTGGGCCCAACATTTTCTTCTCACCAAACTCGGTCAGACACAAAGGTGTCCGACACTTTTGACCATATAGTGCCTCATAAGGTGCCATCTGAATGTTCGACTAAAAGCTGTTATTATATGCAAACTTTACCAACGACAAGTGCTCCCCTCAACTACCTTAGAAGTTGATAACATAACTACTCTGCATATCTTCAAGGATCTAAATAACCTACTCAAACTTCCTATCAGACTGTGGATGAAAAGTCGTCCTGAAGTCCAGTCAAGTACGAAGTGCCTCATGTAGCTTCGTCCAAAACTGAGATGTAAAACAAGAATTATGATATGAAATAATCGATACCGGTACCCTCTGCACTCTAACTATCTTTAAAATATACAATCTAGCCAACTTCTGTAGAGAATAGTGTGTACAGATCAGTAGGAAGTGAGCTAACTTAGTCAGTTTATCCACAATCACTCAAACTATATCTTTCTTTGTAGGTATCAAGGGCAATCCACTAACAAAATACATAGTCACTCACTCCCATTTCCAGTTAGAAATTTTAATAGGTTGTTACAAGCCAGAAAGGAACTAGTACTCAGCTTTCATTTACTGACACGTCAGACATCAAATCACATAATTGATTATCTCATGCTTCACACCCAGCCACCAATAAAGTTCTCAGATCGCGTTACATCTTACTCCCTCTAGGATGTATAGTGTAAGGGCTACTATGCGCTTCCCGAAGAATAGACTATCTTAGATCTGTGTCGCTAGGTACACAATACCTCCCACAAGAACACAAGCCACCATCAGTGTTGAACCCAAAATTTTTGCTCTGGGACGCATAATTGTAAACCACATGATCCCTCCCAAACTTGAGATGAATCAGAACCAGGGCTTGAGTCAACATAGACTTAAGCTTCTCACAACTAGCTTGTTGCTCCTTGATCCACTTAAAAGGAGCACTCTTCCTCAATAGCTTAGTCATAGGGGCCGCAATCAAAGAAAATCCCTCCATAAACCTTCGATAATAACCATCTAACCCAAGAAAACTTTGAATCTTAGAAACATTCTTAGGCTGCTTCTAATCCAGAAGGGCCTCAACCTTCTTCAGATCAATACAGATACCTTCAGCAGATACCGCATGACCTAGAAACATCACCTCCCTAAGCCAGAATTCACACTTACTAAGCTTAGCATAAAGCTTCTTCTTACGGAGAATCTGTAGAACAACCTTCAAATGTTCATCGTGCTTAGATTCATACTTAGAGTAGATCAGGATTCTGTCAATAAAGACAACAACAAACTGATCAAGATAAGGCTAAAATACCTAGTTCATTAAGTCCATGAAAGAAATCGAAGCATTCGTAAGACCAAAGGGCATCAGTAGGAACTCGTAATGATAATACCGAGTCCTGAATGCGATCTTAGGTACATCGGATTCCTTTACCTTCAATTGATAATACCCAGACGTTAAGTCAATTTAGAAAACATCGTAGCATCTCTGAACTAATTGAACAAGTCATCAATCCTAGGTAAGGGATACTTGTTCTTTACAATCAACTTGTTTAGTTGCTGGTAATCAATACAAAGCCTCATCGATCTATCATTCTTCTTGATGAACAAGACTAGAGCTCCACAAGGGGAAACACTCGATCTTATGAAACCACAGTCCAAAAGTTCTTAAAGTTGAACCTTTAGCTCCTTAAGCTCTTTATGTGTCATGCAATAGGGAGAAATGGACACCGGATCAGTCCCAGGCAATGGATCTATCCCAAAATCGACCTCCTACTCTGGAGGTAATCTCGATAACTCTTCCAAAAAAATATTTGAAAACTCCCTCACAGTTCAGATACTCTCCATAACTGATCTATTAGCGCTCGAATCCAAAACGTAAGCTAAATAAGCCTCACATTCTTTCCAAACTAGTTTCTCGACTACCATAGCGAAGATCGCGTTAGACAAGTAATCTCTATGCTCACCGACCATCGTAATCTCCTTACCAACATATGTCTTCAAAGTGATCCTTTTTGAAGCATAGTCTAAATTGACTTGGTGTTCCACCAACCAGTACATTCCCACAATTAAATCAAAATCCCCGAAGGGTAACCCCATCAGATCTACTGGAAACACTTCCCCTTGAACTTGCAATGAACATCTTCTATATATCTTATTTACAATAATAGATTGTCCTAAAGGACTAACTACAGTTACGTTGCTAACAGTTTCTTCTACCTCAATCCCTGGTTTATCAACCATTAAACAAGAAACGTATGGGTGGGTAGATATCTATCAAAGCAAAGTATTGAACAAAATTAATTGTAGAAGTATTATGATGACATCAGCTGCATCACAATCCCTTTTGCATTTGGCCGCAAAAACAAGGGCAAGTTGTCTAGCATTAGTCCGATTTGCACCCTGACCCTTGGTATCAAATTTGAGAAGTAAGTAGTATTTAATTTTTTATTTATTCTTAAATTTTAATTGTTTTTTATTCTTGTATTATATATTCTTTTATTTTATTTTTTGGACATCATTGAAGATAGAAAACGAGTGGAACCA
Source organism: Gossypium raimondii (assembly GCF_025698545.1). Classification (NCBI taxonomy): domain Eukaryota; kingdom Viridiplantae; phylum Streptophyta; class Magnoliopsida; order Malvales; family Malvaceae; genus Gossypium; species Gossypium raimondii. Next base: position 11,892,385 of record NC_068573.1, read on the forward strand.
ACTAGTTTAATCGTGCTTCAAGTACTACTGGGGAATAAAAAAACTTACGCTACCATGCTTAAAACCCTTTACATAGATTTGTTATTTCACTTTGAACACGATAATTATCTAGTCCTCTAAGGAAGTCCCACAGTAATATTTTTTTTATTTTTTTCATTTTTTTCCATATTTATTTATTTATTAAATATTGACCTATATGTTTTTTTAGACAAGAATCTCGATAAATTTCCCGACTCCAATCAGAGTACTACTGACCCTAGCATTGATGGTGACTATTAGTTTTAATTTTGTTTATAAAGAAATTGCTTATTATTCTTATTATTTGTTGTGATAAGATATGAAATTTTCTTCCCAAGAGAAATTTTACCAGTTACTGTAGAAAGAAATTTCCAAGAAGGATTTGTTGTGAATACGAGTATCCATGAAGAAGATTCAAGGTTGTTCTTTATCTTTTTGAGGAGATAGCAACAACGCAAGCTGAAAGGTAGGACACAATAGAATCGGAAGAAAATTGAAGTAGGTCAGTTTTGATTCTTTAGATTACGGACCTTTGAGATTAGCTACAAATACAAGTTTTTGACCATATAATCTAACTTAGTATTACTTAAACGTTAGGTAATTAGTGAGACAAGAGTTGTTTTCATATTGATTTGTGTGCAAGAACCATTGAGAACAAATACAAACAATGTTAATGTGAATAATGAAATTTAATTTAAACCAATCTGTTCAAAAAATTACAAGTACAAATGACGAATTTAAGGAAGTTGACAGGGCCCCGGCCCCTCCTAAAATGGAAAATTTTTTATTTTTACCCTTTAAAATTTTAAATTAGTAAAGGTAAAATTACACTTTGCCCCCCTAAAAATAAAACAATTTTGATTTAATCCTTTAAAAATTTTCCATTGATACCAAACTTTGACCACTGATCAACATTTGCTAAAGAATTTGATTTTAATATTCAAATATTTACTAAAATGATTTGTGTCCATCTAATAATTTCTCAAAATGATTTCATTAACTGATATAATCTTCATCTCGGATAGTTTTCTTTTAGCTTATGAGGTTCTTCACTATTTCAAGAATTGTCATGGTGGGTTGAAAGGGTCATTCGCTCTAGAGTTAGATATGAGCAAAGCTTATGATTGAGTGAAGTTTTATTCAAGCCATTTTCATCCTTTTGGGGCTTGATGAATATTGGGATGAACTGATGATGCACTATTTTAAATCGGTTTCATATCTAGTTTACATTAATGGCATCGTTGGTGAGATTTTTGTCTTTGAGTTACGTTTAGGAGACCCACTTAGTCCTTATCTTTTCCTTATTTTCTCTAAAGGGTTTGCTTCGCTTCTTCGATTGGCAAGGCAGAATGGAATTCATTGAAAGAGACGCACATTTGTCGTGGAGGACTGCGATTGACACATCTATTTTTATAGATGATAGCATTATTTTTGGCAAAGCATCGTTGGTGGGAATCTCAGTGGTTTGTTCTGTCATCCAGAACTATGAATACTTACCGGGCCAAAAAGTTCATTGTGATAAATCAGAGATTCTCTTCAGCAGTAATGTGCCGGATATTTATGCCGATTTAATTATTCAGACTCTCGGGATACGAAGAGCATTTAACATCAAAAGGTACTTGGGTCTTTCCACGATGGTAGGACATAATAAGGGTTCAGCTTTCAAATTTATGATGGATAGAGTTCGTAGTAAGGTGGATGGGTGGGGCTCAAGGATTCTGTCGCAAGGTGATAAGGAGGTTTTCATTAAGGCCATTCTACAATCTATTCCTACTTATGTTATGTCTTGTTTTCTTCTCCCAAAGTCTTTGTGTAATGAACTAGAGAGTATTTATAGTAGATATTGGTGGCAGAAATCTCACAACCGGAAAGGTATTCATTAGTGACAGTGGCAAAATTGTGTGTTCCAAAGGATAAGAGGGGGCTTGCATTAAAAGGTATGGCCAATTTATCACACTTCTAGTTAAGCACGATTGGCGGCTAATTGCTAATCCTACTTCCTTTGTAGGATAGTTTCTCAAAGCTAAATACTACCCGCACGCTGATTTCTTAAATTAGGAACTAGGAATGAGCCCTTCGTTTATTTGGAGAAATATAAGGAGCGTGAAAGGTATAATTCAGTTGGGAATTAAATGAAGAGTCGGAAGTGGTACCTCTATTTCCATATGGAATGATGCATGGTTTCCTGGGACGGAGTCCTGCAGAATTCAGAGTCAAATGGTTACTATAGTAAGTTCTATTTTTTATTTGCTTTTACTGGGACAACGAGTTTGGAATGTTAACAATATTCAAATATTGTTTTTTGCTAATGAAGCTAGGCTCATCCTGAGTATTCCATTAACCCAAAGTGATGTTTTTGATCTACTTGTTTGGGGGTGATAACTCCGATGAATACTCGGTGAAAAGTGGTTATCATTTGTTAAGTTCAGATTTGATCGATGTACTTAGCCTAAGCAACAATGGTAACGATTTTACTTCGAGTCCTTTCTACAAGGCTTCACGAAGCATATCGGGGTTGACCAAAATAAAGTTTACATGATGGAGATTTTAAAATAACTATATGCCTACTTACAAAAATTTATACTCTAGAAGGGTAGTCAATGACCCTTGATGCCCAAGGTGTACGATGGAAATAGAATCAGTGGAATATGTGGTGATTGGATGCCCTTTTGCTATCGACCTCTAGGTTTATTTAGGAATAACATGGCTAACAAATTTAGATGCCTCTAACCTACAAAATTGGTTTGATTATATGTTTAGTTCCACGGAGAAGAGTACCTATCGATTACTGGTAGTGGCAATTAACACTCTTTGGTGATCTTGAAATTCATTGGTTAATGAGATAAAACAACAGGCTGTGGTGGACCTATTAACCTAGATCAAACATACATAAAGAAGCTAGAGAGTCTTACAGCGGTTGGGCTTGGTTTGGGAATCGCCTCAATGACACGGTGATCACCTTCAGTAGTGCCATTTGTCTAGGTAAATTTTGATGCAACTTTCCACAATTAGTAACAAATTTCGAGTTCAAGTGTTATAATTAAACATAAAAAGGGTAAAAATCTTGTCACCTGCTTTCTAAAACATATTTGTGTGTCAGATTCATTTACTGCTGAAGCCATGACAACAGTCAAGGTTTTGCAATTTGCAGAGGAGTTAGGTTTGGAAACTATTGAGCTTGAAGAAGATTCAAATATTGTTGTCAAGAAGCTCAAATTGAAGATGCTTGATAAGTCGCCCATTAGGATGATGGAAAAAAATGTAGCTCAAAAACAATTTTCTTGCACAACAGAAAATTTAAATTTTGAAAACCGAACTGGTTTGTGATATTTATAGCAATAAACACTTTACCGAAATCGCATCTGTGTTTTCGGCTAAATAGATCCTTGTCGTTCCCAGCTTTCAATCGGATGGCCTTCTCCACAATTCTTGTAACACGAATTCCTAGTGTGGGCTCGAACGGATTCAAATCAAACATAGAACCAAAAATATGTTCTTTACTTTTAGTGGGAAAGCAAAATTCTCTTTTTAATATAAATCTGTTGAATTGTTATTTCAAATAATAGAATTTATACTTAGAAAATAAAATCTTACTATTTTTGGGCAGAATAACAATATCTCAAGGTTGTGTATTTTTCCTATCGGTGCCATCAATTTATAGAGAGAAGAAGTGAAACCCTTATTGAATTAGTAGAAGTCTATTTCAATAATAATAATAATAACAACATCCTAGTTGAGCTAGGAAAAAACGGGGCAAAAATCCTAGTTAAATATACTAGGGTTTGTCGTCCCATGTATTAAAATGAGGGGTTTTGGGCGTTTCCCATATTAGGTTCAATTATAAGTGTTTCTTGAACTTTTAACCCATCACTTTATAATTCAATCTAACCCAATACATGTTTTTCTATTTTTCAAAATAAACATCATAAATTAATTTAAATAAATAAAGAATTTTCTCAACTCGATTTTAATTTCGTTAAAATCATGACAATTTTACCGTAAAAGAATATATGATAAAATATATTTAATATTTCTATATTCAACAGATTCACAATAACCAATTAATTTAATTTCATTTTCGAACTTTAATTAATTAATTAATTAATACTTTAAAAAACCATAAATTAATTTTTCATGTAATTTCATTTAGTGAGAAAACCAAATTCATTTTTGAATATTTCCCATTTCTCCAACTTTACCACTCCTATCCATTTTTGTTCATTTGATTCAACATGCAATTCATTTCTAGTTTCAACGAGCTAGCGAAAGGATCGATTGAACATATGTGAGTAGGGCTCAATTGTTTTAAAATTAAGTTCCAGCTTTTCGCTTATTAATTATAAACTCATTTAGTTACAAAGTCATTTCACTATAGCATCGTGACTAAGCTTCCCCTAATGGCATACCATTAAGAAAGCAATCATAACACCCCTCACATGGTCCGGTCGTCAAACCTAAGCTATATGATACTACAACAATTGATATAATTGATACATGCAATTCTTAAATAAAAAATTCAATTAAACATGGAATTATTTCATACATACACAAATCATGATTTACAAATAGAACCGAGTCTAAATCAAGCTTTCGAAAGCTCTAAGGTTGACCCAGAATCAAACAAGGACCAAATTGAAACTTTTATAAAAAGAAAGTCAATTATGCAGAACAGGGGTCACAAGGCCATATGCTTAGGTCGTGTAACTCATTGTGGCTGTGTGAGTTAAAACACCAATTTTTCTAGATTAGTCACGCGACGTGTGGTTAGGCCGTGTAACAATTGAGAACCGTTTGAAACTAAAACTTCCTATTTACCAATGGACACATGATCATATCTCTAACCGTGTGTGACACATGACCATGTGGCCAGCCCAAGTGGTACATAATATGCCATTAGGTAAATGTTTCAAAATTAAACTGTAAAGGTAACTTCAAAAATGCATTTTTGGAAACTTAAAAACCCATTCAAAACACTTCAAAACCAAGCAAAAAACATATCATATATCAATCTCTTAAACATCTAAGCAATATATCACATTGGCACCATTCCACCACAAGGTCATATAAACATTACAAACCATTCAAGTAAACTGATACAAATATATATCATTCATCTAATTCAAGTATACAACTAAACGTGTATAATCATCACACATTTGTACCAAAACATTTTACCATTCACATTACATTAATCCAACTCTTTCACATTCAAATTGACCATTTAAGAGTTTCAAACATAGCTTACCATAATGTCATTAAACATTCTTCAAACATCATAATAAGGCATCCAAAACCAACCACATTATTGATTCAAACACATGAATACTCCAATTAACCACACATATACCATTCAATCCTTATATACATATCATATGCACATCCAAAATAAGTATTATAATGGGTCATTTTATCATCCAAAATAAACACTTAACCACATTAAGCCTATACACATGCCAAATAATCGGGTAGAATAATTTGAAAATCTACCAAGACTGAAGTTGGATAGTGTGATCTCTAGAGATGATTCGATAGATGCATTCCACAAAATGCCAACTATAGAGAATAGAAAATGAAATAGAGTAAGCATTTCATATGCTTAGTAAGTTCATAGGTAAAATATACAATACCTTACCTTGGAATATGAGAAATACACAAATATAATTAATTTACAAGACATTTTAAAACCTAACATTTCAATTCACAAGAGACAGGTGAGTCCATCATAATACTATATAGCAAAACATTTTAATTTGGCATTTCACTCAATTCAATCCATTCACTCAAGTCTAATGCATACATTCAAATCATTCACCACTTTTACTTAATCAAAATAGCCCAATGAACATTAGCAAAAAGGTTCGGATACTAGGGTATCTGCACCACACAAGAGAGCATCATAATGTTGTATAGTGGCACCAAAGTGTAAACTCGTACAAGCGCGCAATTAACCTATTGGCATATCAATCGTATCCTAATCATTTACTAAGTTCAAACAAGAATTTATACAAAATTCATAACATTAACATTACCGTAGCATTTATATGAATCAAAACATATGTCATAAACCATATCATATCCATTTAGCAGTCCACATGAATTATAATTATCACATACGCGAAACTTTACAATTTTGTCCAAACTCACTTTTTGTACCATTTTGCAAATAATTCAAAATATATCTAACGTAGAAACATCTATAACACAAGTAAATAGAAATTAAAGCATACACATACCATATGAACTTACCTAATAAAATCAGTTAGAGAATTGAACCGTAGGGACTATTAAACAATTTTCCCTTTTTCTCGATTATTCTTCGGTCGATCCAAATATTGATCTATATAACGATTAATTTCAAACTATCAATTCCAAATAACTTTTAATACTCAAATACATTCATATGACCTTTTAATTTTATTTTATACAATTTCCTAAAGTTTCAAATTATATTTAATGTAGTTATTTAACCATAAACTATCATATCTTTCACATTTAAACTCCGTTATACAATTAGATTTCAATTTCATCCTTTTACAACCTTCTAGATCTAAAATTATAGAATTTCTTGTCAATTTTGAAATATCTTCATTTTAGTCTCTAAACTCAAAACTAACAAATTTCACTTTAGAAATTAGTCCTTAATTGTATCTAAGCTTACAATCAAACCATTTAACACTAAAGCTTCAAATATCATCAATGGGAACATTTCAAAACTTTAACAATTTTATGATTTAGTACCCAAGTTCACTAGATTGAGTTGCAATAATCTTAAAAACATAAAATTAATGAAAAATGGGCTTTGAAAATCCCATGCAATGGCCGAAACAACTTGAAGCAAACAATGGTTTTCTCTCATCTTCTTGGATACTCACGGCTGAAGAAGAAAGAAAGAAAAATGGGTGACTGACTTCTTTTTATTAATTATATCATAGAATCCAATTTTTATTAAAAATAATAACAATTTTTGCTTTAAACAAAGCACTAATCGGTCACCAATATTAAAAAGTAGCAATTTACCACTTAAAACCTTGCATAATTACTAATTAAACATTTTAACTAATACAAATCAACATCGATTAACTTTTACAATTTTTACAATTTAATCCTTGTATCTTAATTAACCACAAATTCGGTAAAAATTACTTAACTAAAATAGTAATCATTACATCACGACCGATGGCCACGTTTACTTTTCATCTATCTTGTAATGCCAATGAGAGGATATCTTTTACCCATATCTTGCTGCTGCGAATGATGCTACATACTGCAAAACTTGTATACCCAAAGCACCAACATTCGGTTTCATATCTATTTGAACTTAGGCTTTTACTTACATCAAAGTATGCGAGTCACGCATACATAGTTCATCATCCACTCAGGATGAAGATATGCTACACTTTGAACATAACAAGTGAATAAGTCCATAAATGAATTTAGGATCTATTCTTCTTGGGTCCAATCCAATGTACTGCCAGTTCAGTTAGTCACATCTATATCTCTATCTTCTGGGAGTCATCAACTTTATTGCCCAAGATAAGACATCTCCCAGTTGGACTTGATAGACGACATATTAGTCTTTCAATCGGTTTGCTTATTTTCAATTAGATTAAGGAAATGTTTAGGTTTGTCTACTAATATAAGTTTTCTTTTCATATTACGATCCAACCATGAAATACCGCTTAGTATTAGATTAAATATTTAACAACCAGTGAGCCAATATTTACTTCTATTTTAATTTGCATATAAAGACCAGGTGAGGATATTATACAAAAAATATTAATGTAATATATGAATTATTTTATTAATCAATCTCTTCAAAAAAAAAAAAAACTTACAAAAGAATATACTACATTTAAGACACCAAATCCAACATAAGAATCTAATACAAAAGGGTATATTGATAGCTTCTCGATTTGTGGATTGTCGGTTCAAATTTATTCATCCAAAAGGAAATTTACTTGCCCATTACATGGCACAAGAGGGGCGTTCTGCATAGAAGAAGCTCCACCGTCAACTTCTTTAGCTACCAAGAAGGACCGGTGGTGGGTCGATCCACCAGATTAGAGAGGTATTTGTTCACTTCACTGGGGTGCTCGTTCATCTCCATTTTTGCCCAGATAGAGACATTGAAGCTGGTTTCTGTGCTTTTGAAGCTACAAGGTCTTTGTTTGCTTTTTGTTTGTTAGGAAGATAGAACTTTTACTCTTCTTTATTATTTCTTTTAGTCTGTTTCACTTCTTTTATGAGGTGAACGATTTACAAGGCAGGCCAATTGTTGAACACTTACTTTAGTTTTCCTATCTTCCTAATAAAATTGAAGCAGCTTTCAAAAGAAATTGTTAATTTAATTCAAAATTATTTTTTATAGATATTATTTTTTTAAGATAAACATGATTTAAATTTAAATTATTAATTATCTAATTAGTATTACTTAATAAATCGTATTTAATCATAAATTATGAAATTATTTTTATTATATTTTAATTTTATATTAATAAATTATTGTATTTATACAATCATTAAATTTAAATTTTATAAATATGAATAATTATTATTTTATATTTATAATACATTATACTAAAACTATTTCATACACATAATTTATGTTGTTTAAAACTTATTTTAATTTTATTGTAACATAAAAGTTTCTTACTTTTATTGGTAATAAAATTTTAATATAATTATGAATTAAATCATTATAATTTATTCATTTATATTTTATTTAAATTTTAAATAATATCATATAATTTATTAAGTAATAATATATGTTTACTTATAAATTTTATTTTTTTCCAAGTTTTCAATCAGATTTATCTTAGGTTTCAGCTTGAATCAACACAAGTACAAATTTTTTCAGATAAAAATTTAGATCATGATGGACTCAGATCAATACAATCAAATTTTGAACTTGAGCTCATTTCATATGTATTGGGGATCGACTCGTGTAAATAATGAAATAGAAAAAAGGGAGAAGAACGAACACAAATATTTTAACTGGAAAACCCTCAAAGAGAGAAAAATCACAGGCAAAGAAAAATTCATTAAAATGACAAAAATCGAAAGGGGATTATGAGCTGGAGAAACAAATAACCCTTGAACTCGAAATACAAAGATTTCCCGAAATTCCCCTCTTAATTATGTTGTGTTATTCTTAACTATTTAGGGTTGCTAAGAGGCCTATTTATAGATTGAATTTCGTTTACAAATATGACTAAAACATCCTTAGAATAATCAAAGTTTGACTGAGAAAATATAATAGAGTTTAACTAGGAGAAGAAACTCGATTGAGTAGAGAACATGTTGCCACGTCGTGACGTGGCATGCTTCATCGTCATGACGCCCTTCATTGCGTCGTTGGGACATGTCGAATCTTCTCATTGTGATGTTAGTAGCATGTCGTCAGGACGACGACCCTTCCTCATCCTGAGATCAACCCTGTTTTGTCTATAATGCGAGGCACACACCATAAATTTCCACCTTGACTCGTATTTCTGAAACGCCTTCTTTTCGAGCCTTATTAGAGGCATAATTCAATCTGTTGAAAGCTTACCAAGTCTAAGCAATGTCCGAACTTGGAAATTGGAATACTCTTCGTCATCATGTCTGTTGGATTTTTCTCTATGCCAATTTTGTGAATTTAAACATCTCTTTGAGCGATCACCTTTCGAAGTAAGTGGTAATGAATATATGATTTATTTTTTCGTGATGCATCTGATCTTTTGTGAGATATATGACACTTTGACTATCGCAATATATGGAAATTTTGTCATTTTTATCAACCTACTCCCTGCATAGACCTCTTAACCAAATTGCTTCTTTCATAGATTCTGTGATTGCCATGCACTCAACTTCGGTAGTCGATACTTGAAAGGTGAGTTTCCAACTAATAGTGCAATTTTCGAAGGTAAATAAATAACTTCTGAGAAATCTTCTTTTGTCTAGATCTTCAACATAATTTGAATCTACATAGCCGACTATACCTTCTAAACATCTTCCGAATTCCAAACAAGTATTGGAAGTCCCTCTAAAGCATCTTAGAATCCACTTAATAGCTTGCAAGTGTAATCTGTCGGGTTTGGCCATATATTTACTTACTACACTAACAACATGTCAAATATCAGGATGAGTACAACCATTGCATACATTAGGCTTTTGAATGCATTAGAATAGGGAACCGATGACATGTATCTTTCTTCGTCTTTGGTTTGTGGTGAATCTAAAGTTGAAAGTCTGAAGTGGGCAGTTAAGGGAGTACTAACTCGTTTAGAATCTTGCATTCCAAATCGCTTGAGAATTCTTTTGATGTATCTCTATTGTGATAGACATAGCTCTCTGAAGTGTTGATCTCTAAAATTTCCATCCCTAAAATTTTCTTGGATGCACCAAGATCCTTCATCTCACACTTAGAGTTAAACATGGTTTTAATTCATTCAATTTCGAATGTGTCCTTAGTTGTAATTAACATATCATCAACATAAAGCAACAAATAAGTTTATGACTCATCATCTAAATGTTGTAAATAAACACACCTGTCATACTTACATCTAACAAAACCAATACCTAACATGAAGGAATAAAACTTTTCGTACCACTATCAATGAGAATGGTGTTGGAAAAAATCTGGTTTGAAAACGGATTTCTTGAACAACGGAAAATTAAAAATTTTAAAATCGATCTGATTTGTGATATTTATAGCAATAAACCTTGAATCGAAATCATACTTGTATTCTTGGATAAGTGGATCCTTGACGTTTTCTGGCTTTCAACCAAACGATCTTCTCCACTATTTTCATTCCACGACTACTTCGAGAATAGGCCCGATCCAATCGAATCAAAACATAGAATTAAAGAAAATTTTCTTTACTTTTGGGGTGAAAACAAAAATTCTCTCTTCAAAGTAGAAATTGACAGAATTGTTATTTTGGAAAAATATATAATAATAGTTGAGAATAAATTCTCTCTATTTTTCGGTAGAGTAACAATATGTTCAATTTGTGTAAATAGCTTTATCAGTGCCATCTCTTTATACAGAGGGAAGGTAAAACTCTTATTGAAGTGTAAAGGTTTATTTCAAATAGAAAAACAACTTCCTAGTCTAACTAGTAGAGGGAGAGGGGCTAATAAGGTGCGCTTCCCCTCATATATATTATGATGGGGATTCAGGCCTCTCATTGTATTAGGCCCAATTATATGTGCTTTCTGAACTTTTAACCCAACACTTTATAATTTAATTCAACCCAATACATATTTTTTTCTATTTTTGAAAATAAACATTAATTTTCCAATTAAATAATTTTCTCATTCCAATTTTACTCCAAATAAAATTATGATAAATTTACCATTGGTACAATTTCCAAGAAAATATATTTAATATTTGAAAACTCAACTGTTTCACTATGATTGAATGGTTTATTTTCATTTTCGGGCTTTAAATCTACTCAAAACATAAACTCATTCTTTCGACCATTTCTAAGTAATACATATATATTTGTAAATTAATTATTTCTCATTTTACTTTCATTTTTGAAAAACCCACATTCGTTTTCAAAATGATTCCATTTATTCATTTAAAAGAAAACCATAATCCTTTTTATGAATGTTTCTCATTTCTCTATTTCTATTCATTATGTTCATTTTGATTCAATATGCAATTCATTTCTAGTTTCAATGAGCTAGCGGATGAACTAATTGAAATTATGTAATTAAGGCTCAAATGATTTATAATTAAGTTTTGGCTTTTTTCCTATTAATTATAAAATCATTTAGTTATGAAGTCATTCCACTATAGTATCGTGACTGAGCTCTCCCTAACAATATACCGTTACGAAAGCAACTATTTAGTGTCTGTCCAATGACCTTGTCATAAGTGTGTTACCCTCATAGTATATCCTTAATCTCTTTGGGATAATATTCATTCTCCCAATATGATTCTATCTTATCTCATGGTAATCATTACATCTTCCTTCATGAAAAGTCCATCACTATCAAATAGCGATCAAGTCATCCATCACAAAGACGAACAACCGGGGGCCACCTTTACTTTTCATCAACCATGTAATGACTATAAAAGGATATCATATACACATGTTTCAGGCTATGAATTCCACTATTGTGAATGACGCTACATATTATAGAAGTCGTACACCCAACGCACCATCTTTTGTTCCTTATCTATTCAAACTCAGGCTTTTAGTTACATCAAAGTGTATGAGTCACGAATACATAGTCCGCCATCCACTCAAGATTCAAGTATGTCATACTATGAATGTTACAAGTGGATAAATCCAAAAAAGAATTTAAGTTCTACTCTGCTTGGGTCATATTCAATGTATTGTCAGTCCAATCAGTCACATATATGTCTCTATCTTCTGGGAGTTGTCCGCTCTGATGCCCAAGACAAGGCATCTCTCCAATTGGATTTGATAGATGGCATATTAGTCTTCCAATCGGTTTGCTCATTTCTAATTAGAATAAAGACATATTTAGGTTAATCTACTAATACAAGTTATCTTTCTGTATTATGATCTAACTACGTAATATCATTTACTATCAGTTTAAACATTAGACAACCAATGAGCAACATTTGTGAGAGCTCAATGAAGCAAACTGAAAATGCTAAGATGGGGGTGAATTGGCCTTTAAAATTTTTGATGAAAGCAAAAGCAAGAATGAAATAAAGAACACAAAGAATTTAGAGTGGTTCGGCCCAAATTGCCTACTCCACTACCTTAGCTTTCCACCACTAAGGATTTATCCCAAATTCACTAATTTGTTTAACCTTTAAGGACAAGGTTTAACCTTACAACTCAAGATTTCTACCCCAAATCTTAAGTTTCAAAACCTCTCAAAGAGATACAAATGAGCAAACAAAGAAATAATCCTTATAAGATAAATTTGTTTGCAAATTGAAGCACAAATACAATGAAATACACTTGACCAAAATGAAGGAGATAAAACTCACAAGTATATGTAAGAAGAATATGAAAATTTAAGCTCTAAGATTGTTTGATTGATAATTTTTGCTTGAAGTACTTTTCTTGGATGTTGTAAGACTTTAAAATATGGTATTTATACCCCCTAATAGATTTCCAACCGTTAAGGATGTTGGAGAAGTTAATATGGCCATTGGGGATGTAAAACCAGAGCATTTATTTCACCTACAACTTTGAGTATCGATACCTCCAAAAAGGGTATCAATATTTTTTGTCATAAATGCTAATTCAGTGACCATTGCTATGAAAAAATCGATACTTCAAAAATATTTTATCAATACATCCTTCCATACATATCGATATCGGATCGATACCTTCTAGGGTTTATGAGAAATAGAATACAAGTTTGGTATCATTTTTAAGAAAGGTATCGATTATTTTAAAAAAGTATCAATACCAAAAACATGTTATCAATAGTTTTTAGGGTTTTGATAGAATGCCTTTTTGGTCTCGATTTTATTAAGGGTATCGATTATTTTCAAAAAATTTTGATACTTGGCCAAATGGTATCGATACTTTTTGGCCTGGAGCAGTTCTAACTTGTTTGAAAATCATTTTGATGTGCTAAAATGATTTTAACTTAATTGAGATCATTTTAACTTGATTTTAAAATTGTTTCAAAATTTTCTAAGAGTTTATTGTAAGTGTTAAAAATTTTATTTCTTAGAATTTATATTTAAAAATTATTTTTTCAAATTTAGCTTATATTCAAAAACACTTTTAATTTGTTATATCAAAATATTTTATCAAATAAAGCTTAGTTTAACAATCTCCCCTTTTGATATAACAAAACATTTTGTAAATTTGTTTTTGAGTAATTGCTTCCTCTTAATAAAAGACATTTTAAATTTGAGGCCAAAATAAAATTTTTCATTAAATTTGGCATTCATTCTTAAAAAAAATTGGTCACAAAATTTGCATTTAGTTAACAACAAAGAATAATCTCAATCAATTTACCTTTTCTTCTCCCCCTTTTTGTTATATCCAAAGACAAATAAAGCTTAAAGAGAAAAGAAGTTAGCTCATCAAAAGATAGAAAATGTGAAATAAGCATCTAAAAGAAATTGTAAGATACAAATAAATCAATAAAATTCAAGAACAAGTTATAGGCATAAGCATAAAAATGAATGTGCAAATGTTATGAAAATGAAAATGTATGGCCTAGAGCTAATCTAATCATCATGATGAGGAGAGAAAGGAGGCGCCAAAGGGAAACGAGCTAATAGAGATGCCATTTGCGTTTCCAAGGTCGAGAGACGAGAGTTAACATCTTCCCTAAGACCTCGAATGTCATTGCTCAAGGAATGTATAGCATCGATGATAACACTATTAACCTTAGAGGAGGGTTGAGCAGCATACGACGGAGAAGATGGTGGAGCAACGGGCTCGGGTTTTGGAATATCATCAAAAGCAGCATCGAAATGATATCCTGCATGATGTAGAGCCCTATAACTAATAGGTTGATTAGAAGAAATGGGGGTGTCTCCATGGATACTAATGCCTAATTGCCTAAAGATGTATGACAAGTACATACCATGAGGAAGAGTGATATTTGTATTCACCCCCTTCCCAAAAGCCTTTGTAACGTCATTAAACAGGATAAGTGCAAGGTCAAGGCACCTATCAAATTTAAAACAATCGAGCCACCAATAATCTGTGTTTCAAAGTTTGGCATGGTTTTTGATAGGTCTTAGATTCCAAGTAAGAATGAAATAGAGGAAATGATCATGGAGATTTAGTTCGGATGCCGATCCAGACTGGATAAAAATGGAGGGATCAAAATGCCCTTCTTCATTGAAGGAACCTCTGAAAGGTAAGTGAATATAATCGTCAAACTCCTCGAGAGTGAAGCGAATAGGAGTTCCTATTAAAAAAGAGGTTATGGTAGTAACGGAGTCGTCGGACTCAACATGTTCGAGTTTGGCATTGGAAAAGAAAGCTCAAAAAGATTTAAATAAGTTGGCGAAGAAATATTTAAAAAATCCATCCACCACCAATTTTGTAAAATAGGGAGATAAGCAAAGCTAATGGCTTGTAATATGGCTATATCTATTTTCCTAGCCTCACATACACGTTTTGAAGCAAAATAAGAGTTAAAAATATATCGAGAATATGAGTATTGAAAACAAGTGCTAAACGACGACTCTAACACACTAAATGGATTAGAAGACAATGCACTAGTCTAGAATGCTTCTTTAGGGCCATAATATCTACTCACAAATTAGAGAAACACTAAAACCAAAAGAAATCTCTTTGAGGAATTTTGTCAAACACTTGGTGGGCTAGGATTTGAAAAAGAGTTTAACAAATATCTTTAGGGATATGTGACCTCCTACAATAAAACATGATATATAATGTTCAAAAATATCCCAATAACCACCAACAAACAAAATTTCAACCTACATTTGTCAAAATCAACAAGTTGAAAATTTTAAAAATTTACCTCAAAATTGTTGAAAAAGTAATAATCTTCAAGCAAGGGGGAGAAAATCTTATGAAAATGAAGTTTGAAGATAGAAAAGAACCAGATTTGTCGAAAAATTGAAAAATTTTTGAGAGGAGATGAGAGAATTTAAGGTGGAGGGAAAACAACATAGGCTTCTTTGTGTTTAAAACAGCTACAGGCACATGTAAGAACCCCGTGGTATTAATATTTTTAAAAAGGTATTGATATTTTTTAAAAAGTATCAATATTTTTTAGTTGGTATCGATACCAAATTAGTATTCTATTTTCCAAGTGTAGTAAAAAAACAAAAATGAGATTTTTAGGTTGTATTGTTTCCTAAGTGTGCTTGTAACAACCTGTTTTTCAGTGGTGTCAAAAACAGTAGTCCCGAGGCCACCAAAACCAACGAGTAAGTTTGTAAATATTATTATTTAATATTTACAATTTAATTGTGAGTTTGAAAAGGTTTCTAATTTGATAATTTATGTTATTTAAGCAATTTATTAAGTATGAGTGGTATAACCCTAAGCTTAAGTGGTTTTAGAAAATGAGGTATTGGGACCTCATTTCTATAAACCGAGTCGTAAATAATTTTATAAAAATTTTCAGAGTGTCATTAAGGTAGTATTAAATTTTAGTTGAAAAATTTTAACGTTTCGATAGTTAATTAATTAAAAGGACAAAATTGTAAAGGATGCAAAATTTAATCGCTATAACTTTATTTCTATTAAATAGTTATATTATTAAAATGTTGAATTTTAATTAATTTTATAATAAATTTTGATAAATTTTAATCATTTTCGATAGATTCGCACAAAGGGCGAAAATTGGCTTGACAGACACTACTAAAAGCGCAAAACGGAGAAGTGATTTTTGAAGCATCGAGGCAAATTAATTTTTCAGCTGAAGATGGTCCAAATTATGAATATTAATTCATAATATAATTAATTTTAATTTTAATTTTAATCCAAATTATTCTGGGTTAAATAAATTATTATTAATTAATTATGAAAAGAGGCCCAGTTGAGCTGAACCGAGAAAATCGATCCGACCGAGCATTGGATAGCCCAAAACCATCCCATATGTTGACCCATTAGCTTGCTTGGCTGATCATTTGGCTTGCAAAATATCCCTTGAAGACTCCTTGAATTTGCATTCAAACCCCTCCACTATTCATGCCTTTCTAGATTTTTCCCTACCTTAAAATAGCAAGTTTGAAACCTTCAAACTTGCCACATGTGTGGCTGGCCATGGGGGGACTCTATGGCTGCTGATTTTTTCTATTTTTAGCAGCCTAATCAACCTATAAAAACCCCCCTTGGCTGCTCATTTGAAACATATCTTAAAACCTCTCATCCTTTCACTTCTCTCTTACTTTCTCTCTTCAATCCCCTTCCATTGTTCTTCATTTTCTTCCCTATTCCCCTTCCAATTTCACCTCTTCAAAAAGAGTCCTTCAACCACCATTTGGAGCAGCATTCAAGTGTTCATGGAATTCTTGGCTCAACAAGAATAAGCAGAGAAGGAGGAGTAGAGCAACTTAGTCAAGCCTCGGAAAAACACCGGATTTGATTCTTGTTCCTTATCCTTTTAATTTTATTGTTGTTGTTATGAACATGTCTATGAATAATTGTGATGTTGATATGTTGATATGTTTTGTTTAAGTAATATGACTTAAATTTAATTCATGTTAGTTTGATTTCATTTTGTCCACTTAATTTATTGAAATTGTGTTTGTGTTGTTATAGGCCTTGGTAAGATGTTTGATTAAGTAAAACCATGACTAAGTTATTCTTGCATTACAATTGTAAGATAACTAATGAATTAATTATTTAAATGGATTGAAATTATAATTAATTGACACGATACTTAATCAGTGCATGTTTAATCATCTAAGGTAGCTGAGGGTTAAATTAGCAACGGTATCTAACGATACATTAGCCTCGCATAACTTGCAAGATTATTGTGATTAAACTATTTCAAAGTAAAAATACATTGTTACCTCACGTAATCTTTTATGTGCTTATGATATTGAATTAATGGTTTGAATTGTCATAAGTATGTATGTACAAGAGATTGTTTTAATTTCATAAGTATGTATGTGCATTAACACATTTTGGTAGGTAAGTATGTTCATAAGTTAGCAAATTACCAAGTTGCCGTGAATTGATTCGTAACAACACTAACATGATTTTAATAATTCTAAGTTAAGAAATGTAATTAATCTAACACAATTATGTCATCTTAATTAAAATCATCTTTAGAAATCGTGCATTGGAACTTTTATTTCATTTTTATTTATTTTAATTTGTTAAAATCCTAGTTTTTAATCACCTCTTCAACTCAAAATATTTTTCTTCACCAAAGTGTTTTTAAAACTGCATTCATAAATAATTCGTTTCACAATCCCTGTGGGTATGATAACTCGATATTTACTTGTTACGATTTTGTACACTTGCACATTTTCATCGTTCCAGTGTCCCTACTTTGAATATCCGCACGGCCTGATACACGGTTGTGTGTCTCAGCCGTGTGACCCCTGCAGTGTAAATTTTTCTATCTTTTTCCATAAAGTTTTAAATGTTTTCGATTTAGTCCTGAATCATTTCTAAAGTGTTTCTAAGGTCTCGAGGGCTCGAATTAGGGACATTATGCATATGTTTGATTGGATTTTGAAGTGATTATGAAATGTTGTGAATAAATTATTTGAGTTACGTTTCTGTAGCCCTATTTTGGCGATAGATACGAGTTAGGGGTGTTACATTTAGTGGTATCAAAGCTACGGTTTAGTCGGGTCTCGGACTGAACGTAGCATGTGTGAAGTCTAGAAATACATGCCATTATATAACCTATGATACTGTGATATCTCCCGAATCTGATGAGATTTGTTTCAATTTTAGACAAAGATGCTTTCCAACCGTGCTAATTCCAATAATGCTGAAAGCGACACTCAAGTATCTGATTAAAAAGTTGCTTATGATGAGTCGAAACTCATAAAGGTATGAATAAATGATTATAGTTTTATGTTAATGATGAATGTTATGTTATGTGTATATATACGAGACTCAAATTTAGAGGCTTTACGACCTTCACCCCCTCACCCTAAAAAAAAACTTCATACAACGAAACTCACAAGATTTATGTTGATTAAGCCTACAAGTATGGAATCGAAGAGTTCAGTGGCTGAATGGATAATAATGTGGTCAGAGCTGAGAATGTGTTAACAAGTAAAGAAAGCTCTAGAAGAGATTAGATTTTTCTAAAGATCATTTGGGATAGGCAACATCGCCGTTAAAGAAGAAGTTAATCACAGGTAATCAACTTATTCAGGTATGGTATCTAAAGAATGAGTTAATCGGGATTTCCTGGGAAATGATTTCCTTACTGAAACAGGATAATGATCATTGACGACTTTAGTAGTCAATGGAATAGTGTTTAAACTACAAAGATATCTAAATGCAACGGTTATATTCGAGTATCTTACGACGATCTCTTCTGGGTATTCTATATGTTCTTTTATCCTTAGAGGTATATACAACTGTTCATTTTCAGATGTGAATCTTATCATATAGAAATGCTGACTAATAGACATAGGTATTGTTAGTCTTGTTGATTATGATCGGCATTACTCTATTTTTCTTTAGCATTCTATTCTATTATGTTTAGTAGAAGATTCAACGATAGACTCATATGATGCTATTTTATTTCTTCTACTGGTTGATTCTTTGAAATATATTTATGCAATTTATGTTGTCTTTGTCACAACTAATTCCAGTGCATATGAACGATATTCTTTTTCTAGATTTTCTGTGGGGTATCATTAATCTCTTTATCATTCAATATGAGTTGTATTCTCGAAGATTCAGTAGAGCTCCACATCTTGGATTTCATTATCTCAGTTTTCTCCTCGTTCTTATTGTTTAATCGATTAAACATGGTTTATCTGTAAGGGATATTCATTGGCTGGAAGTAATTACATATATTATAGTTCTAATTCCTAGTTCGATCATGGGAGCACGGTAATATAGATCTTAGATTATAAAGGTTGTATTACTACACTGGTAGTTACTGGGACTACATTTAGTTTTTTTCTTTTGTCTCAGATTTCACTATTGATATTTGAAGTACTGTTCTATCTATACGGTGGAAATGCCGATTTCATTATAGCTCGTGCTTTTAATTCATCTGATGGTTACGACTTCAGTATGATTCAAAGCTTCAATATTATTAATTGAAATAGTTTCATTATATATCTCATTTCTAGCTTTCATGAAAAGAATAGGTAACGACAAAATTATAGACGGTGGAAGATTAAGCTTAAACTTTGTATATTGGTTCTCAACCCTCAGGTAATCTTGATTTATGTCAATGAGTTAAAACTGGATGTTATGTTTCCTTTGAGTTAATGCAATTTTGATAGATCTTTGATTGCTATTCTAAGGAATTATGATAGACTGTATATTTGGATTATCTTGACAACAAGAAGAAAGAGTTATTTTGAAACGTTATTATTCGACTGATATATCGACTCAATCGTGTTATTCAGAATCGGGCTATTTATTTGAAAAGTTAGGTAAGTTGATTATATTCGAGTTTATTTCTCGATTTGGGAATAACTTTTGCGCATTTACGGGTAAATTGACGGTCATTCAGAATGAGGAATTCAAATTCTTGAAGACATGGTACAGAAATATATCTATCACATCAACTATAATGAAGAAATGTTATTATGGGTTAAAGTCGTCTCGATAATTGAAGTTGTCACGCTTGTGTTAAATGATATTGCTTGATGCTTTCCGTGAAAGGAGAACAAATATCAGTTGAAAATTACAGATGCAAACATGTCAGAAGCATCGACTACAGTTTGATAATCCGAGTTTCTCGATTATGTTTCAATAGACAATCATTTAGAATTTCTCAGTAGTTATTCTACTAATGATAAGTTATGACACGAGGACATCATAGTTGTTCAGTTAAGTCCAGGTATAGTATAAAGTTCTAAAATTGCTTCTGATACGAGTTCTAAATCGAGATGAGTTATAATTGACTTATCTATGGATTACCATTAAAAAGATGAAAAAAAGATTCGATGTGATGGCTTTTATCAGGTGAGAAATTTTGGGGACGAAATTTTCGTAAGGGGAGGAGAGTTGTAACAACCCATTTTTCAGTGGTGTCAGAAACATTGGGCTCGGGGCCACCAAACCCGACGAGTAAGTTCATAAATATTATCATTTAATATTTACGAGTTAAATGTGACTTTGAAAGGGTTTTTGATTTGATAATTTATGTTATTTAAGCGATTTATTAAGTCTGAGTAGTACGACCCTAAGGTCAAGTGGTTTTAGAAAATGAGGAATCGAGACCTCGTTTCTATAAACCGAGTCGTAATTATTTTTACAAATATTTATAGAGTGTCATTAAGGTAGTATTAAAGTTTAGTTGAAAAATTTTAACGTTTTGATAGTTACTTAATTAAAAAGGACAAAATTGTAAAAGATGCAAAAGTTAATCGTTATAAGTTTATTTGTATTAAATAGTTAGATAATTATGAAATGAATGTTTTAAAGTGAAAATGTACCTTAATTATATTGATGTACGGTTAGTGGGTCGAAATAAAATAAATATTATGTATTTAAAATGTTTAAATTAAAAGATTTTATATGTTAAATTAATAATAAAAGAATAAAACAAAAGTTATATCATCATCATCATCTTCATTTCATGGTTTTGGAACTGAAACTCAAGAGTCAAAGAACACCAAGCTTTCGGTCAAGCCATTTTCCTTTGCATTGTATGAAATTGAAGCCCGTTTTAGTAATTTTTATATTTTTGAGATCGTTACAACTAGGTCCAATTAACCTGTACCTTTGATTTTGAAACTGTTAAAGATTTTGAATATTGCCAATGATGAATCTATAGATTTTTTTTAAGTTAAATGATGAATTTGAAATATTAGTTGTTATTTAAAAGTATTTTGTTAAGTAATTTTTGATAAATTTTTCGATTAGAGACTAAATTGCTAAAATAATAAAAGTACAAGGATTTGATGTGAAATTGTTGCAAAAATGGGCTAAAATGGAGGCAATGAATATTCGACAAGTGTAAAATTTCAATAAAAAAGGTTAATTTCCATGTTTTAGGCTCGTGGACTAAATTAAATAAAATTAACATGTTAGGGGCAATTTTGTAAAAATGTCAAAATGACTAAATTGCATAAAATATATTGTTTTACTATCTAAATTAATAGATTGAATGAAACTATTAATTTAGATCAAGATCGAGTGAAAAATCGAGGAGAATGGAAAATAATCAAAATGCCTCTATATTTTGACATTTTTGCAATTTAGCTAGGTAAGTTCGTATGAAATGAATTCTGTACAATGTTGATTAAATTGAATGTTAGTATGTGATTCTATTGTGATTGAATCATTATATACATGGTATTATGCAATTTATCAACTGCGAATCAATGATCATCGATTAATGAAAAAGGATAGCTTCGACTATCGAATAGGAAAAGGGATAGTTTCGACTATCGATTATGAAAAGGGATGGTGATGGCAATCAACTATAAAAAGGGATGGTGATGACCATAGAATAGAAAAGGTATAGCTTCAGTTATCAATTATGAAAAGGGATGGTGATGACCATCAACTAAGGAAAGGGATGGTGACGACCATCAATTAATGAAAAGGGATGGTTTCGACCATCGACTATGAAAATGAACTATAACACCCCAAACCTGGCCCAGACGTTATGGCCAAATCTGGCGATGTCACATGATAGGGTGTTTGAAAATGGTGTCCTCACTTTAAAACTATTTCCATTGAATTCCTTATCTTAATATCTTATTAGTTCCAAAATTGTGTTGCTCATTTAATCGATAGTTTCAAAACGTTATTCGTTTGCAGAAGCTTTTAAAACGGATTAGACAATTGTGCGTTTAGGAAAAACATTTGTTTCTTTTGAAAACTTAGGTTTCCTACTACTAGAAATTGTAATTTATAAGGTAAAGATAATTAAAACCCAAAACCAAAGTCTGAAAGTCCAATTACAACCCAAAAACTTAGCCAGTAAAAATAGAATAGAAATAAAACCAATTATCGAAAATATGGGTTAAAAACCATGAAAGTACAAAACCGTGGTCACCGTTGAATCCTCTGCGGCACCGATCCATCTAGATCTTGGGATTACATGTGCACATTTAAACAAAAGGGGTGAGTTTACGAAAACTCAGTGTGTAATCCCACAGAAAACAAACAATAGCAAATCACAGTGCACAGTTAAAGCAGTATTGGGCCTAAGCCCTTTTACAGTATCAGTAATAGTTTGGGCCTTAGCCCATCTCAGTACAGTGTCAAATATGCAGTAGGGCCTTAGCCCAACACAGTATCAGTTGTAGTCATGCAATATTCAGTAACAAAGTCCTACCCAACCAGCCTCTACACACCATCTCCGTCCAACCCTACACTCCATGTGGGGATCAAATCAACTCACCCATCCCTACACTCCAGGTAGTATCGAATGCGGCACAAAATAGCAATTTGCAGCTAAGCTGCCAGTATGTTAGGCTTAAGAGCCTTTCAGTACACTTCCTCCAAATATAATTAAGCCAACCCCATGCAATGCAACATACAAGTCATGACATGCTATCTTAGGACATCAGTACATATAACCAATTTAGTATATAAGCATACTATCATCATGCTCAACACATATATAAATTAAATAGTCAGTTCGTACAATTAGGGGTCTAAGTGATGCTTACCGATCTTACAGTAGGTTCACAGTCGACTTGGGCGACCCGTGCAACCTTAGCAATCAATTCAGTGATAATGGACTCACACGCCCATGTGGTCTGCTCGTGCAGGCCCACACTCCTGTGTGGCCCACTCGACCCAAATTGGCCTTGGCCGCATGGTCCATTTTTAATGTAACTCGTGCTAGCTAAATATTAATATATGTTTTCACTATTTACTTATATGTTCCTTCAAAGCTGCCTACTTGAGTCACTATTACTAAGTTATTTATATATTGAGTTACAAAATTCCAAATTATGGTCCGCCTGATGTCTTTGAAACTAGACTCAAACATCTTTCTACCAGAAAATTTTCAAAATTTGGTTCAGCCAATAAGTATAGTAAAATCTTCAATCTTACCCCTGTTCTGCTATCTGACAACTTCGAACTTTTGCTAAAAATTAATTATCTCTTAGTAAAAATTTGGATGATGTTACCATTTGTTTCTAGTGAAAATAAACTCATTAATAATTTAAACATGTAAAATTTAACCCCAAATTATTTTTCTCCAATTTTTGATGATTTTCCAAAGTCAGAACAGGGGAACCCGAATTCATTCTGACCTTGTCTCAAAAAAATTATTATATCTCATTATTTACAATTCCATTACTTACACTGTTTCTTCTATGAGAAACTAGATAAAATAAGCTTTAATATTTTGTTCATCCTCTGATTTGATTTCCACAATTTATGGTGATTTTTCAAAGTTAGCCTACTGCTACTATCCAAACAGCAAGCAATTCTAGCTTTTCACCGAATCCTATTTTTTGCATTTCGGGTACACACTTGGTTTTGTTTGATGATAAAACAGTCCTTGAGCACTCCAAAGCCTATAATTTAATAAATAACACTAATTTAATCTCACAAAGTAATTCCTACACAAAGTAAGACTCCGATTGGTGATTACGAGCCCTTGAATCCTTCCTAATTGGCATAAACAAAACATTTTAGAAGAGAGTTAACAAACAGAGACAAATAACTTATCAAAAACTTACCGAACAATCGCAGACAAACCTGGAGTGACATGAGGTAGAGTGGGAAAAGAAAAATAAAAAAGATGATGGGTGAAAAAGAGCAGAAATTCGGCAGTAATGAAGAGAAAAATGGCAAGAGGGTGGAGGGATTTAGGGAAAAGTAAAAAAGAAAGTGAAAAAAATGAACAGAAGATTTGATAACCACCCCAATCCCTTATATCTGTCCATCAAACTCCCCACTAAATCAACTACTCAAATTTTTAGTCCATCTCAAACTCTCCTGGACGCACGAGCAAAAATAATGCCTATACCAAGATTCGAACACAGAACCTTCTTTACACCAACACTCCACGTATCCACCAGACCAGCAGGCCCATTCTATTAATTATTTGCCAACTTTTACTTAAAAGCCTACTGACCAAAGATAGGGCTTATTCATAAAAATACCAAAATTTTCCCAAGTCCTGGCTTGAACTTGGGACCTCCCATGTAACACCCCTTACCCGTATTCAACTCCAGAATAGGGTATGAGGCATTACTAGAACACTTACACATGTAAACGTATTAAACCGAGTTATAAAATTTCATTCACATTTAAACTCTTCAAATTTTTAACATGTTTTTATAATTCTTTACAACATATCCTCAAAATATTATATTCATAACAAATAGGGCCTACGAGACCCGATACTTACTCATATAATTCAATGCTTCATTTCCATTTTCTTCAATTCACAATCTTTCATGTTCATAATTCAAATCAATTTCTCAATCCAATATATATATTTCAATACCACAATAATTCTTTTAATTCAAATCATATCACTAGAAACTTCCATTTAATTCATGTACACTTCAATATCGTAAAGTTCAACAGTAATACGTATTCACCATTTAACTCAACGTCTATCGAGTATACCATTCATTAACACATTTATAAAATTCTTAGTATTACAATGAAAACATCACTTAAGCTTAAATAACAACATCAAATCAACTCATCATCCCCTTTTTCGTCATTCAATTCTTCAAGTATGAACTTAATATTTCATTTCCTTTCCACACCCATTTCCTACGAATATCACACAAAACAATAACATATCATTCAACCATAGTCACAAGCTAGTACATTTAAACATAATTCTTTTTGGAATTAACCACGTGATAATCCATTTCAAGTAAGTTTACATAATTTAAACATTACCACACTTTCCATGATCACAAGCATATTCCCATCTAAGCACTTACCATTTCAATGCATAACTTATAAATTTAACGTGGCATAATTCAACCACCACTTGGCCAAAGCTTAAGCATGTACACTACACATGTTAGCCAAATAAACATATAGCGTAAGCATTATAAGTATGGCCGAGTTCAACATTTATTCATGTATCAAACTTACCAACATGAGCTAATCCATAAACCATTCATGGCCTTACTTCATACCAAATCATATACCAAATATACCACACTCACATACTATGAAACTTTATTTTCCCATATGAGCTTAAATCGTGATCAATCATATGCAAATGTAAGCATCATTTCTATTTTAACGTTTATCGATTATAATGTATCATATAACCAATTATACACTAATCATTCAAATATAAAATTAATTTTCCTCCTCCTCTCCATTCCACATCCTTTATGTATAAAACATGCTTAAATAGCATTATACATAATTTCACTATTCACTTATATTTAAATTCAAAGTTGTCTATTTGAGTCAGAGTCACTAAATCATTTTTATCTGAAGATAAAGAACTCCAAATTTAGATCTATTAATTTTCCTAGAAACTAGACTCACATTTCTTCTTACCATAAAATTTTCAGAATTTTTGACTCAACCAATTAATACAGTTTATTCTTTAAATTTTACCCTGTTACGCAGTCTGACAGTTTGACTCAGCCATTTTTGATGACTTTTCAAAGTCACATGATTGTTGCTATCCAAAACTGTTTTGTTGTTAATTCTACATTTTCATAATTTCACTTTTTCACTTTCAATCACTATTCAATTTAAAATTCACTTTGCCATTTTCAAGTCAATATTCAATTCAATTCCACAGATCCCTCATTCACATAGCACTATAAACATTTATTTCATAACACTATACAAGACTTCATCACTTTAGTCACTCTTTCGCAACTTATCACGTTCCAATCACATACTCATATCTCATTGAACATGTTGGTATAACAATAAATATTTGGGATTTTTCACACAGTACTACCATGTTACTTTTATCATTCGACACATGTAGTAGCCTTCACATAGTACTATACACGTGATAAAGTTTTACGGTTCACGTAGTAGCCTTCACATAGTACTACACACGTGATCAAGTTTTACGGTTCACATAGCAGCCTTCACATAGTACTACACACGTGACGAAAGCCTTTCGGTACACGTAGTAGCCTTCACTTAGTACTACACATGTGACCATCATTTATGATTCACGTAGTAGCCTTCACATAGTACTACACACGTGACCAAATCTTCTTGGTACACATTGTAGCTTTCACTTAGTACTACACATGTGACCATCATTTATCGATTCACGTAGTAGCCTTCACACAGTACTACACACGTGACCAAAGCTTCTCGGTACACATTGTAGCCTTCACTTAGTACTACACATGTGACCATCATTTATCGATTCACGTAGTAGCCTTCACAGAGTACTACACACGTGACCAAAGCTTCTCGGTACTCATTGTAGCCTTCACTTAGTACTACACATGTGACCATCATTTATCGATTCACGTAGTAGCCTTCACACAGTATTACACAAGTGTTCATCGATACCTTATTCAAATCTTTACCATTCCGAAAGTTCCACAAAGATTCTTACTTTCCAATAATTTACAATTTCGCCATAACACATTATAATATCAATCTTTCTACTCAACTCCATAACCAATTTAATAATTCTATTTAAATCACTTCAACCATTACTTGCAGTTGGTATATCCATAAACCAAGCTGATTTTAAACAAATCAACTACCAATTTCAAATTTCTAACTTTAATATAACTATTTCGTATCCAACCCTTTCGCATATTGTCACGAAATATAACAAAAATAATTATAACAATGTATTAATTGCATACAACTTACCTCAATACAAAATGTAAAGATTTTGGAATTTAATCCCCAATCTTCTCATTTCCCCGATTAAGGTAGACTTCTCGTCTTTCTTGATCTATAATGATACATTTAACTTATTTACACTCACATTTATCAAAACAGTCCTTGACTCGAACTTTAGCAAAATTATGATTTTGCCCCTAAACTTTTGCATATTTACACTTTTTCCCCAAAGCTCGGAAATTAAACTTCATCTCTTTTTCTTATGTTTTATGACATGCTGAACATTTTTCCCTTCTATGGAAACATCAAATTCCCACTCTAACACTTACTTATGAACATTAGGTATTTTTACCGATTATGTCGTTTTACTCGTTTTTGACTTAAAATCGCTTAGCAAAAGTTGTTTAACATAATTTCAACCTTCATATTCTAGCATAAAAATCAAAATAAACACATTTCACCTATGGGTATTTTTCCAAATATAAACCCTAGATTAAATTATTACTAGAATAAGCTAAATCAAGTTACCGGGACTGTTTTTTGGCCTATTTTGTCTTTTTATACTTTTTATTTACCAAATTACCAAAATGCCGCTAACTTAAAAATTTCCTATTTCACTCATCTCATTTCCATTTTTTTCCACAATTTAACCAATGGTCTAATTACCATTTAAGGTCCTCCAATTTAAAATTTCATAACAATTGGACATTTCTAACATGTAGAACTCAACTTTTGCACTTTTTACAATTTAGTCCTTTTGGCTAAATTGAGTGCCCAAATGTCGAAATTTTCAAATGAAATTTTCACGAAATTTTTTCGTGAAATTGTAGACCATAAAAACATAATAATAATTATATTTTCCCTCGTTGGACTTGTGGTCCCGAAACCACTGTTCCGACTAGGCCTAAAATCGGGTTGTTACAACTCTCCCCCCGTTTAGGGATTTTCGTCCCCGAAAATCTTACCAGATAGTAGATTAAGAACTTATTTCCACACAGTACATTTCAAATTCACATATGACTTTGGATTTTTATATCTTATAGATAATCACATAGACTCATAAAAAAATCAGGATAGTGATATTTCAACATTTGAAGCTACACAAAATATTAAAAAAAATTACAACCCATATAGAATGATATCAATTCTGATGATATCCCAGAAAATGTCTAGAAAGATCAATGCCACTCATAAATACTGGAATCTAAAGTAACAGAGGCAATATAACTTCACGTATATTCAACAGAACAATAACCAGTAGAAACAAAATATTAGCCTCACTCGGACTTTACCGTCAATTTTAGTATTCACACAAGGGAATAATTACCAGAAAAAGGCTTGGCAATGTCAAACATAACCCAAACAGACCAATAATACTTTCATCTATTAATATGTTTAGCTAATGTTCTCATACGATAAAAATTCTTTTTGAGACTAAACAGTCACATATACTTCTGAGGATAATTATACACACAAAATGTCTAAAAGGAATCATAGTAACTACCCAATTATAGCTACTGTACTCGGCTATTAATACAATACAAACATTATTCAATTGTCTAATTCTGTCATCAGAATTTACATTATCTCTTCACTAACAAAAATCAATCCAGAAAAGACTCTAGTTAATTCTTTCTTTAAATAACATACCTAAATAAATCATTTAATCGGATTTAACTTCTTTTGTGACAGTAACTTTGCATAATCTGAGTAGTTTTCTGAACTATCCAATATCTCTCTTCTCTTTGTTTTTTTATATTGTCTTCATTTTCTAATTCATTCACTTTTCCGACCACATTATTAATCTTCCGTACACAAACTTCTATAACACTACATTGGTAAGCTTATTCAACCCAAATCTTACAAATTTCATTGTAACATTTTACTTATATGGGGAGTGAGTGTAGTAGAGCCTCAAATTTATCTTACACATAAATGCACATAACACATACTATCACAAATAGCCAATTCATTACTAATTTCATATTCTCAAAGCATTTAATAAACATTTGCTTTTAATCACTTTTGTTCTCAACACATAATTCATATGTCAACTCAAATCACTAATTCACAATCGAAATTTCATACTATTATAATATTCATGATTCAATAATAAAGACAAAAAACATCATATTACCTTTAATTTAACAATTAAACATAAGATTCTACCATATGAACGTACTGATTTCACTTATTCAAGAAATTGTACATAAACACACATTTCGTCTATTTAAGTAAATTCGCTTACCATTTTCACTTAATCAAATATGTTGAGCACATAACATCGTACAGATATAGAACGAACATGGGTGAGTTTTTCACAATATAAACTTTCATTTCATTTCACTTTTCCATATTTCTCAAATTTTGGTTAATCCATTGTATTGTATCTGTTAACACATTCATATTATCACAATTCACTAAGATCAATTCAAGCAAATCAATATATTCACTAAGTTATATGAACTTACTTATCCCATTTCAGCATTATCGATGGTATCTCAGTTGGTAAACATCTCTACTTTAACAAAAACAATCTCATCAGAGTCGGAAAATATCATACTATCACAGTTCAAGAATGATACACAGCTAGACTCTTACACACACTATGTTAGCCCGAGAATCGACTAAACCTGGCTCTGATACCACTAAATGTAACACCCCTTACCCGTATTCAACTCCGGAATAGTGTATGAGGCATTACTAGAACACTTACACATGTAAACCTATTAAACCGAGTTACAAAATTTCATTCAAATTTAAACTCTTCAAATTTTTAACATGCTTTCATAATCCTTTACAACATATCCTCAAAATATTATATTCATAACAAATAGCACCTACGGGACCGGATACTTACTCATGTAATTCAATGTTTCATTTCCATTTTATTCAATTCACAATCTTTCATGTTCACAATTCAAATCAATTTCTCAATCCAATATATATATTTTCAATACCACAATAATTCTTTTAATTCAAATCATATCACCGAAGCTTCCATTTAATTCATGTACACTTCAATATCGTTAAGTTCAATACTAATACGTATTCACCATTTAACTCAACCTTCATCGATTATACCATTCATTAACACATTTATAAAATTTTTAGTATTATAATGAAAACATCACTTAAGCTTAAATAACAACATCAAATCAACTCATCATCCCCTTTTTCGTCATTTTATTCTTCAAGTATGAACTTAGTATTTCATTTCCTTTCCACACTCATTTCCTATGAATATCACACAAAACAATAACATATCATTCAACCATAGTCACAAGCTAGTACATTTAAACATAATTCTTTTTGGAATTAACCACATGATAAACCATTTCAAGTAAGTTTACATAATTTAAACATTACCACCCTTTCCATGATCACAAGCATATTCCCATATAGGCACTTACCATTTCAATGCATAACTTATAAATTTAACGTGGCATAATTCAACCACCACTTGGCCAAAGCTTAAGCGTGTACACTACCCATGTTAGCCAAAGAAGCATATAGCGTAAGCATTATAAGTATGGTCGTGTTCAACATTTATTCATGTATCAAACTTACCAACATGAGTTAATCCATAAACCATTCATGGCCTTACTTCAAACCAAATCATATACCAAATATACCACACTCACATACTATGAAACTTTATTTTCCCGTATGAGCTTAAATCAAGATTAATAATACGCAAATGTAAGCATCATTTCTATTTTAACGTTTATCAATTATAATCGAGCATATAACCAATTATACACAAATCATTCATATATATAATTAATTTTCCTCCTCCTCCTCTCCATTCCACATCCTTTTACAGTATCAGTAATAGTTTGGGCCTTAGCCCTTCTCAGTACAGTATTAAATATGCAGTAGGGCCTTAGCCCAACACGGTATCAGTTGCTGTCATGCAGTATTCAGTAACAAAGTCCTACCCAACTAGCCTCTACACACCATCTCTGTCCAACCCTACACTCTATGTAGGGATCAAATCAACACACCCATCCCTACACTCCAGGTAGTATCGAATGCGGTACAAAATAGTAATTTACAGTTGAGCTGCCAGTATGTTAGGCTTAAGAGCCTTTCAGTACACTTCCTCCAAATATAATTAAGCCAACCCCATGCAATGCAACATACAAGTCATGACATGCTATCTTAGTACATTAGTACATATAACCAGTTTATTATATAAGCATACTATCGTCATGCTCAACACATATATAAATCAAATAGTCAGTTTGTACAATTAGGGGTCTAAGTGATGCTTACCGACCCTACAGTAGGTTCACAGTCGACTTGGGCGACCTGTGCAACCTTAGTAATCAATTCAGTGATAATGGTCTCACACGCCCATGTGGTCTGCCCGTGCAGGCCCACACACTTGTGTGGCCCACTCGGCCCAAATTGGACTTGGCTGCGTGGTCCATTTTTAATGTAACTCGTGCTAGCTAAATATTCATATATGTTTTCACTATTTACTTATATGTTTCTTCAAAGCTATCTACTTGAGTCACTGTTACTAAATTATTTATATATTGAGCTACAAAATTCCAAATTAAGCTACGCCTGATGTCTTTGAAACTAGACTCAAACATCTTTCTACCATAAAATTTTTAGAATTTGGTTCAGCCAATAAGTACAGTAAAATCTTCAATCTTACCCTTGTTCTACTATCTGACAGCTTCAATCTTTCTTTGCTAAAAATTAATTATCTCTTAGTAAAAATTTGGATGATGTTACCATTTGTTTCTATTGAAAATAAACTCATTAATAATTTGATAACCACCCCAATCACTTATTTCTCTCCATCAAACTCCCCAGTAAATCCACTACTCAAATTTTTAGTCCATCTCAAACTCTCCTGGACGCACGAGCAAAAATAATGCCCAAGCCAAGATTCGAACACAGAACCTCCTTTACACCAACACTCCACCTATCCACCAGACTAGCAGGCCCATTCTGTTAATTATTTGCTAACTTGTATTTAAAAGCCTACTGACCAAAGATAGGACATATTCATAAAAATACCAAAATTTTCCCAAGTCCTGGCTTGAACTTGGGACCTCCCATGTAACACCCCTTACCCGTATTCAACTCCGGAATAGTGTATGAGGCATTACTAGAACACTTACACATGTAAACCTATTAAACCGAGTTACAAAATTTCATTCAAATTTAAACTCTTCAAATTTTTAACATGCTTTTATAATTCTTTACAACATATCCTCAAAATATTATATTCATAACAAATAGGGCCTACGAGACCCGATACTTACTCATGTAATTCAATGCTTCAATTCCATTTTATTCAATTCACAATCTTTCAAGTTCACAATTCAAATCAATTTATCAATCTAATATATATATTTCAATACCACAATAATTCTTTTAATTCAAATCAAATCACTAGAAACTTCCATTTAATTCATGTACACTTCAATATCGTTAAGTTCAATACTAATACGTATTCACCATTTAACTCAACCTTTATCGATTATACCATTCATTAACACATTTATAAAATTCTTAGTATTATAATGAGAACATCACTTAAGCTTAAATAACAACATCAAATCAACTCATCATCCCTTTTTCGTCATTTTATTCTTCAAGTATGAACTTAGAATTTCATTTCCTTTCTACACCCATTTTCTACGAATATCACGCAAAACAATAATATATCATTCAACCATAGTCACAAGCTTGTACATTTAAATATAATTCTTTTTGGAATTAACTACATAATAAACCATTTCAAGTAAGTTTACATAATTTAAACATTACCACCCTTTCCATGATCACAAGCATATTCCCATCTAGGCACTTACCATTTCAATGCATAACTTATAAATTTAAAGTGGCATAATTCAACCACCACTTGCCCAAAGCTTAAGCGTGTACACTACACATGTTAGCCAAATAAACATATAGCGTAAGCATTATAAGTATGGTCGAGTTCAACATTTATTCATGTATCAAACTTACCAACATGAGTTAATCCATAAACCATTCATGTCCTTACTTCATACCAAATCATATACCAAACATACCACACTCATATACTATGAAACTTTATTTTCCCATATGAGCTTAAATCATGATCAATAATATGCAAATGTAAGCATCATTTCTATTTTAATCTTTATCGGTTATAATGGAGCATATAACCAATTATACACTAATCATTCATATATATAATTAATTTTCCTCCTCCTCCTCTCCATTCCACATCCTTTATGTATAAAACATGCTTAAATAGCATTATACATAATTTCACTATTCACTTATATTTAAATTCAAAGTTGTCTATTTGAGTCAGAGTCACTAAATGATTTTTATCTGAAGCTACAGAGCTCCAAATTAAGATACGTTAATTTTCCTAAAAACTAGACTCATATTTATTCTTACCATAAAAGTTTCAGAATTTTTGACTTGGCCAATTAGTACATTTTATTCTTGAAATTTTACCCTGTTACGTAGTCTAACAGTTCTGACCACTCTTCACTAAAAATGAATTATCTAATTGTACAGAATTCAAATGGTGTTCTCGTTTGTTTATCTTGAAAATAGACTCATTAAGTATTTTAAGCATATAAATTATAACTAATAATTAGTTTTGTACAATTTTTAATGATTTTCAAAATTCATAACATTCGAT
This sequence comes from Gossypium raimondii, assembly GCF_025698545.1. Classification (NCBI taxonomy): domain Eukaryota; kingdom Viridiplantae; phylum Streptophyta; class Magnoliopsida; order Malvales; family Malvaceae; genus Gossypium; species Gossypium raimondii. The sequence continues at coordinate 11,926,384 of NC_068573.1, forward strand.
TCCAAAATCAGTCCGTCCCTGTCTCACTAAAATTCAAATATCTCAAAATATTAACTCTTTTGCTTGCTTGTTTCTTTTATGTAAAAATAGACTCACTAAGCTTTCATTTCATTCTTATTCACTCTCTAATTCTATTTCCACCATTTTTGGTGATTTTTCAAAGTCACATGATTGTTGCTATCCAAAACTGTTTTGTTGCTAATTCTACTTTTTCATAATTTCACTTTTTCACTTTCAATCACTATTCAATTAAAAATTCACTTTTCCATTTTCAAGTCAATATTCAACTCAATTCCACACATCCTTCATTCACATAGCACTATAACCATTTATTTTATAACACAATACAAGACTTTAGTCGCTCTTTTGCAACTTATCACGTTCCAATCACATACTCATATCTCATTGAACATGTCGGTATAACAACAAATATTTGGGGTTTTTCACACAGTACTACCATGTTACTTTTATCATTCAATACACGCAGTAGCCTTCACATAGTACTACACACGTTATCAAGTTTTATGGTTCACGTAGCAGCCTTCACATAGTACTACACACGTGATCAAGTTTTACGGTTCACATAGTAGCCTTCACAGAGTACTACACACGTGACCAAATCTTTTCGGTACACAGAGTAGCCTTCACTTAGTACTACACATGTGACCATCATTTATCGATTCAAGTAGTAGCCTTCACACAGTACTACACACCTGACCAAAGCTTTTTGGTACACATTGTAGCCTTCACTTAGTACTACACATGTGACCATCATTTATCGATTCACGTAGTAGCCTTCACACAGTACTACACACATGACCAAAGCTTCTCGGTACACATTGTAGCCTTCACTTAGTACTACACATGTGACCATCATTTATCGATTCACGTAGTAGCCTTCACACAGTACTACACAAGTGTTCATCGATACCTTATTCAAATCTTCACCATTCCGACAGTTCCACAAAGATTCTTACTTTCCAATAATTTAAATTTTCTCCATAGCACATTATAATATCAATCTTTCCACTCAACTCCATAATCAATTTAATAATTCGATTTAAATCACTTCACCCATTACTTGCAGTTGGTATATCCATAAACCAAGCTGATTTTAAACAAATCAACTACCAATTTCAAATTTCTAACTTTATTATAACTATTTCGTATCCAACACTTTCGCATATTGTCACGAAATATAACAAAAATAATTATAACAATGTATTAATTGCATACAACTTACCTCGATACAAAATGTAAAGATTTTGGAATTTAATCCCCAATCTTCTCATTTCCCCGATTAAGGTAGACTTCTCGTCTTTCTTGATCTATAATGACACATTTAACTTATTTAACACTCACATTTATCAAAACAGTCCTTGACTCGAACTTTAGCAAAATTATGATTTTGCCCCTAAAATTTTGCATATTTACACTTTTGCCTCAAAGCTCCGAAATTAAACTTCATCTCTTTTTCTTATGTATTATGACATGCTAAACATTTTTCCCTTCTATGGAGACATCAAATTCCCACTCTAACACTTACTTATGAACATTAGGTATTTTTACCGATTATGTCGTTTTACTCGTTTTTGACTTAAAATCGCTTAGCAAAAGTTGTTTAACATAATTTCAAGCTTCATATTCTAGCATAAAAATAAAAATAAACATATTTCACCTATGAGTATTTTTCCAAATATAAACCCTAGATTAAATTATTACTAGAATAAGCTAAATCAAGTTACCGGGACTCTAAAAACGTAAAGAACATTAAAAACGGGGTTAGAACGAACTTACAATCGAGCTTGGAAGCTTGAAAACCCTAACCATGGCTTCCCCCTTGCTAATTTCGGCCATAAGGTTGAAGATGATGATTTTTTGCCTATTTTATCTTTTTAATACTTTTTAATTACCAAATTACCAAAATGCCCCTAACTTAAAAATTTCCTATTTCACTTATCTCATGTTATTTATTGTCCAAAATTTAACCAATGGTCTAATTACCATTTAAGGACCTTCAATTTAAAATTTCATAACAATTGGACACTTCTAACATGTAGAACTCAACTTTTGCACTTTTTACAATTTAGTCTTTTTGGCTAAATTGAGTGCCCAAACGTCAAAATTTTCGAACGAACTTTTCATGAAATTTTTTCGTGAAATTTAGACCATAAAAATATAATAATAATTATATTTTCCCTCATTAGATTTGTGGTCCCGAAACCACTATTCCGACTAGGCCTAAAAACACACCCAGAACAGATAACCACTAAAGCAGACAGATATTTTGTGTCACACATTCACAATACCCAAAATTAAAATTTTGGGGCGTTATAGGGACGGTCACAACCATCGTTTAACACACTTTATATGAGCTCCGGTAAGGATTCTGATTAACTTCAATATGACAAATATGGAAAGGTATGATGTACCAATGATCAAAGTATGAATATTCATGTTTATGAAACGTATGATATAAGTGATGCTATGTTAGGTACCATATCTTACCATGTGATGATATTGCTAAGTTATGTGTTTAATCACTAGCCTGTGGCTATGGTAAATGTTATGTTTATGTCTTATGTGTATGCAAATGAAATGGTAAGTGTTCAATAAGAACTAAGCCATGTTTAAATGAAATTCAATAGAATGGTTATACATGGAAAAACATGATATGTTGTGATGGATGATAAATCCAATTGAATCATACTCAAGTATAATGTTTATCCATGTCAAATTCATATGAATCATGTTTACATGAACTAACACGTGTTGTTGATGTGCTACGGCTTATGCCAAGCTTGTGGTTATGATTGATGTTTATGATTATGCTTGTATTATGCATACGAAACGGGTAAGAAAAGGAAATGAAACGGTAAGTACGTAATTGGGATGTATTATGATGTATTATATGTGAGCAAATTGCTTATGTTATGAATAAATGCACTGAGTCGAGAGTTAATAATGTGGTTTAGGCTTATGGTAAGTATTGAGGACGGAATGGAAAGTAAGCAAATAGAAAGATATATAATCTTTTAAAAGGGATTGATGATATATGCTATGTCTCATGAAATCTTATCATGTTATGAATGGTCAATAAATATGCGACATTAGTAAACTTACTCATTTGTGAGTTGATGGTCATATCGATTTATGAATCTTATAGCATTAGCATAGATTTATGTTTATTCTATAAAGTTTATTATTGAAATGAAATATTATACTTAAATTTTATATGAGCTTACTAAGCATTCGTTGCTTACGTAGTTTTTCTTTTACCTTACAAATTATCAGAAGCTCGATCGGGTTGGAAGCTAGTCGGAGATCCATCACACTATCCATCAATTTTATCAGTAGATTTTGATGTTTTGGTCGTTGTTATAATGGCATGCATAGGTGGAATATTTCTAGTGTTTAGTTAATGATATTGGCATGTAATGTTGCTTTGAATTTGTGAAACTTATGTTATTTTGATGCCTTGAATGTTTATGTGCTTTTTGGCACTTTGATGCTTAATGGTTGGTGTTTATATGATCAAATTGATGCATGATTTTTATGTCCAAGGTGGTAAGTGTTGGCATGTTAGCAAACTGATCATTTAAGGCATGATTTAATATGGAATTTAGTTTAATATAATTTGTTGAACTATGACCCATTTGATATGTTTGAGTGTGAATTTGACTTGTGGTCAATTATGGTATAACTTGATATAGAATTAAGCTAAATATATATGGATGAAATATGTTTTACTTTGGAAAGTATTGAACTAGATGTGCATGATGTAAATATGGTATATAAATGTCTATTGTTTGGTACTATTAGGAAATAGTTGGTTTGTGTTATTTAGGTGGTTATGATGCATATGAGGAATGGTCAAAAGGGTAAGGATATTTTGATATGGCATGAATCTAATATGGTATGGTTGATACCTATCAATGGTGATATGTTTTGGGATGGAAACAAATTAGTTGATAAATGGTAAATGTGCACATGTTTAGGTTAACTTGATGATTTATGTTTGAGGTGCCTTTTGACATATTGGATGTATGGATAAATGACCTATTGAGTTGGTTTTAAATGGATGTTTTGGGTATGTTTTGATGCTTGAAATAGGTGCAAATGGCTTGAATCTGTAGGCATGTATTGGGTGAGAGAAATGGCTTGAAATCGCTCTATTTCTTGTCCACACGGCCTAAGAGATGGGTGTGTGTCTTAGCCGTGTGCGACACACGATCATGCAACATGGTCGTGTGTCCCCTGGCACACGGGCTTGTGGCTTGGCCGTGTGACCCAAGCTAGAGAGTTACACGGGCACAGACATGGGCTGGGACATGGCCGTATGTCCCTACTTCGAATGTCCACACGACCTGAGGCATGGTCGTGTGTCTCAGCCGTGTGCCCCCTGCAGTGTAAATTTCTCTATCTTCTTCCATAAAGTTTTAAATGTTTTCAATTTAATCTCGAATCATTTCTAAAGTATTTCTAAGGCATCGAGGACTCGAATTAGGGACGTTATGCATATGTTTGATTGGATTTTAAAACGATTATAAAATGTTGTGAATGAATGATTTGAGTTACGTTTGTATGGTAATGCTCCGTAACCCTATTCTGGCGATGGATATGGGTTAAGGGCATTACAGTCCTAAAATGACTCCAAAATAGTTCCTAAACATTTCATATGAATAAAGATGTGTAGTGTGAGTAAAATGCATGAAATGCATGAAGTAAAAATATGTTAAAAAATGATTAAGTTAATACCACTATTCTAAAATGTGAAAGGAAATGAAACAGAAATAGAAAAATTTTTCACAGGAAACTGCCCATACCTTTTTGCATATGATAACATGATAAATTTGCATGAATCTTTCTGTTTAATTTGGTTAATTCTTGAATTGCAAGCTGAATCAGCGATTTTATGTTTTATTCTTGTCAGGGATGCAATTGAGATGTTATGAGTAAAAAATGAGCAGAAAAGGACCAATTTATAACACAATTAATAAAGTGGGGTCGAATAAAAAAAGTGGAAACAACCAAGGATTGATCAGATTGCTTTTGACTTTGTAAAATCCAAAATTAGAAAAAAAAATCTGATTTTATTTTTATATTAAATTTTAATTATGTAAGCCAAATTTAGTAAGTGATATGTATATAAATATGGCTTTAAGGTAACTTGGAAGACACACTTTACAATTGATTTTCATTTGGAATTAAATAAGCATTATTCTTTTCCTTCCAAATTTGGTGCGTGATTAGCGTTCTGCTACTCCCATTTCCATTTCCATGTTTTTACAAATTTGTTTAATTGCTTTCCAAGTGCCTTCCCTTCCCAACTTCCATCATTTTCATTCAAATCCAATCCATAGCCAACCAAAGCATGATTAAATCCATGTTTAACTAAATTCTTACTTAGTTTTAGGCCGGTGCTCTTTTCGGTCGGGAATCATGAGATAGGTATCCGTACTAAAAATCCTTCCAATTGGTATTCACATTTTTCCTAAGTATCAGGATTGATAACTCATCCCTCAAAGTTAACTCGATTTCAAATCAAAAAGCCCATTGGGTTTAAGTCATGTTTGCGGACTATTGGGGAAACGAGTCAGTCGTGCTGTATTCGGATCTCTAAGAACAAATCAAGAGAGAAGTGATCGATTTTAAACGTCCCACGCAGTTGAGGCTGTTAATCTGAGTTGGGTTCTTTAGAATGCAAGGCTGCTGAAATCTTGAATTGAGAACACGTGTATCTCAGTTAGATAATCGGTAATGGTTGGTTTACAAGTCGTACCGGGGCCAGCAACGAGAGGAAGAATTGGTGGTTAGGATGTTCGTAATTGCTATAACCAGCTTATTGTTTGGAAGAGAAAATTAATTTTTGAGGAACGATTCAAAATCCGAAATCCATCGAGTCTAGGGCTAAGGCTTATTATCTCTGTTTACAAAATTCAAATTTATTTCTGAATTTAATTTTATTTCTAATGTATTTAATTGTTTATTTACATTTTTTCAATTATTTAATTTCAAAACACTTGAAAAATCCCCTAATTTAATTGTTTATTTTTCAGCAGGCCTGTTTAGAGTCGTGGGCACGACTATTGCCACGACTACCGACATGACAGAAATTCTGATCACAAGTTAAACATGAAAGTTAATTATAATATCCAATCCCTGTGGACTTGACCGTACTAGCACTCTTTACTACTGTTTAGATTTCTTTTACTGTGGGAATTATTTTTGGTGGTTTCAACGCCCATCAAATTTTGGCGCCGTTGCTGGGGATTAGAGATATTGAGAAACTGGCCCGACAACTGCGAAGAAAATCCATTCAACACGGTAAACAACCAAATCCCAGATTTGAAACCATATATTACACTGAGAAAATTTTATCGTTTGACAACCCAGACGAGATGGCTGAACAAACTATACGCCAACTCGTAGAGACATCGGATGAACACCAAACCCTATGTATAAGCTATCCAGCAAGAGGAACGTCATTTGAGTTGAAGTTAGGTTTGATTCATTTACTACTCACCTTCCGTGGACTACAAAACAAAAATCCACACACCCATCTCAAATAATTCTATATGGTGAGAAGAAGCATGAAGCCTTAAAGAGTAATCGAAGACCAAATCAAACTTCATGCTTTTCCTTTCTCATCACCTGACTTTGCTAAATAGTGGCTATTTTATTTACCCCCAAGATCTATCAACACATGGTTTGACATGTCTCGTTCTTTTCTTAACAGGTTCTTCCCTATAGCTCGAGCGGCCGAACTAAGGAGGGACATGGTAGGAATCCATCAAAGGGAGACTAAATCACTCTACGATTATTGGGAGCGGTACAAAAAGTTATGTGCAAGTTGCCCACAACATGGGTTGACTGAATAGTCACTTTTGCAGTATTTCTATGAGGGGTTGCCCCTAATGGAAATGAAAATGATAGATGCTGCAAGTGGAGGGGCACTTGTTAACATGACTCCTCAGAGAGCACGAGAGTTGATATCGATAATGGCTCCTAACTCTCAAAAATTCTGACCAGTTACAGAACCCACGAGACGGGTTCATGGGTTAAGTTTTTATTTTTAGAAGAGAAAATTGATAAGTTTACTAACGTTGTACAAAATTTACTTACAGATAAAACGGGCCCAGCAGAGTTGTACGAAATTTGCGCCAAGCTAGACCACCTGACGGACTCATGCCCAATTTTACATGAGGCTTCGACAGAACAAGCAGGTGTTGTCAAGAACTTTCCAAGACTGCCCCAAAGACGATATGACCCATACTTGAACTCATATAATGTGGGGTGGAAAGATCACCCAAATCTAAGTTATGGGTCGAATCATTGGTTCAATCAACCTTACCAACAAAGGTTGCCTCCAAATCAACAATTACCACCCTCAAAGTCATCTTTAGAAGCCATAGTGGAAACGCTAGCAAATAGTACAGAAAAATTTCAGTAAAAGACTGACATGCATTTGCAGAAGTTAGATAAGCAAGTGAGCAAGCTCGCACTCACAGTTAGCTATTTAGAGTCCCAAGGTAAGTTGTCGTCCGAAACTGAGTCAAATCCTCGACATAATACAAGTGCTATGACATTGAGGAGTGGGAAGGGTTTGGAGCCCATACCTGGCACAAGTCGTGCCCACGACGCTGGTCGAGATGAGGAGAAACTTAACACAAAGGCTTTAGTGGAGTCAGCACCACAAAAATCATTTGCAATACCACCTCCGTTTCCTAGAAGACTTGTCTAATGCAAGAAAGAGCGAGAAGAGAAAGAGATCCTCGACACCTTTCAAAAGGTAGAAATCAACATACCTCTTCTTGATACAATTAAGCAGATTCCACGATGTGCAAGATTCTTAAAAGAATTATGCACTAGTAAGAAGAAGCTCCTGAGCAATGAAAATGTAAGTGTCGAAGAAAATGTCTCTGTCATTTTACAAAGAAAAATACCTCATAAATGTAAGGACTAATGTATGTTTTCCATATCTTGCAAAATAGGTAGTGTTAGTATTAAAAAAGCCATGTGTGACTTAGGCGCATCAATTAATTTTATGCCTTTGTCAATTTATAACTACTTAATGTGGGTCCTTTGAAGGAAACATGTGTAATTATTCAGCTTGCAGATAGATCTGTAGTGCATCTAGAATGAGTGCTAGAGGACGTTCTTGTTAAGGTAAATGAGCTAATATTTCCGGCAAACTTCTACATTATCGACATGGAGGATGACAATTCGGCCAATTCATTTGACATACTTCTTGGGAGACCATTCTTGAGTACTGTACAAACGAAGATTGGCATATGAAGTGGGATACTCACTATGGAGTTCGATGGGGAAGTGGTGAAATTCAACATTTATGAGGCCATGAACTGCCCTAGCATGATTTCTAATGTTTCTAATATTGATATAATCAATCCTTTAACTGAATTACCTTTAGAATATCATGACGAGGATGAATTACGAACTGTTCTTTGCACAGGTCTAGACTTTGATGCCATAGAAGAACTAGAGGAGTGGATAACCTTTGAAGAGTATGTTCGTGAAACAGTGGCTCATATAGAGTCACCGTAATTACGAAAAAATTTAGGACCATTTAAAGTACGCTTAAAGACAATTTTTCGAATGAAAGTCTGCTTGCTACTCAGACAAGTTACCTTTGGTACGCAGACATGGTGAATTACCTTGCTACAAGTACAGTCTCTTCGAATTTATCATGATCTGAAAAAGATAAGATCAAACATGAATCACGATACTATGTTCGAGATGACCCGTACCTTTGGAAATACTATTCCAATCAGGTAATTCGACACTGCATTGCAGAAACTGAGGTAAAATCGAGTCTATCTTTTTGTCATTCTTATGCATGTGGTGGACATTTTCGACCTAAATGAACTGCGCATAAAGTACTTGAATATGGACTATATTGGCGACATATTTTTCGAGATGCATATTTGTTTTGTAAGACATGCGAAAAGTGTTAAAGGGTAGGAAACTTGAGCCGAAAGTGAAATGCCTCTAACTCCTATACATGTCTGTGAAATATTTGATATATGGTGCATCGATTTTATGGGACCTTTTGTCTCATCATACGATAACGTTTATATTTTACTTGCAGTTGACTCTGTGTCAAAATTGGTGGAACCTAAAGCCACTCATCGTGCTGATGCCAAAACAGTAGTGGATTTTCTAAAGAATTGTATTTTTCTAGATTTAGAACAATGCGAGCATTGATCAGTGATCGAGGAATGCATTTTTGTAATAAGGTAATTGACACACTTTTGAAAAAATATGGGGTAGTGCAACGAGTCGCTACGGCTTATCACCCCCAATCAAACAGTCAAGCGGAAGTGTCGAATCGAGAAATCAAGTTGATTTTGGAGAAGACCGTTAAGCTGGATAGGAACGATTGGAGTTTTCGACTAAATGATGCACTATGGGCGTACCGTACAGCTTATAAAAGACCCATAGGTATGTCTCCTTATCGATTAATTTTTTGTAAACCGTGTAATCTTCCTGTATAACTAGAACATAAAGCGTTTTGGGCGGTCAAGCAATGCAACATGGAGCAGGAAGTTACATGTAAATATCGTAATTTACATATTCAAGAACTTGAGAAAATTCGACAAGAAGCATATGAAAGTACCCAAATTTATAAGGATAAGATCAAGGCATACCATGATCAAAAGATAACCCGTAAACAATTTGTGGTAGGGTAGAAAGTATTACTTTATGACCCTCCACAAAGAAGTTTTACAGGTAAGCTCTGAACTAAGTGGTTAGGGCATTTTGTTATTACTCACGTATTTTCATATGGTGTAGTCAAGGTTAAAAGCGAAGAATCCAGAAAAACTTTCAAGGTCAACGGACAGTAATTAAAGCCTTTCTATGAAAATTTTCAAGTCCACATGGTTGAGAAATTTGTCCTCAAAAAGCTAGATGAATAAATTTCCAAGTCCTCGAGCTAACGACGTTAAAAAAAAGTGCTTTTTGGGAGGTAACACAAATTTATTTTCATTTATTTAATTTTGAGTTTTAGTAAGATTTAGGTTGTCAATAAATAAATTTTTATTTAATCTTGTTAATTTGATATTTTCAGGAACGTAATGGAGGTTGTGAATTTTCTAAAAATTGAGTACTGACTATTGCATGGGCAGATGTACTAAATGCTGAAAATTATTTACCTACAAACAAAACCCAAAACCCTTAACCTAAATAATAATCCCAAAACCCAATTCCACTTAACCTGCCTACCCCATACCTATATATCAATCCAAATGATCCACATAATAAACCCAATACGCAAAACCCCAACTAGCCCAACATGGCCCAAAAGAAAGAGAAAAAAAAAGAGAAAGAAAATAAATTGGGCCGAACAGCCTAGCTGGCTCAAAGAAAGAAAAAAAGAAAAAGAAATGGACAAGAAGGCCCAAACCGGCCACAAGAGAGAGAGAGAAAAAAAGGAGAAAAAAAGAAAACACCCAAATCCCTAAATCCCCAAACCCCCTTTCTTTTTCATCATCTCTAAAAGAAAATAAAACTCTTAACTTCTTAAACACCATACCACACACACTGCCCCTTTCCCTCACCATCGTTTTCAAGTATCATCGCCACCATCACCGTCCACTATCATCGTCGAGCACGGACCTCACGAGTCGCCGTTGTCTCACCGCTTCTACCGTCGCCAAATGCCACTTCACGAAGCACCGTCGTTCTTCCCTGTCCTCCATTCACCGTCATCGAACATTGGATGCCACCAGGTTCCCGTGGCCTCGCCGCTTCTCCCATTTTTTACCTACACTCTCGCGCCACCACTCCTCCCTTCCACAACACGACCTCTTCTATTTTTATTTCTTGTTCTCCATAATAACCAAACCCCTAAACCACCTCCTCCTACCACTTTAACCGGCACCATATCTTAAACCCCCACCACCACCCTTCAAAAATTGACCCAACCCACGCCATCGCCATCATCCATCGCCACCATAAACTGCCACCACGAGCAACCAGAGTCATTTGTTCGTAAAGATTATACGGAAACCATGGTTCGAACTTGGAACCAAACGACCGCCAATATTTCAACTTCGCTCAATTACAAACGAAACCAGTTCTCAGTGCCCCCATTCATCGATTTAGACGATGACGACTCAAAACCATCTCTACCACCTACAAGATGATCAGTTGCGCCTACTAGGAATAGTCACCAATGAAGCCCAACTCTAATCGAAATAGAACATTCGAACAATAGGCTCGCTACTCTCGAAAGGTCGATTCCTAACCTATAACCTGTTTTACCTTTACTAACATATTATTCAGGTCACTCAGATGAGGTTGGGACTTCTAACGACTATGACGAATGTCCCTCGATAGAAACAAGCATGTTTCCCAATGTCAAACACGGTCGTCCACCACTTAAGCCCATTGACCACCAATACATGAGCCAGTGATGCCTCCATACAGTAGTACTAACGTTGGTAGAAATTCGAGTCCACCAACCAACTCACCTGACAAAAATGTTTGACCATCACAAGACGGTCAACGTAATAGATAAGGCTGTGCCTATACTATTCCCACCGAAGGACGATTATGAGGGTTTCTAAAATTTTCAACCTCTGAGCATCGCACAAGATACGACAACATTTGACAACGTCTCGGTCTGTAAGCGAATTGATCTTTACACTCTTGAAATTTTAAATATTCGTGATGTTGTGATAAGCTATTTTGATGCTATTAGTTAGAGTTCATTTGCAAATATTTCATGTAATGCATATTATGAATAGATTTATGAATTCTACACCACATTTAGCTTCAATATTAATGCATTACGAATTTTTCAAACACAAGGTCTTGTCTGTTTTCGGTTACTTGGTAAGGATTTTAGGATGTCAATTTCTGATTTTAACATTGCCATGGGTTTTGTTGTCCCTGACAATATTCAAACCGATTCCTATCATACTGCCCTGTTACATATTTCAAGTAACTTTGATGCTCAAGATGTTTATTGTGCTTTAACTTATTCTAAAAACCAACTTTATAATCCGAAGACCTCTAAGGACTTATTGGTGCATGAATCTGCTTTGAGATATATTCATCAATTTTTAGCTTTTAGATTTTAAGGTCAAAATGATTCATCATCTATTTTAACTAAAACTAAATTTTTTTTTTGTGGTGTATGCATTCTGGATTTAAAGTTAATTTAAGATACTGGTTTGCATGAAACTTTCATATTATTTTGAGTTCTAATCGTCCACTAATACTTGGGTCATATATTACAAACTTAGCCTCTCGACTTTTTTCCTCTGAAGTTGATTTCTCGTCCGTAACATGTGCATATACTATGGATAGTGAAGATGAATATTGTTTGGATTTTATGGGTTTGCTTGTTGGCACCTCTACTGCATATTATTTTGTTCCTCCAGGTACACGAACTACTCATTGAAATAAAGTCTTTCGCCAACATTCACACCACACTACTAGAGAGCAAGAGAAGTAACCTCCTTCATTTGTAGATGCACGTTTAAGCCGAATCGAAGCTCAACTTGAAATGATGGAAACCCAAGTCTCCACAATCCTCGACATCCTGCAAACTCATTACCCCCAACATCGACAACATCGTTAAAAAAAGACACATGGGGAGTATTCTTAACCTTTCTCTTTACTTGTTATTTGGGTTACTGTATTTTATTACATATAAAACATGCTTGAGGACAAGCATAGATTAAGTGGGGGTTAAAATGGTAAATATGCATGATTGATCGATTTTTGCTACATGTTTCTCTTTTGCATATGTTCAATCTTATGCTAGATTTATTCGAGATTTTATTTGACATTAAGCCTCTAATCTCATTACTTAGTCAATTTGGACAATTGGGTAATTTTTGAATTAAAGTGTTCAAGTATCTAGATTAATCGACATGTGAGTTTTAAAGTAGATATATGTAACTAAAATTTTCATATAACTTGATTGTTTGATAAAAAAATTATTGTACATAAATAAATAAATAAAGGCTCAAGTCAAGTTATGAGAGAAAGTTTCGAAAAAGTGACCGAATTTAGTAACCAGGATGAGGTGTTTGGGTTGTCATCTCATCTCGCGTAAAAAGGTTCGAGTGATAAGCCAAAAATTTACAAACATTCTGCTAATTGAGCTTCCAAAAAAAAAGAGACAGTTTGAACTGAGTAACCGAGGTAGAGTGCTTGGGTTGTCATCATAGTTCGCGTAAAATGGTTTGACCATGTCTAATAAAATAAAATATATATATTGCATAATTAATTAATAATACCTTGTAAATTTTGGTTTAAACTCAATTTAACGAAATGATTTAGTTCACATGTTTCAGTTTTATGACACTTGTTGATCAAACTAGATATTTTGAGCATTTATTTATTTTTTGCCTATATTGTTTACATTGGTTATGGATGCGATAAAGAGGCTCAATTTTTAATAAATTTTTGAATAAATGCTAACGTTTGAAAGTACAATATGCTTGAGATCAAGCATGAGCTAAGTAGGGGGGATTTGATAACATGTTAAATTTCCATGATTATTTGTGTTTAATTCGGTTAATTCTTGAATTGGTCCCTGCTGAATCAGTGATTTTATGTTTTAATCTTGTCAGGGATGCAATTGCGATGCTATGAGTTAAAAACAAGCAAAAAAGTACCAATTTATAGCATAATCAATAAAGTAGGGTCAAATAAAAAACGTGGAAACAACTAAGGACTCATAAGATTTCTTTTGACTTTGTAAAAGCCAAAATAAGAAAAAAAATCTTATTGTATTTTTTATTCAATTTTAATTATGTATTGGGTGGTTAAGCCAAATTTAGTAAGTGATATGTATATAAATAGGGCTTTAAGGTAGCTTGGAAGACACACTTAACACTTGGTTTTCATTTGGAATTAAATAAGCATTATTCTTTTCCTTCCAAATTTGGTGCGTGATTAGCATTCTGCTACTCCCACTTTCATTTCCTTGTTTTTTACAAAAAAAAATTAATTGCTTTCCAAATGCCTTCCCTTCCCAACTTCCATAATTTTCATTCAAATCCAACCCATAGCTAACCAAAGCATGATTAAATCCATGCTTCACTAAATTCCTACTTAGCTTTAGGCCGGTGTTCTTTTCGGTCGAGAACGTGAGATACATATCTGTACTAAAAATTCTTCCAAACAGTATTTACATTTTTCCTAAGTATCGGGATTGACAACTCATCCCTTCAAGTTAACTCGATTTCAAATCAAAAAGCGTATTACGTTGGAGTCGTGTTTGCGGAAAGTTGGGGAAACGAGTCAGTCATGCTATATTTGAATTTTCGAGAACAAATCAAGGGAGAAGTGATCAGGTTTAAATGTCTCACGCGATTCAGGTCGTTAATCCGAGTTGGATTCTTCAGAACGCAAGGCTGTCGAAATCTTGAATCAGGAACACATGTATCTCAGTTAGATAATAGGTAAGGGTTGGTTTGCAGGTCATACCGAGACTAGCTGTGAGAGGAAGAATTGGTCGTTAGGACATTCTTAACTGCTATAACAAACTTATTGTTTGGAGGAGAAAATTAATTTTTAAGCATCGATTCAAAATCCAGACTCCACCGAGTCTAGGGCAAAGGCTTATTATCTCTGTTTACAAAATCTGAATTTATATCTCAATTTAATTTTATTTCCAATTTATTAAATTTTTTATTTACGTTTTTTTCAATTATTTAATTTCTAAACACTGAAAACTTCCCTGATTTATTTGTTTATTTTTCAGCAGGTCTATTTAGAGTCATGGGCACAACTATTGCCATGACTATCAACAGGACAAAAATTCTAATCACAAGTTAAATACGGAAGTTGATTATAATATCCAATACTTGTGGACTTGACCCTACTACCACTCTTTACTACTATTCAGAGTTCTTTTACTATAAGAATTATTTTTCATGGTTTCGACACCCATCAAATTTTGGCGTCGTGGCCGACAATTGGAGATATTTTTCTAATTTTTGTTTGTTTACCTTATGACCAGATCAGAATGCGGAACTCTAGAGTTTGAATTAGAAATTGAGAAATTGGCCTGACAACTGTGAAGAGAAGCCATTCGACACGGTAAATGACCAAAACCCAGATTCGAAACAGTATCTTACACCGAGAGAATTTTCTCGTTTGATGAACTAAACGAGATGGCCGAACAAACTATACGCCAACTCGCAGTGGCACCGGATGAACAACAACCCTTATGTATAACCTATTCGGAGGGACAAATGTCGTTCACGTTGAAGTCAGGTTTGATTCCTTTACTACCCATCTTCCATGGACTATAGAACGAAAATTCGTACACCCATCTCAAAGAGTTTCATATGGTGTGCACAAACATGAAGCCTCAGGGAGTAACTGAAGACCAAATGAAACTTCGTGTTTTTCCTTTCTCATTAGCCAACTCTGCTAGAAAGTGGCTATTTTATTTACCCACGGGATCTGTCAACACATGGTCTGACATGTCTTGTTTGTTTCTTGATAGGTTCTTCCCTGCAGCTTGAGCAACCAAACTAATGAGGGACATCGTAGGAATCCATTATAAGGATTCTGAATCGCTTTACGATTACTAGGAGTGGTACAAAAAGTTGTGTGCAAGTTACCCACAACATGGACTAACTGAACAGTCACTCTTGCAGTATTTCTATGAGGGGTTGCTCCCGATGGAAATGAAAATGATAGATGTTGCAAGTAGAGGGGCACTTGTTAACATGACTCCTCAGAGAGCACGAGAGTTGATATCAATAATGGCTACTAACTCTCAATTTTTCTGACAGGCTATAGAACCCACGAGACGGGTTCATAGGTTAAGTTCTCTATCTTTAGAAGACAAAATTGATAAGTTACTAACATTGTACAAAATTTACTTAGAGATACAACGGGCCGAGCACGGTTGTGCAAAATTTGCGCTAAGCCAGACCACCCAATGGACTCATGTCCAATCTTACATGAGGATTCGGCAGAACAAGAAAATGTTGTCAGGAAATTTCCAGGACCGCCTCAAAGACGATATTTTTCAGAAAGTCCGTTTGGAGTCATAGGCACGACTATTGCCACGACTATCGACACGATAGAAATTTTTATCATAAGTCAAACACAGAAGTTGATTACAATATCAAACCCCTATAGACTCAACTCGACTCGACTACCACTCTTTACTACTTCTTAGAGTTCCTTTACTATAGGAATTATTTTTGGTGGTTTCGATGCCCATCAGCATATAAAAGCCATGAAATCCATACCCAACAAGCTTTTAGCAATAAGAAGATTGTAATATGGTAAAAGAAGATTGTAACACAAAGTTAAGGCAAGGTTGTTAAACCTAGTTCTCCCTTAAATGTCCAAAATCTTTCTTTGTCTAATGGTTTTGTGAAAATGTCATCTAATTGGTTTAAGGTGTCTATATACTTTAGAGCTATTTCACCCTTTTGGACATGATCTCTAATGAAATGATGTCTAATTTCAATATGTTTAGTTCTAGAATGTTGGATGATTTTTAGTGAGACAAATAGCACTAGTATTGTCACACTTGATAGGAATGATATCTATATCAATTTTGTAGTCCTTAAGTTGTTGTTTCATCCACAAAGTTTGAGCACAACAACTACCAACAGAAATATATTTCGCTTCGGTTGTGGACAATGCAACACTATTTTGTTTCTTTGAAAACCATGAAATTAGCATATTGCCTAGAAATTAACAAGTACTGGAAGTGCTTTTCCTATCTAATTTGCAACCTCTAAAATCCGCATCCGAGTAAGCATGCAAGCTAAAGGATAAGTCTCTAGAGTACCAAAGACCTAGATTTTGTGTATCTCTAAGGAATCTAAAGATTCTCTTAGTGGCTTGTAAATGTGATTCCTTAGGACAATATTGATATCTAGCACACAAGCATGCACTAAACATAATGTTGGGTCTACTTGTGATAAGATAAAGAAAAGAACCAATCATTGACCTATATAATTTTAAATCAACACATTTACCTTTCTCATCTTTGTCAAGCTTTGTAGAAGAGCTCATTAGAGTCGCTTGTGGTTTGAGAGTGTCCATCCTAAACTTTTTGAGCATTTCCCTTGTGTACTTAGCTTGATTGATAAAGATACCATCCTTTCATTTCTTGATTTGGAGACCCAAGAAGAAATTTAGTTCTCCTATCATGCTCATCTCAAACTCACCTTGCATTAGCTTAGAAAATTCTTAACAAAGAGTATCATTAGTAGAACCAAAAATAATATCATCAACATAGATTTTAACTACTAATAAATCTATCTTTTCTTTTAATAAAAAGTCTTGTATCAACCTTCCCTTTACAAAAATCTTTTTCAATAAGAAAATTTGATAATCTTTCATACCCAGCTCTAGAAGCTTGTACCAAACCATAAAATGCTTTTGAAAGTTTAAAAACATGGTTTGGAAATTTTGGATCTTTAAAACTGGGTGGTTGTTTAACATACACATCTTCATTTATAAAACCATTTAGAAAAAAAAATTTACATCCATTTGATATAGTTTAAAATTATTATAGCATGCAAAAGCTAAGAGCATTCTAATGGCTTCCATCCTAGCTATGAGAACATATGTTTCAACATAATTTATTCCTTCCTCTTGAGTGTAACCTTGAGCAACA
Organism: Gossypium raimondii; assembly: GCF_025698545.1. Classification (NCBI taxonomy): domain Eukaryota; kingdom Viridiplantae; phylum Streptophyta; class Magnoliopsida; order Malvales; family Malvaceae; genus Gossypium; species Gossypium raimondii. The sequence continues at coordinate 11,944,022 of NC_068573.1, forward strand.
AGTCTAGCCTTGTCCCTCACTATGTTACCATTCACATCTAGTTTGTTCCAAAAAACCCATTTAGGACTTATAGTAGATTTATCACTAGGTCTATCAAATAGGGTCCAAACTTCATTTCTTTTAAATTGATTCAACTTTTCTTGCATAGCCAACATCCAATATTCATCATTTAATGCTTCTTTGATATTTTTAGGCTCAATGCATGAGATAAATGCAACATACTTACAAGTATTTCTAAGAGAAGATCTAGTAATTACCCCTTGGGAAGAATCTCCCAAAATCATACCATCCTTCACATAGTTGAACTCTCTTGGATGAGTAAATTCTCTTTCCTCAATTGAAAGTTCTTCTAGAGTATCTTGTATTTGTTCTTGAATTTTTTTCATTTGATGATTAATCCTCTATATTAAAAAATTTTGCATCATCATTATCATCAACACACAAATCCTTTCTAGAAGGAGGATAGAGTCATCAAAAATAACGTGTATAGACTCTTCTACTACTAAAGTTCTTTTGTTAAAGACTAGATAAGCTTTAGAATTTAAAGAATAACCAAGAAAATTTCTTTCATCACTTTTTGCATCAAATTTACCAAGATTATCTTTCTCATCACTTAAAATAAAACATTTGCATCCAAAAGGATAAAAATAGCTAATGTTAGGCTTTTTGTTTTTGAAAAGTTCATATGGAGTTTTCTTTAAAATAGGCCTAATCATTACTCTATTAATCACATAGCAAGTCATGTTGGTTGCTTCTACCCAAAAATATTTTGGTAAATTATTTTCACAAAGCATGGTTCTAGCCATTTCTTCTAAGGTTCTATTTTTCCTCTCAACAACTCAATTTTGTTGAGGGATTCTAGGTGAAGAAAAATTATGGTTAATTCCATTTAAGTTGCAAAAATTTTCAAAACCAAGATTTTGAAATTCGGTTCCATTATCACTTCTAATACTAGTGATAGAGTAACCTTTTTCATTTTGGTTCATTTTTGAAAATGTGATCAATTTTTCTAAAGCTTCATCTTTAGTACTTAAGAAAAGAACCCAAGTAAATCTAGAATAGTCATCAACAAGCACAAAAGCATATTGTTTTCTGCCCAAGCTAGATGTCATAATTGGGCCAAACTAGTCTATGTGAATTAGTTGAAGAACTCTACTAGTTGATACATCATTAATAGGTTTAACAGAAACTCTTTTATGTTTACCCTTAATACAAGCATCACAAACATTATTCACATCAAAGTCAATTTTGAGTAATCCTCTTACTAAGTCATTTTTAACTAATTTATGCAATATGCTCATGCTAGCATGTCCTAGTTTTCTATGTCATAACAAAGAGATATTTTTATTTTTAGCAATAAGGCATAAACTAGCATTATACATATCATCTAAATGCATCATATATATATTCTATCATATGTCCTACAAGCATAATCTTATTAGATGCAATTTCAATAACTTTACAACCTTTAGACTCAAATATGACATTGAAACCTTTATCACATAATTGACTAATACTTAAAAGATTATACTTAAGACTGTTGACATACAAGACATTTTTAATAATGATGAAAGAATTTTTACCAATGGAGCCTATTCCTTCAATTTGTTTTGTAGAGTTGTCACCAAATGTAACTTCTCTTCCACTTTTTGGCTTCCAATTGATAAAGTGACTCCTGTCACCAGTCATGTGTCTTGAGCACCACTATCGAGGTACCATAAGTTTTTCTTTGAGTAACCCACCTCCAGGCAATGCTCCTTTTCCTACAAACATAGAATTAAGATTTGATTTATGGTACCCAAACTCCTTTGGGTCCATAAGCATTAGTTCCTATAATTTGAGTCCATTTGGGTATCCATTTTGAAATCAAGCTACTATCTTCAGAATTTATGAGTCTTTTAGGGACCCATACACTTTTAATAATTTTTCTTTTATAAAAGTTTTGGGGACCTCTATGTTTATGGAAATTAAAGCTATTTTTAACAAAGTTTTGTTTTGAATTTTCTCCTTTTTCTAAAACTTTGTTAGAGTGAGCTTTTTCACTCTTAAGCAACTCAAGTTGCTTTTAATGATCCTCATAAGCTTTTGAAAGTAAATTATGCAAGTCTAAATTTTTCTTTTCAAAGTCATTAATATTTTTTGCATTTTATTTACTTTCTCTTCAAGTTCATGATTAATTTTAGAAAGTAAGTCATTTTCATTTCTTAATTTTAAATCATTTTTCTTATGTTTTGACATCATGACTTCAAATTCTAAATCTAATTCATCATAGGAATCTTGAAACTCATCAAAAGAATAATCATTTAAAGTAGATGACTTAGAAGTTACCTTAATATCATCTATGGCCATAAGTCAAAGATTAGCTACTTCTTGATCTTCATTGCCCGATGAATCCTCATCACTCCAAGTAGCAACATGAGCCTTAAGCTTTTGTTTGTTTGACCCTCTTTTCTTCTATTGAGGACACTCAAATTTGATGTGTCCCGGCTTCTTGCACTCATAGCATATGATAGGGTCCTTCTCTTTAGTAGATTCTTTCTTGAATCCTTCATTCTTTTGGAATTGTCTTCCTTTGTTGGACTTCATGAATCTCTTGAATCTTTTTGCAAACATTGCATTTCTTCTTCATCATCATTGCTAGAGTCTTCATTCTTCTCACAAGTTGTTGATTTGAATGCAACTCCCACTTTCTTTGGAACTTCTTTGTTTTCCTTTGCATTGTAGTTGATATTCATTTCATATGTCAATAAAAAAACGATGAGCTCATCAAGGGAGAGTGAGTTGAGATCCTTTGACTCTTCTATTACCGTCACTTTAGGTTCCCAAGATGTTGGGAGACTATTTAAAATCTTCTTTGCCATCTCCTTGTTGGCATATGTCTTCCCAATAGCTTTAACACCATTGATAATTTGAGTGAAGCGATCATACATCTCCTTGATTTCTTCTAAAGGTTTTTTTTAAATAATTCATAATCAAGGGTGAGAAGACTTATCTTGGACTCCTTAACTCTACTTATCCCTTCATGGGTGACTTCAAGTTTGTCTCATATATATTTTGCATTGTCACACAAGGAGACTCTATTGTACTTATTGGGACCAAGAACACAAAATAGAGTGTACATAGCCTTTGCATTTAATTTTACCTTCTTGATGTCATTTTCATCCCATTCATTCTCTTCCTTTGGACGACAGCACCTTCGACCCTCTTTATTGGGATGGATAACCCATTAGTAACTATCCTCCAAAATTCATAATCGTTGGCTTAGATGAATAGTTTTATTCTTGTTCTCCAATATGAGTAGTTGGGGCCATTGAATAGAGGAGGCCTCATGGTGGAATGCCCTTATTCCAATATAGTGGAATTTTGCTCCGATGCCATGTAAGAGAGTTCTTGACTTGAGCTTCTATCTAGAAAACTTTGAGGATCTCCTCTCTTGGTGGTAAAAACTCTCTAGAGATCTAGCTCTAATACCAATTGAAAGCTCAATGAATCAAATCGAAAATACCAAGAGGGGTTAATAGGCCTTCAAAAATTTTGCTGAAAGCAAAGGTAAGAATGAAATAAATAATACAAAAAATTTAGAGTGGTTCGGCCCCAATTTCCTACTCCACTACCTTAGCTTTCCACATCTAAGGATTTATCCCAAATTCACTAATTTTTTCAACATTTGAGGACAATGTTTAACCTTACAACTCCCTAAGATTTCTACCCCAAATCTTAAGTTTCAAAACCTCTCAAAGAGATACAAATGAGCAAACAAATAAATAATCCTTACAAGATAAATTTGTTTGAAAATTGAAGCACAAATACAATGAAATACACTTGAGCAAAATGAAGGAGATAAAGCTCACAAGTGTATGTAAGAAGAATATGAAAATTTAAGCTCTAAGATTGTCTGATTGATGAGTTTTGCTTGAAGTACTTTTCTTGGATGTTGTAGGACTTTAAAAGATGGTATTTATACCCCCAAATAGAATTCCAACCGTTGAGGATGTTGGAGAAGTTAATATGGTTGTTGGGGATATAAAACCAAAATATTTATTTCACCTGCAACTTCGAGTATCGATACCTCCAAAAAGAGTATCGATATTTTTTTTCATAAATGCTAACTCAGTGATCATTGGAATGAAAAATTTGATACTTCAAAAATATTTTATCGATACTTCCTTTCATAGGTATCAATACTGGATTGATACCTTGTAGGGTTTATGAGAAACAGAATACAAGTTCGTTATCGTTTTTAAGAAAGGTATTGATTATTTAAAAAAACTATCGATACCGAAAACATGGTATCGATAATTTTTAGGATTTTGATAGAATGCCTTTTTGGTCTCGATTTTACTAAAGGTATCAATTCTTTTAAAAAATTATCGATACTTGGCCAAATGGTATCGATACTTTTTGGCCTGGAGCAGTTCTGAGTTGTTTGAAAATCATTTTGATGTGTTAAAATGATTTTAACTTAATTGAGATCGTATTGACTTGATTTTAAAATTATTTCAAAACTTTTTAAGAGTTTATTGTAAGTATTAAAAATTTTATTACTTAGAATTCAAATTTAAAAATTATTTTGTCAAATTTAGCTTATATTCAAAAACACTTTTAAATTGTTATATCAAAATCTTTTATCAAATAAAGCTGAGTTTAACAATTTGCTTCCATTTTGCTTTGTGCAAAAACACATGAGGATAATAATACAAAGTATTTTAATTGTAATTAATGAATTTTTTTATTAACCAATCTATTCAAAAAAAATTCAAGTTTACTTAGACGAAAATACTACACTTACGGCACCAAATTCAACAATTGCTTTAGGTCATATTGTGATTTTTGAAGAAGACAAACATGGCTTCTTTGCTTTCAATCCCAAAACCTTCAATTTTTCGCATGTAAATGTTATCATCCAAGTCCCCATGAATGAATGCATTCACAGCTAACTTCTCTAACTCGAGATTGTTTGATTCAACAAGAGCTAATAGTGCCTAAATGGATGTGTGCTTTACAACTAGAAAGAAAACATCATAAAAATCAAATCCTTCCACTTGACTGTAACCTTTTACAACCAACCTTGCCTCAAACACTCTATGAACCATTCGAGTCCTAAAGACCAAAAATGGATGAAATTCTTCTCTAAATTAGGCACATGTCTAATATCTTACACGACTCCACCTTCAATCGGATTATATGTAGAGAATAATGAATCATCACCCTTGTGCTCAATCACATCAACTAACCTTTGTAATTATTCGAAACTGTTAAAACCAAAATTTGTGACACCGTCGAACTTTTCGATATCCAAATTCATTATTTTGTCACCGAACAAGTCGATTTGCAGAACTGAACCTGGCTCTAATACCAATTAAACCTAAAAGTAATAAACGTACAAACCCAAAACCCAAAAATAAATCCCTAACTCAGAAACAAAATTCTTTCCATAGTTACCACGAAACTCTCACCAAAACTCATATGGGACTACATCTTGTTGCCCTGAAGAAAAGCTCTTGTTGATTGGCATCTCAAAAACAGGAATACAATGGCCATTTTAAATAGGCCTAGATTAAAGTTCTAATCATACTAAAATATCCCTGGAATAATCAAAGTTTGATTAGGAGAAAAAGTCTTGCTTGGAGTCTAAAACGCGACTGCCAAATAGGAGAACACAGCGAGACACCGGGCATTGTTGTTGGAAAAAATTTCGATTTGAAAATAATTTTCGTGTACAGTGAAAAACTAAAATTTTAAAAATTGACCCAGTTTGTAATATTTATAGCAATAAACCTGTAGACTGAAATTGTACCTGTGTTATGGCTTTCAACCTAACAATCTTCTCCATTATTCTTGTACCACGAACTACTTTGAGTGTGGGCTCGAATCAATTGAATCAAAACATAGAACTAGAAAAAAGTTTTCTTTTTTTGGGGGGTGAAAACAAAAATTCTCTCTTGATAGCTCTACAAGTGACATCTATTTATAGGAAGAGAAAGTAGAACCCTTGTTGAGTTGTAGTGGTTTATTTCAAAATAGAAAAAACAACTTCCTACTTAGGGTGGAAGTATGGTGGATGGCACACCCTAGTAATCTTACTAGGATTGTCATCCCATTCATGTTACATGGGAGATTTGTGCCTCTCTCATATCGGATCTAATTACGAGTACTTCCCAGACTTTTTGACCTAGTATTTTGTAATTAGATCCAACTCGATTCTGTTATTCTATTTCCCAATATAAGCTTCAATATATCTATATTAAATAATTTTTTCATCCCAATTATACCCCCTGTAAAATTATGACGATTTTCCCTGTGGTAAAATTTCAAGAAAATATATTTAATATTTCACCACTCAATATGTTCACTATGATTGAATGGTTTATTTATATTTTCGGGCTTTAAAATAGCTCAAAACATAAACTCATTCTTCCGATTATGTTTTAGTAATCCATGTACACTTGCAAATGAATCATTTCTCATTTCCATTTCTATTTCCATTTCCATTTCCATTTTGAGCAACTTACATTCACTTCCAAATGATTCCATTTCTTCATTTCAGAGAAAACCATAATGATTCCTAAATGTTTCCCATTTCTCTATTTCTATTCTTTCTGTTGATTTCGATTCAAACACGTAATTCATTTCTAGTTTCAATGAGGTAGCGGAGGGAATGATTGGACATATGCAATTAGGGCTCAAATGATTAATAATTAAGTTTTAACTTTTCGCCTATTAATAATAAACTCATTTATTCATGAAGCCATTCCACTATAGTATCATGACTGAGCTCTACCTAACGACATACCACTACGAAACCGTCAACTCAGTGCTCGTCTAATGACCTTGTCATAAGTGTGTTACATTTATAGGATATCGTTAGTCTCTTTGGGATAATATTTTTTTTCCAAATATGATCCTATTTTATCTCATGGTAACCATTACATCTTCCTTCATAAAAAGTCAATTACTATTAAAGAGTAATCAAGTAATTCATCACAAAGACAAACAACTCGTAGCCGTATTTGTTTTTCATCAACCATGTAATGCCAATAAAAGGATATCATTTACCCATGTCTCGGGCTATGAATTCCACTATTGTGAATGACTCTACGTACTGTAGAAGTCGTACACCCAATGCACCAGCTTTCGGTTCCTTATCTATTTGAACTCAGGCTTTTACACTTATATTAAAGGTACGAGTCACACATGCATAGTTCGACATACACTCAAAATTTAGGTATTTCACACTATGAACATAACAAGTGAATAAATCCAAAAACAGATTTAAGACCTACTCTGCTTGGGTCATGTTTGATGTATTATCAGTCCAGTCAGTCACATCTATGTATCTATCTTCTGAAAGTCATCCGCTCTGATGCCTAAGACAAAACATCTCCCTAATTAGACTTAATATATGGAAAATTAGTCTTTCAATCAATTTGTTCATTTTCAATTAGACTTGGGACATGTTTAGGTTTGTCTACTAATATAAGTTGTCTTTCCATATTACGATCTGACTACGTAATACCGCTTAGTATCAGTTGCAACATTAGACAACCAATGAATAACATTTGCTTCCATTAATGTAATTCTTGAATAATTTTATTAACCAATCTATTTAAAAAAATTACAAGTGTACTTAGACAAAAATACTACACTTAGGGCACCACATCCAACAATCGCGTCGTCAAGGCTATGGGTTCTTCTCGTCGGGACGTGGTGTGTCTTCTCATCAGAACGTCAACTCTTTCTCGCCACGATGTCGGTTCTATTTCATTCGAAATGTGGGGCATACTCCAAATTTCTCCACCTTCACTCATATTTCCAAAACATCTTCTTTGGCATGCCCCATCACAGGCCAAACTCGAATCTGCATAATGTCAACCAAGTCTAAACCGTGCTCGAACTCGGAAACTAAAAGACTCCCAGTCTTCAAATCAAAGTTTTATAATGCAATAAGGGCCAGAAATACCAGAACAGGAGAGAAAGAATCAACTCTCTCCACTTGAATGTAACCCCCTCTATGACCAACCTTGCCTCAAACACTCTTAAAACTCTTCGAGTCCTAAAAACCAAAAGGGGGTGAGATTCTTCTCTAAATCAAGAACATGTCTGACATCTTATACGAATCCACCTTCAACCGTATTATATGTAGAGAACAATGAATCATCACCCTTGTCCTCAACCACATCAACTACCTCAATATTTATTCGAAACTGCCAGAAACTAAAATTTGTGACCCTATCGAACTTTTCGATATTCAAATTTATTATTTTGTCACTAGATGGGCCAATCTACCAAAGTTGAATCTTGGCTCTGATACTAATTTTTTGGGGATCAACCCGTTTAAACAACGAGCAAGAAAAGTAAAGAAGATCGAACACACAAATTTTCTGTGGAAAACTCCTTTGAAAAAAATAAAAAACCATAAGAAAAGAAAACTTCACTAAAATAGAAAAAACTGGAGAGGAGTACAAGATGGAGAAAATAATCCAAAAGAGAAAAACCCAAAACCTGGATACAAAGCTCTCTAAAAAACTCTCCCCAAAACTCTTCATCAAATTTCAAGTAAGAGATATTCTATTAACTCTCTAAAACAAGGTTACAGAGACCTTTTAAATAAGCTAATACTAAAGTCCTAATATGGCTAAAATATTCCTAGATTAATTAGAGATCAGCTCAGAAAAAGATAGCAAAGCTTAATTGGGAGAAGAAACCCAGTCGGAGAACACATGTCGCCATATCGTGACAAGGCAAATCGCCTCGTTGGGACGTCATACGTCACATCATCGCAAAGTCTTGCTCCTTCTCATCATCATGTCAATTTTGTTTCATCTCTAGTTTGTTGAAAATATGAGGCACATCCCACAAATCTCCTCATTGACTCGTATTTTCACAATGCCTTCTTTATCGAGCCCCATCAGAGGCCTAACTTGATTTTGCAAGATACTTAACTAAGTCCAAGCAATTCTTGGACTTTGAAACTGGATGAATTTTGGTTTATTGAATTTTCAAATCAAAGTTGACTCTTGTCTTCTTCCCATAAACGTAATGCTCTATCTTACCAACTCCTTCACCCGAAAGAGAACCTCTCTTATTCAAAACAATCATACATTTTTTGCTTGTATGACTAAGTCGCTTGTGTTTCAAATAATCAGCTCTGACTCCTTAACAGATGAGTAAATTGATGCTTTATCAGTCACCATTGATCCTTGAGAACATAAAAACTATCAATCTTTCAACCTCTCATCAGAACGAAAGCTCCATGAGATACCTTAATCTCACTTGACTCGATGGCGATCCTACAACCCTTCGAGTCTAAATTTCCTAAGGAGATGAGATTCTTCTTCAAATCAGGCACATGCCTGACATTTGATACTATTCTAATAATTCCTTCGTGCATCCTGATTTGAACAGTACAAACATCGGTTACCTTATAAGGTGAAATGTTCCCTATAAGCACAACTCCACCTTCAATTGGACTGAATGTGCAGAACAAATCCTTGTTTGGACACTTATAGAAAGAATACCTCGAATCCAAAATCCACTTGGACATAAGTTTAGACCTTTCGATTGGAGAAACCAACAACCAATCATCACCATTGTCCTTAGCCACACTAGCATGGCTACTTCAGCCTTTTGTTCCTTGTCGCTCTCAATAGCCCTCCTATTTTTATTTTTCAGCGTAAAGCATTGCACCTTAATGAGACCAAACTTCTTGTATTAATAACATGTTTTTTCCGTAAGTACATCCTGCAAAACATTGTTAGTGAGGCACAATTGAATTGTGTTGACAGTGCCTTCTCATCAAACTCCTCCCACTTTGTCTAATTCACATCCGCAGGTCTTTGCCCTGTAATGAACTTTTTCAGATCGTTCTGAACCAGAATTATCATCATCTGAACTTACCACAAATTGAAATTTGTGATCCCATCGAACTTCTAGATGTCAAATCTCATTGTTTCCACCTTGAATGAGTCAATATGAAAAAGCTGAACCAGGCTTTGATACTAGTTTTTTGGGGATCGGCCCATATAAATGACGAACAAGAAAAGTAGAGAAGATCGAACAGAAATATTTTACATGGAAAACTCCTCCGAAGAGGATAAAAACCATAGGAAAAGGAGGTTTTGATTTTTTACTAAATTAGTAAACAAACAAGAGTACAATATAGAGAAATAAACCTAAAAGTACTAAATGTACAAACCGAAACCCCAAAAACTAAGCCCTAACTCAATAACATTTTTTTTCCATAGTTACCATAAAACTCTCACCAAAACTCATATACGACTACATCTTATCACCCTGAAGAAAAGCCATTGTTGATTCGCATTTCAAAAACAGGGATACAATTGCCCCTTTAAATAGACTTAGCTTAGAGTTCTAATCATACAAAAATATCTCTAGAATAATCAAAGTTCCAACTAGGAAAAGATAGCAGAGTTTAGTTGAGAGAAGAAACCCGGTCTAAGTTGAATACACGTCATCACATCATGACGAGGCATATCGCCTCGTTGGGATGTCTTTCGTCGCAACATCGTGCTACTCCTCGTCATGACGTTGATTATGTTTCGTTTTTGGTTTGCCCAAAAATGAGACACACCCCACAAATATAAAGCTATAATATATAAATATAAAGATATTTTATGTTTATTTTTAGTTAATATAATATTTTCATTTGGTTTTTAATTAGATAACGTATTTAAAACTAAATTATCGCAAACCGTTGGGAAAAAAACATGTTAAAAATATATATATTAAAAGTTTATGTAAATATAATATTTGATTTAAAATTTAAAAATGATGTGTCCAATTTAAATCTCATATTAAGTTTTTTTTATCAATTTTTTATATAAAAATATCTTTTAAGATATCTTTGGAAAGCCACCTAATAATTGGAGTTTTGGTGTAATTGTTTATTATTATACATCCGTGACATGCTTGAGTAACCATTGTAATTAGCGAGTCCCACTAAATTGAATGTAATTTGAGAACTTTAATTACAGTTATCAATTCTTAGGGGAGGGTGCGAATTGGTGTAATTCGCTGGTAATTACAAACAATTACACTCAAATGTAATTATCCTATAATTTTCTAAACAAGCTCGTACATTATTTAAGTTTAAAACCTATTTTTATACAATTATAATAGAATTTTAATTTTAGGATATATATTATTTTAAAATTTTAGTAATATGTTATTTTAGTAATCTTGTTTAAATAATCTAAAAATCTTATTGAAGAGACAAGATTTCATATACATGTTGGTATACTAAATAATTAAGTAAATTATATATTATCTATTATTGATTATTTAATCCTTGATCAGTGACTTATCGATGATAACGAAGAGTATATGTTTAATATTAGTGACAGAATAACCCAACAAATGGTAAAGTACCATGGAGGCTCATGTACTAAGAGTTCTATTGCCTTTTGTCCCCTTATACTAAAAAATTGAGCAAATTAATTCCTATACATTAGATCAAAGAGTAAACTAGTCTTTTTATTAAAAGTTTCATGTGTTTTTATTGTTAAGTGATAACATGGTTGGCAAAGTAACCAGACAATAGCACGCGGTGTGCCACATGTACCTAATGCTACATGGAAAGTTAGCATATTTTTTTAAATCCTAAAAATAAATATTTTTAATAATTATTCAAAAACCACATATCGGATGAACCTAGACAAATATTCGTCCAGGTTCATCATGAACATGATTTTATATAATTATAAAAATGTATAAAATTACTCAAAATTATTAAAATTATAAGAAATTAATAAATTAATTAAGATATAATAAAAACTATTTAAAATTACAATAAATATTGAAATTGCTAATTAATTATCATCGAGTTACAATTATTTAAATATTTAATGATTATTATGATGAATTATTATAAATATAAAAGTTGAAATGAAAAAAAACCTAGAAAAATAATGTAAAATTTAATGAAAGTGAAAGCTTTTATTTTAAGAAATTGTAGTGCCCTATATCTTGTCTACTGCAATATGTACCAATTTGAGAAAATATGTTACAAATTTGGACAAATAAATAAAACATTTAAGGCTTTATGTTTGGATTGAATAAAACTAAAGGAAAGGAAATGAAAGTAAGGAAAAGTAATACTATATCCTTCGTTTGGATAATTTTTTATTAAAAAGGGAAAGTAAAAGAGTTGAATATCCTTTATTTTTCCTTGAGTTACGTAATTTATAATTACCCTAATTTAGAGGAAAAGCTAGGGAAAGGAAAGTGATATTTTCAATTTTATTTTATATATTAGCCTTTTCAGGTAAATTATTTTATAATAAGGATATGATTGAAAAATTAATAAATAATCATTTCCTTACTTTTCACTGTTTAATCAAATAAAGGTAGTGAAAAATTCTTGATTCTTTATTATTATTATTATTATTATTATTATTATTATTATTATTATTATTATCTATCCAAACAAAATAAACATATATTATTTCTTTTCCTAAATTCTCTCTCCTTTTCTTTTCCTTTACAATTATTTACCAAAACATAGTGTTAAAAGAAATATGGTCAAAGTAAATGGTGTGAAATATAAATATTGCTCATAGAAAAACAAAAAGTTATAGATATCTATTATTTTGGATTTGTGGTTTGGTGATGGGTATTTTTGTTGGAACGTTAGTACACCCTATGGCGCAACGGAAAAATAATTTCGATGATCACAACTCATGGATCTATATACGAGAAATGAATTCGAGTTGAAAAAGGTTGAAAATATACCTTAAACCATCTGAAAAACAGCACTAGTATGGGGTTGGAAAACTCCTTTGATGTCGCAAAATTAAACCACAACGAAAATGTCTCGACCTCTATGTGATCCACCAGGCAACCATGATCGGAAATTCTCTCAAAAACCTTTTTGGAGAGTTTTCTAAAAACCAATAACACAAGTGCTAGCTATGTATCTATTTGGGTAAGTAAAGGGGTGAAATTAAGTATCGATATTCTTTCATTTTATTCAAAAACGCGTTTTGAATGTACACAATCACACATAACAATTATTAAAGGATTGACATAAAAGTATATTTTAAAAACCCTTAAAGTAATCTTTAACTGAAAATCACTAATTATTTGGTAATAGGATTTACCCAATTTAAGATTATGTGAAGCTCATTTCACAGTATTTAAATTAGATTTTTTATGTGCGTGCATTAAGCATACACATACATTGAGTTTAATATTTAAGTTTATCGAATTAAATTAATTATGAGAACATTTTGTGGTTAATATAATTCAAGCATTAAAGTAAATGTAACCCCATTTTTTTCATATTCTAATAGTTTTAACCATATATAGGGTGTGACCTTATAGAATCTTGCAATGTTGATAGTAATATTAGAACATTTCTAATGTTACAAACAGTGACATCTAGCAATGCATCACTGCTACCCAATTACAAGAAGTCATGGTTTGACATAACTTTTCTATAATAATGTCATCATGTAGTATATCCCTTTATCCTTGATATCTAAATTGAACACAAGTCATGAAACAATCACAATTTTATAGCACAATCTTTTTTTTCTTAATTTCTTGAGTAGACTACGATAAACAAATAAGTTGAATATCTCGTATCAACTCATTTGAGCATGACCATGCATTTCTGGTCTCACTCGATAAAGTGGCTTGAGATATTGCTTCAATTATGTAGGAAGACAAAACCTATCTTGATCACTCACATCCCACTACAGAAATAGTGGCATACCAACATCAGTTTTTAAAGTACAACCATTTAAGGAAGACGTTTGACTATGTCAAAGCATGCGACTCACGATGTTGGAACAATGATGATCTCAAGTTTAAGCATCATATGTACAATTATCACTATGAGAAATGTTATGACTATTACATAATAATACAATAAGCATTCTCAAGGTGGATTAGTCCAGTCTATTGTTCTTTAACATATACTTGTGTTGACTTGATATCACATATCTGTAACAACTCTTGTCACCAATCTAGCACATATACACCCAACATCAGTCTTTAAAGTACAACCATTTAAGGAAGACATTTGATTGTGTCAAAGCATGTGACTCACGATGTTGGAAATGATGATATCAAGTTTAAGCATCATACGTACAATTATCACTATGAGAAATGTTGTGACTATTACATAATAATCCAATAAGCATTCTCATGGTGGATCAGTCCAGTTTATTTTTCTTTAACATATACTTGTGTTGACTTGATATCACATATACGTAACAACTCTTGTCACCAATCAAGCACATATTAGCCTCAATGCATTATTGTTGTCAAAGCCTACAATAATACTTGACTAAGGACATTTAAGAATGATCATATCATTTTAGAAATTTATCATTATACAACTTATTTAACATGAAAATAAAGACCGAAAACAATAATGACAATGTTTTTATTAATAAATTAAATAAGAAGTATACTATTACAATCATCATATATATGATTGGTCTTTTGGCATACTCAATAATTTTAATTTTGATTGTTTATTTTAAATTAGGATATTTTAAAATATTTTTATTTTATAACTTTAATACATTTTAAATACTTTTTATATTTTTATAATTGTTTTATAACTATTTGATAAAACATGTCTTGTCTAGGTTCATCTTGGACAAATAGTTGTCTAGGTTAATTTAAATGTGATTTTTTAAATAATTAAAAAATTATTTATTTTTAGGATTTCTAATTTTTTTTTAAATATTGCCATGTTAGCATGTGGTATATGTGGCACACCACGTTTATTTGATTGCTCTGTCAGACATGTCATCACTGAATGGTAGGAACGAGTGAAAATTTTAACACAAGGACCAATTTGCTATTTGATATAACGTATATAGACTAATTTGTTTATTTTTTAGTAGAGTGAGCAAAATGCAACCTAATAACGACCTTCATAGTACTTTTACCCCTAAGAAATGTGGAATGCTAGAGTAATTAGATATATTGTATAAGATGTTTAGTTTTCGTTTATTAGTAATTATATTGTCAAATACTTTTTGGACTAATGCATTATATATGATTATTTGATTTTAGGTTTTGTTACTTGTTTAGAGAATTTTTCTCAAGTATTATTGACAATTTTATAATAGCATTTTAGATTTAAAATTATATAGTTGTGTAATTATAATTTATACTAAACATGACATTGAAAATTATGAAAAATTACACTTTATCAATCAAGCATGTTTTTAAATGTAGTTAAACATGTTTAGATAATTAAAATTATAAACATTTTCTAATTAAGTTGGAACCATTGAAAACACTAATTAGATATAAAATATTATTTTAATGTAAGAAAGGGATAATATTTTTTTGCCCTTGAACTTGGTAACTAGGTCCACTTTGATATATGTACTTTTTTTATCCACTTTGGCAGTTCAACTTAGCAACTAAATTCTTTTTTATCCTTGAACTTAAAAAATATAAAAGTTAGATGATGTGGCACTTGAGATTGTGTCACCTCATCACTTGAAATGTAAAAAAAAAAATTATATAAATTTATAGGTGATGACGTGGTACAATCTTAAAATGTCGCATATAATGTTCTAATAACTGAACCAATGGTTGAACTAGTCAAAGTACTAATTCCTGATTCAATCGGTTTGATCGATCTAACTATTATATCAACAACAATTATTTAAATAATAAAAAAGTTCATAAAAAATTAAAAAATGAAAAAAATGATCAAACTACTTCATCTTTTTCAATACTGGTTTTGTCCTAGATTTTTATTTCTTTTTTATTTTTATTTTAAGTAGTTTTCAATCCAATTGGTTCAACCCCTTTGTTTGAACTAGTATGTCGATAGGTTTTCGGTCCAACCAGTTCGATTGACTAATCCAGTCATGTTCGAAGAACACAAATCACATCACTAAATCTGAATGAAATCCAAGTTTAGGGGATCAATATGGATTTGGTTGCCAAGTTCAGTATCAAAGTGAACAAAAAAAATACATATACCAAAGTGGTAAGAGGCTCTATACTGGTATCAAAGTAACCCAATAAAACTTTTTTTTTTTCTAATATGAAATACTCAAAATTTTAGATATTAATTTTTATCATTTAACCCAATAAATATATGATTTGTAAGTAATACAAGGGACATCCCAAGAAAATAAAGACACTCTTTTATATCTCATGCAATAAAATATACTCATGCAATGTACGGGTAGATACATGTGTATCAATTAAAATATATTTAATCATTTTGTAATTTATCTATTTGAGTTTCTATATGTTTTTTAAGATAAATTACATCGATAGCCATCTAACTATTAGTAAATTAAGAATAATATAAAATTTTAAGTACCATACTTAAAATTTAAAATTACTATGTAAACAAAATATTTTCAAAATAGATTAATAAAATCCATCTTTAAAAAACCTTAAAACAAGTTTCTAAAAGTTTAAACAAAATTTAGAAACTCTCTCTTTTTGTTAAATGTATATTATAAATAGATTTCGTAAATAAATAAAAATAGATTTTATAAATGGTTTTCAATATATGTATAATCTAGAAAATTATATATACCATAAAAATATAATAATGATTTAAGACATTAATTTTATCAAATAATATATTGAATTACAAAATATAAAAACTATTCAAACTTAAATATAATATCAATTATTAAATTTCTACAGAATTATATTTATATACTTTAATTCATATATACTTTTGTGCATCAATTAATTGATATATCTAACTATTAGGATAAATTACACGGGGCTATTTGTGTGTACCAATTAAATGTATTTTTTAGGGTTTTAGAGATTTATAAATGTGAAATGCTTATGTTTTAAAAGATGAAAGTTTTGATTAGGAAGTTCGAGAATATAGAATTTATAAATGTGAAGGGTTAAATTTATTGAATTATTTAAAATTGGGATAAATTAATAGAATATATAAGTAATGAAGACTAAATGTGTTATTATACCAATTAAAAAAAGCTTACATGAATAAATTCAAACGCTAGTGTCTAAATTGAAAATTTTTAAAGTTAGATGAGCAAAACAAGAACATGAACATAGTTGGGTGACCATTTGTATAATATACCCTTGAAAATAAAAGGTTTTGAAACGAATGCGATGAGGTTTCATTTATATCAGTTAACGATAAGCCCTCCCTCCTTTTCCAACCTCTCCTTCTTTGAAATTTAGCTGTAAGTCCAAAAATAAATCCTAAAAATATAGAAATTTAAATTAGAAACCAGAAAATTAAATTAAAACTGCATAAACTAACTTAAATTTATTGTTTTTTCTTTTATTCTTTTTGCTGAAAGGAAATGGCTACTGCAACAATGAGCTTCAATTTGGTGGGAGCATTTAGGGGTCTTTCTCTAGCATCAAGCTCGACGTCGTCCTTTATGAAAGGAGAAGTGGGTTCCATTCACAAAACGGCAGTCGTTTCGTTCCCGAGGAAGTCTCCGTTCCCTTTGACGATCGAATCGGCGCACAAAAAAGGAGCCGGTAGTACTAAAAACGGTCGCGATTCAAAGGGTCAACGACTCGGCGTCAAAATCTACGGCGACCAGGTCGCCAAGCCCGGTGCTATTATCGTTAGGCAACGTGGAACCAAGGTTCAATTTTTTGCTTATTTAATTATATTTTTCGATTTCTTTTATAGGGAAATTTTTAGCTTCTAATTGCTGAAAGAAATTGTTATATTTGGGTTTTTTGAACTGAAAAAAAAAGATGCTGTAATGATGACTTTTAAGACTTCATTGTAGAAGAAGAAAACGAGTTTGAAGACTCAAAGCCAGAAAGCATTACAAATTGGGTTAATTTATGGCTTTTGTCCCTTATTATACTTGGGGACTTAGTGATTTGGACTAAGTTATAATGTTAATAATAGTAGGAGGATCAAAGTATGTTAAATTAAAGGACTTAAGTTGGGTATGGTACAAGTTGAAAATCATAATTTTTCCTACAAATTACAACATTTCTAGCCTTATTTGAGTAACCTTTGGAAAGTTTTGTTGCTTGGGCAGTTTCATCCAGGGAAAAATGTGGGGCTTGGCAAGGATCACACAATCTTTTCATTGATTGATGGACTTGTGAAATTCGAGAAGTTTGGACCCGACAAGAAAAAGGTTTCAGTCATTTTGAATCGCACTCTTTTAAGACTTTCAAATTCGTGATGTGCAGTTCATTCATTCTTATCATTGCATTCCTCAAGCTGATAAGAATTCTGGGTTTTATGTGATTCATAGATTAGTGTTTACCCACGAGTACTTCAGCCTGAGAATCCCAACAGCTATAGAGCAAGGAAGAGAGAGTACTTCAGGATGCGACGTGAACAAAGGAAGGCAAAAAAGGAAGGAATTTTAGTTCAACCCGAACTTGTGCTTGCTTCGGCTGCTGATGCTACGGATGATAATCCTGTTTGCTGATTGAATCCGTGAAACTATATCTATATATGCTTTTCTTTGTATGGAAGTTAGATTGGTATCTGAAAAGTGTACAAACCTGATGTATCCAATTTGGCAATTTTAATGGCTAGTTTCATTTGTTATTTTTGTCTATTTTTGGCATCTGATTTTAGTTCCCTTACTTTCTTGAGAGGATACTGTTAGTAACTTAGCATTTAGCAATACTCATTTTACAAGTATCTCAAAATGGAGTAAAATTGGAAGATATCATGCCATTCTCTTACAATGCATGTAAGTCATTAATCTATTATTGTCTCCTTGAAAATGAAGCTCCATCAATTTTATGTTGCTTTGATTCTTCATTTTTTTTTTTTTGAAGCTTCTATGTCTGATACATCTCTGAGTTGAGAATACTATTCTCTAAAGACTCCAAATACATGTAAAAGCTTTAAAAAGTTGAATATACCCGTGTTAGATAAATACCAATATCCGAAACTTGCACACAAGGGTGACCAACATAGAACATAACTCCTCATGGAATGAAACTGATATTTTGACCTTAATAACATCACTGAACCTGATTTCTTTTCATCTGAGTGTAAATTCTTCTG
The DNA here is from genome assembly GCF_025698545.1 of Gossypium raimondii. Lineage (NCBI taxonomy): Eukaryota > Viridiplantae > Streptophyta > Magnoliopsida > Malvales > Malvaceae > Gossypium > Gossypium raimondii. The sequence continues at coordinate 11,963,022 of NC_068573.1, forward strand.
AAATTCTCCTGGAAAAGGATATAAACCTGTAATTCAGTAAGACCCCAAGTAAGCTCTATTGGTAGTTCACTATGAGCAAAGGATTGTATAGTTGTATTTTCCTAGTAGCACTACAAGATGATCATATGATAATATGTAAAAGACAAAATTTGTCCAGTAATCACATCCTTTGAAGTACCATCAAGGCCACAGTGCTTTAAACATTATCAAGACTGGTAAAATCTACATAATCAACTGAGAATATGTACACCACTTGAACGCTAATAGTGGAATCTGACATTAACTTTATGGCCATACTAATATCACAAATTTAAGGAGAATTCATATGACCTCAGTTTTTGCACAAAAACACTGCCATAAAAAATGGCTGAATATTTTCATGGAAGGCCTCCTCAATCAGTCAATTTCATCATTGATATCGGATACAAGATTTTCCATAAAGATGAGCATAAACAGTCTTAGTACGGTACACAAGTATCATGCTTAAAATGACTGCAATGATGCAAAATCCTGACATAATCATGGAACTCAGAAAGAAGCATATGGAACCTTCACAATTAAGCGATTCATCTGCGGTAAGCATTCCTGAGAAAATTGAGCCTGAAATATGCGATTGTATATGATGTTGACGAGCTTGTTTCTCTGCTTCACGGTCATAAATTCTACTAGCAATTACACCTGAGAAGACGAGTGTACCAGCAGGATTTGCCAGATTGAGGAAATTGTTGAGAGCCCCGAACTTTTTCAAGCCGAACAACTCAGAGACAGTAGCTGGCATAATTGCCCAGTGAGCACCATGGCAAAGCCCTATCAACAAAGTACCAATATACATTGCTCCAGGCCATCCCATAGCAAAAAAGACATGGCCAACAGCCATAACAAGCTGCGCCACAACAATGACAATTGGCCTTGGATAAGCATGATCCTATACAAAAATGTCACAGAAAAAAAGGGTATGAAAAATGAATCAAAACCATTATCAAGGTAAAGTCTAGTGCTATCAGCTTCCAGGTGCAAAATCAGGGGTGAAACTAGGGGAGCTGGCAGGCCTCGGCCCCCTAAAATGAAAAATCTTTCATTTAACTTTTTTAAAATTTTTAAAAATTTAAATTAGTAAAGGCAAAATATACAAATATAAAAATTGATTTAATTCTTTAAAAATAATAGAGATATAGGTTATTAAAATAGTAAAATTACATTTTTATTATCATAAAAATTACAATTTAATTTCGGCCCCTAACAAAAATTTCTGGTTTCGCCCCTGTACAAAATCATTTCAGTCTGTACCTCACAATGATCTCCGAGATGAAACCGCCACCAACACGACCGATGAAGTTCCAAATGCAAATCATGGATACAAATATATGAGTATTATCATACCCTAGAGATTGGCTCATCTGACCAAGATTATCTATAACTGTTAACCCTGATCCTGAACCTAATAGAAGAGAGAACATAATAAGCCAAAAGTCTGCTTTGATCAAAGCCTGCATCAAGGTGAAGTCCTCCCCTCTATGAGGACCTTTCCTGTTCTTCAACCTTACTGCCCCTTCATCAGTCGCTTGGAAAAGTTTTGCTTGCAACTGAGCAATTCGTTTTTGCCCTTCCGGCACCACAAGTGAGTCTACTTCCTCGGGGTTTTCATCTTTAAACTCACTGGATACTACTTCATGTTCCCGAGTATCCTGTTCCGGATTTCCGGCGTCATGTTGGTAAGGCTTTGGTAGCAGAACCTCTTCTGCCGGATCTCTATGCCCTTCGCAGAAACTCAATACGATGGGAATGAAAGAGGAACAAACAAAATCAGAGTAAAAATTGTGATTAAATTGTGGCTCACACTAACAAGATCTTCTAGAAGCATGATTGCCATCAAGTAAGCAGCCAAAAGGAGGCACACACTATAAACAACTGTGAAACTTAAACCATCAGATGGACGCACTTCTTTGTGACCTCCAACAGGTCTGATAATGAACATCAAAGCAAAAACCACCATGGTTGGTCCAAAAGCAACCATGAATATCAAAGATGCTTGATCTGGGAAATTAATCATTGTGTATATTTGAGTCAAAATCGCACCACTCAAAGCAGCGAATCCCTTGAGGATTCCTACCACTGGACCCCTGCTTTTGGGAAAGTTTCGCACACAAGAAACAAGTGCAGCCGTATTGAAGTAGGTCTCACCATTGTGTCCCACAAATATTAAGACGCACATCTGCATACTGAGATTGGTTATCAAAGATTTTCGACTAAATTGCTATTGAATTGATATCTGTCCTGTATCATACTGTAAGAATCAAAATGTTCAAAATAGAAGAAGAAACAGAGGATTACAAATTGATAGAATTAAACCAAGCAATCAATAGGAAAAAAGAGCTTTTAGATGATACTCACAGCCCACAGTGGGAAAACTGGAACTTTCCCAGTAACAATCAACCAAAGCGAACTATAACCGATAAGATTCTGCAAAGCACCAATGAGCAAAACACCCCATATAGGAAATATCTCACACAAACCCCCGGCTATAAACCCAACACTACCTCCAAGATCTTTAGCCACACCCAACTTTGAAAGCTGCCTTTGATTATAATTCAAAGAACTCTTTATCACTGGTGATATGCTACCAAAGATATAGCCAGGCCCAGTACAAGATTGCATCCACATTGCAGCAACAAAAACCAGCCATCTATTGTTCACAAAAGCCTGAAACCTTTCTTTCAGTCCGGCCATTATGCAGTCCTCCAAAAACCACCCAAAGCGAACAAAGTGTTAGACTTTTGAGCTTTAGGGTGCTGTTAATATGCAAAACAACAGAGCAGAAACGTCAAAAAGTTAAATCATGTGAACGTAATGTTTCTTTGGGTCACCGGTCATGGAGATATTCAGTTTAACTTTTGCAAGGTGGCTGGCCTTTTTTTTCTTTATTTATTTTCTAATAATTTTCTAATTTTTAAATAATGTAAATTTTTAATTCTACAAATAAAATTAAAAAATTATCCTATCCTTAATTTAGATTTAGATAACAAATAAAATGAAAAACATAACTCCTTTGTTGTGTTAAAAAAGAAAAAAAGTCGTTATCAGTCTATTGGATAATAATACCAAATATTAAGCCGTATCTTTTGAATAAATATTAACCCGTATTTATTTAGCTTGATAGTTGTTCTTTTTTTCATTTTATTGTCTACCAACAAAAGTTTGGTACCAATAATTGTTGTTTGACATAAGCATTAACCTAAGGTAAAATTTGTTTAAAAAAGATGGCTCATATTTATCTAATAAAAACATCTTTCTTTTCTTTTCATAAAAAAGAAAGCCAAAATTAGACTGAAATTTTATTTCCTTTTTATAAATATAACCAAAAACATAAAAGTTAGAAACTTGTATTAACTTTCAAATAATTAAAAATTTGTAACAATTTTTCAAAAGGAGGAAGAAATCGTTTCCCTTTATATCAATTCAATTAATCAACTTAAAAAAAGAATCTGGTAAAAGAGAAAATCAGTTTTGGAAGCTTGATTCCATGTCAATGTATTTGGGAGATCTCTATTATAGGAATTGATCAAATTAGTCATTCTACTATTAAATGGATAAATTTAGTTCATGTATTATTAAAGAAAATTAAATAAGTTCAAACTGGAATAGAGTTAACATTTATTATTTAAAAAATCATTTATTGTTTAAAAGAATTAATATTTTAAACTTTTGACAATTTTGGAAATGAAAACTTTTTTTTTGAAATTGAGCTGTAATTAAAAATAATAATTTTAATATATTTTTATACAATAAATATTAACTTTTTATAATTTGTAATAATTAAATTTTAACTGTATAAGGACTAAATTGATCCATTTAATGGTAGAGGGACTAATTTGATCTAGTCCCTATAATGCAAGGATCACCCAGGTACTTTAACCGATTCTCATAGTAATTAATTTGAGCTCTCAGCATTCGAAAATTTGAAAGACAAACTTTCATAAAAAGTCAAAATGTGTCATAAGTCTCTATACTCTTCACAAATTTAGAATTTAGTTTTTGTACTTTTATTTCTAGAAATTTAGTCTCTTTATTTTCCAAATTTCAAAATTCAAGTCTATTTGTTAACAATGTTAAATTTTTTTGTTAAATTTGTTGGTGTGATATTTTGAATTAAAAAAATTGCTCACATGGTAATAATTTAACTAAAAAATGCTATAATAAACCTGAATTTAATAAAATAATCTCAACAATTGGATATGGATTTTGAAATCCTAAATGTAAAGGGACTAAATTCCTAAAAGTAAAAATAAAAGGGCTAAATTTCAAGTTTACAAAGAGTAAATGGACTTGTGACATATTTTAAGTTTAAAATCTGCTTCAAAGGTATTAATTCCCTTTGTTGTTAAATCACCCAAATTTATTTGAAAATTACTAAAAAGGTAAAGCTTTAAGGGGACGCAAAAATCAATTGAAATATTTGAAAAGTTAAATAGACTGAAAGGTGCTAAAAAATTAAAAGGAAATAGAACCCTAAAACCCATCTTGTCGTAATCAACCTTTCTTGTTGCTGACGATGTACCCAATTGAGATGTCCTAGCCAATATTGACATGGATGAAATTTATGCCTTCAAATTTAAATATAAAATAAATTGACCTTAAAACTAACATTTTCACTTCAAAACAAAGAAAAATCTGTGTGTAAAAGACTTAAAATTGTACCACAAACAAATGCTCATCACTACGCTTCCGATGTCAACCAATAATCTTTTCACCTGAAAACTTGCAGTAAATGTTTTGACTACAAGGGGGTCTTTGCTATATGTATCAAGGATATCGTCTTCATCTCTTTTATCATACTTGACTTGCCACCCTTGCACTGGGTGAGGCTTCTTAAGTGGACTCTTGACATTTCTAACACTCCCAAAATATGCCTTCCTTTTGGAATTGGATTTCGCCCATTCTTCATTACCACCCATTATCACATTTATTACTCCTCTAATTGGCTTTTCACCGTAATCCATCTATTCCTCTAAATCATGAGAGGTTCTCGCTTCTTTTGTGTTTTATAGCGAAAGGGGTTGTGAAATGTATTGTTTCAGTTAGCCCCTGCATGCTGTCGACTCAATTGTGTCTTTTAGATAAACACAACCTTTAATTCTATAGCTAGCGGCGTTATGAAATTGACATTTTTGAATTGAGTCCCTCATATATTGGCTAGGTCTCATATGGGGTGGGATACTAAAATTCCTTAATTATTTATTTAAGTATATAAGTAGGCAACACATTGAGAGAACTATAGCTCTCAAACCTATTTTAGGGTATACTATCTGCTTGTCGTTCTTGTTTCTGGCGTTGCTTTCACCCCTATCAAATCTTTGGTGCTGAGGTGAATTAGTGGGACTAGAAAAGTAGTGCCCTCCGTGTGTGCTCTGTTGGAAAAATCTTGGTTTGAAAATAGTTTTCTTACATAACAAAAAATTAAAATTTTGAAAATCGACCTGGTTTGTGATATTTATAGCAATAAACCCTAATTGAACTCATACTTGTGTTTTCGGCTTAGCGGACATTCGTTGTTCCCGACTTTCAACCAAACGGTCTTCTCCGCTATTTTCATACCATGAACTACTTCGAGTGTAGGCTCGAACCAATTGAATCGAAACATAGAACTAGAAAATGTTTTCTCTTTTATTTGGGGTAAAAACAAAAATTCTCTCTTCTTTAATAGAAACCAATAGAATTGTTATTCTGGAAAAATATATTTAATAGTTGAGAATAAATTCTTTCTATTTTTCGGCAGAGTAACAGTCTCTCAAAGTTGTGTTTAATAACCTACTAGTGTCATCTATTTATAAGAAGAGAAGGTAGAACCCTTGTTGAGTTGTAGTGGTTTATTTCAAATAGAAAAACAACTTCCTACTTGGAGTAGGAGTGGGGTGGACGACACACCCTAGTATTCCTACTAGGTTGCTGCCGCCTTCGTGTTATATTAGGGGTTTTAGGCCTCTCTCACATTAGGTTCAATTACGAGTACTTCCTGAGCCTTTTGACCCAGTACTCTGTAATGTGATCCAACCCGATTCGGTTTTTTTATTTCCAAAAATAAACTTTAATTTTCTATATTAAACAATTTTCTCAAATCTATTTTAGCCCCAGTAAATTTTTGATGATTTTACCCCTAGTAAAATTTTGAGAAAATATGTTTAATATTTTACAACTCAACATGTTCACTGTGACCGAATTTAGCGGAGTCTCACCCAACATAGTCCACCGTGACAGTAACCAAGGTACGATTTTACACTTGAAATCCCATATATAATATTTTGGCGGACGTCCCCATGTTTACTGTCACGGTGGACTATCCCAAGTTTACTATCTTGGCAGACTCTCTATGTTGCCATATTCGAGCTATGGTCTTACACAATATTCTTTATGTTTAATGTCCTAGCGGACTAGCCTGTATTTAATGTCCCGACAAACTACCCCGTGTTTAATGTCTCGACAGACTACCCTGTATTTACTATCTCAACGGACTCTCTCTATATTACCATAGCCAAGATATGGTTTTACAAGTTAGACCTCTTTTAAGGTGTTGCCCCGTAAGACCTTACCGTCGTTGTAGTTTCGCCCTATATAGCCTACTGAACGCCATCATGGTGTTGCTCTATGGAACCTAATATCTGTCGATATCGACCCATCTCATATCCACCTTGATGCTCGAACACTAAAGTGTTCCCCCTGCAAAGCCCGGAGCTTCACACATCACATTTTGCATTCAACAATAACGTACAATGGTATCTTAACAAAATTCCTTTTTCCCTTTTCCTCTGCCCATTCCTCCATTTCACCATTCTTAACATTGATGCTCAAACACCGTAGTGTCCCCTCCATAAGAGCCGGAGCTTTACACATCATAGTTTATACTTAGCAACACCATATGGCGATATCTAACAAAAATTCATGTTCCCAAGACCTAACTTCATCTGACCCGTCAAAACTTTTTCCCACCGTTATAATCATGTAATATATGCATTTAACTTACATACCAATATAGAGTACACTATATTTTTAAACCTGATATCTTAAATATATCATGCATATTGAACTACATTGGCGGATATCTATATACCAAGTAATTTTATACAGGCTTATCATCCACAATCAACAGAGTTTATTCATCATAAAAAATTTAGCACAAAATCAAGCCAACTACTAAACATTCCAGGAAGTGGAGTGCAAAAACTCACTTTGCTTCCTTTATCCTTGACAACTTAGCTTGTCTAAATGTCAGAGCCTCCCTTATCCTGATAGCTAAGCATGAAAATTGTTTATTGGTTAAACTAAAGGTATTTAACATTTTTAAAACCCATAACCCAAAATTATGTAGAAGCTTTTGAGAGTTACTATTTCACCCTTTCTTCAATCCACAGGTTCAGAAGGGTAAAAAAAGCTTACCAATTCCTCCATTTCTCTACTATCATACTTTAATTCACACGACTGTTGTGACATGTAGAGCTTCCTTCAGCTAAATCCTCTTCTTCTTTAGAGTGACTAAAGAACAAGATACTTTAAAGTGAAAATTTGGTAAACATAATTGAAAATAGCCTGTCTCTGCAATTCCGATATATACATACACCTTTAGCAAAATTTTCACCGACCATTTTTACCATTCACCCTTAATAATTTTGTGTCCCATTTTGGAACCAGCTGGTTCCATCATAGCTAAACCAGGATTGAGGTCCAACTGATCAAAATTTGGTCGCTAAAATTTCTGAATTCCCTGGTAGAGTCTGAAATTTTTCTAATTCCTTCGATTTAGTCCTAACTTTCCTTTGATTTCGAGTCAATAAAGATGCCCAAGTGTTACAACTCTCCCAACCTTAAAGAGAATTTTGTTCTTGAAATTTCATCTTGTGGCTAACTTTAAAGGTGAGTTCCAGTTATATTCCTTACACAATACAAAGGAGGTCAATGCCACACGTTCCTGTTTCTTAGAATTAACTATTATCTTAGCAGTATTTTTCAAACATGTCCCACTTGATTAGTGGGTCCTCCCATACTTCTTCTGCAGTAGGAACCGAGTTTAAATATAACCCTAATATTTTCCTAGAGGGGCCTTTATCATACTTCTAGTGCCAGATGTTTCCCCTTGATAGGTTACTTAACTGATCTTACACGAGCGTACTCTAACTGGTGGACACTTGATGGTTGTCATATCCCATTTTTTTTTTTAATTTGTAGTGCAAAAACAAAAATAAGGAAAGGTGTAGTTTAGTGGTAGTAAGCCCTTAAGCTATCTAGGAGGTCTCTAGTTTGAATCTCCTTGTTCTCTTACTTTATTAAAATTTTGCACACTTTTCTCATGTGCATTAAAGCATTACCATCTAACCCCCATTGTTGCCTTAATTGGTTTGCTTCTTTTCCCCTTTTATGGGTTAAACTTGCCATAAGTTGGGGAGCATGATCCCCCTTTATGCTCCTATGTTCCGTCTCCTTCCTTTCACCTCATCCTTGCCAAAAATCAAGTGTTGAGAACCCCAAAACACCCCATTGTTGTCCACCCTTCTCATTCCCTCTCTTTTCTTTTCTTTTTCCTCTTTTCTCCACTCTATTTTCTCACATTTTTGACAAAACAACCATCACCTAAAATTCCTCCACCGCAAGCTGCAGCTTCACCACCTCTACACAACCATCTAAGGTTCTCTTCTCATCCTCTTTTCTTTCGATCACCGCCTTTCACCACCACCATCGCCGTTGTGAGCCACCACGAATTGTCTCGGGAAAACCTTCCTCCACCACTCATTTTCTTTTCTCTCAATATTGTGACCGAACCCTCCCACTCTTTTTTATATTTTTTTCTCTCCTCATTAGACCACCGCCGCTGCTGCCATCACCGCTATCGCCGATGCCATTTTTCATCGAGATTTAATTTTTTTTCCCTTTTTTCTTTCTCTTTCGATATTTTCCATATCTTCTAAGGATTTAATCATCCTATCTTATATATTTTGTGTTCAAACTCATTGATCATATAATCTTTGTAGATCATTAAACCTCTTCGCTCTTTCACCGAGATTAATCATTGATTTCGTTGTGTTATTTAGTAGTGTAAGTACAGGAGGAGAATTGAGATCATTCTCCTCTCTTTATATTTTCTTCCCATAACTGAATAGTGATAGAATATTTACATCATTCGTGTGTTAACATTTTGTCCCTATGTTCTTTGAAGGACGAAACGACGCCAACCTAAGAAATCCTTAGTGTGATAACGTAGGCACCAAATCCAAGTGTTGATCTAAGGGTAAGTAGTTGGTGAGATTTATTTCAATAAAAAATATTTAAGTAATAAACCATATCTGATGGATCTATAACTAAAATACTTATTTGGTGCGTTAGATTCATCTATCGGGTTTAGATCCAAGAAAAATATTTTCTAATAGGATTGTGACAATCTAATCTATAATATAAGGTGTGGGATCTAAATATTTAATTTGAGTATAATATGTCACTTTCATTTTAATAATATGTTATTAAATAATTATTTGAGAGTACACTAAGTACTAATGTGGAGTTGAAAACTCATCAAAGGAAACCCAAGTAAGTGATCCTAAATCATTAAATCATGAAAACGATGATTTATTATGTGTTGATGTATGTGATGATGACATGTGTACAAATCTCATCTCTATGTTATGTGATACATGGCTTAATTGATATGTTGATGATTTAAATATGTGTTGTATATATGTGTGATGAGATCCATGACTTAATATGAAAAAATATATTAAAGCATGTTAAAATGAATAAGAAGCAAATATTATGTGATATATGAAAATGTGAGCATGTTTACATGCAAATGTGTAAAATTAGAAATATGCGTTATGTGAGATTATGAGCATGATTATCTAAAAATTACGAAAAGTGATTATATGTGTTAAAATGGCCATATCACATGCATAGGGTGGGTCTTGTGAAAGGTGGAAGTTATGTGGTAGTTCATCTGCGATTATGTAGTCGTTTTCGACAATTATGTGGTGGCTTGTCCACAATGTGTTATGTGGTTATTTATTGGCATTAATGTGGTGGCTTGTCCACAAATGGTGTGTTATTGGATGGACGGGATCTGGGGAACTCGATATTGGTGTGTAGCTATGATGGGTAGGAAATTTTTCAAAATGTGCATTGTTACATAAGCATGCCTCGGTATATTCATTTATGTGTATCTGTGATGATCTGAGATTTCTACGAATATGATATATATATTGAAATGGATGTGTTTATTTGATGTGTTGTTATGTATGTTACAATATTTTGATAATCTCACACTAGGCTTGTAAGCTCACCCATCTTATGTGTATGTTTCATGTAATCCTCGTTATTTGGACTTGGATATAGATTTTCAGTGATGCTCTCGGATGTGAACTTTTTAATAAATTGTGGATTTTATATAATTTTTTATGGACTTTGATTTGGGTTTGTTTTAATAACTTTTTGGGACTTTATTTTAAATTGTGGGCTGTGGCATGGGGATTTTCATTTCTGACATTTTTTAGAATTATTGCATGGATTGCTTATTTTGGATTTTAGTTTTAAAATATCTTTAAACATTTTTAAGAATTAGTATCCACTGAAAATGTGTTTTCAAAACTAAATTATAACACATGTATTTTAATAAAAGGAAAAAATAAATTTGATTGAAAAGAACTTGATATTTCCAAAATGACATGTTTCAAGAAGAAACAGACTTTTCTTATGAAAATGTTTTGGCCATCTTAATGGCCCATGTAATTTCTCAGATTGGGTCGTAACGTCTAGGCCCGATTTGAGGGATTACAATGGTCATCTCCCTCTAGTTGGCTTTCCCGCTATTTAATTTATGAGGGATTTAGGGAAAACCCTTCCCCTGGTTAACAAATGTCAAGTGCAAGTTCAGAGACTTGAATGGTTGGTTACTTTTTTTTATTGAATTCAAGCTTCTCTTGGGCGCTAGGTTATTTAAATTGAGGCACAAGGAAAAGTAATCATTTAATTTGAAATCGACTTTTCCCTCAAATTCTTTTGTCCTTTGAGTTTCTTTCTGGACTCTAAGTTTTCTTCCTTCGCCTTCCTTTTTCCTTTCATTTCCTTTCTCCCTTCGCCAGAGTTACCTGTTTATTGTAGTCAATTCTTACCATTTGGATGTGGACATGGTATTTTGGATTATGGCTTTAGTCGTTTTTATGCTTATTTGATTAAATGAATGAAACATGATGTTTAAGAATTGAGTTCGAATGATTTAAACACAAATGTATGCTGAATTTTTGTTAACAGAAGTAGAAGTAGCGATATTAAGACTTAAAAATGATAACTCTGTCTTCTCGAAAGTGCAGGGAGAGAAAATATGACTTTGGTATCGATACCATGGCCCGAGTATTGATACTCGAGGTATAATTATTGATACCCTGAGAGAGGTACCGATATTTTTCGATAAGTTTAATTTCAGGTGAAAATAGTAAGCTCTTTTGGTATCTATTTTCCATGGGGTATTGATACCACCAAGAGGAAAGATCGATACCTTACAGTTAGTATCGATACCTACATTACTTTTTGGGAAATTTTGCTAAGTGGTCTCAATGTTTGATAATTGCTCATGTTTTGTTTATTTGTTGTATGTTAGCTCGATTAAACCTTAAATTGAGTGTGTATGACTTATAATTGGCTTAAAGTGCTATCACTTTTATAGAACTTAAAAGATGCATGTTCACTTAATAAAATATTGTCTTGATGAACAAGAAGTGAGACAGTGATGTAACGTCCTAATATTCGAGCTCGACGACCAGGCCAAGTATTAGGTGTTACATAAGGTTTTGCATGTCTTAAGAAGGATACCCAACACTGTTTCTTCCTTTCTCTATACAGAGCACAGCTCTATGTCTAGAGTGCTATGAGTATTCTGTCGAATACTCGCTTGTATCATTCTCTATACATACTCAGTCAAAAATATTTCAAACCATTTAAAAATCATCTATTTAAGACCAAGTTTTAAAATTCAAATCCACAGCCGATTTTTGTAACCTGGCTCTTATACCACTAAATGTAACACCCCAAACCTGACCTAGACGTTATGGTCGAATCTGGCGATGTCACATGGAAAAAGATTTGAAGATAAGATTGTCGAATTTAAAAACCGTTACAGTAAGTTAGCTTTTATTCAATTCGAAAAAAACTAGTTGATTTGCTTTAAAACTTGTATCTTAGCGAAAGCTTTTGTAACCAGTTAACTTAGGGAAAATCATTTCTATTTACCAAAAACCTTAGTTTTTAGAAAAAAAATTGTGTTTTGTGGAGTTGCAGTTTTAAAAAAATTCATAAAAACAGTATAAAGTCCCAAATTTAAAGCCAACCAATCCATAGTCCAGAAGATACATCAAAAACACCAAATAAGTAATAAATTCTAGGAATTAACGAAAAATAGTCTAAAATTTATGTGTGGCCACTGTCGAGTCCTCTGCTGCACCGACCCGTCAAGTTGGGGGATTTCCTGTATAAATTAAACAGAGATAGGGTGGGTTTTTGCAAACTCAGTATGTAATCCCCACAGAAAACATGCATACAGATAATCAACAGAATTCAGTTAGATATAGGCTTGGGCCCGTGTCCATCACAAAATCAGTTTGGGCCTTAGCCCATTCAGATACAGTCTTAGAAATTCATTAGGGCCTTGGCCCATATCAGATACAGAATACAGATACAGTAAATCAAAATCCTACCCACCAGCCTCTACACACCATCTCCGTCCAACCCTACACACCATGTGGGGATTAAATGAACCCACCCATCCCTACACGCCATGCTGACCGAAATGCAACATATAATCAGAAGGTTGTAGCTGAGTTGCCAAATAACAGGCTTAATAGCCTTTCAGACACTTCCTCCAAATATCATCAACCCACCCCGATTAAAAGAAACATACAAAATATGTCATGCCAATATGCAATTAATTGTACATACATTTAGATATCATAAGTCATGCTCGGTACAGAAATCAGATAGACAGATCACACATATAGCGGTCTAAGTAAAGCATACCGACCATACAGTAGGTCCACATACCGACCTTACAGAGCTTTTCAAAAAAAATGGGCTCATACGCCCATGTGGCCCACTCGGCCGAAATTGGCCTTGGCCACATGATCCATTTTTAATGTAACCCGTGCTAGTTAATTATTCATATATGTTTTCACTATTTACTTATATGTTCCTTCAAACCTGTCTACTTTAGTCACTATTACGAAATTATTTATATCTTAAGCTAAAAAATTCCAAATTAAGATCCGTTTGATGACTTTGAAACTAGGCTCAAATAAATTTCAACTATAAAATTTTCAAAATTTTTGGTTTAGCCAATAAGTACAGTAAAATTTTCAAACTTGCCCCTGTTTTGCTGTTTGGCAGCTTCGACCTTTCTTTGGTAAAAATTAATTATCTTTCAGTACAAAATTTGGATTATGTTTCCATTTGTTTCTATTAAAAATATACTCATTAATAGTTTAAACATGTAAATTTTAACCCTTAATTATTTTTATCCAATTTTTGATGATTTTCCAAAGTCAGAACAGGGGAACTCGAATGCAATCTGACCTTGTCTCACAAAGTTTATTATACCTCATGATTTACAATTTCATTACTTACACAGTTTCTTCTATGAGAAACTAGACTCAATAAGATTTAATTACATATTATTTTCATCCTCTAATTTGATTGTCACAATTTATGGTAATTTTTCAAATTTAGCCTACTGCTGCTGTCCAAACAACAAGCAATTTTGGCAATTCACTGAATCCTTTTTTTTTTTTGTGTTTCAGGTGCACACCTGATTTTGTTTGATGCTAAAATAGTCCTTGAGCACTTCAAAGCCTATAATAAAGATACTCAACATCAATTTAATTGATTTACAAGTGAATTGACAACCAAGAATGAATAGAAATCCAACTTACCACCAATGATAACCCTCTGTTTAACTATTTTTAAGACAAGAACATTGAATTCACCAGTCCAAGCCTTCCCCTACGCCCAAATCGTAGAGAAAAAATATTCCCACTTCAGCCGCTAAGAGATTCATGACAGAAACGAAGAGAAACACTTATCGAAACTAAGTGAGCACTAATAATGTGCGAAAACGAAGGAAAATAAATGGATTAGGGAAAAATCAAGAAGAAGAAAAGGAAGAGAAAGATGGAAAAGCTTAGAGATTTTGACAAGAGGAGAGGGAGAAAAATAGACTACAGAATTTTTGGAAAAGAGAGTCAAAATTTGGTCATGGGAATAAAATATAATAAAATCCCGATAACCCCCAAAATCTCTTAATCTTCTTCCCTAATTCCCACTACACATCCACTACTCAAAATCCCCCTATTACACAACTCTATCCCGAAATTTGAGCAAAAAAATAATACCCTTGTCTGTATAGGGATTCGAACACAAGACCTCCACCAAAATAACACATCATTTAACCACCAGACCAGCAGACCCATTCTGATGTAATTTACCCAACAATCAAATAAAAGCCTACTGAACAAGAGTAAGGCCTAGTTCATTCAAAATACCAAAATTTGCCCAAGTGAAGGCTTGAGCTTGGGACCTCCCAAACACTCCCAGAACACATAACCACTAAAGCTGATAGATATTTGTGTCATATTTTCACAATAACGAAATGAGAAATTTTGGGGCGTTACATCATCAGCTTAGCTTTCCAAATGCCAGATTTTCTGTTCTTCTGAAAGCTAAGCACGACAACCGATGTCAAAAATTAAACTTAACATTCCAGCTTAAAAACTCAGATTTCCATAAACATGCAGAACCCCTCAAAGATTCTAAAAACTCTTAACTTTATTTTCTTAAATCTACGAACACCAAAGGACTTTGAACTTTACCAGTTCACCTGATTCTTTACTTTTCCGACTCAAAACCCATCATCACCACTCCATGCAGAGGTTCCCGTAGTTATTTTTTCCTCGAAGCAACCAATAAGAAGATGAAGAAGGAAAGAAAATTAAATAGAATGGATAAGAATTCACCTTGGTAATTCATTTCTTAGCTATTTATAACCCTTCACGTACGGTCTTCAACCTTATAAAAACCATCCATTTGTAATCATTTTATCTCCCACTAACGAACCAATTGGTTTTCACCCAACCGAACTAGAATTGAAACTTAACTATGTTCAAACCAGCCACTAAGTTTTTCCTAATTTTTCTGTGGAAGTCGCAAACTTCTGATTTATTTCCATTTAACCCCTAATTATTCCTAAATTATGAACTTAACGAAAAACTGGGTGTGACAACTTATAGGAACCAAGTGAATGCAAATCTAGTTGGGCATGAAGTAGCAATAAAATGGAGTATTTTGACATTTTGGTACTGAAGTATCGATACCCTAGCAAAGGTATCGATACTTAGCAGTTTCAATCAGGCTTTTAAATAAATAGAATTCCAATTTGGTATTGATACTTAAAATTGGGATCGATACTTATAAAGGAGTATCAATACCAAAAGCCAAGTATCGATACTTGTGTTTTAAAGATGAATTTTTCAAACTTCGAACATGTTTTTCAAAATTTTAAAATTTTACAATAATTACATTTTGAATAATCAAGACAAATATTTATAAAAAACGAGTAAATGTCATGAAACTCTATTATAGTTGTATAAATATAATATTTAATTATTGATGACTTGTGAACCGGTTAAATGAGCACGAAGGTTGATACAAAACATAATGAATGGTTTGATTCAATTTAGTAGTGTAATATGATGTGATGAAATGCAACATAATTGAATAAATGTTAATACTTATAAATTATAATGGGCAAAATTTAAATTGTCTATGAATTGAATATTACATGGTAAGATAGTACGTATGTATATTGAATATTGGAACTTGTATGAATATAAGCATGTTATATTGTATTGAACTAGCTTATGGAACTTATTTAAATGGACTTAAGTGATATATTTGATGTAGTTAGTAAGATGTTTTGTGTTGTTGTAATTATTGCGTGTTTTCATTAACTTATTCATGTTGATATTGAATTGTATAAATATAAATGAGTTGATTACTTAGCATACAATTTGTTTTTCGTGCGCAAGTTAGGTTATATTCAAGATCTTGAATTTTGGCTTTAGCATCCATAAAGGATCCTGGACTTAGCAATGTTGGTGTATTTACATTTTGAATAGTTTGGCATGTAACTAACTAGTTGAGTCACTTTTGGTATATCTTTATATTTATATGAACTTGAGTAACAAGTTAGTACTTGTGAATTTAGTTAATAGTGTAATTATATGCTCATAAGTAGGTTATATGAAATGTGATGTGAATTCATATCTAAATTTATGGTACTTTCCCTGGCAACGAATGTGACACACTGTAACTCAAACTTAACGATCGGGTCGAGTATAGGGTGTTACAGATATCCTATGAGAGTAACACACTTATGACAAGGTTATTGGATGAGTACTTATTAAGTAGCTTTCGTAATGGTATATAACATGGGGGAGCTTAGTCAAGATACTATAATGGAATGACTTCATGACTAAATAAGTTTATAATTAATAGATGAAAAGCTGAAACTTAATTATAAATTTTTTATGCCCTAACTATATATGTCTAATTGGTCCCTTCGCTAGCTCATTGAAAATAAATATGAATTGTATGTAGAACCAATTGAAGAAAAATGAATAGAAACAATGAAGTAAGAGAAATAGATCGCATTTGCAGAGAAGTTAAGCATTCGCACGTACTAATAATAGCCTCATGTTTGGCCATCATTCTAACTTAAGCATAAGTTCTTGAGAAGTTACTTAACTAGAACGACCTTGAATGTATAACCATCATCTATAATTCCATGAACTACGATTAAGTCATCCTGGGACAATTTTAACGAGTATCATGTATGACTAGTTGTCCTTTATAAAAGAAAAACTTCTTGTTATATCATATGATAATACCTACAACTTGGCCAGCCAACTATCATACAATTATAAGATAATTCTTCTTTCTTTTAGGAAATCTCCTCAGTTAAATCCTCATGACAACGTCTACCTTGGGGCAGGTTTATTTCTTGCCAAGACAAGAGATCATCGATGGAGGCTGTAGGTCTTGTTTAGAGACCTTTTCTCACTTGATCTTTTAAAAACATGCAAAATTTTTTTATATCTAGTTTCGATAATGAATGATTAATAAATGCATGACAAATACATGTGGCATTCTTTTCCTAAACTATATGACATGCTTATCATACTGATGCATGAACATACTTTGTAGTCAATTTAAATATCACCATGCTACCATTGAAAAGCATTAAATTAAGTGACTCTGACCAATCAAAGTTTCTATAATTTCATCCTAGAAAATAAAAAAAATTACAATTATTACCCCCAAAGCATACTTTGGGTCTTCTAGATGAAAGTCAAATATCCTAATTTTTTGAGGTTTTTCCCCAAAACCACAAATGAAATGAAAAACACTAAATCTGTTGACGAACTTCTATCGCCACCATGAGCTTTGCTACTTCCACAGTGGATATCGCCTTCGATGTTGTAGAGTCACCGCTAGCCACCACTGTTGAACCACTGATAGTCTCCGCCATTGGACCACCATCGATCTTTTTACATTTGGTTGGATTGGGTTTGCGTTGTCTCGATTAGTCTTGGATATGTCTCGATTGTCCAACATTCATTGAAAATTTTGTTACATAATACTTATGTCTATTTTTTACTCACATAAATTATTCTAAAATAAATAAATAAAATAATTCCTACGTGGATATGATATTTCACAATCTAATTACATATCCTAAAAAATATTAAAATAATAATAATTACAGTCACTTTAATTTCTAGGAATCACAACTTTGACAAAATCACTTTATCAAATAAATGATAAACTAATAAAATGCATTCAATTTCATACGTAACCCAAAACATACTAATAATTATAATAATGACACATCTTATAAAAAATTTACCAAACATCAAGAAAAGAGAAATTTCGATATCGGTTTATACTACAAATATAACAAAACCTGGCTCTGATTCCAATTGACTGAAAATATCTGATTTAGAAATGATATTCTATCACAGTGAAAAATTAAAAATTTGAAAATAGAGACAGTTTGTGATAGTTATAGTGATAAAATTTTCCTGAAAAGTATCTGTGCTTTGTGTGAGACAAATCCTAGGCTATTCTCGTACCACAAATCACTTTGAGTGTGGACTCAAACAATCTTAAAGGAAAGCAAATTTCTCTCTCTATAGAAACTGGTAGAATTGTTATTCCTAGAAAATTGAATTTATACTTAGAAAATGAATTTCAAATATTTTCAGGTAGAACAATAATATCTCAAAATTGTATGTTTTTAGCTCTACTAGTGCCATCTATTTATAAGGAGAGATTTAAGAATTCTGGTTCAATTAGTAGAATACAAATACTACTTATCTGATAGAAAAACAGGTCCCCTAGTTCTACTAAGAGAGAGGGGTTGCTAACACTAGTTAATTATACTAGGGTTTCCACCCTTCATACACATTATGAGGGGTTTTTGACCTCTCCTATATTGGGTTTAATATACATGCTTCCTAAACGTTTAACCTAGCACTTTATAATTTAATCTAATTAGTACATATTTTTCTATTTCCTAAAATGAATATGATTTATTAAATTAATTTTTCAATTAAATACTTTTCTAAACCCAATTCTAATTCCAATAAAGTCATGGCAATTTTACCGTAAAAGAATCTATGAGAAAATATATTTAATTTTCTTATTCAACGAATTTCCAATGACCAATTTATTTAATTTCATTTTTGAAATTTAATCATTTAACTAGATAATAATTCGAAAAACTTAAATTAATTTTCAGGTCATTTCCATACTTAGTGAGAAACCACATTCATTTACGAATGTAACCCGTTTCTCTAACTTTATCATTTATGTTCATTTTATTCTACATGCAATTCATTTCTGGTTTCAATGAGCTAGCGGAGGGATCAATTGGACATATGTAATTAGAGCTTAAATGATTTATAATTAAGTTCCAACTTTTCGCCTATTAATTGTACACTCATTTAGTCATGATGTCATTCCACCGTAATATCATGATTGAGCTCTCTCCAATTACATAGCATTATAAAAGTTACTCGATCAGTGCTTGTCCATTAACTTTTCATAAGTGTGTTACCCTCATAGGATATCCTTAATTTCTTTGGGATAAATTCGTTCACTCAATATGACCCTATTATATCTTACAGTAACCATTACATCTTCTTTTATGAAAAGTCAATTACTATCAAATAGTAATTAAGTCATTTGTCACAAAGACAAATAACCCGTGACCACATTTACTTTTCATCTATTTTAAATTCTAATAAGAGGATATCATTTACTCATTTCTTGGGCTATGATTTCCACTTTTGTGAATGGGGCTACATATTGCAGAATTTGTATAACTAACACATCAACTTTCGGTTTATTATCTATTTGAACTCAAGTTTTTACTTACATTAAAATATACGAGTCATGCATACATAGCCCACCATCCACTCAGGATTAATGTATGCCACACTATGAACGTCACAAGTGAATAAATCTATAAACAAATTTAGGATCTATTCTACTTGGGTCCTGTCAAACGTACTAGTAGTCTAGTCAGCCACATCTTTGTCTCTATCTTTTAGGAGTCATCCACTCTGATGCTTAAGATAAAACATCTTCTCAAATGAACTTGATAAATGACATGTTATTTTTTCAATCAGTTTCCTCATTTTCGATTAGACTAAGGACATGTTGAGGCTTATCTACTAATACAATCTGTCTTACCGTATTACGACTCGACTACTAATACCACTTAGTATTAGTTAAAAATTAGATAACCAGTGAGCTAATATTTGTTTCTATTTTTATTTATGTGAAAAAATCATTGAGGACAATATAAAATGATATTAATGTAATTGATGGATAATTTTATTAAACCAATCTACTCAAAAAATGTACAACTGTACATAGATGAAAATACTACACTTAAAGAACAAGATCTAACATTAAAACCGGGAAAGCATGTCTCGAGACATAGCCTAATATTTTAATATTTTGACTTAGGATATGTAACCCGGCTCCTTGTTTAGTTGTCTTTGACCTTGGAACATTGTATTTGGGATCATTTGAGCTTAATTAACACTTGTATTGTTCTTTAATTATATTTTAACTTGTTTAATACATTTTAAACTTGAAATTTCATATGATTGCATGTGAATGTGTTCATTTTGAGTTGTTTCAGAGACGAATGTCGCATTTTGCATCTAGTCATCTTACGAGTCAGGTGTAGAATGTTACATAGGGATTCAAATTATCCTATCTCATTGTCCAATTAATTTTACGGATACAAAATAATATGATTTAAGAGAAGATATGTTTTTCGATAAAAAAACTATTATATTTAATTTTATTGTTAATTATATTTAATTTTACAAAATAATTTTATTGAGTTTTTATATGGTGTTTATTAATTTGTGTAAATTTTAATCAATATTTAAGACAAGTATTGATGGTTAAAGTATGACTTTATTTATAAGAGGTCTTAGGTTGAAACCTTGTCAAAACAAATATTTTCGAACTAGTAGATTCACATATAATGTATATTCGAAGGGTTGATTCACATCCTTCTTTGAATTGATTGTGGATAGTAATTTTAATAGTAACATATCATCTTTATGGATTATATAATTGAATAAAATATTATAAAAATCATAATAGTACGCATTGTTAAATAATATTTTCCTAATAAAAAATTTAAAAGGAAAATTCACTAATAAAAGTGTGTTCCTTGCAGTATATTTTTTTTCCTGAATCTAATAAGACGTATTTACGAATAAAAAGTACTTTGTTTTAACTCCATAAATATGAAGAGATATCGTAAGATAATGGGGGATAGTCTATGATTATCTTAATGATAGTGGGCGGGCCCTCAACTCCATTACGATACGTAGGCATAACGCAATTCCCACTTGGCGTTATGATGAATTAATTCTTGAAATAAATATAAAATACTTTGATTAGAAGAACCTGAATACCAGCAATGTCGATTTTCCGCGTGGTTAACGAGACAGACTTGAAATCTGTTGGACTGCGGCCGCGCAAGTTCGAACCCTGCTGCCGTAGTTTGCTTTTCTTTTTCTTGATCCCATCTTCTAATTTAGCTGAGTTAAGACTAGATTTGATCATGGGTCGGGCCGTCCTGAATGTAGGAGGGTGTTGGCAAAAATATAGGTCCAAAAAATAAATTTGGATAAAAAAATAAGGTCTGTTTAAAAAACAGGTCAACCTTAGGTAAGGCATTTTTGGACCCGGATTTACTAAAGGATAAAAAAAATTTGCTCTTTTTTTTAATGTTATTTTCTTGTTTTCTCCCTATTTTGCTACCATTTTACTATTATGTTGCTAATATTTTGTTGTTATTGTTTGGATATTGTATAAAACTTATTTTATTGTTAATTTTGTTATTATTTTAAGTGCATTTGTTAATTTTGTTATTATTTTAAAGACATTTGCTTGTTAAGTTGCATTTATTTTAGTGTTATTTAAGTCCACATATTTTTTAAAATTTATTTTCAATTTGTTGGGAAATATTTATTTTGATGTTTTTTTGTATTTTTGATGTATTATATATATTTAAAAGTTATATAAAAATAATTTAAAATTAATACAGGTGGGTTGGGTCGAGCCCGGGTGTTAGCATTTTCATCTGGATCGAGCTTGGGAAAAATTTTAGGCCCATTTTTCGGGCCGGGCTGGGCTCGGGACTAGTGAATGAGCTTGAATTTTTAGTTGAGCCTGGCCTGAACCCGGCCCGGCCGACCCATGAACACCTCTAGTTGAGACCATCCTTTAGCGAAGACATACTTGGGTTGTTCGTCTGGGCATTATTGACTGTTACTATGATTAGACACCAACTACCACCACCAAATATAAGGCCTATAGGGGTGAGTTTTCGATCGAATCAAATTGAATTGAATGAAATTTTTTGAGTATTTTGAGTTAATTGAGTTGATGAATCCTATTATATCATCCTAACTCGATTTAAAATTTTCTAGAATTTAGTTGAGTGAGATGAAATTTGAATTGAATCGAATATATTTGTTCGAGTTAAATTAAAAAAATAATTTTCGGTCCTTGTAATCACTGTCACCCAACGTCATCAAATTTGTCTACCGTAATCAAATTTGTTATTAACTTTCACCGCCTCATAATTTATTTATTAATCTTTTATATACATGTTAACTTTTTTGCTTGCTTAGTTGCTTCAATTATCTCCCGATTCTTGTCACTATGTATTTTGAAATTAAAAAATATGAAATGCAAAAATGTGATTTTTAATAAAAGTTATCTTAAAGATAAAATGTGAAATTGATACCAACGTAAAATTTTAACACGAATATTTTATAGCAACATCAATAATTCAATTTTAATAAAAATTATAAAGATTTAATATGATTAAACAATTCAATAATGTAAATAATACAAAATATGAAATTTAATTTAATAATATAAATAGTAGATATAAAAAATTAGGGATTTTTTGGATGATTTTAATTTTTAATTTGGGGTAAAATGTAAGAAGTAGAACTTTAGGAGAAACAAAAATTTTTGGGGTTGAAGGAGTACAAATTTGGGGAAAAGTAAATAGGGATGTAAAATTTGGGGGTATTCAAAAAAATTGGGGGTGGGGAATGAGTTTGGGGTAGAAGAGGGTGGGATGAGAGTAAAAGTTTTAGAAGAAAATAAAAATTTTTGGGGGTTTTGGGGGGAAAATAAATGGGGGGAATAAAATTTTCGGGGTGGGGGAGAATATCCAAAAAAAGTTGGGGAAAAATGAGATTGAGGTAGACGAGGGGTGGGATGGAAGAGTAAAAATTTTGGGGGAAAATAAAAAAATTTAGGGGTTGAGGGAATAAAATTTTGGGGGGGAAGTAAATGAGGAGAGTAAAATTTTGAGGGGGAAATATTAAAAAAACTTAGGGGGGAGTGAGTCTGGGTAGAAGGGAGGTGGGAGGGGAGGGGAGTAAAAGTTTTAGGGGAAAGTGGGAGAGAGTAAAAATTTTGGGAGAAAGTAAAGAGGTTTGGGAGTTTGGGGTAAAAATATAAAATATCATAGTTTAATATTCAGTTTATTCGAATTATTCAAGTTATTCGAATTTGAAAATCAAACTCGATTCGAAATCAAAATTTGAAAAAGAAATTCGAGTTGACTCGAATAATTTGAATAACTCGATTTGTTTAACTCAAAATTCAAGTTTTATTTCGATTTTTTCGAGTCTAATCGAGTTTTGCTCACCCCAGCTAACGAATGATTTAATAGTATTAGAGGAACTCCAAGTTATTCCTTGAAAAATAAAAAGGTTTTTATTTCCATATGCACCAAGCAATTAAACCAAAGAGGCTAGTCTAATTGATCCCCTCACTCGGCATCCACAAAGGATTGCATAAATTGGACTATATCAATTCAAACAAGCTACTAGAGAAAAAACTAAGTTGATGATTAGCTGGCGCAACACTTAACAAGACTTCTTTGGCAGTAGGACAATCCTTAAGCACATGAAGAATGTCCTTGGAATCATGATTACACAACAGACAAAAGCTATCATGTCCAATGCCCCTCATTATCCTCTCTACATTGGTAAGAAGACGTTGTTTAAACACGAGCCATAAGAAAAGTCGAACACGTTGAGTTCCTTGAAACTTCCTAACGACTTTCCACCATTTATCCTTTGAATTCCACATGGTTTCTCTAAGAAACCAGTACGCACTTTTAACCAAAAATACACAATTGAGTTGTGAAGCTAATTAATTCTATCTACTCCTGCAAAAAGGTGAGGAGGAGTAATGCTCATTATTTTTTTGATAATATCTTTCAGCAGCCATACCCTAAACAGATTAAGATTCCACATACCCTCCTCTATTACCATATCACTAAAAGTACAATCTGAAAGAAAATACTTGTAAACAGGCATGTGATTTAACGGCCCTAAGTTCGGAATCTAGGGATCCTTCCAGCACTAAACATAATTCCCATTCCCAACCGACCAAATTAAGTTCTCGCACAATAGAGGCCATACCTTAGCAAGGGCTCTCCAGACGAAAGAGTAGTTTCCTTGCGCAATGCTAATAGGTAGCCGCTCCTTCATCCCATACTTCGACTTAAGAACACAAACCTAAAGGTTATCATCCTTTGAGTCTAGGTTAAGCCCCAACTTTAGTAGGAAAGAAATGTTTTAGTCCCCTAAGTGCCTAAAACCTACACCTCCACAACCATGAGGTTGACAAACAGAGTCCCAATCAACCAAATACATCTTCTTCCTTCTATTAAAAAACCCCCATATAAATTATCCGACAATACACTCAATCTATTCACATACACCTTTTGGAATCCGCATAGACTGCATAAAATAATTTCGAATGGAAAGAAATACAGATTGTGGGAGAGTAACTCTGCCTGTAAAAGAAAGCTTCCTAGCATCCTAGTTACTCAGCTTGCTTTGAACCTAATCTACCACAAACCCCAGTGTACCATAAGTTACTCTGTCATGGATGAGAGGGACTGCCTAATATGTTTCAAGGCTCTAAACTACTTGGAAGCCAAGTAAATTACTCAACCTATCACTTAGTTCACCATCCACACCTTTAGAGAAAAAAATGTTGGTCTTACGAGTGTTAACCTAATGACCTAAGAGAGAGCATAACCTATCAAGAGTTTCTTTGAGAATCAAAACATGCTCTAAATTGGCTTTGGCAAAAATAACCAGATCATCAACAAAGAACAAGTGTGATAACTCTAGTCTCGATCGAGACAATTTTATAGGACTCCATTTTCCACTTGAAATAGTCGAATGGATACCATGTCCTAACCATTCCATGCACAACACAGAAAAATACGGGGATAAAAGGCACCCTTGACGAACCCCTCTTATAGGCTTGAACTTTTGAGTTGGCACCCCATTCCACAAAATTTGCATATTGGAATTCAGAATAGTTGACATGATAACTTTCTTGAGAAAATTTGGACTTCCAGCTGCTCGGAGTGAACCATCAATAAATTCACATCGTACTTTGTTGTACGATTTTTCTAGATCAATTTTGACTACCATCCACCTCTTCTTTTTACCCTTCATAGAATGTATGACCTCCTCAGTGATAAGAATATTATCAGAAATGTTCATTCTTGCAATGAATCCAGCTTGCTCAGGTGCAATGATTTTAGGAAAAACAACTTTGAACTGATTAGTTATGATATTCATAGTCAACTTGTATAACATAGAACAGAGACTGATAGGCCAAAATTGTGAGGCACTCTTAGGTTCAAATACCTTAGGAGTGAGAACAATAAGCATGTTGTTCAACCCCTAATCTATCATCTCACCATCAAACAACCACTTGACCTACTTACAAATATTGCCACCAATACTCCCCTATTGGTTTTGGAAAAAGAGCGCATGGAAACCGTCACTACCAGGGGCCTTCCGAGGTGCCATGTCAAAATGGGAAATCTTAATTTCCTGATCTAAAATCAATTTCCCTAAGAATTTCTTATCACATTGGCTAAGCTGTGGAAAAGAACTAGGAGGCAAGTCCCCCAACTTTTTCAGTAGCTCCCCATACAACTTCTGAAAGAAAAACAGTGAATGCCTTAGATTAGATATCATCTGGGTCAAAGATCCAATACCCTACTTGATTCCTCAAAGCATTGATACGATTAGCCTTCCTCCTTTGAAGTGTGCGGCTATGAAAGAACCTATTATTCTGGTCCCTCAAATTAAGCCAATTGTATCGAGCCTTTTGCTTCCTCAAAAGTTCTTCACGATGAAGAAAAAAGTCTAGCTCCTCCTTAACTTATAACTCACTTTGTATCAATTGAATGAGTTAGAGTGTTCCATCGCCTTTTGTAAACGGATAAAATGTTGAGCAAATTCTTTTTACAAGCACCAATATGACCATAGACAGACTTGTTACAATTCGTGATGCTAGAAGTAAAATTAGAGAGAGAATCAAACATGTTGCCATCAAAACTCCACTTTTCTCTAATGAAATTTGAAAACCCCGAATGTTCAATCCATCCAGCCAAAAATTTAACGGTCCAACCTCTACGTAGACTGAGTTTTGGTTTGGAATTAAGACAAAGGGGCCTGTTGTAACACCCCTAACCCGTATCCATCGCCGGAATAAGGTTATGGAGCATTACCAGAGTTTACATTTCAAAACTATCAAAAATATAAATCATTTACTTCACAAAAGAAATCATAGAAAATTCCATCAATAACATACATATTGTCCTTTTTACAAGCCCTCAAGGCCTTAAAAACACATTAGAAACAAATCAGGACTAAATCGAAAACATTTAGAATTTTTTGAGAAAAGATAAAACTTTTCAAACTGCAGAGGTCACACAGCCGTATGGCCAGGCCATGTGACTCACACGGCTGAGACACACGCCCGTGTCTCAGGCCATGTGGGCATTTGAAAGAGGGACACACGACCATGTTCTAGCCCGTGACCGTACCGGTGTAACTCTCTGACTTAGGTCACACGACCAAGCCACAAGCTCGTGTTCCAGGCTGTGTAACTCTCGAAATGCAACCTTTAAAAACCTATAGGGGACAAACGACCATATCACATAGCCATGTGTCACACACGGCTGCGACACACGCCCGTGTCTCTGGCCGTGTAAACAAAAAATAGGCCATTTCCAAGCCAATTTTCTCACCCAGTCATTCATACATTTACAACCAGTTTTCCATATATAATCAATCATCCCAAAGTGCACCAAACCATGCAACAACAAGCTATCCAAATAAATTATATGTTCGTACAACCAATATGCCCAAAAGGCACCTCAATCACAACAATTAAACATGTATAACCACATGCATCGTTTAGCCAAAACTTACCATTTTGTTCACATATCAAATTCACATCCAAATGTACCAAATTTACTATTTACCAATTAGCATCAATATTCTTATAGGACAACTACATTTTTCATACCAATATAACTTTCATCATAAGACCACATACATATATCAACATATCAACCATTCAAAGTACCAAATCTACAAGCCAAAACATAATGGCTAAAACATCAACCAAAACACCTATACATGTGCATATTTAACCACTTATCACTTAACCTGTTTTCATGCCAAAACATGACATAATTGATACATAACAACCATACCAATTTTGGTAATTTCAAAACATACACCAATTTGACCATATTAACCACAACCAACAAGCTATCAATAGTACCTTAAGTACCTCAAATCCAAGGCAACATTTCATGCCATAATCATCAACCAAAATGACATATATATACCAAACTCATCAATTAAATATTAGACATAGTCCACCTATGCATGCCATTATAACCTTAACCAAGACATCAAAATCTACCGATATAATCGCTGGATAGTATGATAGATCTCTGACGAGCTTCCAACCCGATCGAGCTTCTGATAATCTATAAAGTAAGAGAAAGATAACTGCCTAAGCAAGGAATACTTAGTAAGCTCGTATAAACTTTAGTCATATCAATCCATTTCAAATATGAAATTTATATTCTTATAAAAAATAATCCTATACCAACACTGCAAGATTCATGAAACCATATTCAACAACTCACAAAGTGAGTAAATTCATAGCGTTACATATACATATCATCACGTATAAACTTTAAACCCTTTCAAATTTTCTTATTTTCATTTTTATTTCATTACTTTCCATTGCATTTACTTTCTTTAACTTAAATAAAAACATCAATTCAACTCATCATTTTACACTTCAAGTATGAACTTACTATTTCATTACCTTTCCACACCCGTTTCATATGCATATCACACAAGACATATGCATATCATTCAACCATAGCCACAAGCTAGTGCATTTAAACATAGTTCTTTTGGAATTAACCACATGATAACCATTTCAATAGAAATTACATAATTTAAACCTTACCACTCTTTCATGATCACCAGCATATTTTCATTTAGGCACTTACCATATCAATGCATAACTTATAAGTTTAACATGGCATAATCCAACCACAACTTGGCCAAATCCTAAGCATTTACACCAAACATGTTAGCATACAAGATATAAATCGTAGGCATATTAACATAAATAGCCATTTAGCCACAACATGTATCTCATGAGTTTATAACTCATCTCAACCTAAATAATTTTCATGTATCATCATATCAAGGATGTTCATATATGTACATGTCATAAAACATATCGTGTTCATATATTAACATAAATAGCCGTTTCTTATCCGAATAATTCCCGTTAAACCATTTAGAATACCATTGGATACCCGGGATAGCTCACACATAGTGTGCTAACTCATATAACTGTAATCCATAAATTCCTGTACATGTATGCTCACACGAGCTGTGAAAATGGGCCTGCTCACACGAGCCGTGGGTCGAAACGTAGCTACATGATGCTGCTTACACGAGCTGTGGAGTATCCGCAACACATGCCGGACCTCAACCATCGGTAGGACACTTAGGACCAACTCCCAAATCATGTAAACCCTAATGACATGTCATTTGTATCCTACGAATTCTTAAGGTTCAAACGAGACTTGGTAATCGTCGTACGTCGTTGGATTTAGGTTGTTTCATAACACGATAAATTACATACTAACATATAAATATTGATTTAATCACATATTAACATTCAATTTAATCAAAATTATTCAGAATACAGTTCATATGAACTTACGTGGCTAAATTACAGAAATACTAAAGTTCACGGGCATTTTGGTAATTTTCTATTTTCTTTGATTTTCCACCTGATATTGATCTAAATTAATAATTTCATTCATATATTAATTTAGACAATAAAAAAATTCATATCATGCAATTTTGTCATTTTTTAATTTTTACAAAATTGCCCCTAAGGTTTTACTTTTATTCAATTTAGTCCCTAAGCCCAAAACATGCAAATGGAAATATTCAAAATCTTTAACAATTTCAAAATTGAAGGTACGGACTAGCTAGACCTAGTTGCATCGATTTCAAAAACATAAAAATTATTAGAAATGTGGCTAAAACGGACTTACATGCATCAAATGAAACATGCTGAAAGCTCTATCTCAACATCCATGGTGTTTTCGATTGTTGAAGAAGAAACCAAAAAGATGATATCAAAGTAACCTTTTGTTTTTATTTTATTTTAATTTAATTTATCAAATTACCATTTTACCCTTGGTTAATAAACAAATAAAACACCAATTTCATTACCATAATTGTCCATCACATAAATATATGGCATAATTACCATCAAAGGAAGGTTTAATTTCACTGGCGGTCCTTCAATTAAATTAAATTCTAACTAAATAAACTTATTTACAATTTAATCCTAAACTAATTAGGACTAAAAGAACAATTAATCCAAAAGCTAGTGGATTCAATCATAACACCATAGCTTGGAAACTTTGACCATGGCTTAATTACCATTTAAGTCCCTTTTCCTTTATTCAATTAACCATTTAATCATTCAAATAAAATAGTAATCAAATTTTACATCTTTTACAATTTAGTTCTTTTTAATTAATTAACCATCGAAACGTTAACATTTTTCAATAAAACTTTAATACCACTTTAATGACACTCCGTAAATATTTTTATAAATATTTACGGCTTGGTTTATAGAAACGAGGTCCCGATACCTCATTTTTAAAACCACTTGACCGTAGAGTCTTACCACTTAAACTTAATAAATCGCTTATATAACAAAAATACTATATCAAAAACCTTTTTAAAACCATGTTTGACTCGTAAATATTAAATAATAATATTCATGAACTTACTTGTTCGATTTGGTGGCCCTGAAACCACTGTTTTTGACACCATTAAAAAACGGGTTGTTGCACTTGTGATATGATTTGACCCTCATCAGATGGGTAAGTATGCAAATTTGGAAACAACTTTACCCAAGCAATATTTCCCAAAGCTTGATCAAATCTCTCAAAGCTGCTCCCTCTATGCCAGGTAAGCGAAGGTCTTCCCCAAAGCACGATCAAGTCTCTCAAAGGTCCTCCCCAAAAGAGAGACATCTTTTCCCACAAGAGCTTCCTCCATATTTATCATTAGATGAAAGGATTGCAGTCTCCATTTATTATCCATGGAACTGGTTTAGAAGGGACGAAAGAACCCAAATCCTCCCAAAGCAACTTTTTTTCTTCTTATTCAAATTTCCATAGACAAGCCATTAAAACAAACTATGTCGGGATACTAATAAAGAATAGTGCTAAAATAAACTGACGGTGACTATGTACTACCTCCAATCGAACCAAAATTTTCCAACCAAGCCAAATACACCAAAAAACCCGATTGCTTCAACACGATGAGAGCACTGAAAACCCACCTTAGAAATTATTTCATTTGCTTTACCTTTACTAACCCTCGACTCTAACAAACTAACAATATCCGACATATGTTCCAAATAATATTCCCTGAAAATAGAAGTTTAAATCTATAAGTAGTAAAACAAGTGAAACAAAACCAACCTTACTGCCGAGAGGCATCTTTAAAATATAGCTGCTTTCTAGTGACCTTCGACCATCTTGAATAGACCCTTGCTCAACCTGTGAGTTGATAAGCTCAACCAAGCTACTTACTAAGTCAGACAAAGGAACACGTAAAGTCGACATTTTAAATAGGTTCCCTCTATCTTTAATTGTTTTTCAAATTTTTTGCCTTTATAGCCTCCACTAGATTTTTAACCTATTGCCTGCACCTCGGCCACCACTTCCCCTCTGCCCGAATTTTCCTCCTGGTCAATGCCCATTGCAGCACCTGGGTTTGGGTGAACATTTTCCTTAAAGACGAGTGTTTTGTAGTATCTAGAACACCTTCCTTTAGCGTCACCAACACTTCAATAGGCCCTTCAATGATTGGGTTAAAATGAGAAGAAGTGATATAGTTAGCTTCTATAGAAGGGACAAAACACGCTGCTACCACATTTCCTTTATGCGTCCGCTACCCCATTTCCTTTATGCGTAGAATCAACCATGGTAATTGAAGAAGAAATCGTCCCCCTAAGACCAGGATGCATCTGAGTTTCAACTATAGGAAAAAAATAGGTTTGGAAAATGCAGCGGAAAATAAATTTAAAGAAATTAGAGTTTTAAATTTTTTTTCCAAAATAAGATCTTGGTTGTGATTTCTAAAGTAATAAACACTTAATCAAAATTGTACCTTTTTTATTTGTCTAGGATGAACGCTTCGACCGAGTAGTCTTCTTCACTATCCCTAAGTTCATGTCTACCAAGTGTGGGCTCGCTTTGAATCAAAAAAAAATTCACAAAAATTACCAGTGAGGTAATTTTGCAATTTTTATAAACTTTTGGGTCAAGTTGTAAATTAGAAAAATATCTCTAGAAAATTTGTAAAATAATCTCTTTAAAGAATTTTCTCTCTACAACTTTCTATTAAATTCAAGTGTGTTTAAAATAACGATCCAAGGCTCATTTATATATGGAGAGTTTAGAGAGTTCAACTATGATTAAAGTTAATCATTTTAATATTAAATTAATATAAAATTTATCGAGATAAATATTATATTAAATTTAATATTAAATCTTGTTAAAATAATAAAATGTTTATATACAAGATAAACATTAAATTTAATTTAATATTAAGATAATCACTGTAATAGTAAATTAATAAAAGGGTAAACTACAAAAATAGTCACTTTTGTTTACCTCAAATTACATTTTAGTCACTTTATGATTAAAATGTTACATTTTAGTCACTTATGTTATCGTTTTGTTACGAAGCGGTCACACTACTGTTAAAATCCATTACCTCCCTAACGAAAGTCCTACGTGGCAGTCCAAATGGGTTTTAAATGCCAACTTGGATGTCTAGTTGTTGGGATGAAAATAGGTTTTTAATTAAAAAAAAATCAATTTGGACTGTCACGTAGGACATCCAAGTTGACAATTAAAACCCATTTGGACTGCCACGTAGGACCGCCGTTAGGGAGGTAACGGAGCTTAACGATAGAGTGATCACTTCGTAACAAAACGATAACGTGACTAAAACGTAACATTTCAAACATAAGTGACTAAAATGTAATTGAGACAAACAAAAGAGACTATTTTTGTAGTTTACCCTTAACAAAATACTATTAAGATAAGTATTAAATTAAATTTAATATTAAACTATTAAAATAATATTATTTTTTCAATTGTTAATCTGAAATCAAATTCTCTAGTAGAGCCCTAGTAGGAGTGTAACTCTTCCACTACTCAACCACCGAAAACCAAATATCGCCAGCCATCGGGACGCTGTCGTTGCAATCGTCGGCACCACTGTGTCCGGTGATATAGGTGTGACACCCTTACGGCACCCCGAGCCGGTTCGACTGTTGCTAGTTCAGTCTGAGTCAGTGATGACCCGACCAGTTCGATCTAGCCACTGGTTAGACCGTCGGCTTGTTTTTACATACCGAGCCTGGTTCAATTAGTTTTTGGGTCTTGGTCTCGGTTTTGGGCTCCCGGGCGCAATTTATGATCTCAGGTCCTATTTTAAAGTTCAATTACCCATTGTGCCAATTGTCTGAGTTGAAAATTAATTTCCAAAAATACCTTATTAATTTTCATTAATTTTATTAATTTAATTTTACTTGATTAAAATTAATTCTTCCAAAAATCACTTAGATTTTCCAAATTAAATTTTTAAGAAAATTCTTTAATCAAATTCTCTAGTTGAACAATTTTCACGACCAGCTAATTTAATTCCTCACCGAATAAATTGACTCAATTAAATTATTTCCAAATTCGTAGAATTTTCTTCTGATTCAAATGTAGTCTGATCGAGCTTTTGTTGAGCTAGCTGAGGGACCAATTGGAAAAATACAATTAGGCTCTAGTAGTTGCAATTATGTCCAAAAGCATCATTCTTATAATTCGTAATTACATAATCATGGAATCAATCCACAAGAAGTACCATAATTAAAAACTCCTTATTGTATACTATTTACGAAAGCAATTCATCCAACTATTTTGTCCAATGACCTCGTCATGTGTGTGTTACCCTCATATGATATCATTGATTTCTTTGAGTTAAATCTGTTCAGTCAATACAATATTATTTTATCTTATTGTCACCATTGTGTCTTCTTAATAATTAATATGGTCACTGTCAACAAATGTATGTGATATGTTACTCGTTCGAGAACAAGCAACTCGTGGCCATGTTCCATATTTATCAATCCACACAATGCCAATGAGAGGATATCATTAACTCTTTAATTGAGCAATGAATTCCATTATTGCTAGTAAAGCCAAGCCATAGACAAGTCATGTACCCAACATACTGGCTATGGACTCGATCATATTTAGAGCATAAGCCTTCACTTATATCAAAGCACATGATTTGCATATGCATGATCAGTGAGTAACTCAGGATTTAGGTAAATCACACCATGAACATCACAAGTGAATTAATTCACAATGGATTCAAAATTAATTCACACCAAGACTAGCCATCTCCTCAATTGGAATTGTAAATGGCATAATAATCCTTTTGAGTATTTGAATCAAATACTCACTTCAATTATTTTACGGTATTATAGACTTATTTAGATTATCTACGAAAATAAGTTGTATTTCTCGCAATGTAAACGTTCTTACAATGCCACTTATCTTCAGTTTGAACTTAGACAATCAATGAGCTAATATTTGCTTGTCACAATTTCGCTAGGCTTGCAAAATATAAAAGACATAAATACAGAAGTCATAATAGTGAAATGTGAAATTAACTTTATTTATTTATTCATCATTCAAATAAATAGAAAACAGTTACATGTTTACTACAATATGGACACATTTCTCAACATCAATAGCCTAACCCAACACACCTGGGCCATCCAGCTTACAGGGAAATTTTGGGCCTCCCGATTTCCTCTCTTAACGCACTAGGTTAGTGAATCCTAACACATTTCCTTGGGCCAATTTCGTCCCTTGGGATTTTGAGCTTTCTCCACTCCCATTCGACCTTAACCTCCTATCCACCTCCTTAAAACCAACCTTGGATCTTCCTGCCGTAGCATTACTATATTCGCCAACAAAATTAAACTTCTTGGACTTCATAAGAGGGTATAGAGAGGCCTTTTCTTCATCACTGTTCTTGGTAGAAACCCCTCCCCTTCGATCTTCCTTAAATCACTGCTTACCATTTAAGGCTTCCAAAGCATTAAACCGAGATTTGACCATCACATCCCCTTGATTCACGACTTTAAATCTTCAAAAATCGTTAAAATTTTATGTTTTTCATCGTACTACCAGCATCCATTGTTCGTAGGGTTCTGTTCCACCAATGTTACCATCATCCACCATCATGATATCAGTAGCGTGATCATCCCTATCGACCAAAGGTACACCTCCCTTTGTATTCAGACTAGGTTCCTTTTTTGTGCAAATTTATTTCACATGCTCTTAGCACCCACATGAAAGATAAAGTGTAGGCATGTATTCATATTTGAATCTTTGAATTGCACCATTAATCAATACTTAGGACACCAATGGCCTATCCAAATTAACATAAATTGTCATACGCACAAATTTTCCCTAGCTCTATTGTCAGTATTGAAATCTAACCCCTCCAATCTCCCATAAAAATTTTCGTTTGTACATGTATCCTTAAAGCCTTTGGAAACGGATCCATGACATAAC
This sequence comes from Gossypium raimondii, assembly GCF_025698545.1. NCBI lineage: Eukaryota > Viridiplantae > Streptophyta > Magnoliopsida > Malvales > Malvaceae > Gossypium > Gossypium raimondii. The sequence continues at coordinate 11,997,763 of NC_068573.1, forward strand.
CACACTAGGGAATGGTTGTGCAAGATCAAATTCTATAAACCATGATTGCACCGTCAAGTATTGTCTGTAGATGATTAAGGGACCTTGAGAGAGAACTCTCTCAAAATCGTCAGAATTTTGGAACTTAGCAAAAAATTTTCGTTCTCGATGTCCATCAGTTGAAAACGTTTAGATGGCTTCCAAAGAGAATACATTTTATTTTGAAGCACAACGTACCCAATGTTTCGACCTAAAAGCTTAATCACCACTGTATAGCGATGTCCTTGATTAAGAATTGATTCACTCTTTCAGAAAAATTAATCACGGGGATGGTACTGACAAAAGACCCCGTGATATCCCCTTTCGCAATAACAAAGTCATCTTCCTCATCCAATTCTATTCTAGAGATCTCCCTCATCGAGTCACAATCAATGCCCAACAATTTCTATTCCTATGATAATGTTGGAGCCGATTCTAAGTCCACTTGTAACTCCCTATACTTGACCTGATTGCCAAATCTAGGTACTAGGTGCTACACTACCCAAAATAACTTAAAAGATACTTCTATTTCAGATTTAATTACATACTTTAAGAACTCAATTTTAAGAATCTAAATAATATAAAAACTCATACATAACTGGTGGGTAATTCTTACGACCCTAATTCCAACGTTTATTTACAATATTTGGATTTACACTCAAATATGGACGCAATCAACTTAAACTCTAAGGCAAGGCCTCTATCAGTGCCCCTCTATATACGTGAACATCTATAGCACACCAGTTACTCAGGCAGAAATCGGCTTGGTCCCTCTTGATGCCCTTATCTTTACACAATCCTGTAATCAAGCAACAATTTTGTAAGTTCAGAAGGACTTAGTGAGATTTGCACATAGCTTATATAAACATATGCATAAATCTCGAGAAATTAAAGTATTTGGCTTAGAATTAAACTCCCTAGCTTTCATAGGAGAATTTGCCAACTCAATTAGTAAGAATAGTATCTTAAATACTCAGAGCCATTCATTGGTAGACATGATCCCTGATAACCATACTTATTAATCCTGACTGGCGATACTCAACATATTTTTCAATAAATTCTGTAAGCATGGGTCTCTACCAGAGCACGATCTCTGCTTAACAGTTTCTTCTCATTGGGAAACTGATGCTTATAGTGTAACCTCCACAGAAACCATTGTTTCAGTCCATTCCTTAAGGGGTTTCATTAGACCTGTGACTCCTACTTGAGATAGATCAATAGAATTAGTATCACATTTCATGGTCCTGACAAACTTTCACCCTTCACTAGCCTTGGCGAACTCCATTAGTCATTCAGCCTTGGGCTTTTACTTTTTTCCTAGAAGACTACAGTAGGTTTTCCCAAACTTGTGACTGCTTCTTGATTGGTCTATCTTAGAAGCTCATGTACTTTTTAGCCAAATTTTATATCTACACAAACACTATGGGATCCAAACCTTTCTTGGTGAACTCAGATTAAACATATTACGTATACCTCCTTTACGAAGGAGTCTCTTTCTTTTCTCACCCTTTTAAGCTTGAGACGTTTCCTTGCCACTCTTGTCATCACCTTTGCTGAATTCTCTATTGGTATATTGATCTGTGAACTTTCCTAGTGTAAACCAATGTTTACTTTCCCAATGGACTACCCCATGTTTACTATCTCGATGGGCTATCCCGTGGTTACTATCTTAGCGAGCAACCCCATGCTTATTGTCCCAGTAGATTACCCTGTGTTTATTGTCCTGACTGGATATAATGGTTGCAATAGCCAAACCATGATCATACACGTTAGACCTCTTTTGAAGTGAGAACCTTACCTCCGCTATAATGTCACCCTATAGAGCGTGTGGACCGCTGTTACAATATTGCTCTATAGAACCTTATAACCATCAATATCGACCCATTTCATATCCACCTTGATGATCAAGCACTGAAGTGTCCTCTACCGTCGTGCAAGCCCTAGAGCTTCGCCCATCATGGTTTGCACACAACAACACCGTATGGAAATATCTTAATGGAATTCCACATTCCTTTTTCCCTATTCCTTTGCCCATTCCTCCATTCACCGTGCTAACCTTGTTACTTGAACATTATAGTGTTCCCTCGATAAGGCCCAGAGCTTCGCACATCACAGGTGTAATACCCTGAAAATTACTACAGTAAGAAAGTAAGATAATATTCTTGATATAGTAAAATAAGGAACTAAAGTGATAAAATGAGTAATATTGAGTTATGTCAACATTGGGAAGTATATTATGACAAATTAATTCAAGAAAGGATTAAATTGTAAAAGTGAGAAAAGTTTTGTTGCCCAAGAGTAAATACTCAAAATTTGAAGGGTTAAAGTGTAAATATGAAAAAGTTCAAGGACCAATAGTGTAAATATTTTAAGGGTGGAATAATCTAGAAACTAAGGAAAATGGATGAATTAGGACCAAATTGAAAAGGTGAAGAATTTTGAGGGACTAAATTGCAATTTTACCAAATTAAGTGATGTCTCAAGGATGGAATTTCAAAAGATTATAAAGGGCAAAACGGTCAAATAGAGGGAGAGAATTCTAGAAGGTAATGATGATGTTTGTGATATTTTTAATTAATTAATTAGATAAATGTTATTTAATTAATATTTTATTAAGATTTTTAGTATTATTTTATTATTAAATGATTAATATAAAAGGGAGGAAAGATGATGAAAAAATTATCATCTTTCCATGCAACCAACGTTAGAAGAGAAGAGAAGAAAGAAAGTTTTACTTTCTTTACAAATTGGTCCTTTCACCAAAAATTCCCTATTTTCACCTAGAAATCAAAAGAATTTCCATAGCTTCCAAGAGAGAAAAATGATAAGGAGACAATGGGGAGCTATAATGTGAAGTTAGATTTAATAAATTGAAGTTGTAGGAGAGAGAAAATCAAGTTAAAGATTGAAATCAATAGCACAAGGTAAGAACATCAAAATTTCAATATATTTTTAAGTTTGTTATTGTTGAAAAAGCATGGAAATGATGTTATAGTAGAGTTTTCTTAAATAAAGTCTTATGTTATTGATATATTAGTGAAGGAAATAAGTGAAAATGATGGGAAATAATATAGAGAAAGGGAATTAGGGAGTTATAAACTTAGTAATCAACATCTTGCACTAAAACAGCTTTGGACAACAGTAGTAGGTTAAATTTGAAAAATCACCATAAATTGTGCAAATCGAATTAGAGGATGAAAAAAATATGGAATTAAATATTATTAAGTCTAGTTTCTCATAGAAGAAATGATGTAAGTAATGGAATTGTTAATCATGAGATCTAATAAATTTTGTGAGACAAGGTAAGAATGAATTCGGGTTCCTCTGTGTTGACTTTGGAAAATCATCAAAAATTTAATAAAAATAATTAGAGGATTAAATTTATATATTAAAAATCCTGAATGAGTCTAATTTCAAGAAAAACAAACAGAAAAATCATGCAAATTCTGTACAAAGAGATAATTAATTTTTAGTGAAGAGGGTTCTTAACTGTCAAACAGTGAAACTGGGGAAACTTTAAAGAATAAACTGTACTTATTGGGTAAACCAAAAATTCTAAAAATCATATGGTAAGAAGATATGTGAGTCTAGATTCATAGGAATTTAGTGGATCTTAATTTGGAGTTCTGTAGCTCAAGATCTAAATAATTTAGTGGCTATGACTCAAGTGGGCAGCTTTGAATTAATATAGAAATAAATGGTGGAATTATAAATAATGTTACATATAAGCATATTATACATTAAGTATGTGGAATGAAGAGGAGGAGGAGGAAAATAAATGATTATTCAAATAGCATGAGTTCTAGTTAAAAATGACCAATTTGCATGTTTTAGGTCAAAGGACTAAATTGAATAAAAGTAGTATTTTAAGGGTAATTTCGTAAAAACGTCAAAAAGTGACCACATTGGATGAAATGAATTGTTTTATTATTTAAATTAATAAATTGAATGAAATATTAATTTATATCAAGACTGGGTAGAAATTGAGGTTGGTATTTCTACAATTTAGCATGGTAAGTTCGTGTAACTTGAATTATATTCTTAGATGATTGAAATATATATATTGGATAGAGAAATTGATTTGAATTGTGAACATGAGAAATTGTGAATTGAATGAAATGGAAATGAAGCTTTGAATTACATGAGTAAATATCGGGTCTTGTAGGCCCTATTTGTTATGAATATAATATTTCGAGGATATGTTGTAAAGAATTATAAAAGCACGTTAATAATTTAAAAGTTTTAATTCGGATGAAATTTTGTAACTTGGTTTAATACGTATACAAATGTATGTCTTCTAGTAATGCCTCGTACCCTATTCTGGCGTCGAATACGGGTAAGGGGTGTTACAATGTGACATTGCCAGATTCGCTGAGAACGTTTAGACCGGGTTTGGGGTGTTACATTTAGTGGTATCAGAGCTATGGTTTAGTCAGTTCTCGGACTAGCATAGCGTATGTGAGTTTAGCTATACATGCCATATTATTACTCGTAATAATGTAATATCTTCCGAATCCAATGAAATTGTTTTGTAAGATAGAGATGACTTCTAACCGAGTTGTTTTCAATAATGCTAAAAAAATTATGTTGAGGTGATTGAAATGTATTTATGATGAAATAAAATTTAGAAAGGTATGAATAGAAAATTCATGATGAGTATGTGTTAACGTATGAAGTAAGACAACCATGAGTTGAGAAATGTAGAAACGTACAATAAAATGAAAGTTTATATGGTGATATGATCATTCGCGTTTGCTTGGCGTGCATATGATGCTATGTGCTCAACATATTTGATTAAGTAAATATGTTAAGCAAATATACACAAATAGATGGAATGTATGTTTATGTACACTTGATTGAATAAGTGTAATCAGTATGTTTATATGATAGAATCTTATGTTTAATTGTTAAATTAGAAATAATATGATGTTTGTTTTATGTCTTTGCTATTGAACCATGAATATTATAATAGTATGAAAATTGAATTGAAAGATCAAATTGAGTAGAACATAGGAATGAATACTTTTGTTCAGTGATATGTGAGGAATTGACGGAAAAGACCATGGTTGGACCGTGACAACATGTGATATGTGATTTCTGTGTAAGACTACATCTGGGATATGACATCAACGTGCGATCTCGTATAAGACCATGTTTGGGACATGGCATCGACATCGATATGTGAGCCAGTGTAAGACCATGTTTGGGACATGGCATTGGCATTATTGAAATTATGAGAGGTCCCATCTAAGACCATGTTAGGGACAGGGCGTTGGCACCGAGATGAGAGGTCCCATGTAAGACCATGTCTGGGACATGGCGTTGGCACCGAGATGAGAAGTCTCCCGTAAGACCATGTCTGGGACATGGCATGGGACCGATATGAGAACTCCCATGTAAGACCATATCTGAGATGTGACATTGGCAGTATAGGAAACGTCCCATGTAAGCCTATGTCTGGGACATAGCTTTGGCATGTTATATTCAGATAAGAGACCTGCGTATCCTTAGCATTCCAAGTAATTCAACGGGCTAGTAAAGAAATTATGTTACACGAAAGTTCAAGTAAAAGTATGATAAATAGATTCAAGTGAGTATAAGGATTAAGAATATTTCAGTTATCAGTTGAGAAAAGAATTTCAATTAGGAAGGAGTAAGTTATAATCATGAGTTGTTTAAGCAAGCCAGTAAGTAAACAAGTAAGAGAGTAAATAAAGAAGAAGTTAAATTTGATGAGACAAAATATTCAGGTATGATACCTAAAAGAATGTATGTATTAATAGAAAGTTTTTTTTAGTGAATGGAATAACGTGAGGTTCGTGATAACAGAATTAGTCAGAGAAATGATAATTAAGTGGTATAGATGTCTGTGTGTGAATGTTACAGTCAAAATGAACATGATGATCTTTTCTGGATATTATATATATTATTTTATTCTTAGAGATATGTATGTGTAATTGTTCAGTTCTGATAGAGTTCTTATGTTGTGAGAATGTTAGCTAATTATAATGTTAGACGAAAGCCCTGTTGGTCTGGTCGGTTTATGACTGGTTATTGTTTTGCTTTGCGTGTATATTTAGAACGTGTATTGTTTTGCTACAAGAAATATTGTGCTGATGACTAAATTGCAAAACATGTAAATGTGATATATGAAGTACATGATATGGATTATTAGTAAATTACGGATGAATTTTGAAATATAATACATGTATTAAAGGTAGAGAAGATATAAATATACGAATTATTGGTACAAGAATCAAATTGTAAAGCATGTAAAAGCATTATGAGAAAATTGTAAATGTGATATGCATGCATGAAATAACTTTCCCAAGTAGACGAGGTTAGAGCTATTAGGATATTAAGGGAGTTTAGTGTGCTCTCTGATTATTAGCACATCGGTACTCTCTAATTATTAGCACATTTATGTTCTCTGTATAATACTTTAGTATTTTATGTTTAATAGTGCATAATAATGCACCTCTGTATCAGTTCTGTATATCCTAAGTATTCTATTTAATCTACGAGCCTCTACTAAAAAGATAAATAATTTTCATTACAAGGTAAATATTTACCTCGATTCATGTTTGAAATATTGAATTAAAAATAAATTGTGAAATGAAAGGATATAGAATGAATACAAATACTAAGCTAGGTAAATATGTACAGAAGGAACTATAGAATGATAGAGATGGCTTTAAGAAAACTAAATGAAGAAAGTACTTCTAGTTATGAAGAAAGAGAGGAAATAAGAACTCGATTAAGTAAAAAGAAGAATATTATTGAAGCGAAAGTACAAAATGATATAAAAACTAGAAATGTTAGTGATAAGAATGGATAGAATATGATAATTGAAAGAATATAGAAATGATGAAGTTCATGATCAAAATAAAACAAGGAAATTTCGAGGACGAAATTTATTTTAAAGGGAGAGAAATGTAATATTGAAAATTACTACAGTAAGAAAGTAAGATAATATCCTTGATATAGTAAAATAAGGAAATAAAGTGATAAAAAGGGAAATATTGAGTTATGTCAACATTGGGAAGTATATTATGACATATTAATTCAAGAAAGGATTAAATTGCAAAAGTGAGAAAAGTTTTGTTGCCCAAGAGTAAATACTCAAAATTTGAGGGGTTAAAGCGTAAATTTGAAAAAGTTCAAGGACCAATAGTGTAAATATTTTAAGGGTGGAATAATCTAGAAACTAAGGAAAATGGATGAATTAGGACCAAATTGAAATGGTGAAGAATTTTAAAGGACTAAATTGTAATTTTACCAAATTAAGTGATGCCTCAAAGATGGAATTTCAAAAGATTATAAAGGGCAAAATGGTCAAATAGAGGGAGAGAATTCTAGAAGGTAATGATGATGATTGTGATATTTTTAATTAATTAATTAGATAAATGTTATTTAATTAATATTTTATTAAAATTTTTAGTATTATTTTATTATTAAATGATTAATATAAAAGGGAGGAAAGATGATGAAAAAATTATCATCTTTCCATGCAACCAACGTTAGAAGAGAAGAGAAGAAAGAAAGTTTTGCTTTCTTTATAATTGGGTCCTTTCACCAAAAATTCCTTATTTTCACCTAGAAATCAAAAGAATTTCCATAGCTTCCAAGAGAGAAAAATAATAAGGAGACAATGGGGAGCTAGAATGTCAAGTTAGATTCAAGAAATTGAAGTTGGAGGAGAGAGAAAATTAAGTTAAAGACTGAAATCAATAGCATAAGGGAAGAACATTAAGATTTCAATATATTTTTAAGTTTGTTATTGTTGAAAAAGTATGGAAATGATGTTATAGTAGAGTTTTCTTAAATAAAGTCTTATGTTCTTGATATATTAGTGAAGGAAATAAGTGAAAATGATTGGAAATATTATAGAGGAAGGGAATTAGGGAGTTATAAACTTAGTAATCAACATCTTGCACTAAAACAGTTTTGGACAGCAGTAGTAGGTTAAATTTGAAAAATCACCATAAATTGTGAAAATCACATTAGAGGATGAAAAAATATGGAATTAAATATTATTAAGTCTAGTTTCTCATAGAAGAAACGGTTTAAGTAATGGAATTGTAAATCATGAGATATAATAAATTTTGTGAGACAATGTCAGAATAAATTCAGGTTCCCTATTTTGAATTTGGAAAATCATCAAAATTTAATAAAAATAATTAGAGGCTTAAATTTATATGTTGCAAATCTTAAATGAGTCTATTTTCAATATAAACAAACGTAAACGTAATCAAAATTCTGTACAAAGAGATAATTTATTTTTAGTGAAGAGGGGTCAAAACTGTCAAACAGTGAAACAGGGGAAAATTTAAAGAATAAACTGTACTTATTGGCTAAACCAAAAATTTTAAAAATATTATGGTAAGAATATATGTGAGTCTAGTTTCATAGGAATTTAGCGGATCTTAATTTTAAGTTCCGTAGCTCAAGATATAAATAATTTAGTGGCTATGAATCAAGTGGACAACTTTGAATTAATATATAAACAAATGGTGGAATTATAAATAATGTTACATATAAGCATATTATAGATTAAGGATGTGGAATTGAGAGGAGGAGGAGGAAAATAAATGATTATTCAAATAGCATGAGTTCTCTTTAAAATGGCCAATTTGCATGTTTTAGGACTAAATTGAATAAAAGTAGTATTTTAAGGGTAAATTGGTAAAAATGTCAAAAAGTGACCAAATTGCATGAAATGAATTGTTTTAGTATTTAAATTAATAAATTGAATGAAATATTAATTTATATCAAGACTGGGTAGAAATTCGAGGTTGGTATTTCTGCAATGTAGCATGGTAAGTTCGTGTAACTTGAATTATATTCTTAGATGATTGAAATATATATATTGGATAGAGAAATTGATTTGAATTGTGAACATGAGAAATTGTGAATTGAATGAAATGAAAATGAAGCTTTGAATTACATGAGTGAATATCGGGTCTTTTAGGCCCTATTTGTTATGAATATAATATTTCGAGGATATGTCGTAAAGAATTATAAAAGCACGTTAATAATTTAAAAGTTTTAATTCGAATGAAATTTTGTAACTTGGTTTAATACGTATGCAAATGTATGTCTTCTAATAATGCCTCGTACCCTATTCTGGCGTCGAATACAGGTAAGGGGTGTTACAATGTGACATTGCCAGATTCGCTCAGAATGTTTAGACCGGGTTTGGGGTGTTACATTTAGTGGTATCAGAGCTATGGTTTAGTCAGTGCTCGGACTAGCATAGCGTATGTGAGTTTAGCTATACATTTAATCATGCATGGCCCACTTTATGTCTTAAAAAATATAATATATTCAAATTAATTTAAAATAAGCCATTTATTGCATGAAACCTATATAATAAAGCATAAAATCACATTTTAATAATTTCTATGTTCTAATTTCATATTTTCACATATTTCATTAATTTATTAAACAATTACTTAGTTTTAACAACGAATTTAGGTAAAAAGGTGATAAATTACATAGGAAAAATCCTATATATTTTTTCGTTTACACATCCCCAAACTTAAATCACTGCTCATCCCGAGTAATGCTTTTGCACAACAAAAGGTCTTGCTAAGGCAAAATTGCTAATTGTGTAAGCAACATCAATCTTTGTCCCATAATCATGCATTAATGACTTCATGCTTATCGATCTTTTTTATTAACAAGTAATTCATATGCAAACATTCCTTAAGATTATACTAAGCTTCAAAATATGCCAACACGAATCATAGTTTGCATGTTTGTCAAAACCATAGATAACATTCTTCATTCAATATAATTTCCTATCAATCAAGCAAACAATCACAAGGCTTATTTATAATCTTCATATGTTGAACTTAGGACGTGCTCTCTACTAATGTAGGTGACATAATCATCAAATCAACATGTCTTTTATAAGGTTGTAATGGGGCTCGGTTAAAGGTAGTGATTTTAAGAGATGGGACATTTCAGTTTAAAAATCCTAACCTTTAACTTTGTCTTAGTTTTCTCGTAATACAACCTTTTTCTTTGAGTGAACCTTTGGAACACCCCCAAACTTATTTTGAACTCAAACTCATACATTTTTCCTTTTTTTGGAGATTGAGTGATCTTTTCTTCGTTTTTTAAGCATGAGCACATACATCTTTATAAAAATTTCCTCAAATGTTAATTCCTAAGACAACTTTAGTTAAAATAGGTGCACAAATTTAGGATAACTTTAAAAAGATGATAATTGGCTTATAATATAGGCTCATTGCAAAAAAAAAAAAAGGCCTTTAAGCTTAAAATTAGAGTTTCAAGGGTCTAATATCATAGGGTTGGCTTGAAAAGACTCAAATAATCCAAAGAAATAGTGCCTATATCATTTAAGATTTTTATGTCCCCTAGGATTTCGCCTCAAGAAAGTTACTAAGTCAATTCTAAAGATATAAACCTTCATGCATGTTTAATCTCAAAAGGCTTACTAAGTTTTCATGTCAAACATTACTAAGGCTAAGATCATACAAGCATTCCATTCTTCATGATAACATACTTTCACTCAGATAAAATCATCATTCATACTTACATACAAACTATCTCAGTAACAAGAATATCTCTAAACATTTATTTATTAAAACATACTTATGAAAGAAATAATTAAAACATACTTGAAAAATTTCGAAGTTTGAGCAATTTATTTGCCTTACCCTCCTTTAAAAAGAAGCAATGTCCTTATTGCAAGAACAAAGTAATGAATGAAAACTGACACCAGGTAGGGTTGTAAAGAAAGAGAGGTGAGTCATTATGCTACTTAAATACCAAGTCTTCCCTAATAACCCAATCTTAGACATGTTCATTCCCATTACCACATTGCTTAGTCTTATTATTTCTAAAGAAGTGTTAAGTGTGTTCATGCTTGCTATGTTTTATTCTGCAGAAATAAAATCCTAATTACGAAAGAAATAAATTCATAAAGACCTAAAAATAATTAAATAAATAACAGGACAAGAATCTCCCATTTTATTTTTCTGACTTATTCCCCTTGTCTTCTTTAGCTCCATCTCCGCTTGCATCGTCAGCATCTTCCATCCATGTCTCAAAGATAACAACTGGGAACTCAAGAACAAAAGTATTAGAGATATTCTTAAAAGTATTTCGAATTGAGTCATCTCTAATTTTTGTATATTTCCAGTAAGTTTGTTGTTGATTGTGCATGAACTTGCACATATCCATCAAAATTGAGAACTCCAATTTCCTTAACGTACTTGCAAAATTTGGCATGGGAGTTGTATATTTAGGTTCAACACTTAGCTTGACTGGTTCTTCTTCTGGCTCAACCCTTAGTTCAAGAATGTTCGGTTCCTTGTCAGATTCTTCCTCTTCAGTGTCTATGACTGAATTAGCTTCAGTTTCATCTGTTGACTCTTCTGTATCCGACTTAGTTGGCTCTTCTTGCTCGCCTTGATTCAGTTCAGACACCCTCTCTACTAATCTTTCAAGATCATAATTTGTAATGCATCCTTGAACATATCACCTTCTTTTTAGCACAATCGTGAATCTCCTTGAGGATAATTTTCCCAACATTAATGGACTTTTCTGTCAAAATTGTATATAACAAAGGCATCTGTTCCATCGAGATAGTGGAACTATGTGAGATAGGCATAAAACTGTAGCGAATGAAATAAAACCATACCTTTGCTACTGGTTTTAAGTATTCTCTTTGACAAGAATGGCTCCCATAATTTCTTATAATCCATTGGGATCCCAGATTTGTCACAACATCAAGTACTTGTTGAAGAAAATCCCAATTGATATTGTTCATCATAGGGTAGTACTTGTCTTCTTCAACATCAGGTCAATTAAACAAATCATTGATGGACTTAGAAGTAAGAGGTACCTTTTTCTTTCGAACGATGACTTCAGCATCATCTTGCGTAGTCAAACTAGCATAGAATTCTCTAACTAGTTCATCATCGGGAAGTGAACGAGCATCACAAAATCGTTCCCACTTGAGAGCATTGATTTTCTTTCTAATCGTTATAGGAACAACCATCAAATCATTACTCTTCAAGTCAAAACCTTTTTCCGGCATCATAGGTTGGTGCTTGAAGATTGAATCAAATCTCTCTTTCACTTCTTCATTGATCAAAATTGAGATTTCAGGAGTAGTCTTTGAAGATCTGGTTCTTTTGCGAGACATGGTATCTTTTCCCAAAAATTCGACAAAGTTTCTGCAAGAAAGAGAAAAGAGAAATCGGCAAAGTGGGTAGAACTTGCTATAGCAAAAATCTTGCGACATCAAGGATGGTGCGGCGACGACGACAATGTGCGACAACAATGGTGGTGCTTCGACAATCTCTTTGCGGTGGCAATAGGGAATTTTGGAAAAAAGGGAAGAGAACTAGGGTTTAGGTTGACGGCACAAAAGGGAGATTTAGGGATTTTTTAGGGTTTAAGCAAATTGCTTTAAGGGTTATGAAAATTAGTAGAATGGAAAGGGATTTATATAGGGAAAAATTAGGGCAACATGTAGCAAAAAGTTAGCTACATTAGGGTCACTTGGGTGGCAAGCAATAGGTGTGACGGCAAGGCATGGATTTTTCGCTCCTTTTTGCTGTCTTGGGACTCAAACTTAGACTGTATCTTACTAAAAAAAACTAATTAGTACTTGAGCCAAATTTGACCCCCTTTATTAACATAAAAATTTAAAATTTAAAATTTAAACAGAACAAATGAAATTTAAAAATTTTAAGTCTTAATTAGAAAATTTCTTCTTAACAAATTACATTAAATTAATTCCTAGGAAAAGTTGGAGGAGTCACAACGGTCCCGCTTAAGTTCCAATCTCCTTAGAAAGAATTAATTAAATGTAATAAGTTAAGAAAATAAATTATAATTATTTTGTTTATTTACAAAATGAGTTCATGAAAAATTAAGGGTCTGCTAATTTGAGCGAGGATTCAATTCGCTCAACTTCACTATACTAGTAGTGTTTGAGACATTGACCATTAACTTTAAACGTACCTCCATAATTGTCGTATAATTCAATAGCTCCATAAGGATAAACTCGGTAGATGGTATAAGGTCCTTTCCATCGGGATTTAAGCTTCCCAGGAAATAATTTCAACCTTGAATTAAACAACAAAACCTTCTGACCTTCTTTAAACTCGCGAGGTTGTATATGACTATCATGCCATCTCTTTGATCGTTCTTTACATATTTTGGCATTCTCATAGGAAAACAACCTCAGCTCTTCCAACTCATCAAGTTGTAACATCGTTCCTCACCGGCTTGCTTAAGATCAAAGTTCAACTGCTTCAAAGCCCAATAAGCTTTATTCTTCAACTCTAATGGCAAATGACATACATTTCCAAATACTAATCGATAAGGAGTCATTCCTAATGGAGTCTTAAATGCTGTTCGATAGGCCCATAATGCATCATCGAGCCTTTGAGACTAATCTTTTCTGCTAGGGCGTACTACCTTTTCAAGAATACCTTTGATTTTGCAATTCACTCTTTCAACTTGCCCATTAGACTAGGGGTGATAGACAGTAGCAATCTTGTGCTTGACATCATATTTATCAAGCAACCACTTAAGCCATTTATTCACAAAGTGAGAACCTTCATCACTAATAATAGCTCTTGGTGTCCCAAATCGTGTAAACACATGCTTATGTAGAAATCCCACGACTACCTTAGCATCATTTGTAGGGTATGATTAAACTTGAACCCACTTGGATACATAGTCCACAACAACTAAGATGTATTTTTTCCCATACGAAGAAGGAAACGGGCCTAAGAAGGCAATGCCTCATACGTCGAACAATTCAATCTCCAAAATTTTTGTCAAGGGCATCTCATTCCTCATTGATATATTTCAAGTCCTTTGGCATTTATCACAGGTCTTCACATAAGCATAAGTATCTTAAAACAGTGTAGGCCAAAATAAGCCCACTTGCAAAATCTTTGTTGCAGTACGTGAACCACCAAAGTGTCCCCCACTTGGAGCTGAATGGCAATGATACAAGATCTCAGCAATCTCGCTTTTAGCTACACACTTTTGGATTATATTATCTGCACATTGTTTAAATAAAAACGGATCCTCCCAAAGATAATTCTGACTATCATAAAGGAATATTTTCCTTTGTTTGTATGTCATTTCTCGAGGAATTATTCCACATGCAAGATAATTGGAAAAATCAACAAACCAGGGTATTTCATGAATTCGATTTACCTCAAATAAGTGTTCATCTGGGAAATTCTCGTTGATAGGCACACATGATTGAGTTACCTCATTTTGCTCCAACCTCGACAGATGATCAGCTATTTGATTTTCGACACATTTTCTGTCTTGGATCTCAAGTCAAATTCTTAGAGTAAAAGTATCCAACGAATTAGCCTTGGTTTTGCATCTTTCTTCGTGAGCAAGTTTTTAATGGCCACATGGTCAGTAAATACTGTAACTTTGGTACCTATAAGATATGAGAAGAATTTGTCAAAAGCAAAAACTATAGCGAAGAGTTCCTTTTCGGTTACCGTATAATTGCATTAGGCTCCCGTGAAAGTTCTACTTGCATAGTAAATAAGGTGAAAAACACTTTATTTCTTCTTTGACCCATCACAGCTCCAATGGCATAGTCACTTGCATCACACATCAACTCAAAAGGTGAGTTCAAATCAAGTGTAACGATTATTGGGCTGAGATTAACCGTTTCTTTAGCTCTTCAAATGCTTCCAAACATGCTTTGCTGAAATCAAACACTGTATCTTTCTCTATCAACAAACACAACAGTTTAGAAAATTTTGAGAAATCTGTGATAAACCTTCGATAAAAACAAGCATGACCTAAGAAACTTTTGACTCCTTTCACATTCATTGGGGTCGATAATCTTTCAATTACGTCCACCTTTTCTTTATCGACTTCAATTCCTTTCTTTGAGATCTTATGACTTAAGACAATCCCTTTGACCATAAAATGACATTTTTCCCAATTAAGGACAAGATTCGTCTCTTCGCATCTCTTCAGTACCTTAGCCAAATTACTCAAACAGATATCATAAGTGTTACCAAAAATAGAAAAATTATCCATGAAAACCTCAAAAAAATTCTCACCCATAAAAGTAAATATTACCATAATGCATCGTTGAAAAGTTGCAGGTGCATTGTATAAACCAAAAGGCATTCTTCTAAAAGCAAACGTACCGTATAGACAAGTAAATGTTGTTTTATGTTGGTCCACTAGGGCTACAACTATTTGGTTATATCTTGAATAGCCATCTAAAAAACAATAGAATTCATTACCTGCCAGTCGATCTAACATCTGATTCATAAAAGGCAATGAAAAATGGTCCTTCCAAGTGGCTTTGTTCAACTTTCTGTAATCAATATAGATTCTCCAACCGGTAACAGTTTTCGTTGGAATTAACTCATTACGCTTATTTTCAACAATCGTGATTCAACCTTTCTTCGTCACACACTACACCGGACTTACCCACGAACTATCTGAAATAGGATAGATGATTCCTGCATCTAACCATTTGATCATTTCCTTTCTCACAACTTCTTTCATAATAGGATAGAGCCTCTTTCACCCACCAATTTGACCTTTTTCACCTTCTTCTAAAATGATTTTATGCATGCAAAAAGAAGGGCTTCTACCTTAAATATCAGCTATGGTCCAACCAATTGTTTTCTTAAATGATTTTAGAACAACAATTAGTTGCTCCTCTTGATCTTTCGTTAGTCTCGCTGAAATAATCACAGGCAAACTAGAACAATCACCTAAATAAATGTATTTCAAATGGGAATGAAGTACTTTTAGTTCAAGTTTAGGTGGTTCTTCAATTGACAACTTGGGTTTCACTAATTCTCCGACTTCCAACTCCAACGGTTCAAACCGTGTAGATTGAATAAAATTTCCCGGATTGGCTTCCATCAAAGCCATGCTTTCTTCACCTTCTTCATCCTATAAAGGGTCAAAATCTAAGGCCTTCTCCAATAGATCTTCTTCAAAAGTGCTTTCCATAGAAACTAAGGTTTCTATCTCTTCCATAACTAAACACTCCTCTGTCGGATCGGGAAATTTCATTACTGTAAAAATGTTAAAGGTTACCTGTTCGTTTTGAACTCGCATGGTGAGTTCTCCTTTCTGGACATCAATTAACATTCTTTTCGTGGTTAAGAAAGGTCCCCCAAGGATGATCGGTACTTCCTTATCTGCTTCAAAATCTAAGATAATGAAATCAGTAGGAAAAATAAATTTATCGACTCTTACCAAAACATCCTTGATCTTTCCTTCGGGATATGCTAAAGATCGATCCGCTAGTTGAAGTGTCACAGTTGTAGGTCTTACTTCGCCTATCCCTAATATCTTGAAAATAGACTTATGCATTAAGTTGATACTCGCTCCTAAGTCGCCCAAAGCTTTACCACAGTAAGATTCACCAATGTTACAGGGTATAGTAAAGCGTCCTGGGTCTTTCAATTTCGGTGGCAATTTGTTCTACAGGAATGCACTGCACTTCTTTGTCAAGGCAATAGTCTCATACTCACTTAGTCGTTTCTTCTTGGACAGTATATCGTTCATAAACTTCACATAATTCAACATTTGTTCTAAAGCCTCCACCAACGGAATATTGATGTGTAACTGCTTCAGAACATCCAAAAACTTCTTGAATTGCACTTCCTATTTCTAGTTGTTTTGCTACAATCTTTGCGGATATAGAGGTTATGGAACTTTCGGTTGAACCGAACAACTTTTCTGAGTAGGTAAATCTGCATTAAAAGAAGATGTTAAAATATATGAATTCACTAAGTCAGGGTTTACCTTGTCAGACTTTGAAGTTTCTAATTCCTTTGGTGTAGGAACTTTAACAGTTGGCTGATTCTTCTCACTGCGCCTATCTTCGACATCAATCAATCGGGGTTATAGAATTTTACCACTTCGCAATGCCACTGCCTTGATATGTTATTTACCCAAATTTCTTGGATTCTCAGTATCGCTCGGCAAGGTTCCTTACGGTCTATTACGTAGCTCTGTAGCTAACTGACCCATTTTGGTTTTCCAAATTTTTCGGTGTTGTTGCTTGGCTTTGGATCAAAGCGTCATTATTTGCCATGTATGCTTTCAACAAGTTCTCCAAACTATTTGATGCCTCAGCTAGAGGTGGTTTGTGAACTTGCTGATTATACCCTTGAGATTGGTTGGGTCTTTACTATAATAAGTTGTTGTTCGGTCCATTTCCTTGATTGCTTCAAGAAAAGTTAGGATGAGTACGCCACGAAATATTGTAGAAGTTGGACTGGGTTCTTGTCCACTCCTATTTTGATATTGGTTCCCCACATAGTACACTGACTCGGGATTTGATGGAAAATTCTCAAAAGAATGACCTTCCCCACAGTGCACACAGGAAACTGTTTCAAACGGACTTGGTGGCTGAGTTGCAAAATTATTAGTACTATTAGCAGTTAACTATTTTAACATAGAAGAAATAGACGATACCTGAGTTGATAACGAATTGAGGGAGTCAACTTCATGAACTCCGGCTACGCGTCTTCTTGAAGCTGTTCGATTTGTTGGCCATTGATATTTATTACTCGCGATCCTTTCGATGATCTTATAAGCCTCATTATAAGGCTTAGACAAAATTGCACCATTCGCAGAAGCATCTACCATTAATCTTGTATGTGCATTGAAACCATTATAGAATGTCTCCAACTAGATATAATGAGGAATCCCATGATGAGGCACTTACGAAGTAACTCCTTGAATCACTCCCAAGCTTCATACAAAGACTTGTCATCCAATTGTTGGAAAGTTGTGATCTCGTTCCTTAACTTAGCATTTTTCCTAGGTGGGAAATACTTAACCAAAATTCTCTTT
Organism: Gossypium raimondii; assembly: GCF_025698545.1. Classification (NCBI taxonomy): domain Eukaryota; kingdom Viridiplantae; phylum Streptophyta; class Magnoliopsida; order Malvales; family Malvaceae; genus Gossypium; species Gossypium raimondii. The sequence continues at coordinate 12,015,646 of NC_068573.1, forward strand.
GGTAATTCTTGCCATGTAGATATTGAACTTGGTGGCAATGAATTGAGCCATGCTCGTGCTCGATCTCGCAACGAGTACGGAAACAACATTAGCCTTAGTGCGTGTTCAGTCACACCGGCTATCTTGAATGAATCACTCACCTTCATAAACAATCGGAGGTGGAGATGTGGATCTTCCGTGGACATACCACTAAATTGGCCCACCATTTGTAGCATTTGAAACATCACTGGTTTCAATTCAAACTGGGTTGCCTCAATAACTGGCCTTCTAATTCCTGGGTTTGACTCACTGAAAAGTGGCACATAATATTGTCTGATGCATCGATCCCAATCATCTGCAATGAGGATAGGATTTCTACATAATCAGCTTCATTACCTTGGCCTTGATTTTGATTTCCAAGGTCCATCTTGACTTGTCTTTGAGCTATTCGTTCACGTCTTCTTTGTTTGAAAGTTCACTCAATTTCAGGGTCTATAGAGGTAAATCGATAATTCGATCTATACTCATAAACACCTAAAAAAGAAAATCACAAAAATAAAAAAGAAGAAGTTAGTAATGTTAGAAATATATCAAATTGAAAATAAATAATTTCACAAAGAAAATAACTATGGCAATAGTTGACAATCCTCGGCAACGGTGCAAAAAACTTGTAACACTTAGGTTTGTGCAAGTGTACATAGTTGTTATAAAGTAATAAGTAAGTATCGAGTCATCGTCTCCACAGGGATTGTATTTGTGCAAAGTCACTTAATTTGTAAAATTATATTAACAATTTGGCAAATAAAACCACAATATAGTTGAGAAGTGGTGATTAAAATATATTAAACTAAATGCAATGATCCCTAATGCCAATTATCCTAAGTTTGCAAACTATATGATTGAAATAGATTTTAGTAAAATTAAACACAATTTGCAACAATTATTACATAAATAAACTAGGGCGATTACTTTACTTAAACTCAATTTACTATCAACATGCTTAATAACATTCGAAAAAACATTCCATGACAACTCGATCTTTAATAAGTTTGGAAACCACATTAGGTCTTTTCGGAATCCTTTACTTAGTAAATATGCATTTTACTGATCCTTATTTACTAAGGGTTTCTTAGCATTCGTGTGAGGTAACAGGGACGTGTTAGGTTTGAAATAATTTAATCACACAAATCTAAAAACTATGCAGATAACAGAGCTTGGTTAGAGTTGTTATGTAGCCTACAATTCAATCGTGTTAGGATCTAAATTGAGCATGCACATTTCAATTATGCGTCCATTAGCCGTCGTCTGGTTAGGATCGCTCAGCTAATTCAAGTGCATTTCAATCATGTATGAACGAAATACAGACTTGATTTTAATTGAAAACATGATCGATTAAGGCTTAAACATTTTAAGCATGAATCAAAAAATATTATTTAATCAAAGCAATCATCCTAGCTTAAATAAAATTAAGCTAACATTGTTATAAATAAGAATAAAGAACACATAGCAAACATCTTTATATTATGTTAAAGAAAAGAAAGATTAAACCCAATTCAGAGTGGCTGTCGCCCAAGACTCTGACTGACGAGACTCCTTCGTTCCTTTGCTTTGCTCCTTTGCTGATGGTTCTTCAAGGTGGCTGACCAAAGGTTCTTTAATAGGCTTAATTGCTAAAATCTTTATGAAGAGATGATGCTAGGCATGAGAATGGAAAAAAACTAAGAGAAATAGAGAGAATGATGCTTGATGGATGCTTGGGGGATGATTGAAAGATGATGAATGAAGAAATGAGAAGGTCTTATTTATAGGTGAGGAGAGAGAGAGATAGTTTACTAAAAATAGGAGTTTCCATCTTTTGAAGCATCTTCCATGGGTGGCCAGCCATAATTTTAGCAAGTTGAGCTGATTTTTCCTTAATTTTTGCTCAATTTGAGTGCCACAACAACTCTAGACTGAGACTCGGTCAACTGCAAATCTTCAGGTAAATCTCTAATTTCTTCAACTCTTCAAGGACCTTGTGCAATTAAACCAAAAAGTGGTTTATGCACAACCATGCGCAACAAAATTTTGGGTTGACTTGGTCTCCAATTTGGATGGTTTTGTAATCCAGCAAAGCTATCAGAACTGTCCGAAATAAATCAACAAGTTGGAGGACCAAAGAATTAAATTTATCCAATTTAATTAATTAATTAAAACCCAAATTATTAATGAAATGTTTTAAAATGAATTATTAAATATAATTTTATATTTTATTATTTAATTTAATCATGCATGGCGCACCTTATGTCTTTAAAAATATAATATAAAATAAGTCATTTATTGCATGAAAACTATATAATAAAACATAAAATCACATTTTAATAATTTCTATGTCCTAATTTCATATTTTCACACTTTTATTAATTTATTAAACAATTACTTAGTTTTAACAACGAGTATAAGTAAAAAGGTGATAAATTACATAGGAAAAATCCTATATATTTTTCTGTTTGCAGTAACTCCTCTGGAAACACATCTGGATACTCACATACCTTTAGAACCGATTCTAGCTTCAAGTCAGAAACTCTAGAATCAAATATATAAGCAAGATACGAATCATAGCCTTTTGTAACATATCTCTGTGCTATCATAGCTAAAATAACATTAGGGATACTACCCAAACTATCTGACTCAATCTAAAGCTTTTCATCATTTTGGCATTTTAATACAATAAGATTTTCTCGACAACTCACAATAGCATCATGTAGAGTTAGCCAATCCATACCCAAAATCACGTCAAACTCATCAAATGGCAACAACATCAAATTGGTCAGAAAGTTACAACCTCGAATCACCAAGTGACAGTTTTTACAATCCTTATCAACTAACACATACTGACCTAGGGGGTTTGTTACTTTAACCACAAATTTTGTGGACTCAACAGGTAAATTCTTACTTGACACTATATTCGTGCATACATAAGAATGTGTTGATCCCAAATTAATGAAAATAGTAACATCAATATCAAAGATAGAAAATGTACCAGTGATAACATCTGGTGATGAAGCCTTCTCTCGGGCACGGATAACATAAGCTCTAGCCGGTGCTTGTGCATCGGATCTCACAGCAGAGTCCTTGGTCCCACTGCAGCTATTACCCACATTTCTAAGGTTCCTTGGTGGTCTCCCTCTCGCAATTGTTTTACTCGGTCAGACGGTCTGAGTATTTTCTTTTTTGGGTATCTCAGGGGAATCTCGAATAAAATGACCATATGAACCACATCTGAAACACGCCCTATCTTCCATCTTGCACTCACCAAAGTGTTGACGCCCACACTATTGACAATCGGGCTTATTGACTTTAACACTGGCTATGCTTGCTACGGACGTAGCTTGAGCTTTTGAACTCGCATGCTATTTACCTCTATCCCACTGGAATAGCCCACTGAAGCTAATGAATGGTTATGATGTTCTTTCAATTTCTTTGATGATGACTGGTATGATTTTCCCATTGATCTCTTTCTCGAATCTTTAGCTTCATAATCAGATTTTCTTTTTTCTTTGTTAAGCTCTTCGGCTTTATACGCTCAATCAACTAAAACAACAAATTCTTTTGGTTCAAGTATCCTGACTAAAAGCTTTATGTCTTTGTTTAACTTGTCTTCAAACTATTTACACATAGCAACTTCATTTGGTAAACATTCCCAGGCATACTTACTCAATCTAACAAATTCTCTCTCATACTCAAACACTGTCATTCAACCTTGTTTAAGCTTAAGAAACTTTTTGTGTTTTTGGTCAAGAAATCTTTGACTTATATACTTCTTTTGGAACTCGGTTTGAAAGAATTCCCAATCTATTCTCTCTCTCGGGACCACTGAAATAAAAGTGTTCCACCATTGATAACCTGAGTCTTTCAGTAAAGATACAACACATTTTACACACTCTGCTGGTGTACAAGACAACTCGTCGAAAACCCTGATAGTATTTTCTAACCAGAACTCCACTCTCTAGGGATCATATTATGTTGTAGCTCTAAATTCTTTAGCCCTATTTTTATGAATTTTATCAACTGGCGATTTACTAGTTCGCATTTGTTCCAAAGCCTAAAGAACTACAGTGACCGATTGGGGAATAGGTGGGGGTGAAGGTCGTTGAGCCATCAGGTTCGTTCGTACAAACTCAGTAAACCATTCATTCATCACTTGGAAGAAGGCTTCCTTAGCCTCTTCTCTCCGGCCCTCAGATACAGGCCTAGTGCCACTTGACGCTGCTCTATGAATGGAGCCTTGCGCGTTACTTTCAACTTCATTGGAGTCGACTTGGTTGGATGTCATTACTATATGAAAACATATTTCAAAATGAGTTAGGATTTATCACACTATCACAGGTTATATAATGGCATGTATTTCTAGACTCGTACGCGCTACGTTTAGCCCGAGAATTGACTAAACCGTAGCTCTGATACCACTAAATGTAACACCCCTAACCCGCATCCATTGCCAAATTAAGGTTATGGAGCATTACTATAAAACTGTAACATGAAAACATTTATTTCTAAACATTTCATCAAGTATAGCAAAGACCATTCATGCACATGCATATCGTCCCTTTTTTAAGCCTTCGAGGCCTCAAAAACACTTTATAAACGATTCGGGACTAAATAAAAAACATATGGAAACTTAAGGAAAAAGTTTGAAAATTTTAAACTAAAGGGGTCACACGGATAAGACACACACCTGTGTCTCAAGCCATGTGAACATTCGAAGTAAGGACACACGATCGTGCCCTAGCCTGTGTTTGTGCCCGTGTAACTCTCTGACTTGGGTCACATAGCCAAGCCACATGCTTGTGTGCCAAGCCATGTAACTCTTGAAATAGCCTCACACGCCTATGTGCCAGGCCGTGTGCTAGGCTGTGTACCTGCTTGACTTGTAACCCTTTGAAACCTACAGGGGACATAAGGCTGTGTGTCAGCATGGCTGAGAACACACCCGTGTGGACAAGAAATAGGCCATTTTCAAGCCATTTCTTTCACCCAAATTGTTCTCACACCTAAAAGCCTTTTGTACATAATTTTAAGCTTCAAAATATACCTAAAACATGCATAATAAAGCTAGTTCAACATGATATTTATCCATACAACCAATAGCCAAAAGACACCTCAATCACATAGCATCAAATCTACCTAAACATAAGCATAATTTAGCCATTCATCAACCAAACATTTGTAACCTAATTTTATACCAAATATTACCATAATGACCACATACCAAAATCACATTCAAGCATACCAAAAGAGCCATTTAAAACATAACTTCACTTGATCATTTCAACACCAACCATCAAAGTATTAAAACACCAAAAGTTCATCAGCCAAAACACCACATTTACAAGCCAAACATAATTACCAGAACATCAAAATCTACCGATATAGTTGTTGGATAGTGTGATAGGTCTTCGATGAGCTTCCAAATCGAACCGAGCTTTCGTTAAACGATAAAACATAGAAAAGAACAAAAATGTAAACATATAATGCTTAGTAAGTTCATAAATCATGTAAAAAGCTTACCAATTCAATGCATAATCATAAAAATGCACATGAATCAATCTAACACAAACTTGGCACAAGCCTAAACATTGCCAACACCAAAAATTAGTGCTTAACCACATATCTCAGCAAAAATCACCACATGGAAGGATAGATTTCATGAATATAACATATAAGCATTCATACTTTTCATAAACATGGCTACACAAACTTTGATCATCAAGAATTCATACCTTTCCATAAATTCATGACATTGCCTATCGAAACACTTACCGTTCCTTCCATTTACATGCCCGTTAAACCACTTAGAATAATACCGGATATGAGAGAATCTCACACAAAGTGTGCTAACATATCATCGAAACCATTCCTTTCCTTTTCCTTTACATAGATGTTCTCTCGAGCCATAAATCAGTTTGCTCACACAACCTGCCAGTCGGAACCTAGCTACACGGTGCTGCTCACACAAGCTGTCGAGTATCCGTAGCAAATGTCAGAACTCAGCCATTGGTAGGACATTCAGGACCAACACCCGAAACATGGTAACCCTAATGACATGTCATTTGTATCCTATATAATCCTAAGGTTCAAACAATGATCGATAGTCGTCGAAATTTGTTGGATTTTTGTCGTGACATGGTATCATAAGTAACATAGTAGCATTTAAACCAAATAACATTAAAATTCTATTTAAACATACGAACTTACCTTGATCACAAAGCGATGAAATAGGATCGACTAATCTGACACTTTATCTTTCCCTTGATCTAAATCCATACTAGGCTTAACTAGATCTAAATAATCAAATTCAATCCATTTAATAATCATTCTATTCAATTCAATCCAAAAATCATATTTTTGAAAAATTACGCTTTTGTCCCTATTATTTTGATTTCACTACAATTTAGTCATTAACCTCGTAATTTAAAATTCATGACATTTCATCCCTACCCAAGCTAGCCAAATTTCATATGGGTCCATATCAACTCATAAAATTCATTATTTCACAATTTTTCTCCATGTATTTTACACATTTTACAAATAAATCCCTAATTGACAATCTTAACAAAAATCACTTTACAAAAGTTGTTTATTTATCGATAAGGATTTATTTTCTTCCATTAAAGATCAAAAACCACATGAATACATTCATGGAGAAACCCTAAATTTTTAATATTTTTGCAAATTAGTCCCTAGGCTAGCTAGATTAAGCTACAACGACTTCAAAAACATAAAAATCATTAAAAACGGGACAAAACAACACTTACATGCACAAAAAAGTAATGGGCAAAACTTCAAGCTTCTTTAATGGAGTTTCCTAGGTCCAGTTTTGGTTGAAGATGAACAAAACAAAGATGATATCTTTGTTTCCATTATTTTAGATTTCTTAATTTATTAAAATACTAAATTAACCTTATTATTAACCTTTGAAATTTCATACTTAATGTCCATATTTGTCCACTCAATATATCATTGGTCTAATTACAACATAAATCCCCTAACCATTTAATATCATATCCATTTAGTACCTTTAGCTTCTAGAACTCAAATTTTGCATCTTTTACAATTTAGTCCTTTTAGCAAATTAAGCATACAAATAATAAAATTTCTTAACGAGATTTTTATACGACCTTGCTAATATTTTTTAGACTCTAAAATAATTATAAAATAAATATTTTCACATTGGATTTGTGGTCTCAAAACCACTGTTCCAATTTTACTAAAAATGAGCTGTTATAGAGATCTTGGGGATGAATTAAAATGGATGAAGCGGTCTCTGATCCAAATGGCATAGAAAAAACCATAATAGTAGATGTAGTTATTGATGTAAAAGTAGAAGTAACCACTAACATGGAGCTTAAATCGGTTTTGAATGAAAGCGTAGAAAAGCCAATACACTTTTTGGCTATAACAGAGAAGGTACTAGCCGAAGAGATCAATAAGTTCAACCCATTCTCATCTGAAAAGGGCAACAGAGCTTGAGTGAACAAAACTTCACGCAACATGAAGAGGGGAACCTCAAGGCAATAATACCCCAGAAAATAATTTGGGGTTGGCTTAAATTTGGTACCAAATGGTTCGTAATATGGATGTCGTGTTGATAAAAATAAGGCAACATTATTGGAAGTGACCAAAGAGGCTGGTTCATATATATTGGCTGTAGAACAAATGTCGAATCAAAGTTTCGAGAAACAACCAAAAGTTCTTCTATGCTGGCGACACAGGTCATCCTGGTTTTTAAAGAACTTCTATTTCCTGCTTTAAATTGTGTTTAATTTTTATTATTTTTTCTTATTTTATTTTCATTGATCTTATTTGTGTTTAGTTTTCCCATGGCAGACGTAGATACCATGGAATGATAGAACCGTAAAAAATCAAAGAAGCCAGAAGTTGGGCTCGATGTCGCGAAATTGCACCCTAATGTCATGACATCCTAGACGGAACGCACCTTGCAACATTAAAGGCCCAAGGTCATGCAAATATTTTTAGACGTTCTGTCATCCATTATTAGAACTTATTATTTTTCCTCTTATTTTTATTTTTGTTACATTATATTTCATATTTCTTTTCGAAGATCTTTTAGGTACTTTTTTGTCCGCTTGGAGCACATAAATCTCGAGATTATCATAACAATAGGAACATGACCTACTTAGGGAAGTTTTCTTGTTTGCACTTTAATTGTTTTAAATTAAAGGCAATGTATGTTATAAAGTGTGGGGGAAGAACATAGGATTAGTTTTTGTGTTTTTTTACTTTATTTAAGTTAATTATTTATTTACTTAAAAAAGAAGAAAAATATTATTATTGTTGCATGGTGCTTGGACTATATTAATATTATGAATAGGAGTTGAAGATAATAAAGCATGTAATGATTCTTTTCAAGAATGAAAGTTTTTTTATATAAGATAATTTGATTATTTTTAAGGGAAGTTGATTAGATTACCTAGTTAAATTACATAATAGATTAAAAGTACCGAAGTAAGAATGTTTGATGATGTCATATGAGATATAAGTCTTACAGATAGATGTAGAGACATGAATGCTGAAAATTATTATTCATTCGGTTTAATTCGAAGCATAAAAGAAATTGTGTATGGTGGGATGTTTAGGGATGACCTAAGGCATTGTTTGAATAGCTAGTTCTCAAGTGATTGTACCTAAATGCTATGAATCCCTATTCTCCTTATTTGACCCTGATAACTCCTTTTTGATGAACCAAAGAAATTGAAAACCAAAGACCACGGATAAAACTTGAACTCTTCCTTATCCTTGGTCATTTATTACACTACGAGATAGCCATCAAACCATAAATATTGAGGGTTTAGATAGATACATCAGGGTGGTTCCAAAAATAATTGCAAAAAAGGAAGAAACAATGTGATACAGGGATTATAGGTCAGGCAAAAATGTGCGAAAAAGAAAAAGCTAGAAAAAGTCAAAAGTAAAGACAAGAAACAAAAACACTGTGATTGAGAAATGAGTAAAAAGTAATGTAACAAAACGGAAAGTCACAAAAGTGAGACAAATTAGTGCACCAAAACTCGTTAAGCCAACCATAGTTGCTAGTATTATATTGTATCTTCCTACATGGAGAGATAAGGTAGGAAAGAGAGGGAGGCAAAAGGGGTGAGCTTGGATGGGATATTTAGGAGGAAGAGAGGGAAAAATGATATGTGCCTAACTATTTATAGTGTTTGAACCATTTTGAGCCATATCTTTCTTTGCACTCATACCATTCTAAGCCTCAGAATGTTTCAAGCCTAGAAGACCAATGTGACTTAAGCATTCTTTGTGCATAATATTCCCGAATTGCTAACAATTATACTCAATGAATATTTTTTGATTCACAAGATTGTGTCTACTACATATCTGTTTGATTTATGTTAATGGTGACGTTATTAAATATTTGATCATGGGAATTACTTCTAATTTTTTAGTAATATAACTTTGTAAACTAATTTTAATTTACTTTAAAAATTTTCAAATGAATGAACTATCAAGATTAAGTTACATGTGCGATAAGAATTATTATACCTTTAATTTTTGACAATCATGTTCTTAGTAGTAATAAAATCCAATGGACGTCTTCTTATTGCATGCTATTTGTCTAGACTTGGTTTCCTTGAGGAAAAACAAAAAGTTAAATGTAGGAAAGTTTACTTGTGAGGTTCTTATTTACATCCATCTTCACTAACTCTAACTTGTTTAAAGAAAGGAATTATGTCATTTTCGTGTTAAATTTTATATTTTATTTTATTTTCTCTTTTTCTGATATATGTGTTTTGGTTGCTTGAGGACAAGCAACAAGTTAAGTGTGAGGGAGACATTTGTCTTGATTTACACTATTATCTACATACTTTTTGCACATAGCTTTAGCTTATTTAGTAGTTAAATCAAAACATCTTAGTATAGATTTAGGTTTTCATGATTAAAGTAGTAATTTATGCTTTCTAGTAGTTTTTATTACATTTTATATATCTAAATAAAGTTACATGGGCTTGTAGGTTAAGTCAGGAGCTAAAGATGCATATTTAGGCCTAAACTGATGCCTATGTCGTGACACCAAGACATTGATGTCTCAACATCGAATACAGAAGCTAAAAACAAGTTCTGGAGTGAAATTTCCCTCGATGTCGTGACACGGTCATTCGATGTCGCGACACCAAAAGTCGATTTTGCAACACTGTAGGCTTGTGTTGCAACACTGCCACTACGCAGTCCAAAAATTCCCTACACCTGAAAGATGCATTTTGGAGGGAAATTAGGAATATTTTTCCTAGTCAAACTCTAAGCACTATAAGGAAAATTTAGGCACTTTAATATTTTGAGTTTAGCCTATAAAAGGCCATTGTAATCAGTTAAAACACATAATTTAGGGAGGCTAAGAATATACTCAGGGTTTTTATTTTATTCTTAGTTTTTACTTAGGGTATTTTATGTTCTTGTAATTAGAGGATCCTATTCCAAAGTGAGACTCCCATGAGTGGAGATTGTTCTGGAGCCACGCTTTAATCGATAAATCCATGAGCATCTCTTTCTCTTTATTCTATTCTTTATATCTTTTTCTTTAACATTGTTTAATTTAATGTTTTTGTAAATATTAGAATCAATTTATGCTTTATCCATGTCTCGTATGATTTCAACTGATCTAATCTTATTAAATGGTTGAAGGATAGAGTTTCTTAGTGAATCAACTATTTGGTAGAGGAAGAATTTAAACCCTAAGCTTCATAACCCTGGGAAGTCATTTATGAGAAAATTAACCCAAAATTGGTATGACATATCTATGAACACGTTAACCCCAAAATGGTCTAGACTGTGAGGTCGAAAGATAATTAGTTCTTGCTGACTTGTTATTCTAGTGGGCGTAGCGGAAGATCCTACTAGGGTTTCGACTGTTGATTGATTAGAAGCTGTCCACCTCTTGACGTACTAAAGTCTAGAGTGTGAATACTAGAGTAAAAGATATAGATATATGAGGTTGTATTTGCAAGTATACTAGTCTAGTTGTAATATAGTTACAACAAAGTAGGGGAGTACTCCGAAGATCCTACCCAAGGGATACAAGTGTTAGATCAATTTTAACCTAAACATAGAAAGATCTAATTAGTACTCTAATTGACTTATAGTACCAAATTAAAAAAAAAGGGAATTTTTAAGGTATTTATAATAATAGAAAATAACATAAAGAAATAAAATTCAAGAGTTCAAAGGATAAAAGAAATTAGATCTGAATATGGGTGATTAGCTCACTTCGGTAATTCCAATAAACTATTGCTTTAGGTTCCTTGTCAATGAACTAGTCGCTATCCCAACAAGATCTTTCAATCTTCCACTCAAATAACGAGTAAGTAAGAACTACATATCTTCCCACCTCACAGTCCAAATCTGTTTGGGGTAAAGGTGTTCACGGACAGGCCATCCTAAGTTAGTTTAATTCCCACTTTGATGACTTCCTAGAGTTGTCAGGCCTAGGGTTTTAAGTTCTTCCTTTCCCAAATAGCTGATCCATTGAGTAACCCTACAAAATAGTTAATAGATCATACCTCCACTCACTAATTCCCCATAGAAGGATTATTTTCTCATGGCTTTCATAAACAATATGAAATTTATGTAAAGAGAGAACATGACGAATTAATTAAAGTGTAAAGTTTAAGAAAACCCCTGATTTGTATTAAATATGAAAATGAATCCATAGAGTTTGACTATCTCTACAAATCAAATCTCTTGAGATCAAATAATAACAAACTAAACAATAAACCTAAAGAAGAAGAAAAACTAAATTGAAATTAAAATGAAATTCTAGGCTAAGTGAATGGTGTCCTTAACATGTGACAAATGAACCTATTTATAGATTTCAAGTGGTTGTTGTCCTTAACCACAGGTTAGCTGACGTTCATGGGCTTTAAGTTTTATTGTGCAAACTAAAATGCCCCATGGCTCGTTTAATTCCATCCAGAGTGGATGTCGCAACAGACCAAGATCTTTGTTGCGACATAGAAGTTAGTATACTCGTCTTGTGATATCTTTAGTTGTATTTTACGACACCTTAGTCTATGTTGTGACATTGAAGGCAGTTTTTTGAGTTCTCCATTTTACTCATTATGTTGCGACATTGATCATTCCGTGTTGCGATATAGCGACCATTATCTATATTTTATGCCTTCTAATGGTCTTTTACACACTTACAACATTCATTAGCTCACCTTTAGGCCTCATGCAACCCCTAAAGTGGATAAAAGACTCAATTTGCACATTTTATTATCTTAAAGGAAACTTAAGAAAACATATTTAAAACTTAATGAAAATGCTTCCTTTCAAGCTCTTAAAGTGCAGAAATTAGTTTAATATGCAACACCGAATTACGGCAGATCAGTACCCTACATCAATAATTAATTAGGTAAAACAATTGGATCTAGGCTAAAGGAAAACACGGAGTTAAAACTAGGGATAGGAGAAGTCGATACATGAACTTAGGAGTAGATTTAGGTTTAATTCAATTTATTTAGTTAATTAATATTATTATCATCTTGCTTCCATATTAACACTAATAATTCATGACTAAAGTAGATTACTAATTATTTCCCATAATTACTTTGATAACAGTCTTCTTTAGTTGTAGTATTCACACTCTTGACGTTGGTATGTCCGGAAGCAGTTAAGAATGCACTAAAGTAAGAAAGATATGGGTGAATTTTGAGATAAGTATTGGGCGCAGTCTACCCCGCCCAAAGATAATGATAAGTTTACTTTGCATGTAAGAACTTAACTTACTCTTTACCTGAGGCTGTAAATATTTGAAAAATGGAATTAAGAACATGTGAACCCTAAATTTTTCAAAACAAACTACTACGCCGAGCACAACAGTTCATCTATCTGACATACGGGTTCATACCCTTGAATAGCTTGCACAATCTCAGACTTCTATGGGTAAGTTTCTTTTAATAGGGCACGTGTCGCGAACTACCCCTATGTGTTTGAATACTGTGAACACGTGTACTTAATTCCAAGTTTAATTCTGTCCAAATTCAATGTCGCGACACACCACCACCTGTGTTGTAACAACCCGATTTTGGGTCTTGTCAGAATAGTAGTTTTGGGACCACAAATTTGATGAGGAAAATTATTTTAATATTATTTTTGGTATTTACAGCATGTGATTATATATGTGTGAAAGTTACGTAAAGAAATTTTACTGTTTGAATGCTTAATTCGGTAAAAAGAACTAAATCGTGTAAAGTGTAAAAGTTCAATTCTAATAGCTAAAGGTATTAAATAGAAATAGAACTTTAAAGTAGAGGTCCTCATATGACACTTAGACCATTAATATGTTAGTGGATGATAATGGCTTGGCATTTGTGTAAATTTTAATGTTTTTAAAGGTTAAATTATTAAGTAGGTAAATAATGATAAATTAAGTAAAATAAAAGATGGTTGTCATCTTTTTCCCTCATCCACCACTGAGATTAGAGCTAGGAAACTCCATGGAAGGAGCTTGAACATTCGACCATCTCTCTTCCTTGCATGTAAGTGCAATTTTACTCGGTTTTTAATAATTTCTATGTTTTTGTGATCGTTGCAACTAGTACTAGCTAGCCCGTGTCTTCGATTTCAAAACTGTTAAAGATTTTGATAGTTTTCATTGATGAGCTTATGTGTTCTTTGATGTTTAATGGTGAAATATGAATATTTGATGTTAGATTTTCATATTTTATAAAGTGATTTTTTTGATGAAAATGTCAAATAGGGATTAAATTGTGAAATATGCAAATTGAGTGGTTGAAATGTGAAATAATGAAAGTTTTGGGCTGCTAGGGGCACTATAGTAATTCGGCTAAGCTTGGGTTATATTGAATTGTGTGAATTTTGTGTATTTGTGAAATAGGGAATAAATTGAATAAATGTGAAACTTTAGGGGCTAAAGTGAAAAAATGTCCAAATAGGTATTTTTGGATGAAATTGAATGAATAGGTGATTAAATGAGTTAAATTTGAATTCATATAGACCAAGAAAGAAAGAAATCGGATTTAGGTCGGGGAAAATCGAAAGTTGACGAGTAGTTGATCCGATCCGTTTGTTTCCGTACGAGGTAAGTTCATAAGTAAATAAATGTTTTTGAATTTAAATGTATATTTTTTATACATTTTCAAATTGATTTGCATGTAGATATACATTGTTGAATTTGATTTTTATATGGATATATATATTGCCGAATTGATTTGAGCATTGGAAGACTGGTTTCATGCATGAATTGATTTAATTGCGAAGTCGAAAGCTCCAAATGAACCTTAGTAAATGTATTGGATATTGATGTCATGATATTAGGACTTCCGAGGTGAGATTTCGTGTAAGACCACAGCTGGGTTATTGGCATCGATTTGAGATTTCGCGTAAGACCATAGCTGGGCTATTAGCACCAATTTGAGATTTCGTGTAAGATCATAGTTGAGCTATTGGCATCGATACAAGATTTCCATGTAATACCATGTTTAGGACATGGCATTGGTACGATCCATTATGTACGAGTTTTCCCAAGTACCCTTAGTGTTCCAAGTGGTTCAACGGGTAATCCAAAGATTATGTCAAAGAAAAGACAAGGTATGATCATGTTAAAAGGATACAGGTATGTACAAAAAATTCATGAGTAATGAACTCGATGTATATTGGACATTTTGGAAAGAATGTAAATAAGTAAATCATACTTATGAGAATGAGCTTCTGATGGGCTTGTGATTATAGGTCTATACTTATGAGGTATAAATATGTGGTAAATTTGATTGATGAATGTGTGAGGCTTTTAGGCCAAATTAAATTGAGAGATGATATGTTTAATTCTTTGTTGTGTATGTATAGGTGAAATTGGCCAATAAATGACATGTGAATATATGATAATGATTAGCTATTGGAATGGCTAGTTATGTATATCCTTTGGTGTTATGTGTGTCAAAATATATGTTAATACAAAGAAATCATGAAAGAATAAAATTTGCAATAAAACAGTTTTGGACAACAGCAGTTGTATAAATTTGAAAAATCACCAAAAATTGTGAAAATCGCATTAGAGGTTGAATAAGACATGAAATTAAAGCTTATTTATTCTAGTTTCACATAGAAGAAACAATGTAAGTAAAAGAATCTCATATTATGAGATATTTGAATTTTTGTGAGATAAGGTCAAAATGATTTTGGAATCCCCTGTCCTAAATTTGGAAAATCATTAAAATTGTATAAAAACAATTATGGGTTAGAATTTATATGACTAAAATTATTAATGAGTCTATTTTCAAGTGAAACAAACGGAAACATCATTTGAATTTTGTACTAAGAGATAATTAATTTTTAGGGAAGAAAGGTCAGAACTGTCAGACAGCAGAATAGGGACGACTTTGAAGAATTAACTGTACTTATTGGCTGGACCAAAAATCCTGAAAAGTTTATGGTAAGAATATCCATGAGTCTAGTTTCAGGAAAATCAAGCAGATCTTAATTTGGAGTTCCGTAGTGTAAGATATAAATAATTTAGTGACTATGACCCGAGTAGACAGTTGATGTGAACATGAGTAAATAGTGGAACTATGTGGAATTACGATTGTATTATCTTGAGAACATATTGTGAGGATGGGTAAAAGCATGTTAACATATTTCTAATTATTTACATACCAACTTAGTAAGCTATATAGCTTACCCCCTTTCTTTCTTTTTCCTATAGTGTCACAGATGCTAGCTTAGGTTGGAGATCGTCGGAGATTCTATCACAGTATCAAGCTATTGATCGGTATCAACGTATTCAAGCATTTTAATTTTATGGCATTTATAGGGACTCAGTCATTTTGTGTAAGAGTTATTATGTTTTGGCCTAATGTTTTGGCTTGTAATGGTTAAAGGTTTGATTTATGTGTAGCCACGTAACTTGGCTTATATTGGCTAATTGGTTGTAAGCCTATATATATATTAATTATATGTCAAAGTCTTGTGATCTGAGTTGTGTTTGCATGATACATGATGAATTGTGGGACCCTCATTTGTTGATGATGTCATAAGTAGAGAGTTACACTGGCTAAGGACACGGGCGTGTCCCAAGCCACATGGGCGTGTGACCCTCCAAAACATGAAAATTTTCTTAGTGTTCCAAAGTTTCCGGTTTAGTTTCGAACCACTTCCAATGTATGTTTAGGGCCTCGTAGGCCCTTATAAGTGATGGTCTGCATGTGTATAAATATTTTTAAATTGAATAAAATTTTATGGCCAGATTTTGTATGGTTGCTTGTGTTTAAGACTGGTAATGCCTCGTATCCTGTCCTGGTGTTAGACATGGGTAAGGGGTGTTACATGTGTCGCGACATAAAAGTCAACATACTCCTCTTGTGATATTGTCAAGGGTATGTCGTGACACCCTTAGTCTGTGTCGCAACATCGAAGGCAGTTTCGTGGTTTCTCCATTCTGCTCCCTATGTTGTGACATTGATCGTTCCGTGTTGTGACATAGCGACCATTATCTATTTATTACACCTTCTAATGGTCTCATACACACTTACAAAGTTCATTAGCTCACCCTTAGGCCTCATTCGGCCTCTAAAGTCGATAAAAGATTCAATTTGCACATTTTATTATCTTCAAGGAAACTTAAGAAAACATAATCAAAACTTAATGAAAATGCTTGCTTTCAAGCTCCTAAAGTGAAAAAATTAGTTTAATCTGCTACACCAAATTACGTTAGATTTAACTCCCCCACACTTAGATTTCTTGTCCTCAAGCAACATGAACAAAAATAAGAAAAGAGATTTCCCTTGAACCAAATATCATACTATTATTGACTTTGGAGCATATAGCTAGGCATTTCATATTCACTAACAACTTTGACATGATGAATAATTGACTTACAACTTTTGACCACAAATATCCATGTTTAGTATATTACAAGGTGTACAAACATTAAGGGTCCTACTGGTAGGGATCCATTAATAAATCATACAAGTAATTTGATTATCTGAGCATAATACAAATAGTCATTTATGCGATTGTTCAATGTAATGTCCATTCATTAATAAGGATAGTTAGGTCACATAGGACTTTTCAGCTTGTAAGGTTCTGAGGCTTAAGATACGTATGAAGTTCAAAAATAGTAAGCATCAAAAGGGTTACAAATACGAAAATAGTTTTGCACATCCTATTGATCCCTATTATTCCCACTTAGTGATCGTTACCCGCTCACCACCTTATTTCTCCTTCTCTCACCTTCCTTTTTTCTCCACATAGGAAATCATAGCATAACATAGTAACCACAGCTAGCCTACGAGTTTCTGTGCACTAATGAATGATTTTTTTTCTTTTGTGACTTTCTTTTACAGCTCATCTCACTCGCAAATGCTTTTTCTGTTGTTTCAAGACTTTTTCTACTCGTGCTGATTTTTTTTTTGACTTTTTCTTTTGTTTTGCACTTTCAGGCTAACCTATAGTTCCTATATCACACCAGTCTTTCCTATTTCACTCTATTTTTATAAACTCCATCGCGATGTATCTACTTAACCCTCAATAGGTATGGCCAAACGTCTATAGTCATGCATTGCAGTGTAGGACTAAAGAAAAGGAGCAAATACAAATTAGTGTTTCAGGCTCGAGGTTTCTAGTGAGGTTCATTAAAAAGTGTCAACAAGCTCAAAAATCGGTACTAAAGGTGAAATACAAATAAGTAAGCTTTTTGGCTTTGTATGTGTTCCAAACAATGTCCTAGGCCATCCCTTAATGTCTCAATATGCACAAATTTAATCAACCTACCAAACTCAAATTCAAACATTTATCATTCATACTAGCATACTCATTTCCTTATATTTTCTATATCATTTGGTACAGTTGATTACTTAATACCTATTCACAGTGTAACATATAGAACTTCGTAGTCTAATAATAAAAAAATTAAAATTAGTTATCATCATGCCAAATTTATTTGTAAATACAAGCAACCTATGTACATGTTTCTAACCAATCCCTTGTATTTCTACAAGCTCAAGCACATAAAAGACAAGAAAAATCAAAGGAAAACGTAAAATTTAAGACAAATTTTATATGTTAGGCCCCCACACTTTAATTGACACATTGTCCACAATGTGTAGCCAGTAAAAAGATAAGGAAAGAAGTTACCCGATTGATTGTGATCGTTTACACAATCACGTAATCAAATGAGGAAAAAATATCCATTTTCCTAAATTCCTTGCTCAATCAACCATATTATTTTGTATCCATGTCTCAATACATATTTGTTTCTTTTAGAGGATCCCATATGTTATGATAGCTTGAATCGGGCCAATCTCGGACATCTCTATTTTAGGCCATATTCTTGAACAAGCAAACTTCACCCACATCTTGGATTTTGGTGTCATTAGCTGTTGATTGAATGTCTTAGGTATTGTTGTTCCTGTCTGATATGTCCACATCTATTTCCCCTCCGTTCAAAATATCAATATTTCTTCTATATCTATTTTTTTGAATTCCTTCAGATCTTTTTTATAGGGATAATCACGATAATAATATGACAAATCATAAAATTGGAAAATACTCATCTCAGTTACCAGAACATTAACCCCTCTGACCTTCACTAAAGAACGCATCTCGTAGAATGGTCTAGTTGCTTCCTTTTGTTTTAATTATAGATAAAATTCTTGCACCATGGGAATTATTGTGGGCTCTTCGGATGGCAAACAAAATTTTGTCCATTCTCTTTCTATTGCATTCTCCCATATTCCTTTGCAATTTCTCATTAAAGGATTGAATCCCTACTCTAGAATAAAGGTATACGGCTGTAGTTGTTGTAAGTATTTATTCAAGCCACCTTCTTGGAACTCAACAACTAGACTTGAAGCACTTACACTGAAACTAGCCATTTGATAATCTATTTTTTGCTGAAATTCTCTGCAAAATCTATTATGTCTGCAATTTGATTTTTTTTCTTTGTTGGATAAATAAAAGGATCAATATGATCTATTTAAGAGTTATAGTTTATTTCTACTAAACAAGAAGTTAAAATATAAGAATACTAATATAATTAAACTACATAACGTCAGCAGTTAGTATTAGTTCAGAAAACATAGTTACATAGTGGTGTCATGGTATCCTTTAATGATGTCGTGACATCTATGATTTGAATATTTGTCGTTGTTACGACATTCAGGAGTAATGTTGCGACATGTAGGCCAAATTCCCCTATATTTTGTGGAATCAACATTCTGGTTATATTCTTCATCATCACTCTTTTCATTTGTTGAATTCCCTTTTATTCCTTGTAAATCCCATAGTGTGTTATAGTGCAAGATTTTTTTATCAACTGCTGTGTTGATTATTCCTCAAAAATAATGTTATACTCTTTGCCCATTTACCAACAAAAGTTGTCATCATTTTCCGATCAACTCTATTGTTCCATGAGGAGTTACCTGGTGTATGGTATATAGACCTGTCCATCTTAATTTAAGTTTGCCAAGAAATAATTTTAATATTGAGTTGAAAAATAGAACTTTCTATCAAGGTAGAAATTTGTGCTTTCTAATCTTTGCATTGTGTCGAAGCCTACTCCTCTCCTTATACATTTTAGTATTTTCATAAGCCATGAAATGGAATTCTTCCAATTCCTGGAGTTGAAATATTCTTTCTTTCTTAACTAATTCTGGGTCCAAATTTATCTCTTTGATCAAACAATATGCCTTCTTTTCCAATTCAATTAGTAAATGGAAATTCTTACCGTAAACTAGCTTGTATGGAAACATCCCTAGAGGAGTCTTATCTGATGTTCTCTAAGCCCACAATGCATCGTCTAGCTTTACTGTCCAATCCTTTCGACTTGGGTTTACTAATTTTTTCCAAAACAACAAAAATTTACGATTAGACACTTTTGCTTGCCCCTTAGTTGGTGGGTGATAGGTCATTGTCATTCGGTGTCTTATATTGTATTTAGCCAAAGCTGCTTAAAACTGTTTGCTACAGAAATGTGATCCTTCATCACTAACCAATGTACGTGGTGTACCAAATCTAATGAATATTTTTTTGTCTTTGGAACGTCACTACTGATTTTGTATCATTACTAGGTAAAGTGACCCCTTGAACCCATTTTGACATAACCAACAACCAGGAGAATGTATTGATTCCTGAAATAACTTGGAAATGGTTCCATGAAATCAATCCCCCAAATATCAAATACTTTGACCTTAATTATCCTTGTTCGCAACATTTCGTCCCTTTTTGATATGTTTCTAGTTCACTGACATCTATCACACCCTTGTACGAATTCATAGGCGCCTCTATTCATAGTTGGCCAATAAAATCTTGATTGTAGCACTTTCTAGGCTATCCTTTTTCCATGAAAATGCCCTCCACATGAAGATGTATGGCATCTTTGTAAAATTTCATATATCTCTCCCTTCCTACACAACTCCAGACCAATAGATCTGTACATTGTCGAAACACATATGGCTCTTCCTAAACGTAATTTTTGGATTTGTGGGCTATTCTTTTTTTCTCTTGACAGGATGCCTATGTGGGAAAGACTCCTATTGCAATATAATTGACATAATTTGCATACCACAATGTTGTATGCTTGTCAGGCCTAGTCTGATGGATGTCTAGTCTAAATAATTACTTATCTACGAAAGTCTATTTAGTTTCTTCAATATTCTCAGCTTTTAAATTATCCATAAATTGAATTCTTGAAGTAGTAAAACCCATATCATTGGTCTGGCTTTTCTTTAATTTTTCTTCATAACATAGTTTAACGTAGAATGGTCAGTATACACATATTTTTTTCGCCATTAAGTAGGGTAAAAATTTTTCACAAGCAAACACTACTACTAGCATCTCTTTTTTAGTTGTAGTGTAGTTGCATTGTGTCAGATTTAAAATTTTGCTTGCATAGTGAATAGCCCCAAATATATTATTCCACTTTTGTCCCAAAACTGCATCTACTACATTATCACTGGCATCACACATAATAATAAAAGGTTCTAACCAGTTAGGGGTGGTGATTATAGGAGTAGATATGAGTTTTTCTTTTATTACCTCAAAGGCTTTGACATAGCTTTAGTAAAATATGAAAGGTGTATCTTTCTGAATGAGTTGATTCAGCAGCTTAGAGATGTGAACGGAGTCTTTTATAAACCTCCGGTAAAATCTTGTATGGCCGAAAAAGTTTTGAACCCCTTTAACATTTGTCGGATTAGGAAGATTTTTTATAACCTCAATTTTCGCCTTATCAACTTCCATACATTATCCTGATATCTGATGCCCTAATACCAATCCTTCTTTTACCATGAAATGTCATTTTTCCCAGTTAAGCACTAGATTAGTCCCTCACATCCTTTTAGAACTTTCTCAAGATTACCGAAACATTCTTGAAAAGAGTCTCCATAGACTGAAAAGTCATCCATGAGTAAACTAATCCTTCTTCTAACATATCATCAAAGATAGCGATCATACATCTCATAAAGGTTGTTGGAGCATTACATAGGCCAAAAGGCATTCTTTTAAAAGCACAAGTACCAAAAGGACATGTGAAAGTGGTTTTCTCTTAATCATCGGGGTGGGTTGGGATTTGATGGTACCCTAATTAGCCATCAAGGAAACAATAGTAATATTTACCTGCTAAACAATTGAAGAAACCCTATTGCTACTGCAAAGGGATCGCTGCTGCACCATCTTTACTGTCGCAAGATTTTTGCCATAGCAAGTTATACAAACTTTGCCGATTTCTCTTTTCTCTCTTGTACAAAAACTCTACCGAATTTTTGGGAAAGTACCATGTCTCACAGAAGAACTAGATCGTCAAAGACTACTCCTAAAAACCTGATTGTGGTTAATGAAGAAGTGAAAGAGTAATTTGATTCAATTCTCAAGCATCAACCTAAGATGCCGGAAAAAGGTTTTAATAGAAAGATCAATGATGTGATGGTTGTTCCTGTGCCAATTAAAAAGATAATCAATGCTCTCAAATGGGAACTATTTTGTGATGCTCGTTCACTTCCCGATGATGAACTACTTCGAGAATTCTATGCTAGTTTGACTATGCAAGATGCTACTAAAGTCATTGTTCGAAAGAAAAAGATACGTTTTACTTCTAAGTCCATCAATGATTTGTTTAATTTACGTGATGTTGAAGAAGATGAGTACTACCCTATGATGAGCAATATCAATTGGGATTTTCTTCAACAAGTGCTTGATGTTGTGACAAATCTAGGATCCCAATGGATTATAAGAAAGTATGGGAGCCATTCTTGTTGAAAAGAATACTTGAAACCAGTAGCAAAAGTATGGTTTTATTTTGTTCACTACAGTTTTATGCCTATCTCACATAGTTCCACCATCTGGATGGAAATGATGCTTTTGTTATATGCAATCTTGACAGAAAAATCCATTAATGTTGGGAAAATTATCTTCAAGGAGATTCATGATTGTGCTAAAAAGAAGGAAGGAAGTGCTTATTTCCCATCATTAATCACTTCACTTTGCTTAAGGGCATGTGTTAAAATACAAGCAAATCTGAGGGGGCAATATGTTCAAGGGTGTATTACAAGGCATGATCTTGAAAGGTTGGTAGAAATAGTGCATGAGTTGAACCAAGGTGAGCAAGAGCAACCAACTGAGCCAGAAATCGAAGAGTCAACAAATAAAATAAAAACTGAAGCTGATTCAACTACAGACACTAAAGAACAAGAATCTGATAAGGAACTAAATAGTCCTCAACCAGCTAAAGGAGCTGAAAGCCCTGAACCTAGGGTTGAGCCAGAAGAAAAACCAGTCAAGCTAAAGGTTGAACCTGAATATACAACTCTCATGCCAACTTCTGCAAGTACTTCAAGGAAATCAGAGTTGTCAATTTTGATGGATATGTGTAAGTTCATGCACAATCAGCAACAAACTTACTGGAAATATGCAAAAATTAGAGATGATTCAATTTGAAATTCTTTTAAGAATATCTCTAATACTTTTGTTGCTGAGTTCCCAGATGCTATCTTTGAGACATGGACGGAAGAGACTGACGATGCAAGCGAAGATCGAGCTAAAGAAGACAAGGGAAATAAGTCAAAAAAATAAAATGGGGGATTATTATCTTGTTATTTATTTAATTATTTTAAGGTCTTTAGGAATTTTTTTCTTTAGTAATTAGGATTTAAGTTTTGCAAAATAAAACTTAGGAAGCATGAATAAATACTTCTTTAGAAAGAAAAAGATTAAGTGATGTGGCAATGGGAATGAACATGTCTAGGATTGGGTTATTAGGAAAGACTTGGTATTTAAGTAGTCTTAATGACTCACCTCTCTTTCTTTACAACCCAACCTGCTGTTCAGTTTTCATTCATTACTTTATTCTCGCAATGAGAACATTGCTTCTTTTTAAAAGGGGGTAAGGCAAATTGCTCAAATTTTTAAAATTTTCAAGTATGTTTCAAATCATTTCTTTCATAAGTATGTTTTAATAAATGAATGTTTAGAGAAATTATTTTTAATAAGATAGCTTGTATGCAAACATGAATGATGATTTTATCTGGGAGATTGTATGTTATCATGAAGAATGAAATGTTTTTATGATCTTAGTCTTACGTAATGTTTGCCATGAAAACTTAGTTTCTCTTGAGATTAGACATGCATGAAAGTTTATATCTTTAGAATTGACTTAGTAACTTTCTTGAGGCGAAATCCTTGGACACATAAAAATCTAAGATGATATAGGCACCATTTTTCTTTGGATCATTTCAGCTTTTTCAAGCCCACCTTATGATATTAGACCCTTGAAACTATAATTTTGAGCTTAAAGGCCTGTTCATTGTAATAAACCTACATTATAAGCCAGTACCATCTTTTAAAAATTATCCTAATTTTGTGCACCTATCTTAACTAAAGTTGTCTTGGTAATCAACATTTGAGGAAATTTTCATAAAGATGTATGTGCTCATGCTTATAAAAAAAACAACAAAGATAAAGAAAGAGTGAAGAAAAATTTGCTCAGTCTCCAAAAAGAAAATGTATGAGTATGAGTTCAAAATAAGTTTGGGGGAGTTCCACAGGTTCACTTGAAGAAAAAGGTTGAATTTCGAGAAATTCAAGAAAAGTTAAAGGTTAAGATTTTGAAACCGAAATGTCCTATCTCTTAAAATCCCCACCTTTAATTGAGACCCATTACAACCTTATAAAAGACCTATTGATTTGATGATTATGTCACCTACATTAGTGGAGAGGAAGTATTAAGTTCAACATATGAAGATCATAAATAAGCCTTATGATTGTTCTGCTTGATTGATGAGAAATTGTGTAGAATGAAAAATATTATCTATGGCTGTGACATACATGCAAACTATGATTCATGTTGGCATATCTTGAAACTTAGAATAAAATTTTCAAAATGTTTGTATATGAGTTACTTGTTAATAAATAAGGTCTATGAGCATGAATTTATTGATGCATGATTATGAGACAAAGATTGATGCAACTTACACTCTTAGCAAAATTTGCCTTCGTAAGACCTTATGCTGTGCATGAACATTACTCAAGACGAGCAATCATTTAAGTTTAGAGGTGTGTAAACTGAAAAATATATAGGATTTTTCCTATATAATTCATTACCTGTTTACTTAAGTTTGCTGTTAAAACCAAGTAATTGTTTAATAAATTAATGAAATATGCGAAAATATGAATTTAGTACATAGAAATTATTAAAATGTGATTTTATACTTTATTATATAGTTTTTATGCATAAAATGGCTTATTTTAAATTAATTTGAACATATTATATTTTTAAGCTATAAAGTGGGTCATGCATGATTAAATTAAATAATAAAATATAAAATTATATTTAATAATTCATTTTTAATAATTCATTAATAAATTGGGTTTTAATTAACTAAGTAAATTGATTAATTAAAGTGGTTAAATTATATTATTTGGTCCTCTAAACTATCTACTATTTTTGGACAGGTCTGAGGGTTTTATTCTAATTGCAAAAAGTCCAAATTGGGGACCAAGTCAAGACAATTTCTGGCTGCACATGGATGTCATAAACCATTTTTTGTTTTAATTATACAAAGTCCTTGAAGAGTTAAAGGAATCGAAGATTTTCCCGAAGATTTGCTGATGACTGAGTCTTAGTCCGGAGTTGTTATGGCACTCAAATTGACAAAAAATCAAGGAAAATCAGCCAACTTCCTCAATTCATGGCCGGCAACTCTTGGAGGAATTTTTAAAGGATGGACACTACTAATTTTAGCAAAATAGCTCCCTTGCCTCACCTATAAATATGAGCTCATATCTCACTTTTCAATCTTCCCTCATCCCATCATCTCTCACTCATTTATCATTCTCTCAACTCTTTATGCTATTTTACCCTTAATCATCCTTGCATAAGGATTTTAGCAATTAAGCCTCTTAAAGAACCCTTAGTCGGCCACCTTGGAGAGCCATCAGCAAAGGAGCAACGCAAAGAAGCGAAGGAGCCTCGTCAGTCAGAGTCTTGGGTTTCAGCCACTCTGAATTGGGTTTAATCTTTCTTTGCTTTAAATTTAATTGAATGATGTTTCCTATGTGTTCTTTGTTCTTGTTTACAACAATGATAGCTTAATTTTATTCAAGCTAGGATGATTATTTTGATTAAATAATATTTTTTTGATTCATGCTTATAATGTTTGTGCCTCAATCGATCATGTTTTCAATTAAAATCAAGTCTGTATTTTGTTCATACGTGATTGAAATGCACCTGAATTAGCTGAGCGATCCTAACCAGATGACGACTAATAGACACATAATTGAAATGTGCATACTCAATTTAGATCCTAACCCGATTGAATTGTAGGTTGCATAACAACTTTAACCAAGCTCTATTATCTGCATTATTTTTAGATTTGTTTGATTAAATTGTTTCAAACCTAACACGTCCCTGTTACCTCACACGAATGCTAAGAAACCCTTAGTAAATAAGGATCAATAAAATGTGTATTTACTAAGTAAAAGATTCCGAAAGGACCTAATGTGGTTTCCAAACTCATGAAAGATCGAGTTGCCATGGAATGTTTTTCCGAATGTTATTAAACATGTTGATAATAAATTGAGTTTAATTAAAGTAATTGTCCTAGTTTATTTATGTTATAATTGTTGCAAATTGTGTTTAATTTACTAAAATCTATTTCATTCATATAGTTTGCATACTTAGGATAATTTGCATTAGGGATCATTGCATTTAGTTTAATATATTTTAATCGCCACTTCTCAACTATATTGTGTTTTTATTTACCAAATTGTTAATATAATTTTACAAATTAAGTGACTTAACACAAATACAATCCCTGTGGAGACGATAACTCGATACTTACTTATTACTTGATAACGATTTTGTACACTTGCACAAACCCCAGCGTTACAGTCTTTCTGAAGTGCAAAAATAAAATAAAATTAACCTAGTGACATTGCCTCCCCAGCAACGGCACCAACAACTTGACCGCCTTTGGACGTACTAACGTTCAGAGTGTGAATACTGTAGTAAAATAAATAGATATATGAGGCGGTATCCGTAAGTAAACGAGTTTAGTTGTAATATAGTTACAACGGACGAGGGGAGGATTCCGAGGATCGTACCCAAGGGAGGTGAGTGCTAGATCAATTTTAACCTAAACACAGAAAGATCTAGTTAATACTCTAATTGAGTTATAGTATGAAAGTAAAATAAAGGGAGTTGTTAAGGGTTTTCTAATAATAAAAGGAAAAAACATAATGAAATAAAATTTAAGAGATCAAACGATAGAATAAATCAAATCTAATTATGGGTGATTAGCTTACTTCTGTAATTCCCATCAACGGTTACTTCAGGTTCTTTTTCAATCAACTAGTTACTATCCCAACAAGATCTTCCAATCTTCCACTCGAATAATGAGTTAGCAAGAACAACTTATCTTCTGACCTTACAATCCATACTGGTTTAAGGTGAAGGTGTTCACGGATAGGCCATACCAATTTTAGGTTAACTCCCACCTTAATGACTTCCTAGGGTTGTCGGGCATAGGGTTTTAAGTTCTTCCTTTCCCAACAGCTGATCTATTGCGACATTGATCATTTGTGTTGCAACATAGTAACCAGTATTTTTTATTACGCCTTCTAATAGTCTCCTGCACACTTACAAAGCTAATTAGCTCACCCTTAGGCTTCATTTAGCCCCTAAAATTAATAAAAGATTTAATTTGTACATTTTATTATCTTAAAGTAAATTTAAGAGAACTTCATGAAAATGCTTGCTTTCAAGCACTTAAAGTCTGAAAATTGGTTTAATCTGCTACACTGAATTACGATAGATCAGTACCCTACATCAACAATTAATTAGGTAAAATAATTGGATCTAGAATAAAGGAACTCGTGTAGTTGAAACAAGGGATAGGAGAAGCCTATACATGAATTTAGGAGTAGATTTAGGTTTAAATCAATTTAATTAGTTTATTAATATTATTATCATCTTCCTTCCATATTAACACTAATAATTCGTAATTCAAGTAGATTAGTAATTATTTCCTGTAATTAGTTTGATAACAATCTTCCCCAAACTGCAATCCTTTGGGTACGATCCTTGATATAATTACCTACTTCGTTGTAACTATATGACAACTTGACTCGTATACTTGCGAACACCGCCTGAAATCTATAACTTTAGTTGTAGTATTCACAGTCTAGAAGTTGGTACGTCTGGAGGTGTTCAAGAATGCAATAAAGTAAGGAAGATATGGGTGAATTCTGAGATAAGTATTGGGCACAGTCTACACGCCTGAAGATAATGATAAGTCTAGTGAGTATGGAATAAGTTATTAAATTTGATAATAAGGTAAATGAAGAGGTTAAGGGTTTTGTAAAGATAAGAGTTAAGAAAATATACAGAAGGAAAAGAGATGTTAAGGCTAGTATGCCTAAGAGAAAGAAAGATGGCTTTGAAGCAAGAAAGAAATATGGTAGCCTCAATATTGTACCCGCCAAAGAATAAAGAAAGTTCAAGAAATACTCAAAAATGTGTAATGTAGAATGATTGGAAAAGGTATTCTATGGTTTAAATCACTAAGTTCTTACCAACTTACTAAAGTTTTTTTGTTTTCAAGTCTATAATGGATAATGTGCCGAGAGACAATGCCAGGGATACACTAAGAAAACAATGCACTGGATTATTATGCATACAGAGGATATCAAGTGGAGTGTCAAAGTGTGTGCATAAGTTAATGGAGTCAAAATTCAATATGTCTATAGTTAGAGTCTGCACCTAAATAAATAGTACTCCAAGATGTACAGAGTAGACTAAGAGAGACATTCAATATGTCTATAGTTAGAGTCTGCACCTAAATAAATAGTAATCCAAGATGTACAGAGTAGACTAAGAGAGAAATTCAATATGTCTATAGTTAGAGTCTGCACCTAAATAAATAGTACTCCAAGATGTACACAGTAGACTAAGAGAGAAAGTAGGAAAGTTTGATAGTTTGTTCAGTTGAAATGATAAACATACATTGTATTTTGACAAGAAACTTTGTTGTAGCCTTAGATTGTAGTTTATCCATAGATGAAGTGTAAATATAACAATACATTGTATACCAATAAGAGACATTTACATGAATAAGAAAGATGAATTTTAAATTACATTTGTAAGAATAACGTAATACCTAAGATTCAGATATGGTATATCTGGTCGGGCCGAGGGTGTTACATGCAGTCCGGTCACCGAACTCGAGCTATACAACGTTACATTAGCCACCTAAGTAACTCTCCATTAACACCCAACCTAACCTCCATCACACCATAAGTTAAAACATAAATCTTATGTAAATAAAAGGAAGCGGAAGCATGCCAACTCACTTTGCTTACTTCATGATATGCAGCGAAAATAACACGTGACCCTACTTTGCATGTAAGAACTTAACTTAATATTTACCAAAAGTAATAAATACTTGAAGTAAGGAATTAAGAAAATGTGTAGCCTGAATTTTACAAAATAAAGTACTTCGCAGAGCACATCAGTTCATCTATCTGACATAGGGGTTCGCACCCCTGAATTGCTCGCACAATCTAAGACTTTTATAGGTAAGTTTCTTTAAAAAGGGTAAGTCTCACGAACTACGTCTATGTGTTTGAATATTGCGAACATGGTTCGTAAAGTTTCTCTTATAGCTGACCAACTCCGAACGTACAAACGTCCAGAGTGTGAATGCTGCAATAAAATATAGAATTACAAGGCGGTATCGACAAGTATACGGGACTAGTTGTAATATAGTTTTACAATGGAGTGAGTGAGTACTCTGAGAATTGTACCCAAGGAAGGCGAGTGCTATATCAATTTTAACCTAAGCACTAAAAGAGCTAATTAGTACTTTGGATTCAGATATAGTACGAATAATATAAAATAAATGATTTTTTGAGGTTTTGGCAACAAAAGTAAACAACAAAAAAGGATAAAATTCAAGAGATGAAAAAGGAAGAATAAATCAAATATGATTATGGGTGGTTAGCTAGCTTCGGTAATTTCCATCAACTATCACTTTCGGTTCCTCACCAATCAACTAGTTTCTACCCTGGTAGGATCTTTCGATCTTCCACTAATATAATGAGTCAGCAAGAACTACTTATCTTCTGACCTCACAGTCCAGACTAGTTTGGGATTAAGATGTTCACGGATGGGCAATACAAATTTCGGGTTAATTCCCACCTTGATAACTTCCCAGGGTTGTCAGGCCTAGGGTTTTGCTACATGTTCTTCCTTTCCCAAACAGCTAATCCGTTGAGTAACATTACTGTCGAAACCACTTTTTGAAAACAAAAATTAGTTGTCAACTTAAAAATGAAAATTGGAGTCGGCACCAATCATTTTTATTTAGGTGTGATCGGATCACATCATAATTTAATCATTTTAATAAAAGGTTAAATTTACTAAAATGATAATTTTCGGTCTACAAAATCCAGAGAATGGGTTCGGAAGTCAGTTACGCACGAGGAAGGATTAGCACCCTCGATACTCCCAAAATTGGTACCTAGTTGGTTACTTAGTGTCTTAACGTCGAAAGTTAAAAATTTGAAAAGATTTTGAATAAAATGATTTCAAAACTTAAATGATATTAAACGTAATTTTTTAAGCGAATAAGACGCAATGGAATGATAACATGAATAAGCGAAATGACGATATATATCTAATAATGAGACAACAAATAAGAAATGGCAATAATCGATTAAATCTAATGTTAATTAATCAATAAATAATAATAATAAAAGAAAGTGGAAGATGCATAATAACAATAAATAAATGTGACATGAAAGTAAAAAAATAAGGAATAAATAAATAACAAAGGAGGATTAAAATAATATAATGATGATAATAGTAAACTTTTGGGTAAATAAGAGATCATGAACAATTATATTTTAAAAGGACATACGTATAATAAATAACAAGTAAATGAATAAATAATAGATAGAATGAAATAATAAAGAGTATGTATAAAATATATATATAAAAGAGAATACACCGTAAAACCATTTTGAAATACTAAGAAACAAAAATAAAGGAAATAATGAGAACATAAGAAAAAAAATGAATCATGAATAGAAATTTGACTAAAGATTGAAATAAAAAATAATCCAACAATTTGAAACAATACCAAATTTGAAGATAAATAGATATACATATAATATTAAATTTAAAATATTTTAAAAGTAAAAATAATGAACATATATGTAAGATAATATTAAATATTTTAAAATAAAAGAATGATAAATTAATAAGTTGAATATAAATAATATAGAATATAAATATTAAAAAAATAAACAAGGAATGAGCAAATAAATAAGTGTATTAATGTTATTATTATTATTAAGTCTAAGCATATATAAAAAAAATAAACAAACAACAAAACCAACCAAATCAGGTTTAAATACGAATCAAAACAAAATTAAGGACATAAATCATAAATAAAAAAATAAAAAAAGGAATAGGGAATAGGGACCCAAATGGAATGCACGCCAAAGAAGGGGGCCAATTGGGAAATAATCCCAAACTCCCTAAACGCACAGCTTCATGCGGGACTAAACTGAAACAGGGAGAAAATTACGGGGTTAAATTAAAAGAAACGAAAAAGAAAAAAAAGAACCAAATTGCAAACCATCACAAAAGCGGAGGGACTGTGAGCGTAAATAGTCCATTTTTAAGAAACACACGGATCCTAGCAATGGGTCGGGTCAATGCACGGGTTAAAAGTGAAACTACGCCGTTTTGAGCTGTGGGAATTAGCCCCAAAATGACGTCGTTTTACAAGGCGTATAAATGTCAATTTTTTTAAAAAACAATCATTTTAAACCCCTTTTCCCCAAAAAACTAAATTCCCTTCCCTTTTCTCTCTGCAACAGCCCCCAAGGTCGGTCGAACTCTGGTCGCCGGACCACCGTGGCGGCCGCCATCACTACACTGGCCATTGCCATGATGGTAGAAAAATGAAAAGTCACTATTTTTTTTCAATGCCTGGACCCCTGGAAAGCCGATTTTCATCATAATCAACACCTCCTCCGCCATAAAGGTACTATTTTTAACCCTTTTTTATTTTCATTTTCT